>NC_137980.1:34450621-35050621 GCF_963924665.1 Micromys minutus
TTTCTGTTTTCCAATTTAAAATTCACATTTTTTTATAGATATTGTGCAACAAAAAAATAGCATCTTGTATAATATGTCCATGGAATAAGTTCAATGAAATGATGAACTTCCATAAAGTCAGCAAGAACTATCATACAAGCAGTGCTACACAAAGGGAACTCCAAGTATCCAATAAAAAGCATAACTGACCAAGCCCACAGTTTACTGGGAACTGATAAACATATGCCCATGTGGTAGAAAAAGTTGGGATCTCAGGATCTGAGGCAAACATTCCTAAAAGTCCCTGGCCATTGGACATGACCACCTCTTCCAACCTAAAGTCTTGTTTTAAGGGCTGAAGAGATACATCTTTGGTTAAGAGCACTACTGCTCTCTGAAAATCTTGAGTTCAATTCGAAGCAACAACATGGTTGCTCACAACCATCTGTAATGAGATCTGATGCCCTCTTCGGGTGTTTCTGAAGATAGCTACAGAGCAGTGTGCAAGATACACGTAGAATTTTTTATAAATTATGTTTATATGTGTGCACTCAAAAAACTCTTGTGTTATAAAGAGTACTATTTTATTTTTGATACATCAGAGCCTTAGGAAAAGCTCCCCAGGGTCTGAAGTTGAAGAACAATCTATGCAATTCTCCATACATTAGGATCAAACCTTTCTTGATTGGGCCTGCCCTAAACATATCACTGTCCTTCCTTTTCAAAGAGCTGTCACCAGGTATAGTCCTGCCCTTAAGGCAAAAACTACCCTCTCCTCCAGAATAAAACAGGATTCATGTGGGAGACAGAGACTTAATGTTGGTTGAAACCCTATGATCCCACTTTGGCCCCTTGTTAGAAGCCTGTTCTTTGATATCAGCGAGGGCCTAATGGCTGACTGTAAACCAGATTTGTACCCATTGTTATAGTTTGGAGACAAATGTCTAGACAATCCTGGTAAACAAATATATATAGTACTCTTATACTTTTAAGAGGACTGCTTAGCATACTACATACCTGTCAGAGTTTTATACACAGTCCTAATTCGGCTACATTCTACTAAGTGTCACTTAATATTTTTTAAACGTGGTAAATACTTACATCATCAGTTCGCCTCTAAATTATCACAGATCAATACTGGAGTGATACCCAACACATGATTTGGCTGTTATTGCCTCCATAAATCAACAGGAATTGGACATCATAACTTATGGACGGTAATGTTAAAACCTAGCTCTCAGGTTTGGCCTCTTGGCAAGTATATTCCTGCATACAACCCTCTACTGTAAGTATTTGGGACAGAAGCAAGTCCCATAATACAGTGATTCAAAGGCCAAAGCCAGGTACAAGGAGAGACCACAAAGGACCTACAACGTTTCTGCGCAAAGTCTGTCTGCTGTTTACCCTCCAGGCTCTGGGGAGAACCAATACACATGCATGTGTTCCTAAGCGGCTCTCTCTCCTATTTGTAGCAGATCCCCTTGCACTTACCATGTTTGGAGATCTGATCGTGCCTGAAACTCCACACACTACACAGCACAGAGCCTCATAAAATATCACACAAAACACTCCTTGTCCTAGACACGAACTGGCAAATATGTACCCTAAGGAGCCACCTCCTCTTCCGAATATCAGGTCCCAATGGAGGCTCTGATTGGCTATTGAATCTTGAATGACATGACGAATTCTCCTTCTGTTAGAGTTTGTTGCAGAGACAAAACTTAATGCTTCCAGCCTAGACCAATCCTTTTCTAGATCTGTAGATTTACTAGTCAGTAGCACTAGTGCCTCTCCTCCACTAGCTGACCTTTCTTTTCTGATGCTAAGTTCTTGGGAGGAATTAAGATTCCTGATCCCTGGCATCAGCTGCCTCCTTCTCTCCTTCATGAGCAGTTCCCCTGTGTTTACTTCTTTGAAAGTTGGGAGCAAATTTAGGAAACAAGTATTTGTTTCGTGGCTTCATGCTGGGTTCAGGTAAACGACAAGTGAGACTCACTGATGGTTAGAAGGAAAGGGACAGAGTGAAGCGGGAGGCACATGACAGACGCAGTGCATCCCTCTCATTAGTCAGCACACTGTCCTTAGTGACTTGGTAAAACAAACGTAACAATAACAACAAACCCACAGCTGTATTAATAATAGTCACCAGATGAACAGAGCTAATAGAATGAATTTCTCTACTGTGTAGAAAATGGATTTACTAAATGATGTACATGCTGTGCTTAAACTAGAGCAACAATGGCTGTCTACCAGAGAATTTTGTAGACTCCAATAGGGGTCCACTCCATGTGCTGGATGTCTCTGCTCCTGTTCAGTACATACCAAAGGAATAATCTTTAATGTCACAAAACCAAAAGAAAACAAACAAACAAATACATTTTGGTAGCTAGCTAGAGGTAGGGCAAGCAAACAAGCCCAGGATCTACTATCTTCAATGGTCTTTCTATATGTAAACTGCCTCAAGGACCTGTGGCCTATTACAAAGGTGGACATCATCACTTGAAAAGACCCATATTAAATCACCACTCCCCTGTCCAAATCTAAAATTAAGAAAAGTTCCTCACTTAATTAAACACTTTGGGTTTAATTAACTCTAGATGTGTTTACTTTCTCTACCAAGAAAGGCACAAACAAGACAGAACTGTTGAGAAGATGATTTCCATGGGGCAGGTAAGGACAGTATGGGAGCCATTCTCATGGGAACTGTTTTCTTCAAGAAAAGAAACAGTGCAATTTTATTTAGGGTGTCTGGATACGTTCACGTATAGGTTTGTCTACTCACCTGTATGTTAAATCAAATCCTCCCCTGAACATGCTCAAATTCGAAAGCAGAGCTCTTTAAGGGCATTCTTAGCTCAAGGCCATCCAGAAACATCTAAATTATCAAAAAGATGAATGAAAAGGCTCATCTTGGACTATGACGCCTTAATTAAATATCAAGTAAATGACTTGTTCAAAGAGCCAGTCCAACCTGGAAATCAAGTTTTTAGAGTTCTTTCCTTAAAAACTGTCCTTTTATGCTGAGACATTATCTAAACCTTTGCCTTAGGGACTTTTGCTTTCTTTAATTAGGGTGAAGTTGTTAACATTAAAATGAAGGGCATTCCTTAAAGGCGAGATGTGCGCCATTACACAAAGGAGCCTTATGCCTAAGGCAGCTTTTGACTCTGGCAGGCCCCCTTCTACTGGCCTTGTCTCAGGAGTAGGAAGTATGTCATCTGATTTCCACCTAAGCCACTCAGGACCTGGTACTTGGTCCCTCAAGGGAGTGTGTACAGGTTGTTTGTTGATTGCTGTTCTGATAGTAACTGGCAACTTGTGATATAAAGAATAAAAGGACATTTGAGAAGCACATATAACCAGGAGAAACATTCCATTATAATAGGAAAGACTTGAAGACAGTGTTGGGATTCTAGCGTGATAATAGGGTCTTAGGTCAAGAGTCACTGATCAAATGTAAATAAAAATGTCTTCAAATGAGTGACAGCAACCACAGTCCATTTCAGAAAGGAGGTTCCCTTTTCTACGGATCTCACCACTGTAAACAGCACTGCCATCTTGGGTTCATGATCCTTGAAACATGAAATGGACAGGATATATCACACTCAAACCAGAAAAGTTAATTCTGGAAGCAAATATCAGTGACCATGACATAGTAAAACAGAACAAATGGCTGCACTTCATGCTCTTATGTAATAATTTTGTTGAGAGGATTTTTCTTTTCACAATAGAACAAAGAAAGTGATGAATAGAATTATTTACAATAGAATGTGGAGTGGCCATAGGTGTGTGACACTAACTTGGGAAAATCCCCCTTATAGAGCTCAGAGTGGACACCATGACAATGTTGGTCTCACCATGGGAAAAAACTAAGGTAAAATGGCCATTGGGACTATGATATTCCTACTTGTTATATCGACCTCAAGAACAGACAGTTTATACTGTCACCATGGAGTTGAGTGTATCCTTACTTCTCTGTTTGCTTGACTCACTTGTAAATGGAAAGGTCATGATAGTGTATCACACTCTATATTAGTGACAACTGAATCACTTCTATTCTTTTTGAGTAACAAAGTCTAATTCTAATATGATTTTGTTTCCAGGGTAACATCAGGACTTGTTCCCTTATGTGGTGGCCAGAATGTTTTTCAATAAAAGCAGGAAGGCACTTACTTTTTATTCTTTCAAGATCAAATTATACTCAGTAAGACAATAGCTAATTTAAATTGTGGCAAGGTTAGTGGGGGTGATTCTCTGGGAATTTAAATGAGGTATTTCAAAACCATCTATCTAAATATTTAAATATATCTAAATAAACAATTACCTAAAAAATATTGAAAATAAACAAATGCCTTTTCCAGAAATCCCTTACAGTTATTTGAATCTGACATACGCCCTTTTTTTGAATCTCATTCACAGCTCAACCTTATGTTCCCTGGCTCCTCCAACTTTTGAAAAGTATTACTGCCAGTTCATTTAAAGTTTCCTCTACTGAAGACATCAAATCACCAGGCACAGAAAGACTCACTTTTTCTTGATTAACATGCAGGTCTCAGTATCCTCCTAGTTCAAAAATATGATCTGAGTTCAGAATTTTTAACTGAGTGGATGTTATTTAGGCCTTTCTGAAATCAGTGATGACTCTATCTGTTTGTTGATATATTTACATAGTTAGTTTTCTAGAGCATTTATTGTTTTTAACAACTTTATTTTAAAAAACAAAGATAAATGTACAGATTTTAAGCATTTTTTGCATAAAAGTATACAATACATTTTTGTCAGTACTTTTTTTTTAAAGGTTTGATAGTGTGTTTAAGATCTTACTAGTTACAATGAGAATAAAGTACATGTAAAACAAAATGTAACCTGGAAATAATCAAAGATTTCTTGGCGTGTAAAGATTTTTTTTTTTTTTTTTTTTACAATGAGCAAACAGTACATGTATACAGGGTGTAACCCGGAATTTGTCAATGTGATCTTGGTGGGTAAGGATTGAGCATGACTTTTTTTTGTTTTGTTTTGTTTTGTTTTTTCATTGGAGTCATACAGTCTGTGGGTTGTTTCTGGGGCAGTGCAAGCGAGCCTCTGGGGTTAGCATCCCACTATCAGTGACTGCATATTATGTCTGTTCTTTTGTGACTGGGTTATCTCACTCAGGATGATATTCAGTAGATGCAGCCATTTTCTTAAGAATTTGGTAAAGTCATTGTTTCTGGTGGCTGAGTAGTATTCCATTGTGTAAATGTACCACAATTTTTGTATCCATTCATCTACTGAAGGACATCTGGGTTCTTTCCAGCTTCTGACTATTATAAATAGAGCTGCTATGAACATTGTGGTCCATGTATCTTTGTTGTGTACTAAGGTGTCTCTGGGGTATATGCCCAGAAGTGGAATAGCTGGATCTTCAGGTAGTACTATGTCCAATTTTCTGAGGTATCAACAGACAGATTTCCAGAGTGGTTGTATTAGTTTACAACCCCACCAACAGTGGAGAAGTGTTCCTCTTTCTCTGCAACCTTGCCAGCATCTGTTGTCATCTGAGTTTTGGATCTTGGCCAGTCTGACTGGTGTGAGGTGGAATCTCAGGGTTGTTTTGATTTGCATTTCCCTGATGGCTAAGGATGTCAAGCACTTCCTTAGATGTTTCTCAGCTATTCGATATTCCTCAATTGAGAAGGTTTTGTTTAGCTCTGTACCCCATTTTTTAATAGGGTTGTTTGATACTCTGGTGTCTAGCTTTTTGAGTTCTTTGTATACCTTGGACATTAGGCCTCTATCTGATGTGGAGTTGGTAAAGATCTTTTCCCATTCTGTTGGCTGCCATTTTGTTTTCTTGACAATGTCCTTAGCCTTAGAGAAACTTTGCAATCTCATTAAGTCCCATTTGTTAATCTTTGACCTTAGAGGTTGAGCCATTGGTGTTTTGTTCAGAAAATTTTCTCCTGTGCCTATATGTTCTAAGGTTTTCCCTACTTTCTCATCTAATAGTTTTAGTGTATCTGGTTTAATGTGGAGATCTTTGATCTACTTAAACTTGAGCTTAGTACAAGAAGATAAAAAAGGGTCTATTTTCATCAATTTGCATGCTGAGTGCCAGTTGGACCAACACCATTTGTTGAAGAGGCTGTTTTTTTTCCATTGAATGTTTATGGCTCCATTGTCAAAAATGAGGTGACCATATACGTGAGGGCTCATTTCTGGATTTTCTATTCTATTCCATTGATCAACATGCCTATTTCTGTACCAATAACATGCAGTTTTCAGCACAACTGCTTTGTAATATAGCTTGAGGTCAGGGATAGTGATTCCCACAGATGTTTTCTTGTTCTTGAGGATGGATTTCACTATTCTAGGTCTTTTGTTGTTCCATATGAAATTGCACATTGATCTTTCCAACTCAATGAAGAACTGGGTTGGAATTTTGATCGGGATTGCATTGAATCTGTAGAGTGCTTTTGGTAGGATGGCCATTTTTAAAATGTTGATCCTTCCAATCCATGAGCATGGGAGATCTTTTTATTTTCTGAGATCTTCCTCAATTCCCTTGTTTAGAGGTTTGAAGTTCTTGTCATACAGGTTCTTCACTTGCTTAGTTAGAGCCACACCAAGGTATTTCATAGTTTTTCTAACTATTGTGAAGGGTACCTTTTCCCTAATTTCTTTCTCCACATGTTTGTCCTTTGAGTAGAGGAAGGCTACTGATTTGTTTGAGTTAATTTTGTATCCAGCCACTTTGCTGAACTTATCAGCCGTAGGAGTTCTCTGGTGGGGGTCACGTAAGTAAACTATCATGTCATCTGCAAAGAGTGATGTTTTTACCTCTTTCTTTCCGATTTGTATCTCCTTGATCTCCTTTTGCTGTCTAATTGCTCCAGCCAGGAATTCCAGTACTATGTTGAATAGGTAGGGGGAGAGTTGGCAGCCTTGTCGAGTCCCTGATTTTAGTGGGATTGCTTCAAGTTTCCCACCATTAAGTTTGATGTTGGCTGTTGGTTTGCTGTATATTGCTTTAATTATGGTTAGGTATGGACCTTGGATTCCTGTTCTTTTCAGGACTTTTTACATGAAGGAGTGATGAATTTTGTCAAATACTTTCTCAGCATCTAGTGAGATGACCATGTGATTTTGTTCTTTGAGTTTGTTTATATGGTGGATTACGTTGATGGATTTCTTTATATTAAACCATCCCTGCATCCCAGGGATGAAGCCTACTTGGTCATGGTGAATGATCGTTTTGATGTGTTCTTGGATTCGGTTTGCAAGGATTTTGTTGAGTATTTTTGTATCAATGTTCATAAGTGAGATTGGTCTGAAGTTCTCTTTCCTTGTTGGGTCTTGGTGTGGTTTAGGTACGACGGTTAATGTAGCCTCAAAAAATGAGTTAGGTAGTATTCCATCTGATTCTATCTTGTGGAATAGTTTGGAGAGTACTGGTGTTATATCTGCAATAAATTTCTGATAAAATTCTGCACTGAACCCATCTGGACCTGGGCTTTTTTTTTTTTGGTGGGGAGGCTTTTGATGACTTCTTCTATTTCTTTAGGTGTTATGGTATTATGTAGATGGTTTACTTGGTTCTGGTTTAACTTTAGGATTTTGTATCTGTCTAGGAATTCATCCATTTCCTCCAGATTTTCCAATTTTGTGGAGTATATGTTTTTCTAGTAGGATCTTATGATTTCTTGAATTTCCTCAGTTTCAGTTGTTATGTCTCCATTTTCCTTTCAGATTTTGTCAATTTGTATACTCTCTCTTTTCCCTCTAGTTAGTCTGGCTAGGGTTTGTCAATCTTGTTGATTTTCTCAAAGAACCAGCTCTTGGTTTTGTTGATTTTTTTCAATGGTTCTTTTTCTTCTATTTGGTCTATTTCTGCCCTAATTTTGATTATTTCTTGCCATCTAACTCTTCTTGGGTATATCTGCTTCCTTTTGTTCTAGGGCTTATAGCTGTGCTGTCAAGTTGCTGATGTATGCTTTCTCCAGTTTCTTTTTGGAAGCACCTAGGGCTATGAGTTTTCCTCTCAGTACTGCTTTCATTGCATCCCATAGGTTTGGGTATGTTGTGTTTTTGTTTTCGTTGAATTTTAGAAAATCCTTGATTTCTTTATATCTATCTTCTTTGACCCTGTTATCGTTTAACAGAGCGTTGTTTAGTTTCCACGTGTATGTGGACTTTATGTTGTCTTTGTTTTTGTTAAAGACCAGCCATAGACAATGGTGATCTGAGAGGATGCATGGGAGTATTTCAATCTTCTTATATTGATTGAGACTCATTCTGTGTCCAATTATGTGGTCAATTTTCGAGAAGGTGCCATGGGGTGCTGAGAAGAAGGTGTATTCTTTTACTTTAGGATAATATGTTCTGTAGATATCTATTAATTCCAGTTGGTTCAAAGTCTCTGCTAGTTTTACAGTGTCCTTGTTCAGTTTGTTTCCATGATCTGTGCATTGGTGAGAGTGGGGTATTAAAGTCTCCCACTATTATTGTGTGGGATGAAATGTGTTTTTTGAGCTTTAGTAGGGTTTCTTTGATGAATGTGGGTGCTTTTTTATTTGGAGCATATATGTTAATGATTGAGAATTCCTCCTGACAGACTTCCGCGGTAATGAGTAAAAAGTGTCCTTCCTTATCTTTTTTGATTACTTTTGGTTGGAAATTTACTTTATTCGATATTAGAATAGCCACTCCAGCTTGCTTCTTGGGGCTGTTTGCTTGGAAGTTTTTTTCCCACCCTTTTACTCTGAGATAGTGTCTGTCTTTGTCTCTGAGATGAGTTTCCTGTATGCAGCAAAAGGCTGGATTTTGTTTATGTATCCAGTCTGATTGTCTATGTCTCTTTATTGGGGAGTTGAGTCCATTTATGTTAAAAGATATCAAGGAATAGTTGTTTCTGTTTCCTGCTATTGTGCTTTTGTGGATTGAGTGGTGTCTCTGTCTTTTTCTTCTTTTGGTTTTCTTATTCAGGAGTTTTCTTGTTTTAACTAGGATGTATTTTCCTTCATTGTATTGTGTTTTCCACCTATAATTCGTTGCAGTGCTGGGTTTGTGGTCAGATGTTGTGTAAATTTAGATTTGTCTTGAAATATCTTCCTCTCTCCATCTATGGTGATTGATAGTTTTGCTGGGTATAGCAGCTTGGGCTGGCACTTGTGCTCTCTTAGGGTGTGCATGATGTCTGTCCAGGCTCTTCTAGATTTCATAGTCTCTGTTGAGCAATCGGGTGTGATTCTGATTGGTCTGCCTTTATACGTTACCTGACCCTTTTCCCTTACTGCTTTTAGTATTCTTTCTTTGCTTTGGGCACTTGGTGTTTTGAGTATTATGTGTCGGGAAGAATTTCTTTTCTGGTCCAACCTATTTGTAGTTCTGAAGGCTTCTTTTATGCTCGTGGTCATCTCATTCTTATGGGTAGGGAAGTTTTCTTCTACGATTTTGTCGAAGATATTTACTGTGCCTCTTAGTTGATATTCTTCTCCCTTTTTTATTCCTATTATCCTTAGGTTCGGTCTTCTCATTGTGTCCTGGATTTCCTGGACATTTTGGGTTAGGAGCTTTTTGTTTTTTGCATCTTCTCTGGCTGTTTTGTCTATGTTTACAATGTTGTCTTCTGCCCCCGAGATTCTCTCTTCCATCTCTTGTAGTCTATTGGAAATGCTTGCTTCTGTGACTCCTGATTTCTTTTTTAGGTGTTCTACCTCTAGGGTTATCTCTTTTAGTGTTTTCTTTATTGTGTCAATTTTCGTTTTAAATTAGTTCTTCCATTCCTTCATGGTTTTGGTTCTGTTTTCCTCTAGTTCTTTGAGTTCTTTGAGTGTTTTTCTTGTTTCCTCTTTAAAAGCTTCTGATTATTTTTGCTTTTCCTCCCGTTCTTGTTTAAGTATGTCTATCAGTGTCTTGAGGCATGATTTCAGGTCTGCGTCTTCTTTTTCTTGAGTGTTTGGCATTCCAATGTTTGCTGTTATGGGAGAGCTGGGTTCTGGTGTTGCCAGGTTGTCTTGGTTTCCTTGGGATATACTCTTTTGCTTTCCTCTTGCCATCTTGTTGTCAGTGATATGTTCTTGCCTTTCCCTTGTAACTGGTCTGTGTCCCTAGATCTCCACTGCTCCAGGTGGCAGATGGGCCGAGTTCTGTTCTTTGCCCTGATGTTGCCGCCAGGTGGAAGCAGAGGTTCCAATGCTGTGTCCTTGGTCCCTGGATCGGGCAGGGCAGGGGCTGGCTTTCTGTGTGCACTTGCCAGAGATCTCTCTGCCTCCTGGCTGCCCGGATCTCCTCTCCTAAGCATTTATTAACACAGCCAATTTCTTATGTAAGAAATAACATTCTATGCCTTGTAGAAGGTTGTACTCATAGTTACTGAATCTTCATGAATTTAGATGAGAGAAAGAGGCAACACAAGTGATTTTTGCAATCATACAAATCCGTCTTCCTATGTGATTCACTTTGAGCAAAAACACCTTGATCTTTGTGTTTGCATTAAGTAGACTTTGGCAAGGTATTCATTTCCAATGTAACTGTATGAACTAATTTGTTTATACAATTTACAATATTGGATAGCCACATAGCATTAAAAATTAAAATGCCATGATCAGGTCATGAGGTAGACCTATTGCAAGTTTTTGAGAAACTGCTAAATTGATTTATAGAGGGATTGTACAGGTTTGTACTCCCACCTGAAATGATGGCATGTCCCTCTTGCAAGCGTGTGCTTCTCTGGTTTTTTGATTTAGCCATTGACATGCGTATAAAATGGAACCTGATACTTCTTTTAGTTCACAGGTGTCACATGACTAAGTGCTTTGAAAATGTTTGTACATGCTTCTCAGAATTTTTGGATTCCTTTGTTGTGAATTCTCTGTTGAGGCATGTACTCCCTTTTAAAATTGGGTTATTTGGATTATTGGTGTCTAAATTCTTGAGTTCTTTATGTATTTTGAATATTTGACCTCTGTCAAATAAGTTGTTAGATTCTTTGCCTCGTCCCTGCACAAACCCCCAAACCAACACATTTCCTCGTGGAGAGCTTTAATAGAACAGGGATGGGGTCAGTGTCAAGAGAGGAAAGGAAGAGGAGAAAAAGGGGAGGATTTCAATTCTATGATGGTAGTGAAATCACTTGCTCTCAGGTGGAGGTGGGCTTCTGATCCAGTGTATACTGGGAATGTTTGGGCTGTTTTCATGGCAATGGCCATGCCAGGTGCCTGTCACCTGTGCATGGTGCCATCACTGAGGGTAGGAGCATTCCTAATGCCAATATTATATAGTGTTGGTGAAGATCCTTTACCAATCTCTGGGATGCCGATTTGTCCTATTCACAGTGTCGTTTGCTTTACAGAATAATATGTTTCATGATGTCCCATCTATGAATTGTTGATATTAGAGCCCGAACCACTGGTATTCTATTCAGGAAATTGTCTCCTGTACCAATGCATTCCAGGCTATTTCCCACCTTCCTTTCTGTGAGTCAGGTTTTATGCTGAATCCCTGATCTATTGACCTGAGTTTTGTGCAGGGTGATGCAATATGGATCTACTTTCATTTTTCTCCTTCTTGCTCTTCCTCTCCTTCTCCTTTTTCACCTTCTTCTTTTTCTTATTCTTCTCTGATTAACCTTTCTTTTCTGTTTTTATTGAATATTCACTGTATTTACATTTCAAATGTAATCCAATTTTCCCCTACTTTCATACACCCTTCCCCTCCTCTCAACCACTCTCTAAACCTCAGCTCCTGGGAATTCCACTACCCTGGGAAAACACATGCCTTCACTGGATCAAATGCCTCTTTTCCCTTTGATGCGACATAATGCTGTCCTCCACTACATATGCAACTGGAGCCATGTGTCTCTCCACGAGTGCTCATTGTTTCTTGTCTTAGTCCCTGGGAGCTCTGGAGGGTTTGGTTGGTTGACAATGTTGTTTTTCCCTGGAGGTTGTATACACTTTCTGCTTTGTCAGTCTTTTCTTTAGCCCTTTCTTCCTATGTTCAGTCTGATGGTTAGTTACAAGCATGCTCAACTGTATGTCTGTGACTCTGGAAGAGCCTCCAAGTAGGCACCCATATCTGGCTCCTGCCAGAAAGCACTTCTTGGCATCAGCAATAGTGCTTGGGATTGGTGGCTTTATATGGGGTAGATTCCTAGGTGAGGCAGTCTCTGAATGATCTTTTCTTTTGTCCCTGCTCTTCTGTTTGTTCTTTTATTTCTTCCCATGAATGCTTTGTTCTACCATTTAAGGACTCACATTCTGGCCTTCCTAGTTTTTTTTTTTTTTTTTAATGTAGATATTTTCATTCTTCTATGTCCAGCTACACCAACCAATTTCATAAATATATTTATTTTTCCTTTGAATGGTTTTGCCTTCTTTATTGAAAATTCAATGGTCCAAAAGTGCGTAGTCTTATTTCTAGGTCATCTATTCCTGCCATTATTCACTGCGTCTCTTTCTTTATCAATACCATTCAGTTTTTTGCACTATTACTGTGAAATATAGATTGATGTAAAGATGATGTTTCCTTCAGGAGTTCTTCACCTTCTTCTGCTTTTCTTTTAAAATTATAGTGTATTTTATATCTAGATAAATTTTCTTTTTTTCTTTTTTCTTTTTGTAGGCTTGATACTGTGCATTAATCTTACTAGTTACAATGAGCATAAAGAACATGTAAAACAAGATGTAACCTGAAAATAGTCAAAGGTTTCTTTGTGTGTAAAGATTAAACATAATGATTTTTCTTTTTTTCTTTTTGGACTTTGTTTTGCTTGAACTTCATATAGTCTGTGAGTTATTTCTGGGGTGTTCAGAGCTTTCTGGGGTCAATATCCAATTGTCAGTGACTACAAATTATGTCTGCTCTTTTGTGACTGGGTTATCTCACTCAGGATGATATTCTCTAGATGCATCCATTTTCTTAAGAATTTCATGATGTCATTGTTTCTGATAGCTGAATAGTACACCATTGTATAAATGTACCACAATTTTTGTATCCATTTATGTACTGAAGGACATCTGGGTTCTTTCCAGCTTCTACCTATTATAAATAGGGCTGCTATGAACATTGTGGTGCATGTGTCTTTGTTGTATGTTGGGGCTTGACTGGGGTAAATGCCCAGAAGTGGAATAACTGGGTCTTCAGGTAGTATTATATCCAATTTTCTGAGGAATCGCCAGACTGATTTCCAGAGTGGTTGTACCAGTTTACAGCCCCACCAGCAGTGGAGAAGTGTTCTTCTTTCTCCACATCCTCACCAGCATCTGCTGTCATCTGAATTTTGGACCTTGGCCAATGTGACTGGTATGAGGTGGAATCTAAGGTTTGTTTTGATTTGCATTTCCATGATGACTAGTGATGTGGAGCACTTCCTTAGATGTTTTTCAGTCATTCGAAATTCCTTCAATGAGAACCTTTGTTTAGTTTTGTACCCAATTTTTTAATAGGGTTGTTTGATTCTCTGGAATCTATCTTCTTGAGTTCTTCGTATACCTTGGATATTAGGCTTCTATCTGATGTGGGGTTGGTAGAGATCTTTTCAACTCTGTTGGTTGCTGTTTTGTTTTCTTGACAGTGTCCTTAGCCTTACAGAACTGTGCAATCTCATTAAGTCCCATTTGTTAATTTTTGACCTTAGAGCATGAGCGATTGCTGTTCTATTCAGGAAGTTTTCTCCTGTGCCTATGTGTTCTAAGGTTTTCCCTACTTTCTCATCTAATAGTTTCAGTGTACCTGGTTTAATGTGGAGATCTTTGATTCACTTGCACTTGAGCTTTGTACAAGGAGATACAGAAGGGTCTATTTTCATTCTTCTGTATGTTGAGTGCCAGTTGGACCAGCACCATTTGTTGAATATCCTTATTTCATTAAATGTTTACAGCTCCTTTGTCAAAAATCAAGTGACCATGTATGTGAGAGCTCATTTCTGGATCTTCTGTTTTATTCCATTGATTTACGTGCCTATCTCTGTACCAGTATCATACAGTTTTTAACACAATTTCCTTGTAACATAGCTTGAGGTCAGGGATGGTGATTCCCGCAGTTGTTTTCTTGTTATTGAGGATGGATTTCACTATTCTACGTCTTTTGTTATTGCAGATGAAATTGCACATTGCCCTTTTCAACTCTACGAAGAATTGGTTTAGAATTTGGATGGGGATTGTATTGAATGTGTAGAGAGCTTTTGGTAAGACAGCCATTTTTACAGTGTTGATCCTTCCAATCCATGAGCATGGGAGATCTTTCTATTTTCTGAGATCTTCCTCAATTTCCTTCTTTAGAGATTTGAAATTCTTGTCATATAGGTCCTTAACTTGCTTAGTTAGATTCACACCAAGGTATTTCATATTTTTTGTGACTATTGTGTAGGGAATCATTTCCCGAATTTCTGTCCCAGCATGTTTGTCCTTTGAGTAGAGGAAGGCTATTGATTTGTTTGAGTTCATTTTATATCCGGCCACTTTACTGAACTTGCTTATCAGCTGTAGTAGTTCTCTGGTGGAATTTCTGGCGACACTTATATTCACTATCATGTCATCTGCAAACAGTGATGCTGTTACTTGTTCCTTTCCATTTTATATCCCTTTGATTTCTTTTTGCTGTCTAATTGCTCCACCTAGGACTTCCAGTACTATGTTGAAAAAGTATGGGGAGAGTGGGCAGCCTTGTTGAGTCCCTGATTTCAGTGGTATTGCTTCAAGTTTCCCACCATTAAGTTTGATGTTGGTTGCTGGTTTGCTGTATATTGCTTTTATTATGTTTAGGTATGGGCCTTGGATTCCTGTCCTTTCCAAGACGTTTAACATGAAGGGGTATTGAATTTTGTCAAATGCTTTCTCAGCATCTAGTGAGATAAACATTTGGTTTTTTCCTTGAGTTTGTTTATATGGTGGATTACCTTGATGGATTTCCTTACATTAAACCATCCCTGCATCCCAGGGATGAAGCCTACTTGATCATGGTGAATGATCGTTTTTATGTGTTCTTGGATTCAGTTTGCAAGGATTTTGTTGAGTATTTTTGCATCAATGTGATAAGTGAGATTGGTCTGAAGTTCTCTTTCCTTGTAGGGTCTTGGTGTGGTTTAGGAACGAGGGTTATTATAGCCTCAAAAAATGAGTTAGGTAGTGCTCCATCTGACTCTATGCACTGAACCCATCTTGACCTGAGCTTTTTTTGGTTCGGAGGCTTTTGATGAATGCTTCTATTTCTTTAGGTGTTATGTGATTATTTAGATGGTTTACCTGGTCCTGGTTTAACTTTAGTGTCTGGTATCTGTCTCAGAATTCATTTATTTCTTTGAGATTTTCCAGCTTATTTCAGTATAGGATTTTGTAGTAGGATCTGATGATTTCTTGAATTTCCTTAGTTTCAGTTTTTATGTATCCACTTTGTTTCTGATTTTGTTAATTAGGATACTCTCTCTTTGCCCTCTAGTTAGTCTGGCTATTGGTTTATCAATCTTGTTAATTTTCTCAAAGAACCATCTCTTGGTTTTGTTGATTCTTTGAATGGTTCTTTTTGTTTCTCTTTGGTCAGTTTCTGCTCTGAATTTGATTATTTTCTGGCTTTCACTCCTCTTGGTGTATCTGCTTACTTTTGTTCTAGAGCTTTCAACTGTGCTGTCAAGTTGCTAGTGTATGCTCTCTCCAGCTTCTTTTTGGAAGCACTCAGAGCTAAGAGTTTTCCTCTCAGTACTGCTTTTATTGCATCCCACAGGTTTCATATTTTGTGTTTTCGTTTTCATTAACTTCTAGAAAAATTTAATTTCTTTCTTTATTCCTTCTTTAATCCTGCGATCCTTTAATAGAGCATTTCATATGCATATGGGCTTTTTGTTGTCTTTGTTGTTATTAAAGACCTACTTTAGACCATGGTGATCCTATAGGATACATGGGAGTATGTCAATCTTCTTATATCGATTGAGGCTCATTTTGAGTCCAATTATGTGGTCAATTTTTGAGAAGGTGCCGTGAGGTGCTGAGAAGATGTTTTCTTTTGTTTTAGGATTATTTGTTCCATGGATATCTATTAATTCCAATTGGTTCATAACCTCTGCTAATTTTACTGTGTCCTTGTTCAGTTTCTGTTCCCATGATCTGTCCATTAGTGAGAGTGGGGTATTGAGGTCTCCCAACTTTATTGTGTGGGGTGCAATGTATTTTTGAGCTTTAGTAGGGTTTCTTCTATAAATTGGGTGCTTTTGTATTTGGAGAATATATGCTAAGGATTGAGAGTTCCTCCTGACAAATTTTCTCTGTAATGAGTAAAAAGTGTCCTTCCTTATCTTTTTTCGATAGCTTTTGGTTAAAAATCTACTTTATTTGATATTAGAATGGCCACTCCAGGTTGCTTCTTGGTGCCATTTGCTTGGAATTTTTTCCCCACTCTTTTACTCTGAGATAGTGTCTGTCTTTGTCTCTGAAATGAGTTTCCTGTATGCAGCAGAATGCTGGATTTTATGTATCCAGTCTGATAGCCTATGTCTCTTTATTGTGGAATTGAGTCCATTTTTGTTAACAGATACTAAGGAATAATGGTTGCTGTTTGCTGCTATTTTTGCTTTTGAAGGTAGAATAGTGCCTGTATGTCTTTCTTTTTTTGGTTTTCTTGCTAGGAGTTTTCTTCTTTTTATTAGGATGTAGTTCCCCTCATTGTATTGGGTTTTCCACCTATAATTCACTTTAGTGCTGGGTTTGTGGTCAGATACTGTGCAAATTTAGTTTTGTCTTGGAATATCTTAGTCTCTCCATCTATGGTGATTGAGAGTTTTGCTGGGTATAGCAACTTGGGCTGGCACCTGTGATCTCTTGGGGTCTGCATGTTGTCTGTCCAGGCTCTTCTAGCTTTCAGTCTCTGTTGAGAAGTCGGGTGTGATTCTGATAGGTCTGCCTTTATATGTTACATGACCTTTTTCCCTTACTGGTTTAAGTGTTCTTTCTTTGCTTTGGGCACTTGGTGATTTGACTATTATGTGTTGGGAGGAATTTCTTTTCTGGTCCAACCTATTTGGAGTTCTATAGGCTTGTTTTATGCTCATGGTCTTCTCATTCTTAAGGGTAAAGAAGTTTTCTTCTACATTTTTGTTGAAGATATTTACTGTGCCTCTTAGTTGATATTCTTTGCCCTTTTGTATTCATATTATCCTTAGGTTTGGTCTTCTGAGTGTGTCCTGGATCTCCTGGACATTTTGGGTTAGGAGCTTTTTGGTTTTGCATCTTCTGTGACTGTTTTGTCTATGTTTTCAATGTTGTCTTCTGCCCCCGAAATTCTCTCTTCCATCTCTTGTAGTCTGTTGGAAATGCCTGCATCTGTGAATCCTGATTTCTTTTTTAGGTTTTCTACCTCTAGAGTTGTCTCTTTTAGTGTTTTCTTTATTGTGTCCATTTCCATTTTAAATTTCTTCTCCCATTCCTTCATCTCTTTGGTTCTGTTTTCCTCTAGTTCTTTGAATTCTTTGAGTGTTTTTCTTGTTTCCTCTTTAAAAGCTTCTGATTCTTTTTGCTTTTCCTTCCGTTCTTGTTTAAGGATCTGTATCATCATCTTGGGGTATGATTTAGGGTCTGAGTCTTCTTTTTCTGGATGTTTGTCATTCTGCTGTTTGCTGTGATGGGGGACCTGGGTTCTGGTGTTGCCAGGTTGTCTTGTTTCCCTGGGGTACATTCTTTCGCATTCATCTTGCCATCTTGCTGTCTGTATTTATACGAGGTCTTGTTGTCAGTGATTGGTTCTTGCCTCTCCCTTGTACCTGGCCTGTGTCCCTGGATCTCTGTGTGTTCCTGGTGGCAGATGGCCTGAAAGTCTATTCTGTACACACGGGCTGCTGGTTGATAACCAACAACCCAATACAGGGTTCCTGGTTCCCTGAATAAAGCGGCAGGGGAGGTGACGCACTTTCTGTGCGCTCTGCAGAGATCTCTCTGCTCCCCGGCTACTCAGAAAGCCTTCTCACCAAGCCTGTGTCCCTTGATCTCTGCTGTTCCTGGTGGCAGATGGCGTGTGTTCTGCACCCAAGACCCACGGGATAGAAACAGACAGATGTATGCAGGGTTACTGGTTCCCTGAACCAAGCAGGGTGAGCACACTTTCTGCACACTTGGCAGAAATCTCTATGCTCCCTGGCTACTCGGAATGCCTTCTCATCAGTCCTGTGTTCCTGGATCTCTGCTGTTTCTTGAGGGGGATGGCTGATAAATTTTCAAAAAATAATACTAGTGATATTGTTACAAAAATGTTAAGGAACACTATCACCGAGGAGTTCTACTCATATATAACTTCTAAAAGATTATCTTCAATCTTTTTCTTTTATTTTTACAGTCTAGTTTTTATGCCTTTCCTAGTGTGTCATCAAATATATCCTCCTTCCAGTCTGTAATCAGTTTTCCACACACCCCTCACCCTACCTTGCCTAACCTCCCTTGTCTGTGGGGCTTCACACCAACTTAGGATAGGGTACATATTTCTCACTGAGGCCAGACAGGGCAGTTCTCTGTAGGACTTATGTTCAGGGCTTTGGAACAGCTCATATATGTTGGGTTGTTAGTGGCTCAGTGTCTGAGAGATTTCAGGTGTCCAGGTTAGTTGAGATTGCTGGTCTTCTTATAGGGTTACCCTCCTCCTCAACTTATTTGAGCCTTCCCCTAATTCAACTATATGGATCCCCAACTTTAGTCCATTGGTTAGATGTAAGAATCTGACTATCTTAGTCAGCTGCTTGAGGGGCCTCTTGAATCCCCATGTTAGGCGCCTGTCTATAAGGATTCCACAGCATCAGTAATAATGTGAGACCTTGTTGCTTCCTCTTGAGGTATATCCAAATTTGGGCTGGTCTGTACACCTCTTTTCCCTTACACTCGTTGCCTGTTTTTACTCCTGCATTATTTCTAGATGGGAATAATTCTGAGACATATTTTATGACTGTTTGATGGCAACCCCAGCCTCCACCTTGATGATCTGTTTTTCTACTGGAGAAAGACTCTACAAGTCCCCATTCTTGTAAGTTTTATATAATGTCCTTTATACTGAGGCCTGAGAGTCTCTCAACTTCCTGGTCTGTTGTACATTCTAGAGGGTTCTCAGCTTCTGAAATGGCCTGTTTCCAATAATTTTTTGCATATACAGGGTTTTTTGCTCTTTCATAAAAGTACAGTGCTGCTGTCAAGGTCTATAAAAATTTGTATTGGAGTTTGGATGGGGATTACATTGCGTCTGCTTATTGCTTTTGGTAAGATAGCAGTTTTACCTATCTATCCATGAGCTTGGGTGATCTTTTCATCTTTTGCTATCTTCTTCAACTTCTTTCTTCAGGAACCTGAAGTTCTGTCATACAGATCTTTGAATGGTTTGGTTATAGTTACACAACAACATTCTACCTTCTTTGTGGTTATTTTACAGGTTCTTGTTTTTCTAATACTCTATATTGGCCAAAAAAACTATTAGGATGTATCCAGGCTCTTGGTTTCTGGTCCAAAGAGTACCTGTAACAAAGTACTAAGCCCCAAACACGAGAGAGATGCAGGGTATAGGGAAGTCCTTTTCCCAGGCTCTCCTCTGTCAGGACATTTCAACCCTTACACCAAACAGTACATTTTATAGCTATGTCCTCTTAGCTTGGTGGTTCAGGGCAGACCAGGGCTCTCTATAGTAGCCCCATTGAAAAATTGCCTCCAACAGTCACAAAATCTGTATTGTTTTACTAAGCCACCTTTGAGAAGGCTTCACCATATTAAATACATTTATAGAGTTTCTCTCCAGTATGGATTATCTAATGAATGGAACTTACATTTTCAGAGTAAGTACAGTAAGAGTTTAAGGTCATTGTTGCAGGATATTTTGTATTATTGTGAGTCCCAAGAGTGTGAACTAGAAAAACATATTTCTTGTTGTCCTGTGTCTCTGATTGAGCACACAATTTTAATCCTAAGATTTATCTGTTAACAGAATTAAATAAAGTTGAGCATAGATCAAGGGTAAGAGCAAGTCACCTGTTGAGAGGGAGTGAACTTAGGAAAGTGAAAGGAGAGCCTTAGGTTTAAGTGTATTTAATATAGAGTGGAGAAGGAGAAAGGGTCTTTTCCTTGAGGGAGTTTGGTTGGAAAGGTCAGTTGTTTTCTTATTTTCCCTTTCTGAGCTAGCAGGCTTTCACCACAGCCTGTGACTCCCGAGTCTTCACTGGTAAAATTTAGTGTTAGGATTCTGTTTTGTCAAAAAAAAAAAAAAAAAACAAAAAAAACAGGTCAACCATGTTAGTGAATGTTTCAGTCATCAGGACTTATGGTAAAAGATTCCATCTTGATCCACAAGGATGTGATAGAAAAAAAAAAAAAACACTCACAATGACTTGTCTTTTTAAATCTTGAAAGTTTGCCTGCCTCAGTTTTACCCCTTCTCCAGCAGCTGTGAGTGGAAGTCCAAGAATTTAGCAGATTCTCAGTCCCATAAGCAAGCAGGCAAAGAGAGAGTCTTCCTTCTTCCAATGTCCTTATTTAAGTCCCCAACAGAAGGTGTGTCTCAGATTAAAGGTGTATACCACCGCCCTTGGATCTGGTTCTTGCTTTATTCTAGATGACCTTGAGCTCACAGATCTCCGAGCCTTAGTGCCCTAAGTTTCATTGCCTCTATGCGTAAAGATCAAGGTCAAAGTTTAGCCTCCTATTTCTCGATTTTGGTTTATTCCTGATAGAGTCAAGATGACAACAAGGAATAGCCACTAGAGTAGACCACACCTATAATCCCAGTTTTTATGAGATGGGCATGTAGATTACTGAGTTCAAAATGAGTGTACAGAGCAAGTTCTAGGACAGTCAAGCTTAGGCAGTGAAAGAGAAATCTGGTGACACTGTAATAGAACAAGGCATGTTCGAGCCCCAGCAAGCTGGAAAACTATTCAGGTATGTCCTCATGGCTCTGTTTTTACAGTCCAGAATAAAAGGGAGTATTGGGAGAAATGGTGATTAATAGCTAGAAGTAAGAAATTAATGATGATTAAGAAAAGACCAGTATAAGGAGGGTCAAATTTTCTGGGAAATGTTTTCTGAGAACACCAAGGAACTCTGTGTCAAAGACTGACAAAATGGTATCTTGTTATACAGCTGTACTTGGTAATGTGTAAGAGTCACCCAGGTGGTATTGCGTTTAAGGTATGAACGGGTCATGAAGAACAGCTAAAGGAAGGCCACTGGTGAGGTTAAAGCCTAAGTTGCAGTTGATCCCCAAGGACTGAAGGGTCATGCAAAGGACTTGAGGCTTTGCATCAGGAAGAGAGCCTATAAGAGACCATTGGTAAAACTTAGTGGCAGCATAAGATTCCAGAATATTGGAGATGCCAGTACCATGGGATGATCAGCAAGAACAGCAGCTGCAGTGGAGTGGATCACCCAGAGCTTACAGTGCTATAAATAGCACAGCAGAAAAAGTGATGCCAGTTCTTTGGAGGAGCCCAGAAGATCATGCTTGAATCTAGACCTTGTAACACAAAGTGTAACATTGAAGGTCAAGAGTCTAGAGTTGTGGTCTATCTGCTGAGAAAGCCAGCTAACAAGGAGAGGAAACAGCCCAGGAGAAACACGTTTGTTGCAGTCATCAATATGAAAAAGAGTGAGAAATCTAAAAACCACTTGAACATCAGAAGTGGAAATAGAATCAAGACTTTGCTAAGCTGGTTTGTTGTATTGAGTTGGAGATTGCAGTTAAGTAATTGGATGAATCTCAGAAAAGCCTTAGGACTCTTAACAGTGTTGAGACTGCTACACAGCATGGAGACTTTTAAATTTGGACTAAATGTATTTGGTATTAGGTACGGTATGTTGGTATGACTCTCATAGTTTCATATTTTTGAACAAGCTTATAGGGTCCCAGGAATGGAATGTGATGGTTTGAATATGATTGGCTCTGGTAAGAGGAAGATTAGAAGTCTGGACCTGTTGGAGTAGCTAACATAATACAAGATAATCTACTATGCTTATCTACAGGATTATGTTTTCCTCTGTGAGGTTCTACGAAGAAGTGGAATCAGAGAGATACAGATATCCACAGCCAAACATTGGCCTTGTGGGAGTATGTGTGTCACTGTGGATGTGGACTTTAAGACCCTCATCTTTGCTTTCTGGAAGCTAACATTCTGCTAGCAACCTGCAGATGAAGAAGTAAAACTTTCAGCTCCTCTGTACCATGTCTGCCTGGATGGTGTCTTGTGCCCCCTTGAGAATAATGCACAGATCCTTTGAAGCTCTAAGGCTAATGTTCTTTATAAGTCTTTTGTTGGTCGTGGTGTCTTTTCACAGCAGTAAAACCCCAACTTGCAGATATGAGACCTATGCTTACACCTAGCAACACTTAAAAGCAATTGACCCCAGATAAATAACTCAGTCTGGAAGGTTTCAGTCACCTTGAACCCAGAAAAACTACCTTTTGGAAAATAGCTTTTATGAATTAGAAGAGTTTGAGAAAATTTTATTCTACTTGTCTATAAAAGATGATGGAGAATTCAGTAAAGTACACAGTTGTGCACAATAACTGCATTCTCCATGTCCTGATTGCTGTGACCCAACCCAGGGACCGCAACACACTAGATGATGATAGAGGTGAGGAGGTTTGAGACCTCTCCAGAAAGGGACAGTGACCTAGAATAACAGGTACCCAAATATCAGTGGGGGTTATATTACCTGTGATTGACTGTGTTGCGTATATAAAACCTGAAGAGGACACCTATAGCCATACATAAACCCCAGTAGTTTAGTAGAGACACCAACCCAAACTCTAAACTTGCAACATAAAATGTATTCAGTTTATAGCAATGCAGGCATGAGTCATGGAAGAGAGACTTGGCGAATGGCCCACCAATAAGTCAAATCCAAGACTCATCTCATTGTAAAACTTTAGTATCTAACATAATGCAAGATAATCTACTATGCTTATCTACAGGATTATGTTTTCCTCTGTGAGGTTCTACAAAGAAGTGCAATCAGAGAGATAAAGATATCCACAGCCAAACATTGAATAAACCCTGGGGAATAAGAAAAAAAATAAGAACATACTGGACCCTGAAATGCTTAGGACCCCCAAGGGAAACCATCATTATCAACTAATGTGGACCCTTGAGGTTTCCGATTTTTAAACAGCATCCAAAAAAAAAAAAAAAAAAAACATACATGGGCTGGACCTAGGCCTCTCAGCTCATACATAACAAACATGCAGCTTGGCTTTCATGTGGATCCACAAAAACTGTAATGGAGACTATATGAAAAGCGGTTGCTTTTAATTGGGATTTGTTCTGCTAGCTGGGCAATCTTGTCTGCCCTCCATGAAAGACAAAATGCATAGACTGGAAGAGGCTAGAAGTGCCAGGATTTGGGGCATACGAAAGGGTCCTAACCTGCTGAAGATAGAAGTAAATTGTGGAAGGAAGTTGCTGGGAGGGGGGCACTATGCAGGATGAAAAGTGAATAAGTAAAAGATTCAAATTGAATTTAAAAAATGAGAATGTAGTTCATTATATAATAAAATACTACTCTGTTATTATAAACAAAGACAAAAAATAAATGGTAGTGTAAATCATTATCCTGGGTGAGATAACCCAGACTCTTAAGTATATGGAGTATATGTATTCACTTATAAGTGTATTATGTCCACTAAGTACAGGACAACTGTTATATAATCCACAGATCCACAGAAGCTAAATTCCAATGACAGATGGTAGGATGCTTCAGAACCACAGAAAGAAAAGGAAAAAACAGACTTCAGTGGTGGATGGAGAGGCAACCTTGTAGGAGATGAATACTGGGAGATCTCATGCCCAGGGAGAAGGTGGAGTAAATGAATGGAAATCGGGAGCAGATTGGGGAGGGGCATTTCTAGGATGATCCAGAGACCTGGAAGGGAGGTTCCAGGAACTTGATGAGGACGACTGGTACTGAGACTCACTGTAGTGCAGTGCAGGGAAATGGTATCGATCCTCCAAAAAACAGACAGGATCCAATCTGATACAATTCCCACCAGGATCTTTATTCTATTCAAGCTAGCTCAGACCTCCAAAACCCAATGCACCACTTTCATGCAGAATGGTTTTGGTGGTAGCTGAGCCAGTTATGTGTATTTTCCAAGGATTTATAGTAAACAGCACTCAGGGAGTAGGTATGTAAATCATCTAATTGAAAAGCTACTGTGGTGCTGGAGAAATGGCTCAGTGGTTAAGAGCACTGATGGTTCTTTTAGAGGTCCTGAGTTCTACCACATGGTGGCTCACTATGATCTGTAATGGGATCCAATGCCCTCTTCTGGTATCTGAAGACAGCTATAAAGTACTCACATGCATAAAATAAATAAATCTTTAAATAAGAAAAGAAAAGCTAAGCTACTGTGGCATTTAACATAACTGGCTGGGGTTGGAGTCATATAAACTAAATTTCTGCTTCTGTCTGCATTGGTGATCATTTGGGAGGGGTTGGGCTTGTAACTTGGGGTACAGCTTTTGTGAAAGATTAATCAGGAGACAAGACCTAGTCCTGGGTTTTATTAGGAGACAACTTGGAAACTAATGTTAGGTAGTAGCCTGTTAGTTTACCTGAGTTCAAAAGTCAGGTTCTATAAAATGGTCTCTGAACTAAAAAAATTTGGAATCATTGTAGCAATGGGAGAGATGAAGCTTACAAGAAGACAACCTCCTGTAGACAGCAAGGACTCCCAGGAAAGGAATAATGACATTAACTCAGCTATAAAACCTTCTTGCCTACAGAAGGTACAGGGAATAAAAAAGGAGCAGGCTGGTCCTACTTCAGAGCCATCCTATGGATAAGAACTAATGCATGACACAATTAATGATCCTCTGTCATGATCACAGACAGGAGCCTAGCATAACTGTCCTCTTAGAGGCTTGAACTGTCACTGTCCAAATGGGAGCTGAGACTTACAGCCAAAAATTAGAGGGAGTTTGAGGAGTTTTGTGGAAGATTTGCAGGAGGGATGGAGGAATCTGGAGGATATAACAACTCACAGATAGACCAACAAAGTCAACTGACATCAACCCTTAAGGGTTCCCAGAGACTGAACTACCATCAGCAGAGCATTCATGGGCTGGCTTTGTGTCCCCACCCAGAGACATGTATGTGTGTGCCTTGGTATTCTGGCAGGTTCCCCAACAACTGGAGAGGAAACAGGCCCTGACTCTTTTGATTGCTGTGAAGGCTGTTCCCAAACATGGTGGCTTATTCTGATAGAAATGTCTATAGTATAAAAAAAGACGTGGTATTTTACTATACTAAATGAGGACAATCTTAAGAATGTAATGTTCCGCACCTGGACCAGCAGTTCCCAAAGGTTTAAAGACTGGTGAGAAGGGGATTTGAGCAGCCAGGGAGCAGAGAGATCATGGCCAAGTGCACACGGAAAGCGCACCCCTGCCCTGCCTGATCCAGGGACCAGGAACCCAGCATTGGGACCTCTGTTCCCACCTGGAGGCTTTGGGGTGCAGAACAAGGCTCGGTCCATCCACCACCTGGACCAGTAGAGATCCAGGGACAAATTTCAGGTACAAGGGAAAGGCAAGAACATATCACTGACAACAAGATGGCAAGAGGAATGTGAAAGAGCATATCCCAAAGAAACCAAGACAACCTGGCAACACCAGTACCCAGTTTTCCCATCACAGCAAACATTGGAATGCCAAACACTACAGAAAAAGAAGACACAGACCTAAAATCATACCTCAAGACACTGGTAGAGATTCTTAAACAAGAATGGGATGAAAAGCAAAAAGAATCAGAAGCTTTTAAAGAGAAAACAAGAAAAACACTCAAAGAACTAGAGGAAAACAGAACCAAAGAGATGAAGGAATGGAAGAAGGAATTTAAAACGGAAATTGAAAAAACAAACAAACAAAAAAACGGAAATTGACACAATAAGAAAACACTAAAAGAGATAACCCTAAAGGTAGAACACTTAAAAAATAAATCAGGAGTCACAGAAGCAGGCATCTCCATAGACTACAAGAGATGGAAGAGAGAATCTCGGGGGCCGAAGACAACATTGTAAACATAGACAAAATAGCCAGAGAAGATGTAAAAACCAAAAAGCTTGTAACCCAATATGTCCAGGAGATCCAGGACACAATGAGAAGACCAAACCTAAGGGTAATAGGAATAGAAGAGGGAAAAGAATAGCAACTAAGAGGCACAGTAAATATCTTGGACAAAATTGTAGAAGAAAACTTCCCAACCCTTAAGAATGAGATTACTGGGAGCATAAAAGAAGCCTTCAGAACTCCAAATAGGTTGGACCAGAAAAGAAATACCTCCCGACACATAATACTCAAAACACCAAGTGCACAAAGCAAAGAAAGAATACTAAAAGCAGTAAGGGAAAAAGGTCAGGTAACATATAAAGGCAGACCAATCAGAATCACACCCAATTTCTCAACGGAGACTATGAAAGCAAGAAGAGCCTGGACAGACATCATGTAGACCCTAAGAGATCACAGGTGCCAGCCCAAGCTGCTATACCCAGCAAAACTATCAATCACCATAGTTGGAGAGATGACGATATTTCAAGACAAATCTTAATTTACACAATATCTGACCACAAACCCAGCACTAAAGTGAATTATAGGTGGAAAACCCAATACAATGAGGGAACTACATCCTAGTAAAAACAAGAAAACTCCTAAGCAAGAAAACCAAAAGAAGAAAGAGACACAGACACAACTCAACCTACAAAAGCAATAATAGCAGGAATCAGCAACCACTATTCCTTGATATCTATTAACATAAATGGACTCAACTCCCCAATAAAGAGACATAGGCTATCAGACTGGATACATAAACAAAATCCAGCATTTTGCTGTGTACAGGAAACTCATTTCAGAGACAAAGACAGACACTATCTCAGAGTAAAAGGGTGGGAAAAAAACTTCCAAGCAAATGTCCCCAAAAAGCAAGCTGGAGTGGCTATTCTAATATCGAATAAAGTAAATTTCCAACCAAAAGTTATCAAAAAAGATAAGGAAGGACACTTTTTACTCATTACAGTGGAAATCTGTCAGGAGGAACTCTCAATTTTTAACATATATGCTCCAAATACAAAAGCACCCACATTCATAAAAGAAACCCTACTAAAGCTCAAAAATGCATTGCACCCCACACAATAACAGTGGGAGACTTTAATACCCCACTCTCACCAATGGACAGATCATGGAAACAGAAACTGAACAAAGACACTGTAAAACTAGCAGAGACTATGAACCAACTGGAATTAATAGATATGTACAGAACATATCATCCTAAAGTAAAAGAATACACCTTCTTTTCAGTACCCCATGGCACCTTCTCGAAAATTGACCACATAATTGGACACAGAACGAGCCTCAATCGATATAAGAAGATTGAAATACTCCCATGCATCCTCTCAGATCACCATGGTCTAAGGCTGGTCTTTAACAACAACAAAGACAACAATAAACCCACATACACATGGAAACTTAACCAAATTCTTAAGAAAATGATTGCATCTAGAAAATATTATCCTGAGTGAGATAACCCAGTCACAAAAGAACAGACATAATATGCAGTCACTGATAGTGGGATGCTAACCCCAGAGTCTTGGACTGCCCCAGAAACAACTCACAGACTGTGTGAAGTTCAAGAAAAAAAACAAAACAAAACAAAATAAACAAACAAAAAAAAGTTATGCTCAATCCTTACACACCAAGAAAATGTTGACTAATTCTGGGTTACACCCTGTTTTACATGTAGTTTTTCCTCATTGTAACTACTAACACCTTAATGCAGAGTATCAAACCTTAAAAAAAAGAAAAAAAAAAAGTCAATGTATTTGTATACATTTATGCAAAAATCTTTAAATTTTTTTCTTTTATCTTTGTTTTTTAAAATAAAGTTAAAAAAAAAAAAAGAATGTAATGTTCCACCAATGGCTCAAGCTCTAAGATCAATGATTGACAAATGGGACTGAATGAGATTGCAAAGTTTCTGTAAGGCTGAAAACACTGTCAAGAAAACAAAACGGCAGCCACCAGAGTGGGAAAGATCTTTACCAACTCCACATCAGATAGAGGCCTAATATCCAAGGTATACAAAGAACTCAAAACGCTAGGCACTAGAGAATCAAACAACCCTATTAAAAATGGGGTACAGACTTAAACAAAATTTCTCAATTGAGAAATATCGAATGGCTGAGAAACATCTAAGGACGTGTTCAACATCCTTAGCTGTCAGAGAAATGCAAATCAAAACAACCCTGAGATTCCACCTCACACCAGTCAGATTGGCCAAGATCCAAAACTCAGATGACAATCGATGCTGGAGAGGATGTGGAGAAAGAGGAACACTTCTCCACTGCTGGTGGGGTTGTAAACTGATACAACCACTCTGGAAATCAGCCTAACGGTTCCTCAGAAAAATGGACATAGTATTACCTGAAGACCCAGTTATTCCACTTCTGGGCATTTTCCCCAGAGATGCTCCAACATACAACAAAGATACATGCACCACAATGTTCATAGCAGCTCTATTTATAATAGCCAGAAGCTGGAAAGAACCCAGATGTCCTTCAGTAGATGAATGGACACAAAAATTGTGGTACATTTACACAATGGAGTACTACTCAGCTATCAGAAACAATGACTTAAGGGAATTCATAAGAAAATGGATGCATCTAGAGAATATCATCCTGAGTGAGATAACCCAGTCACAAAAGAACAGACATAATATGCAGTCACTGATAATGGGATACTAACCTCAGAAAGCTCTGAACACCCCAGAAACAATTCACAGACTTTGTGAAGTTCAACAAAAAATAATAATATATTTTAATTAAAATAGGACTGTATCACATCCCCATTTCCTCCCTACAGCCCCTCCTAGTTTCTCTCCTATCCCCTCAAATTAACAGCCTCTTTTCCTATATTATTGTTACATATATACATGGTTGCATGTATATGTACCCACAAAGACTTAATTACAAGTTTTAAAAAATGTATTCATATACTTTTATGCAAAAATGCTAAAAATTTGTACATTTATCTTTGTTTTTTAAAATAAAGTTTTTCAAAAAAAAAAAAAAAAAGAATGTAATGTTCCCTCCAATTTTATGTGTTCATCATTGAAATGGCTCAGTAGGTAAGGTCTACAGTTTGAAATTCTGTCAATCTGACCTTGATCCCTGTATAAAGATGGCCAAGTAGACACTACAAAGTTGTTATCCATTCTCCACATATCATTTATGGTTTGTAAACTCATAAACACAATACACACCCACCCACACCCACACACGAGAATAATGCCTTATTAAGAATATATCCCATGGCTTTTACAGCACCTAGCATATTCATATAGTTCCCTTTGATAGCATACTTCAAGATTAGGTGCCAAATCATAACCCAGGGTAACATAAAGAAACATGGGGCATCAAATGACATAACATATATTGATACCATAATCATTAAGCTATGCTATGATATACACAGTTGATTGCTGCTTATCTTATTTTATTAAATCTCTACCTGATACCTGAAAATCCTGTTTTGGATACATATGAAGTATTTCATGTTTGTCATATTTCTTTTATTAAACATTAATATTGCTCAGTGTATTGACAAATATGACACATTGGCATGCATCCTCAATGCTTGCACTTGTATTCACTAGGCTGCCACATGAGAGTCAAGAGTTAAAATGTAGCCTTGGATAATGACTGACATCCAAGCCAGGATAAAGAACAAATCCCAACATCTGAAGGGAATTTGTCACACTTGTCTTCCTGCTTCCATTGTGGTCCATACCCCTCTGAAACCATAAGCTCAACCAAATACTTTTATAAGTTGCTTTGGACATTGTGTTTTATCGCAGGAACAGAAAGAACAATAACACACATCCATAAAGTTTGATACCAGGCTAGGAAATTTCTGTCATTGAAGAGAACTGTGATTACAAGTGTAAACAAAGCACAGAGGACATGACATTATACAGATTTGGTTGTTGACATATTTTTCTCATGAAACATAATCCATGTAACTGAATTGTTGTTAGCTATAGATATTCACAAATCTATTATAGTCAAAGATTTCTTTCCAGATGGTTCCTTAGGTCCAAAAAACTATGGTGATACACAACGGATGAAAGACTGATTATACACTGAAGATTTTACTCTTATATAAAAAAGCATAAAAGGCAACATGTTACCACACATACTACAAATATAGGTTTCTCAGCAGTATGACTTTTTCTCATATTTGAGAATACTGCTACATCCAGATGATTTACCATTTGTGTATTCATAGAATTCCTATGCATTCTGTGTAATGTATTTGTAGATAACTGGGTTTTAAAAGATTCTTTGATCAAAGTAATTATGTTAGTAGGATAGCCCTCGTTTGTGGTTTTTTTTCTTTTTTATTCAAAATTGACTGTCAGGCCAATATTGTGTGTAGTGGTATTTATTTACTCTGCTGTACTTCAGACAGAAGTTGCTACCCATGCAATTGCTTTGGAAACATGAATGAAAAACACACAAACCTACATGCAGTCTTGTATTTACTATGCCTAAGTAAGGAAATGACTGGGTCACTCCCAAATGTCCACATTGCTAATGCCTCCTCTCTGATACTCATGAATATATACTCACTAAATCTGACCCTTTGCTACAAAAAAAAAAAAAAAAAAAAAGAAAGAAAGAAAGAAAGGAAACGACAACAACAAGAAGAAAAACATTATGGAAAAGGGGCAAGAGGGCCACTCTTCCTAGTTCTAAAATGGTTGGTCCTCTGTAGAGCAACTATCAAACCTGAACCCCATTCCTCTCCTGGCTTAGGGATCCTCAATTCTTTCTTTTTAGTGCCCTTGGCTGTGAATCATGCAGTCCTGCAATTTTATTTACAAATTATAGCCAGCTGGTGCCAGATCCTCAGCATCTCAAATGTCGATTTCTCATGCAGTTTGGGAAGGAAGTTAACACAAGCAGCCTTAGAACCAATCCACATTTCACTCTTTTTATCCATCAAAAAGTCATCTACTGTTGAATATACAATGAATATATTTAGAAGAATTATGCAAGCTATAAGGTATGATTTACATTACAAATACCCAACATGTTTCTTAATCAAAACTCTAATACTGAAAAGATAATGAATGCCAGATTCTGTACACTTCTGATGCTTTTATGAGGATATAAAAATATATCTGAACCTGTAAAGCTTCACTACTCTTAGCTATTTTTATTTGAATAAATTAAAAGCACTTTATAATTACATCAGAATCTAATGTAAAAATGAGTTTACCATCTGATCCTTACATTGTATTACTTAATCATCCTAAACAGTTTCTAACAACAGCTATAGAAGGATTGCCTCACAGCCTGGGTTTCAGGGGGAGGGGAAAAATGCCTTGTGTTCTTAAATGAGTTAAATACCATAATGCCTACCTAAGAGTAACAATATAAATATCAACGTTTTGCACCAATGTACATAGGTTTATATCATAAAACCTTAAATCTGTATCAATATATAAATTATCTACTAATGCAAGAAATTATAATTTCACATGGGTAACAAATACAAAGATTACAAGCCATATAAGGTTATCGCTTTAAAATGCTCTGCCAAAAATTCAGTAATCCATCTGTACTAGTTAGGGTTTTATTGCTGTGCACAGACACCATGACCAATGCAAGTTTTATAAAAGAAAACAATTAATTGGGGCAGGTTTACAGGTTTTGATGTTCTGTCCAATGTCAAGGCAGGAGCATGGCAGCATCCAGGCAGGTATGGTGCAGGAGGAGCTGAGAGTTCTACATCCTCATTCAAATGAAGCCAGGGACCGACTAAGCATCCTCAGGCAGCTAGGCATGTCTTTAATACCACAGCCAGAGTGACATACTTCCCCCAGCAAGGCCACACCTTCTAATAGTGCCACTCCCTGGGCTAAGCATATGCAAACCATCACACCATTACACACATTTTCTCCCTATTTAAAATTAAGATTCATTTCCAAATTATCCCTTTAAATGGCAACCAAAATATAACAAAATGATTATAAGCAGATACCCAAAGCCAAAGGACTGGGATGACAACCCTTGAAAACATGTTCCTACTTAATTGGTGGGCTGGACTTTTTATAAAGTGGTTGGGAAGGATAGGAAAATTGTAAAATTGAATAATATTAGCATCTGTTATCCAATCTCTAGTATGCTGAAAAATCTCAGGTTTGACTAGGACAGTTAAAGTGCTGTTCCCATGTGGAGGAATCAACAAATCAAATTACCTGTTCTGTTTGATTTTCTCAATTTTTTCTTTTCTGTAGTCAATATCTTAAGGGGCTCTTCTCCTGTCATATCCGATCATATTGTATGACTCTGAAGGGGTCCGGTGACTTTTTCTTTCCTTTTAACACAAATAAGGAGCCTCTCTCCCATAATAGCATATCTTTGGTCCAGTAACCAAAAATCATCAATGTTATAGAATGATTCAAATTAGCAGGCTTCTTGCTGTTCCGGGCTGGTCTGTTTTGACCTGTCTCCCAGAGGATTTTTAATATCACAACTACCAAGCTTAAGAATTTACACTTAATGATTAAAACAATTCAAAACAATCAAAGAAATCTAAGGAATGACTTTTATGTGTTGAGACAGTGTTCTTCAACTATCTCCTATCTTGATCTTACATGAGATTAAGGCCTAAATTTCTGCTGTCAAGGATAAAGTTATTCTCCCTCTTCAACTCTTTATCTATATTTTATGATCAAAGACCCTATTTGTTTATTTATTTATTTATTTATTTATTTATTTATGCATAGATAATTCTCCATTGTATTGTGGTTAATACCTATATGGTTATATATAAATATATATGTATATACATTCAATTGTTTTCTCATCATATAACTTGAATTAACATCCTTTCCTTTGTATTTAAATTCAATAAAATTCCCTCCAACTTACTATATAAACCCATTTCTAAGCACTTAATTTGTAATACCACGCCATGCAACCCCAGAATTCCCAAGTATCCCTCAATGGACCAAAGGCCCTGCCCTGATAGAGACTTTTGACAGTTTTCTTTAAAGTATTATTCTCCATTCGTGTGGCACTGTGTGCAGATGAAAACCTCTCATTATTTGTTAAGATGGTTTCCATCCATCTCCATGCTTTTGTTTCCTACATTTGAGTTCAAAGCCTGGTTTACTTTATTCCATATATATTTAAAAACATAAACTATTGCTAATATACATATTTTATCCTTAAAAATCATTAAACCAATCTCACTTCTCTCTCTCCTTTGTTTGTGGGATTATAGGAGATTTGCATTGCTTACCATCTGCCTGTCTCTCTGCATTCCAAGCAGCCTGTCTTTGCAGAGCAGTGAATCCAGGCACCTCTGAGCTCCATCACTCTCAGGCAGTCAAAAGAATTTAGAAGGGCCTGGGGAAAATGAATGTCACCCAGTTTGTCTGGGATAGTGCTGTGGACTTTGCTGTGTCCCAGCTCATGCCATGAACCCCAAAATTATGGACATCAACTCAGCACACATTTTTTTTCTATTTCATAACCTGCATAGCTTCATGAACAACAAAATTGCTCTAGTAAAACCCTGGAGTCTGCTAAGTACCTAATTATCCCAACCTCCTATCAAACAGCAATGGCGTTTTCCATTTCAGAATCTCCAGTTAATAGTTAATACTGAATTCAAGCCTACAGATGAGATGCCTTCTGTAGCAGTAGTTGGTTATTCAGCACTTCTTCTGAACGGTGGCTTTATCTCATTTCTTACATTCATAAGTTTTCTTTCCAGAAGATGCTCTTTTATGAATTGAAATGAAATCATGATATGCAATAACTTTATCATAATGATTATATTCGTATGTTTCTAACTTGTATGCGTCATGTGTTCTTTATGATAAGAGACCACATTAATATTAATAGCATTTCTCACATTGATTATATTCATAGTCTTTCTTTCTAATATGTCTTCTTTTATGTATCTGAAGATGACTGCAATGTACAAAGGCTTTACCATAGTGGTAATATTCATAGGATGTCTGTCCAGTAGGTGTTCTATTATTTATTTATTTATTTTTAGCTTCTCAAGCAGGTTTATATATTAAATTCTCAATCAACTAACCCTTTGCACAGTAAGATTACATTCAATGGACAAAGATACAAGCTACCCTTCTATTTGAGTTAAAAGACCAACAGAATCTCTTAAAAATATTCATATCTACTTATGGCCAATTAAGAACACATGGATCTAAAATCTTCTGCCGCTCTATCTTGATTCATCCTTAAATCTCCCTTTCTCCATGTGTCCTTTAATGTATTTGAAGATGACTGTGATACACAAAGGTTTTACAGTATTAATACAATTTCTCTTCTGTGTGTCTTATTAATGATATTGGAGATCACTGCTATGTTGAAAAGCTTTAACAGAATGGACACATTCACAGGGTTTCTCTCCTGTATGTATTCTTTTATGCATTTTGAGATGACTCCTTTGTACAAAGGTTTTACCACATTGGCTACATTCATAGGGTTTCTCTCTTGTATGTTTTCCTTTATGATATTGGAGATGAGGACTTTGTACAAAGGCTTTACCGCAGAGGTTACATTCATAGGGTTTCTCTCCTGTATGTGTCCTTTTATGATATTGAAGATGACAGCTTCTTGCAAAGGCTTTACCACAGTGGTTACATTCATAGGGCTTCTCTCCTGTATGTGTCTTTTTAGGATATTGGAGACCACTGCTCTGTGAAAAAGCTTCACCACATTGGTTACATTCATAGGGTTTTTCTCCTGTATGTGTTCTTTTATGTATTTGGAAATGACTGCTTTGTATGAAGGCTTTACTACAGTGGTTACATTCATAGGGTTTTTCACCTGTGTGGTTTTTTTTGTGATAGCGGAGACCACTGCTCAATGAAAAAGCTTTACCACATTGGTTACATTCATAGGGTTTCTCTCCTGTATGCGTTCTTTTATGTATTTTGAGATGAGTGCTTTGTACAAAGGTTTTACCACACTGGTTACATTCATAGCATTTCTTTCCTGTGTATGTTGTTTTAGGACATTGGAGAACATTGCTCTGAGAAAAATCTGTAACATATTGGATATATTCAAAAGTTCTCTATCCTGTAAGTGTTCATTCATGCATATGGGTATGGCCTTGATATGCAAAGGCTCTGACACATTCAATAAACTCAGAGGGCTGCTCTCCAATACAACTTCTTTCATTTCTGAAAATACAATTGGCATATGTATAAGATTTGTCACATTCATTTGACTGATGAGTCTTTTTATCAGTATGAATTCCTTGTGCAGTTTGTGTTAATTGTAAAGCACAATCTCATCTAAAAGTAATGTCATTTCCTTATATTCATGGTGTCCCCTTCATTATGGTTTGGCATCATTGAAGATACATGGGATGAGAAGGGCATTAATAACTTGGCTCCCATACTTTTTGTATAAGAAGTGATTCACATATATGTAGAGAACAGGAAGAACAGACCCTACCACACTGATGGTGTTCATAAATCTTGTTATCATTGGAGTAATACTACATTTGGAACATGAACCATGAAAAACAGAAAAATTTCCACTTCCCTAGGACTCATATAGATATTCTTAAGTTTGAATTCATAAATGTCCCTAATGACCCTAGATAAATAATCATTATAAACTTTTAGCACATGTCTGTAAAGATGGCTCAGTGCTTAAGAGTGCTGACATCTCTTCCACAGGTACCGAGTTCAAAGCCCAGAAACCACATTGTGGCTCAAAACCATCAGTGGTGGGATCTGATGCTCTCTTCTGATGTGTCTGAGGATAGCTATAGTATTTATATAGAGTTAATGAATAAAACATTAAAAGAAAAAAAACTTTAGTACATTTTGAAAGTCTATTCATTGTGGAGAGAGAGTACTGTGTATCTTCTGATTGTTCTGGCAGAGACAGGAGAGCTGCTTCTTTCCATATCCCTATGTTCACATGGCCGTGTCCATTGTGAAATATGACATCCATATGAATAGAGAACAACAACTGAAAGGAGTCCACATTACATTCACACAGGTTGACTTTTCTCCTCACAAGGATATGTTGTAGGAATAAAGGTGTCTCCACAAAACCATTTCTGAATATCATAAACATCCCTCTAAATAGACTAAGGAGTACTATTGCAAGTATATGGTTAACAACTGATTCACTAGAGATTAGGTGATTGTTACAAGGATTTGGACCTATCCTCATCACCTCATCAATGTGATGACCGTTTGCAGTAGGAAAGTGGGATTAGATTGAACACACTGGAAGTTCTACAGCCCGGATCTACTGGGCTATGGAACAAATGGTAATATGTGTTAATCCACTGTTTCTGTGTTTTTGTATTTAAAGAATGCCTCACAAACACAAGGAAGATACTTGATATGGATGAACATGGTTTGTAAGATTTAATAATCATCCATAACAAAGAAGAGCCTATTTCATCCCATTGCTTTTCTTTAAAATTGTATACATATTAACCTTTTCTCAGAGGCATTTTCTTATCAGCTCGCACATGAAAATTACCTTTGATGTCGTTTTGAACGTTGTAACTGTTCTTCAGTAGTATGGTCTATCCAAATGTAGCCTAAAATATGGTACCGTTGAATGTATATTAATTTATCCAAAATTATGAAACATTCAAGTTACTAATATGAACTAACTTAAATACCATTACTGATTTATTCACCCCATTTTTCACTTTTCTTAAATGAGATCACAAAAAAAACCAAGACACAATCACAAGAAAAAGTTGTCCCTTCATTATAAAACTGAAAAACCAATACACTGTTTTACCTGTAGCAATGAGATTCCTATAGGTCTCCAGCATCACAGATTTGTAGAGATGCTTCTGAGAAGGACCCAGCAAAACCCACTCTTCCTGAGTGAAGTTCACATGCACATCACCATAGGTCACAGCGGCCTAAACGGTCCAATACATATATGTATAAGAAAGCAGGATACAGACATTATTGTAAATATATACTTGAAAATGAATGGTTGCTGACTGACCTGCTTACACACAAAGTACTTTTAGTCCAATAATCAAACAGTCTTTCACACATAAACAACTATCAAAACTTATATAAATTTAAAAGAAATAAAGGATCCCAGGAAACCTGATGCCTCAATATTAAGATTTTGGATATGCAAGACACAGTCCACAGACTAAATGAAGCTCAAATATTTGGAAGATCAAAGAGTGGATACTTCAGTCATTCTTACAAGGAGAAACAAAATACACACAGGAGTAAATAGAGAGATAAAGTGTGGAAAAGACACTGAATACATCCAGACACTGCTCCACTGGGGGATACAGTCACCAGTCCAGACAGGAATGTGGTCGCCAAGAAGTCCATGCTCACAAGGGTGATACAGACGTCTACTGGGAGTTTCTTCCACAACCTGAGGAATTCAGAGTCAGAGCCTCTAGAACAACCATTGGACTGAGAAAAGGGTCCCCAATGGAGGAATTAGAAAAAGGATTACAGGAACTGATGGGGTTTTTAATTTTATAAGAAGCACAAAAATACCAATTAACCAGACACCCCAGGGATCCTACCAATCAAAGTCACATGGATGAACCCATGGCTTTAGCCACATATGTAGCAGAGCATGGCCTTATCTGGCATCAATGAGAGGATAGGCCCTTGGCCCTGTGAAGGCCCTATGCCCCAGCATATGGAAATGCCAGGGAGGGGAGGTGGGAGACAGTGGGTAGGTGAGTGGGGGAAACCTCACACAAAGGTAAGGAGATGGAGGATGTAATAGATGATTCCATAGGGGAAAAAATCAGGAAGGGGAATAACATTTAAAATGTAATTAAGAAAACATCTAATTTTAAAAAGTTTGGTAAAGGAAGCATATAGGATGGTCTCAGACCTTCCCCACTTTCTATTCCCTGAGACCCAATACTCAAAGTGTGCCCTTAGGACTGCAGCTTCCTTCCATCTCTCCATGCCTCTTGAACATACAAAAGACCATACCCATAATACTGTCCCTTCTCACCTCATCTATGTGCCTGAGCCACCAACTATGGGGAGACACCTGCCGCTCAACTTCAGGATAGGCCTCTGGAAGACTAAGAATTCTGTCCAAAGACCAAATTTACTACCTATTACTCTACATACAATTCTCATAGTTGCCTAAAAACTGATAAACATTATCAAGGAAAGCTTCCTCTCAAATTTTTCATGTAACCAGTAAAATGTACAAACAATTTCCAACTATCCTTCTTTTCTTCCTTCATCTCTATGTTCCAGGTGCCTCATGGGGGCATGCCCCTAGTCAAACATATGGCAAGCTCGTCAGAAGACCAATTAACCTGTTCTTAGATATTACTCTGTTATCCTAGATGCATTTTTTCTGATCTTGACCTAGAACTGAACTAGAACACAAGTAGTAGTTTTAGCTCACTTTTGTAAACTTTCCTGTGGATTGCTAAAAGCATCTTTTACTCCATTACTCTTCCTTAAGCCTCCAGTACAAGTGAACATTTTGCTTTGAACACACCCACCAAAAACATCAGTAAAAAAGGCTACACTCAGCCAACATACTCTCTAAAAATCCAGAAAGCAAACAGAAATCCAGGAACAAAACTCCCCCCTGAAGAAGAAAAACCCAAAATACAGCACCTAGATATATAGTCACATCAAATCTAGGTGTCTAACAAAAGCTTTGGAAGATTATCAATAGTCAGGAAACTATGTTATCAACAGAACAAAACTATTCTCCCACAGGAAGTGCTGAATATTACAACAATTCTTAAATCACAAGAAAAGGATCTTAAAACCAAATGTATCAAGACGATAGAAGCCCTTAAAGAGGAAATAAATAAAACCCTTTAATACTTCGGGTAAATAAAATCAAACAATGGGAGGAAACCAAGAAATTCCTTAAAGAAAGCACAGAAAACCCAGGAAAAGAGTTGAAGAAAAAACAACTGTTCATAAAATAGTGAGCTGGAGAGATGGGTCATGGTTAAGAGCAGACTGCTCTTCCAGGAGCCCTGACACACCCAAGATCTTAGGATCAATGGATCCTAAAAATCACAGAATCACCAAGACAGCTGGATTCTAAGGAGTTGTGACACAACCATGATGACAGGAGGGACAGGCTCCAGTCAGAGACAGCAAGGGCATCTCCCACTATAGGAAGTCCTGGATAACCCATCACATCAGAAAAGCAATATTCATATTTAAAATCCCCTCTCATGACGATGATGAATGACTTTGAGAAGAATTAACTCCATTAAAGAAATACAGGAGAACACAGGTAAAAGGATTGAATCTTTGAAAGAGGGAACACAAAAATCTCCTATAGTATTACAGCAAAACACAAACCAACAAGGGAAGAAATTGAATAAAATGATTGAGCATCTGAAACAAAAATAAAAACAATGAAAAATATAAACTGTGAGCACCAGAAGATAATAGACAGATGTCATAAAGATCCTAAGAGAACTCAAATGCCAGCCCAGGCCCTATACCCAGCAATACTCTCAATTAACATAGATGGACAAATCAAGATGTCTCATGACAAAACCAAATTTACACAATGTGTTTCCTCAAACCCACTTCTACAAAGAATGATAGAAAGAAAACTCTAACACAAGGAAAGTGCAGCATAAGAAAAGCAAGAAAGTCCTCTTCTTTCTACAAACTTTAAAAAAGATAACCACACAAAGATAATTACACCTCTAACAACAAAAATAATGGGAAACCATAATCACTTTTTCTTAATATGTCTCAACTCAATGGACTCAATTCCACAATTAAACAACCTATACTAACGGGCTGGAGATGTAAACAGGACCCAGAATTTTGCTGCACACAGGAAATGCACCTCAGCAACAAACATAAACTACTTCAGTGGAAAAGGCTGGAAAAATTTTCCAAGACAAGGTCCCAGAAAACAAGTGGAAGTACCCATTCTAATACCGAATAAAATCAACTTCCAACCAGAAGTTATCAAAAAAGAATCGGGAGAACGCTTCGTACACCTCAAAGGATAAATCTAGCAAGATGAATTCTCAATTCTAAACATCTCTGCTTCAAATGCAAGTGCACCCACTTTCTTAAAAAACTTTACTGAAGCTCAAAGCACATTTTGCACCTCACACAATAATAGTGGGAGACTTCAACACCCCACTCTCATCAATGCACATATCATGGAAACAAAAATTAAACAGAAAAACAATTAATGTACAGAAGTTATAAAATGCATTTAACTAGAGAGAGAGAGAGAGAGAGAGAGAGAGAGAGAGAGAGAGAGAGAGAGAGAGAGAGAACATTCCATCTTAAACCACACACATACCTTCTCAGCATTTCATGGTACCTTCTCCAAAATTGAACACATCTCCTGTCACAAAACAGGACTCAACAGATACAAGAAGACTGAAATATCATTCATTCTATCAGATCACCACAAACTAAGGTTGGACATCCAAAAAAAAAAAAAAAAAATGAAAGAAAACAAAACAATACAAAAAAACAAAAACAAAAACAGGAAACAAACAAACAAAATACCAAAATAAGCCCAAATACACGTGGAAGCTGAATTATCTCATCAATGATATGTTGGTCAAGGAAGAAATAAAGAAGAAAATTATGGAATTTTTAGGAATTAATGAAAATGAAGGTACAGCATAACAAAAGTTGTGGGACAAAAGAAAGAAGTGAGAAGAGGAAAACTCATAGCCCTGAGTGCTTCCAAAAAGAAACTAGAGTGTGCATACACTAGCAGATTGACAACACACCTGTAATCATTAAAACCAAGAGAAGAAAATACAACAAAGAGGAGTAGGCAACAAAATACATTCACATACAGGGGTGATATTAGCAAAGCAGAAACAAGAAGAACTATACAAAGAATCAACAAAGGTTGGGAATGATTCTTTGAGAAAAATCAACATGACAGATAACCTCTTAGCCAGATTAAGCAGGGGGCAAAAACAAAGTATTCAAATTAACAAAATCAGAAATAAAAAGAAAGAAATAACAACAAAAACGGAAGAAATTCAGAGTTATCAGATCCTACTACTCAACATAACTGGAAATTTTGGATGATATAAACAATTTTCAAAAAAGATACCAGGTACCAAAGTTAAATTAGGTCAGATAAACCACCGAAACAGTCCAATAAACTCTAAAGAAATAAAAGAAGTTACTAAAAGTTATTAAAACAGCCAAGGACAAGATGGATTTAATGCAGAATTCTACAAGACCCTCAAAGAAGACCTAATACCAATACTCTTCAAACTCCCACAAAATAGGAACAGAAAAAATACTAGCCAAGTTCTCATATGAAGCCACAATTATGCATGCACCTAAACCACAGAAAGGCCCAACAAAGAAAGAGAGCTTCAGTTCAATTTCTCTCATGAATATTGATTTAAAAACACTATATAAGATCCTCTCAAACTGAATACAAGAACATAACAAAACAGTCATTCATCATGATCACTTTGCTTCATCTAGGGATGCAGGGATGGTTCAGTATATTGAAACCCATCAACCTAATCCATAACATACACAAACTCAAAGAAAAAAAAAACACATGATCCCAGAGACACTTTAGTACACAACAAAGATATATGCACCACAATGTTCATAGCAGCTCTATTTATAATAGCCAGAAGTTGGAAAGAACCCAGATGTCCTTCAGAAGGTGAATGGATACAAAAATTGTGGTATATTTACACGATGGAGTACTACTCAGCTATGAGAAACAATGACTTAATGAAATTCTTAAGAAAATGGCTGCATCTAGAAAATATCATCCTGAGTGAGATAACCCAAAAGAACAGACATAATATGCAGTCACTGATAATGGGATACTAACCCCAGAAAGCACTGAACACCCCAGAAACAACTCACAGACTGTGTGAAGCTCAAGAAAAAAAAAAAGAAAGAAAAAAAGAAAGGAAAAAAATCATTATGCTCAATCCTTACACACCAAGAAAACTTTGACTAATTCTGGGTTGCATCCTGTTTTACATGTACTTTATGCTCATTGTAACTAGTAAGACCTTAATGCACACTATCAAACCTTTGGAAAAAAAAGCCAAACATTAACAAAAATGTATTCGTATACTTTTATGCAAAAATCCTTAAAATTTGTACATTTATCTTTGTTTTTTAAAAGAAAGTTGTTCATAAAAAAAAAACAAAAAGAAAAAAAAACACATGATCAAAAAAAAAAAAAAAAAAAAAAAAACCACAAGATTGAATGGGGAGAACACACTTAACAAGTGAACACACTTTCTTGGTAAAAATATTAGGAAGATCAGGCATTCGAAGCCCTTACCTGAACATAGTAAGAGCAACATACAGGAACCCATAGCCAACATTAAACTGAATGAAGAAACATTGGAAGCATTCTTTCTAAAATAGGAACTAAACAAGGCTGCTTTCTGTCACTCGACCTATTCAATATAGTCCTACAGAAGCAATTAGACCACAAAAAAAGTGAAAGAGACACAAATTGGAAAGGAAGAAGTCAAAATATTACTATTTGCAAATATACTTACATGACACCAAAATTTACACCAAAGAACTAATAATCCTGATAAACAACTTCAGAAAAGTGGCTGTATAAAAAAAAAAAAAATTCACTCAAACAAATCTGTAACATTTCTCTCCTAATCTTAACAAAAAAAAAATCAGCAAAGTGCCTAGATATAAAATTAAGTCAAACAAATCAGTAGCCTTTCTCTACTCAAAAAATAAACAAGCTGAAAAAGAAACTGATAAAATGACACCCTTCACAATGGTCACAACGAATATAAAATAACTTGGAGTGACTCTAATACAGGAAGTGAAAGATCTATATGACAAAATTTTCAATCTCTGAAGAAAATCTCAGAAGACGGGAAAATCTCCCATGCTCATAAATTGCAAGGATTAATAAAACAAAATGGTCATCTTGCTGAAAGAAGTATTTTCCACAAATGGTGTGGTTTCAGCTGGAGGTCAGCGTGTACAAGAATGCAAATCAATATGTTCACATCTCATTGTACAAAGCTCAAGTCAATTGGACCAAAGACTGCACATAAAACCAGATACACTGAAACTAATAGAAGAGAAAGTAGAGAAGAGCCTGGAACACATGGGCACAAGGGATATTTTCCTGGACACAGCACTAATGGCTTATGCTCTAGGATCAACCTGAGAAAATGGGACCTCATGAAATTACAAAGCTTTTGTAAGGCAAAGAACACTGTTAATAAGACAGAATGACAACCAAAAGGTTGAAAAAAGATCTTTACCAATCCTATCCCATAGAGGACTAATATAAATATACACAAATAACTCAAGAAATTACATTCCAGAGAATCAAATAACAAATAGTCTAGAGTCAGATGCTTCCTGCCAACTATTGGTGGGAAACTGGTCCCCAATGGAGGAGTTAAAGAAAAGACTGAAGAAGCCAAAGGGGTTTGGAATACCACAGGAAGAAGAATAAAATCAACCAACCAGATCCCAAAATTTCAAGCAGAATAAACCACAAACCAAAGTCTGCACATGGAGTGACTCATGGCACTGGCCACATATGTAGCAGAAGATGGCCATGTTTGGCATCAATGACAATAAAGGCCCTTGATCCTGTGAATTCTCTATGTCCTAGTGTACGGAAATGCCTAGTCCAGGAGACAATAGGGAGGGGAGGGTGTTTGGGGGAGCACACTAATAGAAGCAGGGAAAGGAAGGATAGGATAGGAGGTTTCCAGAGAAAACACAAGAAAAAAAGTATGATATCTGAAACATAAATAAAGAAAACATCAAATGAAAGAAAAGAATAAAAAGATAAATATAATTGAAAAATATAAGTGTATTAATTATAAAATGGAGCAGGACCTACTGGTAGAAGGAATGCCATTAATAAGATACTCTTGATCTTGCCCACATATGCTGTGTTAACTGCTGAGATCTATATCATAACACACCTCACTGAGTCTAACAGCATGTTTTTAATTTCTGAGATGACTTTAATATGTAAACAAGGATTGCACATATCTCTATAATACAGGTCCTAAAATAGGCAATAATTACACAGTGTCTCAAGCTCACATTCCCAATTATCCACCCTGCAATATACTTTTATTTAATCACATGGATTATACCATACATGATGTGGAATTACAAATTTATTCACCCTGCCTGAATCAGGTCCCTCTGAGGACTGGTGACACCTGCAGCTGACTCCCTTAAACTTTGTCTCTACTGCCTGCCCTGTTTCATCTGCCAGTGATTACACTAAACATCCCTCCTGTTCTCCTGTGAAGGTGTGAGAAACAGCTCAGTATATGACACAAATGAGCAATTATAAAACACTACTTTGCTTCATAACTTTAATTCAATGATATAGGAATTTTCATCAATAGGAAAACAAGGTCATTAGCCTGGGAAACAACAGACCAGGATCAAGGCTACCTGAGTCGTCTTACCTCAACTTAGAAAAATTTTTATAAAGGTCTCCTAGAATTAGTATATCATCCCAGAAAGAAATCATCACACATGCAATTAAAACACTAATTTGAAAAAAAAATCTTCTAATTGAGAGCAAAAATTTAGCTTTATGTAATGCTCAAAAAGAAGATAGCCAAAAACAGATTTTGGTTTCAACATAACTTATGATCCTTAATTTTCTTTCTGGATCAGATTGCAGGTTGTTTAAGAACAATTTAAACATGGAGAGTGGAGAGTGCAAGTCATACTTAGCTAGTTAGCAGAGTGGCATGGCAAAGATCCCTAGAATTATTAAAGTACATCACAGCCCTGAAATAGCAGATTGTATTCCAGAGATGGGCCCTGAGTTGGAGGTCCACCAGATGAGAAAGTTAGAAAAAGTACAAGGTAGAATGTACAACAGCTGTGAAAAGATCATGAATAAGTCATGTCTTATGACAAGTAAGCTTCTTAAGAATAGCATCTTGTATAATAGGTACATGGGATAAGTTCAATGAAATGGAGAACTTCCATAAAGTCAGCAAGAACTATCATACAATGGTACAAAATCAGGAGAAGACTAATAAAACAGTGCTACACAAAAAGAACACCAAGTATCCAATAAAAACCATAATTGACCAAGCCCACAGTTTACTGGGAAGTGATAACCATATTCCCAGGTGGTAGCAAAAGTTGGGATCTCAGGATCTGAAGCAAACATTCCTCAAAATCCCTGGTCATTGGACATTACCACCTAATCCAACCTAAAGTCTTATTTTAAGGGCTAGAGAGATGCCTCATTGGTTAAGAGCATTACTGCTCTCTGGAGGTCCTGAGTTCAATTCCAAGAAACCATATGGTTGCTCACAACCATCTGTAATGAGATCTGATGCCCTCTTCTGGTGTGTCTGAAGATAGCCACAGAGCAGTGTGCAAGATATATGTAGACTTTTTTTTATAAATTATGTTTATATGTGTGCACTCAAAAAGCTCTTGTGTTACAAAGAGTACTATTTTATTTTCAATACATCAGGGTTTTAGGTGAAGCTCCCTAGGGTCTGAAGTTGAAGAAGAATCTATACAATTCTCCATACAGGATCAAACCTTTCTTGATTGGGCCTGCCCTAAACACATCACTGTCCTTCCTTATCAAAGAGCTGTCACCAGGTATATTCTGGCCCTTAAGGCAAAACTACCCTTTCCTCAAGAATAAAACAGGATTCGTGTGGGAGACAGAGACTTAATGTTGGTTGAAACCCTATGATCCCACTTGGACCCCTTGTTAAAGGCCTGTTCTTTGATATCAGCGAGGGCCTAATGGCTGACTGTAAACCAGATTTGTACCCATTGTTAAAGTTTGGAGACAAATGTCTGGACAATCCTGGTAAACAAACATATATAGTACTCTTAGACCTTTAAGAGGACTGCTTAGCATACTACATACCTGTCAGAGTTTTATACACAGTCCTAACTCTGCTACATTCTACTTAGTGTCACTTAATATTTCCTAAACGTGGTAAATACTTACATCATCAGTTCGCCTTTAGATTATCACAGATCGATACTGGAGTGATACCCAACACATGAGTTGGCTTTTACTGCCTCCACAAATCAACTAGAAATGGATGTCATAAGTTATGGATGATAATATAAAAACCCAGCTCTCAGGTTTGGATCATTCGAAGTACATTACTACATACAACCCTTTGCTGCATGCATTTGGGACAGAAGCAGGTCCCATAAGAAAGTTATTCAGAGGCCAAAGCCAGGTACGAAGAGAGACCACAAAGGACCTACCACGTGGCTGCTTAAGTCTGTCTGCTGCTTACCCTCCAGGCTCTAGGGAGAACCAATACACATGAATTCGTTTCTAAGCAGCTCTCTCTTACTATTTAAAGCAGATCCCCTTGCACTTAAAATGGTTGGAGGTCTGATCGTGCCTGAAACTCCACACAGTAGACAGCACAGGGCCTCATAAAATATCACACAAAACACTCCTTGTCCTAGACAGGAACTTGCAACTATGTACCCTGAGGAGCCACCTCCTCTTCCGAATATCAGGTCCCAATGGAGGCTCTGATTGGCTAGTGAGTCTTGAGTGACATGACGACTTCTCCTGCTGTTAGAGCTTGCTGCAGGGCCTGGGCCAATCCTTCTCCAGATCTGTAGATTTGCTATTCAGTGGCACTAGTGCCTCTCCTCCAGTAGCCGACCTTTCCTTTCTTCTGCTAAGCCCTTGTGAGAAACTAAGATTCCTGATTCCTGGCATCAGCTGCCTCCTTCTCTCCTTCATGAGCAGTTCCCCTGTGTTCACTTCTTTGAAAATTTGGAGCAAATTTAGGAAACAAGTTTTTGTTTCGTGGCTTCATGCTGGGTTCAGGTAAAGGACAAGTGAGACTCACTGATGGTTAGAAGGAAAGGGACAGAGTGAAGCGGGAGGCACATGACAGACGCATGCATCCCTCTCATTAGTCAGCACACTGTCCTTATGACTTGGTAAAACAAACATAACAACAACAACAGATCCACAGCTGTATTAGTAATAGTCACCAGAAGAACAGAGCTAATAGAATGAATCTCTCTACTGTGTAGAAAATGGATTTACTAAATGACATACACGCTGTGCTTGAACTAAGGCAACAATGGCTGTCTACCAGAGAATTTTGTAGACTCCAATAGGGGTCCACTCCATGTGCTGGATGTCTCTGCTCCTGTTCAGTACATACCAAAGGAATAATCTTTAATGCCACAAAGACAAAAAAAAAAAAAAAAAAAAAAAAAAAAAAGCAAACAAACAAATCTTGCTGGATAGCTAAATGTAGGGCAAGGGAAAAGACCAGAATCTACTATCTTCAATGGTCTTTCTATATGTGAACTGCTTCAAGGTCCTGTGGCCTATTATAAAGGTGGATATCATAACTTGAAAAGACCCATATTAAATACGCCACTCCCCTGTCCAAATCTAAAATTAAGGAAAGTCCTTCACTGTAATTAAACACTTTGGGTGTAATTAATTCTAGATGTGTTCACTTTCTCCTAAGAAAGGCACAACAAGACAGAACAGCTGGAAAGGTTTTGTCCATGGGGCAGGTAAGGACAGCATAGGAGCCAATCTCATGGGAATTGTTTTCTTCAAGAAAGGAAACTTTGTGATTTTGTTTAGGGTGTCTGGATCCATTCACATATAGGTTTGTCTACTTGTGTGTATGCTAAGTCAAATCCTCTTCAGAACATGGTCAATAAATCCTCTTTCCAGTCCTCCTCCCAGTCTCCAAGAGGATGTCCACACACCCTCACTTCCCCTCTATATGGAGCTTCAAGTCTTCTTAGGATAAGGTCCAGATTTTCCACTGAGGCTGGACCAGGCAATTCTCTGCAGGACTTGTGTTCAGGGCATCAGAATATATCATATATGTTGGTGGCTAAGTGTGTGAGAGATCTCAGGGGTCCAGGTTAGTTGATACTGTTGGTCTTCTTATGGGATTACCCTCCTCCTCAACTTCTTCTAGACTTCTCCTAATTCAACCACAGAGATCGCCAACTTTAGTCCATTGGTTGGGTGTAAGTATCTGACTCTATCTCAGTCAGCTGATTGTGGGGCCTCTTGAATCCCCATGTTAGTCTCCTGTTTATAAGGATTCCACGGCATCAGTGATAGTGTTAGACCTTGTTGCTTCCTCTTGAGGTATATACAAATTTGGGCTGCTGAGTACACCTCCTTTGTCTTACACTCGTGTCAATTTTTGCTCCTGCACTTTTTCTAGATGGGAATAATTCTGAGACATATTTTATGACTGTTGGATGGCAACCCCAGCCTCCACCTTGATGATCTGTTTTTCTACTGGAGAAAGACTCTACAAGTCCCTAATCTTGGGAATCTCAAATAATGTCTTTTATATTGAATGTTAGAGTGTCTTAACTTAGGTCTCTGGTACAATGTAGAAGGTTCTCCCACCTACTGAGATGGCCTGTTTCCAATAATTCAGCTGGCTCTAAAACCTTCCCTCCTGTTCCCTTCACCAATGCCTGATCAGGTTCCCATTTTTTGACCACCTATCCCATACCCAGATCCCTCCCTTCCTCTGCAAACTGTGATATTGCCTTCTTACTCCCAAATACCATTAAAGTGTCCTCCTTTGAGTACTTCAGTTTGTTAACATGAGTTCTGTGGATTAAATCATGTGTATTCTACAGTTTTTTATTAATATACTCTTAGAAATGAACACATATGTTTTTCTATTGTTCAAAATTATTTTGCATATGCACGGTTTTTTGCTATTCCATAAAAGTACAGTGTTGTTTTTTCAAGGTCTATAAAAATTTGTATTGGAGTTTGGAAGGGGATTACATTGAGTCTGTTTATTGCTTTTGGTAAGGTAGCAGTTTTACCTATCTATCCCTGAACATGGGAGATCTTTCTATCTTTTGCTATCTTCTTCAACTTCTTTCTTCAGGAAACTGAAGTTCTTGTCATAGAGATATTTGAATGGTTTGGTTATAGTTACAAAACGACTTTCTATGCTATTCGTGGTTATTTTACAGGTTATTGTTTGCCTTATTGTTTACATTGGCCATGAAAATGTCAGGATGTATCCAGACTCTTGGTCTCTGGTCCAAAGAGTACATGTAAGAAAGTACTAAGTCCCAAACATGAGGGAGATGCAGGATATAGGGAAGTCCTTTTCCCAGGCTCTCCCCTGTCAGGACATTTCAACCCTTACACCAAACAGTACATTTTATAACTGTGTCCTCTTAGCTTGACAGTTCTGGGAAGACCATGGCTCTCTCTAGTGGCCCCATTGATAAACTGCCTCCAACAGTCACCAAATCTGTATGACTGTACTGAGCTACATTTGAGAAGGCATCACCACATTAAACACATTGATAGAGTTTCTCTCCAGTATGGATTATCTAATTATGATGAAAACTACAGAAATGTGCAAAGGCTTCATCAGATTAAATACTCTCAGAGACGGTGATCCGAGTAGCTGGGGAGCAGAGAGTTCTCTGTTGAGCGCTCGGAAAGTGCCCCCAACCAATTGGTTCAAAGGAGAAGGTACCCTGCCATAGGGTCTTTGTTTCCACCTGGGGGTACCACCTGTGCAGGACAGGCGCTCAGGCCATCTTCCACCAGAACAGTGGAGATCCAGGGACCCAGGCCTGGTGAGACTGCACAGGGATTAGTCAGGGAGCAGAGCGGTCTGTGCTGAGCACTCGAGCACTGGGAAACTACACTCTCCCCACCCCGGGATTGGTTCAGGGTAGCAGGAACCCTGCCTTAGGGTCTTTGTTTCCAACCAGGGGCCCTGCCCATGCAAAACAGGGGCTCAGGCCATCTACCACAACAAAGAGCTCAGATCTAGGGATGCAGGTCAGGTACACGGGAGATAAGAGAACCAATCACTGACAAGAAGACCACATATAATCACAAACAAGATGGCAAGAGAAAAGAACTTACCTCAGGGAAATCAAGACACCTTGCAACACCAGAACCCAGCTCTCCCATCACAACAAACAGCTGAATACCAAACACTCCAGAAAAAGAAGACTCAGACATGAAATCATACCTCAAGATGGTGATAGAGATCCTTAAACAAGAACAGGAGAAAAAGCAAAATGAAATAGAAGCTTTTAAAGAAGAAACTAGAAAATCATTCAAAGAAATCAAAGAACTAGAGGAAAAGAGAACCAAAGAGATGAAAAAATGGAAAAAGGAGTTTAAAATCGAAATGGAAACAATAAAAAAAAAAAAAAACCACTAAAAGAGACAACACTAGAGGTAGAAAACCTAAAAAAAAATTAGGAGTCACAGATGCAAGCATCACCAATAAACTACAAGAAATGGAATAGAGAACCTCAGGGACGAAGAAAATACTGAAAACATAGACAAAACAGTCAGAGAAGATGCAAAAACCAAAAAGCTCCTAACCCAAAATGTCCAGAAGATCCAGGAAACAATGAGAAGACCAAACCTAAGAATAATAGGAACAGAAGAGGGCAAAGTATATCAACTAAGAGGCACAGTAAATATCTTCAACAAAATTGTAGAAGAAAACATCCCTACCCTTAAAAATGAGATGACCATGAACATAAGAGAAGCCTACAGAACTCCAAATATAGTGGAGCAGAAAAGAAATTCCTCCCAACACATAATAGTCAAAACACCAAGTGCCCAAAACAAAGAAAGAATGCTAAAAGCAGTAAGGAAAAAAGGTCATGTAACATATAAAGGCAGACCAATCAGAATCACACCTGATTTCTCAACAGAGAATATGAAAGCTAGAAAATCCTGGACAGACATCATGCAGACCGTAAGAAAACACAAGTGTCAGCCCAAGTTGCTATACCCAGAAAAACTCTCAATCACCATAGATAGAGAGACCAAGATATTCCAGGACAAAACTAAATTTACACAATATAGGACCACAAATCCAGCAGTACAACAAATTATAGGTGGAAAACTGAATACAAGGAGGGAAACTAAATCCTAGTAAAAACAAGAAAACTCCTAAGCAAGAAAACCAAAAGAAGAAAGACACACAAGCACAATTCTCCCTCTAAAAGCAAAAATAGCAGGGAACAGGAACCACTATTCCTTAATATCTGTTAATATAAATGGACTCAATTCCCCAATAAAAAATACAGGCTATCAAACTGGGTACATAAACAAAACCCAGCATTTTGCTGCATACAAGAAACTCATCTCAGAGACAAAGACAGACACTATCTCACAGTAAAAGGTTGGGAAATAACGTCCAAGCAAACGGCCCCAAGAAGCAAGCTGAAGTGGCCATTCTAATATCGAATAAAATAGATTTTCAACCAAAAGTTATCAAAAAAGATAAGGAAGAACACTTTTTACTCATTACAGGGAATAGTTGTCAGGAGGAACTCTCAATCCTTAACATATATGCTCCAAATATAAGAGCTCTCATATTCATGGAAGAAGCCATACTAAAGCTCAAAAAATACATTGCATCCCACACAATAATAGTGGAAGACCTCAACACCCCACTCTCATCAATAGACAGATCAGGGAAACAGAAACTGAACAAGGACTGTTGTAAAACTAGCAGAGGTTATGAACCAATTGTAATTAACAGACATCTACAGAACATTTCATCCTACAGCAAACAAATATGCCTTCTTCTAGCACCTCACAGCACTTTCTCCAAAATTGACCATATGATCGGTCACAAAAAAAGCCTCAATACATATAAGAAGATTTAAATTCTCCCATGCATCTTATCAGATCACCATGGACTAAGCCTGGTCTTTAATAACAACAAAGACAACAAAAAGCCCATAAACACATGGAAACTAAACAATGCTCTGTTAAACGATAGCATGATCAAAGAAGAAATAAAGAAAGAAATTAAGGATTTTCTAGAATTTAATGAAAACAAAAACACAACATACCCAAACCTATGGGATGCGATGAAAGCAGTACTGAGAGGAAAACACATAGCTCTGAGTGCTTTCAAAAAGAACCTGGAGAGAGTGTACACTAATAACTTGACAGCAGAGTTGAAAGCTCTAGAACAAAAGTAAGCAGATAAAAAGGAATAGACGGCAGAAATAATCAAACTCAGAGCATAAATTGACCAAATAGAAACAAAAAGAACCATTCAAAGAATCAAGAAAACCAAGAGGTGGTTCTTTGAAAAGATTAACAAGATTGATAAACCCTTAGCCAGACTAACTAGAGGGCAAAAAAAGAGTATCCAAATTAACAAAATCAGAAAGGAAAGTGGGAACATAACAACTGAAAGTGAGGAAATTCAAGAAATCATCAGATCCTACTACAAAAGCCTATACTCAACAAAGCTGGAGAATCTGGAGGAAATGGATGAATTCATAGACAGATACCAGATACTAAAGTTAAAGGAAAACCAGGTAAACTATCTAAATAATCCCATAAAACCTAAAGAAATGGAATCAGTCATCAAAAGTCTCCCAACCAAAAATGCCCAGGTCCATATGTGTTCAGTGCAGAATTCTATCAGTCATTTATTGACGACCTAATACCAATACTCTCTAAACAATTCCCCAAAATAGAGTCAGATGGAACACTACCTAACTCATTTTTCAAGGCTACAATAACCCTCGTTCCTAAACCACACAAAGACCTTACAAGGAAAGAGAACTTCAGACCAATCTCACTTATGAACATTGATGCAAAAATACTCAACAAAATCCTTGCAAACTGAATCCAAAAACACATCAAAATGATCATTCACCATGGTCAAGAAGGCTTCATCCCTGAAATGCAAGGATGATTTAATATGGAAATCCATCAATGTAATCCACCATATAAACAAACTCAAAGACAAAAACCACATGGTCATCTCACTAGAGGCTGAGAAAGCATTTGACAAAATTCAACACCTATTCATGTTAAAAGTCTTGGAAAGAACAGGAATCCCAGGCCCATACCTAAACATAATAAAAGCAATATACAGAAAATAAATAGCCAACATCAAACTTTACAGTGACAAATTTGAAGCATCCCACTAAAAATCAGTGACTAGACAAGGCTGCCCTCTCTCCCCCTACCTATTCAAAATAGTACTGGAAGTCCTGGCCAGAGCAATTAGAGAGCAAAAGAAAATCAAGGTGATACAAATTGGAAAGGAAGAAGTAAAAACCTCAGTATTTGCAGATGACAGGATAGTGTACATAAGTGACCCCAAAAATTCCACCAGAGAACTCCTACAGCTGATAAACAAGTTCAGCAAAGTGGCTGGATATAAAATTAACTCAAACAAATAAGTAGCCTTCCTGTACTCAAAGGACAAACATGCGGAGAAAGAAATTAGGGGAAAGATACCCTTCACAATAGTCACAAACAATATGAAATAAATACCTTGGTGTGAATCTAACTAAGCAAGTTAAGGACCTATATGACAAGAACTTCAAATCCCTAAAGAAGGAAATTGAGGAAGATCTCAGAAAATGGAAAGATCTCCTATGCTCATGGATTGGAAGGATCAACATTGTAAAAATGGCCATCTTACCAAAAGCACTCTACAGATTCAATGCAATCCCCATCCAAATTCCAACCCAATTCTTCGTAGAGTTGAAAAGAGCAATGTGCAATTTCATCTGGAATAACAAAAGATCTAGAATAGAAAAATCCATCCTCAACAACAAGAAAACATCTGCAGGAATCACCATCCCTGACCTCAAGCTATATTACAAGGCAATTGTGCTAAAAACTGCATGGTACTAGTACAGAAATAGGCATGTGGATCAATAAAATAGAAGATCCAGAAATGAGCCCTCACATATATGGTCACTTGATTTTTGACAAAGGAGCTGTAAACATTCAATGGACAAAGGACAGCCTATTCAACAAATGGTGTTGTTCCAACTGGCACTCAGCGTGCAGAAGAATAAAAGTAGACCCTTTCTTATCTCCTTGTATAAAGCTCAAGTGCAAGTGGATCAAAGATCTCCACATTAAACCAGGTACACTGAAACTATTAGAAGAGAAAGTAGGAAAAACCTTATAACACATAGGCACAGGAGAAATTTTCCTGAACACAACACCAATGGTTCATGCTTTAAGGTCAAATATCAACAAATGGGACTTAATAAGATTGCAAAGTTTCTGTAAAAGTAAGTACACTCTCATGAAAACAAAAGAGAAGCCAAAAGAAAACATTTAATTGGGGCAGGTTTACAGGTTTCGATGTTCTGTCCAATGAAAAGGCAGGAGCATGGCAGCATCCAGGCAGGTCGATGCAGGAGGAGCTGAGTTCTACATCTTCTTTCAAATGAAGCCAGGGACCGACTAAACATCCTAGGCATGTCTTCAAACACACACCCAGAGTGACATACTTCCTCTAATAGTGCCATTCCCTGGGCTAAGCATATGCAATCATCACACATATTTCCTCCCTGATTAAAATTAAAATCATTTCTAAATTATCCCCCCTGAAATAGCAACCAAAGTATAACTGACAAAATAACCATAAGCAGATACCCAAAGACAAAGGACTGGGATGACAACTCTTGAAAACATGTTCCTGCTGAATTGGTGTGATAGGTTTTTTGCAAAGTGGTTGGGAAGGGTAGGAAAATTATAAACCTGAAAAAAATTAGCATTTGTTATCCAATCTCTGTACGCTGAAAAATCTCAGGTTTGACCTAGTTTAAAAACCATGCTAGAACGGCAGAGTACATGAGGTCTGTCATGAATCACCACAAATTCCAGTGTGGTTGTATTAGGAATGGGTGGGAAGAAGCTGAACCTATAGTTAAAGAGTCTTAACTAGACTGGACCCCCAAGATTGGTAATACACTAAGCCACCAACCAGGCAGAATACACAATCTAATATGAGGTTCCCAATATATATGGCAGAGGACCACCTGATCTTGACCTAGTAAGAGTAGATGTACCTCTAACCCTCATGAGATTTGAAATTCAAGGGAGTGCAGAGGTCTGGTGCAGTGGGGCTGGGGCTTGAGGGAAATCCTTTTGGAGCCATGGAGAGAGGTATGGGATGTGGAAAAGTCAGAGGATAGACCGGGAGGAGGATCAATGCAGGACTGTAAAATAAATGATTAAAGACTAATGATTGTTTAAAATAGATATCTATATGCATTGTTCAAGATGCATAGATATGTGAAGGTGAATGTTTGCTCTCTGCTTGAGCAGGTAAGAAACAACTATCCTTTTATGAGTTAATGTGATCAATAACAAATCGTAACAAATCTTCATTCATGCCAAGTGAAAGACAAACTGATGACTCTTAAGTGTTCCACAACCAACAATATGAATTGTCTAATTTTTGCTGAAGTTTGGCTGGAGATATTTTTATGACTAGGACAGTTACAGTGCTGTTCCCATGTGGAGGAATAAACAAATTATCTGCTCTGTTTGATTTTCTCAATTTTTTCTTTTCTGTAGCCAATATCTTAAGGGGCTCTTCTCCTGTCATATCTGATGATATTGTATGACTCTGAAGGGGTCCAAAGACTTTGCTTCTTTCCTATTAACACAAAAAGGGGGCTCTATCCCATAATAGCATATCTGTGGTTCAGCAACCAAAAATCATCAATGGTATAGAGTGATTCAAATTAGTAGCCTTCTTGCTCTTCGGGGCTGCTCTATTTTATGCTAGTCCCAGAGGATTTTTAATGTCATAACTACCAACCCTAAAAACCCATATTTAATTATTAAAACAATTCAAAACAATTAAAGAAATTTAAGCAATGTCTTTTATCTGTTGAAACAGTGTTCTTCAACTATCTCCTATCTTGTTCTTACATGAGATAAAGGCCTAAGTTTCTGCTTTCAAGGATAATGTTATTTCCCCTCTCCAACTCTTTACCAATATTTTATGATCAAAAGACCAAAGCTATTTATTTATTTATTTATTCATTTATTTATGCATACTTAAATTCTCCATTGTATGGTGGTTAATATCTCTATGATTATATATAAATATATATGTAGATACATTCAATTATGTTTTCTCATCATATAACTTGAATTAACATCTTTTTCTTTATATTTAAATTCAATAAAAATTCCCTTTTACTTACTATATAAACCTATTTCTAAGCTCTTAATTTGTCATACCACACCATGCAACCCCAGAATTCCCAAGCACCCCTCGATGAACCTAAGGCCCTGTCCTGAGATAGACATTTGACAGTTTCCTTTAAAGTATTTTTCTACATTCGTGTGTCACTGTGTGCAGATGAAAACCTCTCATTATTATTTGTTGAGATGGTTTCCATCCATCTCCATGCTTTTGTTTCCTACATTCGAGTTCAAAGGCCTGGTTTACTTTATTCCATATATATTTAAAAACATAAACTATTGCTAATATACATATTTTATCCTTAAAAACCATTAAACAAATCTCACTTCTCTCTATCGTTTGTTTGTGGGATTATAGGAGACATGCATTGCCTACCATCTGCCTGTCTTTCTGCATTCCAAGCAGCCTGTCATTGCAGAGCAGTGAATCCAGGCACCTCTGAGTTCAGTCACTACCCTATAGAACGGCCTCGAGAAAATGAATGTCACCCAGTTTGTCTGGAATAGTGCTGTGGACTTTGCTGTGTCTTAGCTCATGCCATGAACCCCAAAATATAAACACCAGTTCAGCACACATTCTGTTCTGTTTCAGAACCTGCATAGTTTCATGACGAACAAAGTGACTCCAGTAAAACCTTATATTAATTGTAATCATGACAAACAATGTGACTCCAATCTGCTAAGGACATAATTATCCCGACATCCTAATTAAACAGCAATGGTGTTTTCCATTTCATAATCTCCAGTTAATACTTAATAATAAATTCAAACCTACAGGTGGGATGACTTCTGTAGCAGGAGTTAGTTAATCAGCACTTAGCCTGAACAGTGTCTACATGAGTTCCTTCCTGCCTGCTTAAATGCTCTGGATTCTCAACTGAAAGACACACACACACACACACACACACACACACACACACAGAGAGAGAGAGAGAGAAAGAGAGAGAGAGAGAGAGAGAGAGAACTTTGTATAATATTCCTAAATCAGACTGATAAATGGGCCATCCCTAAGCTTCCATGCAATTAATATCCCCCACTCGTTAATTACTACTTATTCAATTCTATATCACATCTTTTACACCCCAGCCTCAATTGTGGGAAGGGTCCCTTGGGGGCCACTCTTCCCTGCTCTTATATTGATGTTGCTTCCCCAGCTCTCAAGCCTGCATGCAAATCCTTGCTAAGCAACTCAATTCCCAATTCTTCCTCTTTGGTTCCCTTGTCCATGAATCCAAAAGTCCTGCCATTGTCTCCCTGCTTAGCCACTGGCCACTGGCTCCATTTACTAATTAGTACCAGCTGGGGGCAGGAACCCTCAGAGTCTCAAATGAAGGATTTTCTGGCAATTTAGAAACTGAATTAACACAAGTGTCATTAGAACTAAACCAAAGCAACTGGGATTGAGCAAAAGAAACAAGCACTGGGTGCTGCCTTTTTGTTGTCTGCCTCAGATTAATCACAAGATGGACCTAAGTTTAGATTCACAGTCCAAGGAGTGCTGGGGGTGTCCCAATAGTGAACAACCCTACATTGTGTGGTTTTTGTTCCTCAAAACACAATAATACTTTCTGCCATTCATCTTGTGCTCCTAAAAACAGAATACATGGGCATACCAGACAACAAAGACGTAAGATTGGTAGATTGTAACACCCATATTCTATACTGGTTGACGTAGTAAATTACATAAGGAAAGCAGGTATCTCTAAATACTGATTGGTGGAAAAATGTAGCTGTACCTTTGGACAATGTTTCTGCTATTCAAACTTAAAAGACCTAAAACACTCTGGCTCCCAATGGAGAGTTGGGTGCATGGCAGGACAGATATTAGGTTCTGAGTATGTTCTCTGGCCATGGTCAGTGCTTGATTATAATAAATTCTTGTCATTAGAGTTTGATCTCAGTTTGAGATCTCAGAGGATCTCATAACATAAAGGCTTTGCCACATTGCTTACACTCAAAGAATGTCTCTCCAGTATGAATATTTTCATGACCCTGAAGAATGTAGGAGTGTTCTTCTCCTTCACCATATTAAATGCATTCATCGGTTTCTCTTTCATGATGTACAAGACTTGGAAAATTTGAAAATTTTTTACAGTGTTAACTACAGTAATAGAGATGTTATTCAGTAAGAATTCTTTCATGATGATAAAGATTATAGAAATGTGTGAAGGCTTGACCATATTAAATACATTCACAGGTTTCTCTACAATATTTTTTTCATGATGATGAATATGACATACTTGCAAAGGCTTTATCTCATTTCTTACATTCATCAGTTTTCCTTTCAGTAGATGTTTGTTTATAGATTGAAATAAAATCATGATATGCAATATCTTTACCATATTGATTACATTCATGTTTCTCACTTGTATGTGTCATGTGTTCTTTATAAGAGACCACATTTACATTAACAGCATTTCTCACACTGATTACATTCATAGTCTTTTTTTCTAATATGTCTTCTTTTATGTATTTGAAGATGACTGTGATATACAAGTTTTCCTGCATTAATACAATTTCTCTTCTGTATGTATTATTAATGATATTGGAGATCACTGCTATGTTGAAAATCTTTACCAGATTGGACACATTCGCAGGGTTTCTCTCCTGTATGTGTTCTTTTATGCATTTTGAGATGACTGCTTTGTACAAAGGTTTTACCACATTGGCTACATTCATAGAGTTTCTCTCCTGTATGTGTTCTTTTATGATATTGCCAGTATATGGTTAACATCTGATTCACTAGAGATTAGGTGATTGTACAAAGGCTTTACTGAGAGGTTACATTCACGGGGTTTCTCTCCTGTATGTGTTCTTTTATGTCTTTGGAGAGCACTACTGTGTGCAAAGGCTTTACAACATTGGTTACATTCATAACATTTCTTTCCTGTGCATGTTGTTTTAGGACCTTGGAGAACAGTGCTTTAAGAAAAATCTGTAACACATTGGATACATTCAAAAGTTTTTTCTCCTGTAAGTGTTCGTTCATGCATATGGGTATGACCTTGATATGCAAAGGCTTTGCCACATTAGTAAACTCAGATGGCTGCTCTCCGGTACGACTTCTTTCACTCCTGAAAATACAATTAGCACATGTATAAGATTTGTCACATTCATTTTTCTGATGAGTCTTTTATCAGTATGAATTCCTTTTGCAGTTTGTGTTAAGGAAACAGTTGTCCCTTAATTATAAAACTGAAAATAAACACACTGTTTTAACTGTAGCAGTGAGATTCCTATAGGGCTCCAGCATCAGAGCTTTGTAGAGACTCTTCTGTGAAGGATCCGGCAAAACCCACTTCACTCTTCCTGAGTGAAGTTCACATGCACATCACCATAGGTCACAGCATCCTAAATGATCCAATACTTATATGCATAAGAAAGCAGGATAGAGACATTCATGTAAATATATACTTGAAAGTGAATAGTTGCTGACTGACCTGCTTACACACGAAGTACTTTTGGTCTAATAAGCAAACAGTCTTTCACACATAAACAACTATCAAAACCTATATAAATACAAAAGAAATAAAGGATCCCAGGGAACCTGATGCCTCAATATTAAGATTTTGGGTATGCAAGATACAGTCCACAGACTAAATGAAATTCAAATATTTGGAAAATCAAAAAGTGAATACTTCAGTCCTTCTTACAAGGAGAAACAAAACAGACACAGGAGTAAATACAGAGATAAATGAGGAGGGTCCTTTGGGGCCACTTTTCCCTGCTCTCCATTGGCTGTTGCATCCACAGCTCTCAAGCATTTATACAAATCATTTCTAAGTAATTCTGTCCCCAGATCCTCCTTTTTAGTCTTCTTGTACAGGAATCCAAACGTCCTATCATTGTCTCCCTGCCTACCTGTTGGCCACTGGCAATCCTATTTACCAATTAGAACCAGCAGAGGGCAGAAACCCTCAGTGTCTCAAATGAAGGATTCTCTGTCATTTTGGGAACTGATATAACACAGGATGCATTAGAAACAATCCACAATAATTGGGAACAAGGAAAAGAAAGAAGACCTAGGTACTGCCTTTTTTTTTTTTTTTTGGTCAGCCTACATTTCATCATATGGTGGACCTAAGTTCAGGTTCCCCGTCCAAGGGGAATGGACAATGACTGTCCCTAATAATACCTTCTGCCATTCATCTTGTGCTTCTCAAAACATAATACATGTTACTACTAGACAACAAAGAGATAAGATTGGTAGACTGTAACACCCACATCCTATACCAGTTGACATAGTAAATTACAGAAGGAAAGCAGGTGTCTCTAAATACTGATTGGTGGAAAATGTAGCTGTAACGTGGGACAATGTTTCTGGTTTTCAAACTTAAAATCTCTAAAACACTCTGGCTCACAATGGGGAGGTGGGTGCATGGTGGAACAGACATTAGGTTCTGACTTTGTTCTCTGGTCAGATCAGTGATTGATTACAATAAATTCTTGTCATTAGATTTTGATCTCAGATTGAATCTCAGAGCATCCCACAACACAAATGCTTACCCTCACAGATTCCACATTGCTTACACTCACAGAATTTCTCTCTAGTATGACTATTATGATGACCCTGAAGATGTAGCAATGTGCACATACTTCACCATATTGATACATTCATCCTGTTTCTCTTTCATGTTGAAGAAGACTTGGGAAATGTGAAAAGTCATCACCATATTGCATACATTGACAAAGCTTTTATCCAGTATGGATTCTTTCATGATGATGAAGATCATAGAGATGTGTGAAGGCTTCATCATATTAAGCACACTCACAGGACTGTTCTGCAGTATGTCTTTTTTTTCATGATGTTGAATATGATTCACAGGCAAAGGCTTTATCTCATTTCTTATACTCATAAGACTCTCTAGTAGATGTTCCTTCATGGGTTGCAACAAAAATTTTGATATGCAATATCTTCACCATGTTAATTACAGTCATAGGGTTTCTCACTTGTATGTGGTGTGTTCTTTTAGGATATGGAACCACATTTACATTGAAAGGATTTATCACACTGACTACATTAATAAGCCTTTTCTAGTAAACCGTCTTTTATGTATTTGAAGATGACTGCAATGTACAAAGGCTTTACCACATTGGTTACATTCAAAGTATTTCTCTATACTATGTGTCCTTATATGTACTGGAAGAAGACTGTGATATGCAAAGGTTTTGCTGCATTATTACAATTTCTCTTCTGTATGTTTCCTTTTATGGTATTGGAGACCAGTACTGTGTGCAAAGGCTTTGCCACAGTGATAACATTCATAGAGTTTCTCTCTTATATGTGTTCTGTTATGATATTGGAGAGTACTGCTTCATGCAAAGGCCTTACCACATAGGTTACATTCATAGGGCTTCTTTCCTGTATGTGTCCTTTTATGATTTTGGAGACTAGTGCAATCTGAAAAAGTTTTACCACACAGGTTACATTTATAGGGTTTCTCTCCTGTATGTGTCCTTTTATGATATTGGAGATGACTGCTCTGTATGAAGGCTTTGCCACAATGGTTACATTCATAGGGTTTATTTTCTGTATGTGTTATTTTATGATATTGAAGATGCCTGCTTCCTGCAAAGGCTTTGCCACATTGGTTACACACATAAGGTTTATCTCCTGTATGTGTTTGCTTTGCCACAATGATTACAATTCATAGGGTTTCTCTTCTGTATGTGCTTGTTCATGTCTTAGAAGATTACAACTTTGTACAAAGACCTTGCCACAGTGGTTACATACATAGCGTGTCTCTCCTGTATGAGCTCTTTCATGCCTTTGGATATGCAAAGGACTTGCCACATTCAAAAAACTCAGAGGGCTGCTCTCCAGTACATTTTCTTTTATGCCTGAAAAAACTATTGGCACATGTAAAAGGCTTCTCACATTTATTATTCTTTTTATCTGTATGAATTCCTTTTGCAGATTGGGTTAATTAATTGTAAAGAGCAATTTCATTTTAAGGTAATATCATTTTGTTTATATTCATGGTATTCCCCTTCATTATGGTTTTGCATCCTTGAAGATATATTAAATTAGAAGGTCATTAACTATATAGCTCAAATTTATAGCATACTTTTCTATAAAAGGTTATTCACATATTTGAAGAGAACAGAAAACACCCAGAGTCCTACCACACTGATTGTATTAATAAATTTTGCTATCATTTGAGTAACACTAAATTTGAATGTGAACCAAGCCAAACAGAAGAATTTCTACACCCCCAGGCCTCATATAGATGTTCAGCAATTTGAGTTCATAAATGTCCCCAAAGTCATCGGAAAAGTAATTATTTATAAATATTTAGCACATTTAGAAAGACTACTCAAGGAGAGGATTTTCAAATTGTTATGGAAAAGACAGGTATATTTCTTTTTTTCCATATACCTATGTCTGCGTGGCTTGTATCCATTGTGAAATATGACATCATATTAAATAAGAATAAGAAGTAAAATGAGGGCTGGAGATGGCTCAGCAGTTAAAAGCCCTGACTGCTCTTCCAGAGGTCCTGAGTTCAAATTCCAGCAACCACATGGTGGCTCACAACTGTCTGTAGTGAGATCTGATGCCCTCTTCTGGTGTGACTGAAGTGTCTGAAATGTAAGAAATAAATAAACCTTTAAAAAAAGAAATAAAATGAGTCCACATTACATTTACACAGTATTTACTTTTTCCCCTCACATTGATATGTTATAGGAATAAAGATTTCTCCACAAAACCATTCTTGAATATCATAAACATCCCTCTAAATAAACTAAGCAGTATTATTACAAGTTAGATTTAAAACTGGGTTTACTATAGATTAGTTGCTTTATTACAAAGCTTTGGACTTATACTTATTACCTAGCCAATGTGATTACCTTTTTTAATATGTAAGTGATATCATATTGAACACACTGGAAGTTCTACAGCCCAGATCTACTGGGCTATGGACCCAATGGTACTATGTGTTAATCCACTGTTTCTGTGTTTATGTACTTAAAGAATGCCTCACGAACACAAAGTAGATAATTGATATTGATGGGTGTGGTTTTGTAAGATTTAATAATCCTTCATAACAAAGAAGAGCTCTTTTCACCCCATTGCTTTTCTTTAAAATTGCATAACATATTAAATATTGTTTAGAGGCATTTTCTTATCACCTTGCACATGAAAATTACCTTACATATCTTTTAGAATTTTGTAAATGTTCTTCAATAGTATGGTCTTCCAAAATGTAGCCTAAAACGTGGTGTTAGAGAATTATATTACATTATTGGAAATTACCCAAAATTCAAGCTACTAACATAAATGAAACTTAATAGCATTACTAATCTATTCACCTCATTCTTCCTCATTCTCAAATGAAATTACAAAAAAATTAACAATAACCAGGAAACAGTTGTCCCTACACTTAAAAAACTGAAAATAAACACACTGTATTACCTATAGCAGTAAGATTCCTATAGGGCTTCAAAATCACACCTTTGTAAAGACTCTACTGAGAAGGATCCAGCAAAGCCCACTCTTCCTGTGTGAAGTTCACATGCACATCCTCATAGGTCACAGCATCTTAAATGTTCCAATATATGTATATGTAAGAAAGCAGGTAACAGTCTATAGTGTAATTGTATACTTCAGAATGAATTGTTGCTGACAGACCAGCCCACCCACAAAGTACTTTTTGTCCAATAAGCAAAGTTTCTCACAGATGAATAACAATCAAAATCTAAGTAAATATAGAAGAAATAAATGATACTAGGGAACCTGATGCCTCAGTATTAAGATTTTAGTTAAGCAAGATACAGTCCATAGACCAAAAGAAGCTCGAGAATTTGGCAATCAAAAGAATAGATATTTCAGTCCTTACAGGAACACAATATGCATGGGAGACTGATCCACCAGGGAATCCATCCCATATACACTCCCCAAACCCAGACATTATTGTGATGCCAGGAAGTTCATGCTGATAGGAACTTGATACAGCTGTCTCCTAAAAGGCTCTGTCAGAGCCTAAGAAATTCAGAGTCAAGGCTCTAAACCAATGTTTGGACTGAGGGAAGGGTAACCAATGAAGGGGTTAGAAAGAGGACTGAAGGAGATGGGGTTTTCAATTCCATAGGAAGAACAACAATATCAACTAACCAGACATGCCAGAGCTCCCAGGGACTAAACCTCAAACTAAAAAGTACACATAGGGGGACCCATGGCTCTAGCTGCATATGTAGCAGTGATTGATGCCTTATATGACATCAATGAGAAGATACATTTTTGGCCATGAGAAGGCGTCAAGTCCCAGTGTAGGGGAATGCCAGGGTGAGGAGGTGGGAAGGAGTTGATGAGTGGGTAGGTGAACACTCACGTAAAGGTAGGGGAAGTGAGATGGAATAGGGGATTCCACAGGGGAAACGAGAAATGGGAATAACATTTGAAATGTAAATAACAAAATATCTAATAATAATAAAAAAATAATTTGAGCAATTGAGCCATGTAGGATGATCTCAGACCTTCTACACTTTCTGTTCCCTGAGATCCGATACTCAAAGTGTGCCCTTAGGTCTGCAGCTTCCTTACATCTCTTCATGCCTCCTAAACATACAAAAGACAACCCCAATATATCTTTCCTTCTTCTCCCATCTCTGTACTTGAGCCACCAACTATGGGGAGACACCCACTGCTCAATTACAGGATAGGCTTCTAGAAGACTAAGAAATCTGTCCAAAGACCTATCTCACTAACTATTATCCTAGAGCCAATTCACATAGTCATACACAGCACGGACACATAATATCAGGGGAAGTTTCCTCTCCCAGTTTACAAATGAACAGTAAATACACAAACCATTTCCTACTGTACTTTTTTTCTTCCTGTGTCTCAGATTTATCACTAGGGAAAAAGGAGGAAGAAGAAATAATTTAGTTATGCTCTAAAACATTATTTTTTAAAAGTTTAAATACACTATATAATACAATATGTACTAGAACATACCAAGTATTAAATCTTTTCTCTTGAATTGTGCATTTTCAAATAGCAATAATAACATTTCGGTTATGCACAGACACTCCACTTTGTTTAGGTCGTCTTTTGTTCGAACTAGTAAAATACAGAAATTTGTTTCTAGATATAAGTTCAGTTCCTCATTTAGGTTTGTTATTGTCCAGTTCTGGGTAACACCCAAAGTTGGTCAGTATGCAAATTTACAGGTTGTCTATAATTGAATACTTGTCTATTCATGGTTAATGTCTACCACAACCTAAGTGGAAAGGCCTCACCTTCCTTCCTCCTCCTTTTCTGTGCTGTGATTGTACCAGTTTCAAAGTTGGTCAGTGAGCTCAGTTCTTACACAGGTGCCTCTTTATTTTCGACCTCTCATCCCTAATCCAGGGAGGTTAGACAACCCCCACTCACTAATCTTTTTCTTTTCACTGACAAGCGAGAGCCCGGCTTTCAATGAGTTGCAGGAATGACTTCCAAGCACTGGTCAGCAGAGGAAAGATTAGGTGTTCAGAGCAAGATTTGCCTATGTGACATAAGGAAAGCCTGAGTGAGCTACAGGACGAGTTACTCAAAACAGAACAATATAGAAAAGGGAGTGGAACTCTTAATTCCTGAGAAATATTGGAAAATGGAATCAAGTGAGATAACAGAAAGTGTGTGTATAAAGTATGAAATTTTAAAAGTATTCCCAAAATTAAGTTTTAAAAAAGATAAATATAGCCTTCCAGTCTAATGCAGTTCCTGAGCAGACCTTGGACACTGGATTAGTACACACACACACAAAACACCCAGAGGAAGCCCGAGTCCCAAGTTCTTTGAAACACACAGGATCACAGAAAAAGAAGCCACAACATCAGCCCCAACACACAGAGTAAATATCCCCCCCCCCCAGGATCCTTGGATGGAGGAAACCTTGCCCAGACATGGGAACGTATTTCTTCTGGCCTGATCCTGTGGCTTAAGCAGATCTGGGCATTGGCTCTGTACCCATACTTACAACACCCAGGAAGGGGTATGACTCCCAAGGGCTTTGAAATGCCCACGATTACAGGAAAGGCCACAGTATCTATCCAAACACCCTAAGTAAAAGGGTCCTCAAGTATCCAGGGATACAGAAATTCTTGCCTAGCCAGAGACATTAATTCTTTCCAGCTTCCACCTGTGCTCTGGCTCCCCATCCACTCATGCATCACCAGGAGAAAACTTGACTCCCAGGAACTCTTATACAACACATTTCAAGAATATGGTCAAGAAGATTTCAGAATCCCAGAGTCAGCTTGACTCCCAGGAGCTCTGACACAGGATCTTAGGATCAAAGGATCCCTGAATCACAGGATCACGGAGACAGCTGGATTCCTGGAGAACACATCACACCAGAAAAGCAAGATTCATATTTAAAATCACATCTCATGATTATGATAGAAAACTTTAGGAAAGACATAAAAAACTCCCTGAAAAAAAAATATGAGAACACAGGTAAAAAATGTTGAATCCCTGAAAGAGAAAACACAAAAATTTCTCATAGTATTACAGCAAAACACAAACCAGTAAAGGAAATGAACAAAAACATCCAGGATTTACAAAGGGAAATAGAAACAATGAAGAAAGCACAAAGCCAGACAACCCTGGAGATAGACAACCCAGGAAAGATACCAGGAGTCATAAATGCAAGTGTCACCATCATAACAGAAAAGGGGAAAGAGAAAATTTCAGGTGCAGAAGACACCATAGAAAACATTGAGACAACAGTTAAAGAAAATGTAAAATGCAAAACGCTCCTAACCCAAAACATCCAGAAAATCTAGGACACAATGAGAAGACTAAACCTAAGGATAATATGTATAGATTTCCAAATTAAATAGCCAGTAAATATGTTCAACAAAATTATAGAAGAAAACTTCTATAACATAAAGGAGGTTCCCATGAACATACAAGAAGCCTACAGAATTCTAAAAAGACTGGAACAGAACATCACATAACAATCAGAACACAAGATGAAAAATACAAAGAAAGATTATTAAAAGTAGTAGGTAGGCTGGAGAGGTGGCTCAGTGGTTAAGAGCACTGACTGCTCTTCCAGAAGTCCTGAGTTCAATTCTCAGCAACCACATGGTGGCTCACAACCATCCGTAATGAGATCTGATGTCTTCTTCTTTTGGTGTGTCTGACAGCTACAGTGTGCTCATATACATAATGTAAATAAATCTTTTTTAAAAAGCAGTAGATAGAAAAAGGACAGGTAACATATAAAGGCAATTCTATCAGAAATACACCAGACTTTTCACAAGAAACTATGAAAGCCAGAAGATAATAGGCAGATGTCATACAGATCCTAAGAGAATACAAATGTCAGCCTAGGCCTCTATACCCAGCAAAACTCTCAATTAACATAGGTGTGGAAACCAATATATTCCATGACAAAACCAAATTTACAAAATGTCTTTTCACAAAGCCAGACCTAAAAAAGATACTAGAAGGAAAACACCAACACAAAGAAGAAAACTTTACCATAGGAAAGGCAAGAAAGTCGTCTTCTTTCAACAAAGCCTAAAGAAAATAGCCAAACAAAGATAATTTTACCTAACAACAAAAATAACAGAAAACAAAAATCACTTTTCCTTATCTCTCAACTCAATGAACTCAATTTCCAAATAAAAAACACATACACTAACTGATTGGATATGTAAACAGGACCCAGAATTTTGATGCACACAGGAAATCCTCAGCAACAAAAACAGACACTACCTCAGAGCAAAAGCCTGGAAAAAAATTTTCCAAGCACACAGTCCCAGAAAACAAGTACAAGTACCCATTCTAATATTGAATAAAATCAACTTTCAACCAAAAGTTATCAAAAAAGATTCAGGAGGACACTTTGTACTCCTCAAAGAATAAATCTAGCAAGATGAACTCTCAATTCTAAACATCTCTGCTTCAAATGCAAGTGCATAAAAAAAAAAAAAGCTTTACTAAAGCAGACTATGTATCTCACACAATAATAGTTGGAGACTTCATCACCCACTCTCCTCAATACACAGATCATGGAAACAGAAATTAAATAGAAACACAATAATATTAACAGAAGTTATTAAAATGATTTTAACTAGAGGGGGGAGACAGAGAGACAGAGAAAGATCTATAGAACACCACATCATAAAACAAACAAATATACCTTCTCAGCATCTTATGGGACCTTCTCCAAAATTGACATATCACCTGTCACAAAGCAGGACTCAACAGATACAAAAAGATTGAAATAATACCATGCATTTTAACAGATAACCACAGAATAAGGTTGGTTATCTACAAAACGAAACAAAAAAAATCCAAATACAAAATCATAAAGCCCACATACATGTGAAACCTGAACAACTTTCTCATCGCTAATACTTTGGTCAAGAAAGAAACAAAGAAAAAAATAAGAATTTTTTAGAAATTAATGAAAATGAAAGTACAGCATACCAAAACTTGTGGGACAAATGAAAGCAGTGATAAGAGGAAAACTCATAGCTCTGAGTGCTTCCAAAAAAAAAAAAAAAAAAAAAAAAAAAAAAAAAAAAAAAAAAAAAATTGGAGAGAACATACACTTGCAGCTTGACAGCACACCTAAAATCACTAAAACCAAGAGAAGAAAATGAACTATAAAGGAATGGACAACAAAAAATATTTAAACTAAAGAAGGGATTAACAAAGTAGAAACCAAAAGAACTATACAAAGAATCAACAAAAGCAGGGGATGGTTCTTTGAGAAAATCAACAAGACAGAGAACCTCATAGCCAGACTAAGCAGGGGGCAAAAACAAAGTATCCAAATTAACAAAATCAGAAATGAAAAGGAAGACATAACATCAGAAACAGAGGAAATTCAAAGAGTTATCAGATCCTACTACAAAAGCTTATACTCAACATAACTGGAAATTTGGATGATGTGGACAAATTTCTAGACATATACCGGGTACCAAAGTTAAATTAGGTCAGATAAACCACCTAAACAGTCCTATAACCACTAAAATAAATAAATAAAAAACATCATTTAAAGCCTCCCAACCAAAAACAGCCAAAAACAAGATGGGTTCAGTGCAGAATTCTATAAGACCTTCAAAGAAGACTTAATACCAAAACACTTCAAACTTCAACAAACTAGAAACAGAAGGAATACTATCCAAGTTGTTGTATGAAGGCATAATTATGCTTGCACCACAGAAAGGCCCAACAAAGAAAGAGAACATCAGACCAAATTCTCTCATGATTATTGATTCAAAAATACTAAATAAAATTCTCAAACGGAATCCAAGAACACATCAAAACAATCATCCATCATTATCAGTTTGCCTCATCTGGGGATGCAGGGATGGTTCAATATACTGAAATCCACCAAACTAATCCATGACATACACAATCTCAATGGAAAAAAAAATAACATGGCCATCTGATTAAATGCTGAAAAGGCAATTAACGAAAGTCACATACCTTCATAGTAAAATATTAAAAAGATCGGGCATTCACGGCCCTTACATGAACATAGTAAAAGCAATATACAGCAAACCCATAGCCAACATCAAACTGAATGAAGAGAAACTTGAAGCAATCCCACTAAAATCAGAAACTAGACAAGGATGCCCACTGTCTCCCTACCTATTCAAATTCCTAGCCAGATTATTTAGAAACAAAAGAAGGTCAAAAGTATATATATTGGAAAAGAAGAAGTCAAATTATGACTATATAGGGAATCAATATTCCTAACCTCAAGCTGTTATTCCAGAGCAGGTATGATAAAACAAACAAACAAAACCTGCACAGTATTGCTATAGAGACAGGCAGGTTGATCAATGAAATGCAATTGAAGACCCAGAAATGAACCCACACACCTATGGTCACTTGGTCTTTGACAAAACAGCTAAAACAATCCAGTGGAAAAAAGGCAGCATTTTTCACAAATAGTATGGGTTCAACTGGAGGTCAGCATGTACAAGAATGCAAATCAATACATTCTTATATCATTGTACAAAGCTCAATCCAAGTGGACCAAAGACTCTACTCTAGGATCAATATTAGACAAATGGGGCATTATAAAATTGCAAAGCCCATGTAAGGCAAAGGATACTGTCAATGGGACAAAATGAAAACCAAAAGGTTGGGAAAAGATCTTTACCAATCCTATATCTCACAGAGGGCTAATATCCATTATATACAAATAACTAAAAATTAGACTCCAGAGAATCAAATAACAAATAATCCAGAGGCAGATACTTGTAGCCAACTATTGGTGAGAACTGGATCCCCAGTGGGGGAATTAGAGAAAAAACTGAAGGAGCAAAGGGGTTTGCAACCATAATAGTCCTCACTCTACAGGTCAGGGAGCCAATGTGAGAATTCTGCCAACTTCTAAGTATATCTATCCCAATTATACATTCTGGAACTGAGGGAATGACCACAGGATGTGCTTGGGGACCTACTGGATCTACGGTGAGTTGGACATCAGTCAAAACTCCATTAATCACCTGTCTTCCATAAGCCCCTACTTTGACTGGAAGGCTGTGATGTTTCTTGGGATCTCCTGGGATCACTGTCAATTCAGAACCAGTATCCAATAGACCCCAGAAAGTCTGATTATTTTCTTTCCCCCAATGCACAGTTACCCTTATAAAAGGCCATAGGTCCCTCTGGGGGAAGAACTGGAGAAAGGCTAACAGCAAAACTTTAGATGCCTTATCAAGATCCTTCCTCAGGGGAACCTGGCCACTCCTTCATACAAGGGGTTCTGGGTCTGCAAACTGGCTCAAATCAAGAAATTGGTTCACTGGCTGAGATTGCCTCTTGCCACCATCCAATGTAGCCTTTCTTTCATTTATTTGAGAATATTTATGCTTATACAGATTAAACAGATAATCAGTAGGCTTCCTATGTATTTCATGCTTAGGAACACCATGATTGATTAGCCAGTACCAAAGGACTGATCGAGTCACACCATTATAAAATTCACCTCTCCTGTGCTGGCCATTACTGGCTATGTCATTATAAACACTGTTTTGTCTATGTTGTCCATTATGGTAACTACCATCATCTTGTCTCTGGCAATTCAATGCTGCCATCTGGCCCTTGTTACCTCGGGGCCCAATTAAACCCATTGCATTTAATTCATCCAATTGAGCAGCAGCATATCAAACCCTAAGGTCTGGCACAAGAAAAAGGGCAAGAACAAAATCTTTTAAATGTGCTGGTGCCCCTATCACCAGTTTGCATCTTATAGGATTTGTGAAGGGCATATCTTCTGGGCCTTCCCATTGTGGAGGATTAGATACATAACATATCCATTCTAGCATTGCAATTTCCCTGAGCCTTAAAATACCTTCCTCAACACTAAGCCAAGAGACATCAGGCATCTCCAACTCCTTTTCTTTTTTGATAAATGCTTCAGCCAACCATTCAAACAAATTTCTGATGCCCTTTTTAACTGTTTGAGCTCCCATATTAAACCTAGAATCTCCATTCAGAGGGCCCATGTCAATAAACTCAGCCTGATCTAGTTTTATGTTCCTTCCACCATTATTCCACACCCTTAAAATCCATTCCTACACATATTCCCCAGACTTCTGCTCGAACGAATTAGCAAACTCTTTAAGCTCCTTAGTAGTGAATCGCATTTCCTCATGGACTACACTTTCTACCTCCCCTCTAGGGACCTGTTTTGCTTTGAGTCTGGTTATGGGTCTAGAAGAAACTATTGGTGGACCTTGAGAAACATCAGTATTGTCTTGTCCAGCATTTTCTTTAGTGAAGGTTACTGCTGGTTTATGGGCTCTGAGGAATCAATTTTCTCATGTGAAAGAGACCTGGATTCAAGGGGTAGAGCTGAGGGCACTACTTCCTCAGGTTGGGTAAACCCTTGAGAATCTGAAAACTCAAAATTCTCAGTTTCAACAGGGTCTTTCCACACATCCCCTTCCAATCCCAAGTTAAAGGATCCCATTCTTTGCCAATTAATGCCCTTACTAAAATTGTTGATACCCTCTGAGGCTGAGACTTGAATTTTTGCTGCAATTCAGCCAACCTTATAATGAGGGCTTCAATTTGGTTTTCTGCAACTTGAGCTCTATGACTGCTGGAAAGAAGATTCTCTTCACGGACACACCTAGCGGCCTTTTGATTGTTTACTTGCATCTGAAGTATTTTGATTTTACCATACAGCTCATTGTTTTCCTTCATCAATTTTTCCAGAGATACCAAGAGAAACATGCCAACAAAATCATTTTCCATTTTTTTTCCCATTTTGTAGAAACTTTTGTAAACCAAGTCACCTAATTCATCAAGATAATCAAAGGCTTTAGCTTCTTTAAGTTTGAAATATACTTTCAGCCACAGATCTTCAATATTCTCTGAGCTCCCAGGAGGGAGAGTATCTGGACAGGTTTCAGTAGCTGATGGTGCTGGTGAACTAATAAGCCAATTCCAGATTCTTAAAAGATCCATCCTTATACTTCTGCTCCTCTAGAACCCCACTCCCAGTACCAACTTCTGTATTAGTCAGGGTTCTCTAGAGTCACAGAACTTACGAATAGTCTCTATATAGCGAGGTATTTATTGGTGACTTACAGTTTGTAGTCCAATCCCTTAACAATGGCCAGCATCAGCTGTAAAGTCCAAGGATTTATCAGATGCTCAGTCCCACAAAGCAAGCAGGCAAGTCCCACCAGACAGGCAGGCTGAGAGAAAGAGCCTTCCTTGTTCCAATGTCTTTTTGTAGGTCTCCAACTGAAGGTGTGCCCCAGATTAAAGGTGTGTATTGAAAGACCCTCACAGAGGGGAGAACCTCACAACCCCCAAAGAACTCACGAGAGACCACCCTTGCTGCAATTACACGCCGTTTATTGATGAACCAGTGCACTGGGTTTGAGACTCATATCCCATGGAGGGATAGAGGAGTCTGACCCTGAATGGCTGGAAGAAAGGGTTTTTAAAGAAAAAACAAAAAAAAAACACAACCCAAAGGAGGGGGGAAGTATGTCATAGGAAAATGCTCTCAGTTTTGGTTTTCTTGAGAGCATCTGTACGTCATGACCATGGGGAGTCCGAAGGATGCTTCAGGCCCCATTTGGAACCTGTTTCACTCTGGCCAGTGGGAGCTGGGGAGTCATCTGTTTGACTCTGTGTGTTTGCTGGCAGGGTAGCCTGTTTATCTGTTTTCTGTGCCTGTGGCAGGGGCAATGTCCATATGTTTGACTGTCTTAGTCTATGTTGATTGTAAGTATTCACAAGAGCAACCTGAGTCTTGTTCTGTACCCTTGGGGTGAACTGGCTTTGTGTTGTCTGTGTCATTCTGTTCACTTTTTACTTATTTGTAAACATTGGTGAATACTGTTTCTGGTCAATCTGTTTGTGTCCAGCAAGCGTAGGGCAGATGTGCTTTAATGTCACTGCCATGGAGAATGTGGAGGATGCTTCAGATGCTCTGGGGAATTACAGTGGAACACCACTAATCAGTTTTGGAGGCTGCAGATTGTGAGAACTGCACCCCAGTCAGTTTTGGTAGTTGTCTGTGGTGTTCGTGGCAGGGACACCCAGGATTGTGAGAACCACACTTCAAACAGTTTTGGAGGCTGCCTGTGGCACTCATGGCAGGGATGCCTAGGGTTTTTCAGTTTCTGTTATGTCTTTGTGAATTTGGGCATTCATGGCAGGGATGCAAGGGCTATGCATAGGTACTGTCCTCCCAGAGAAAAAGTTTCTTTGTAACTCTACTCATGACTATGGTAGACCAGATGGTCATTTTATTCCACTGAGGATACCTGGTGGGCTTGCTCTTCAGGACTGACGACTTTGTACATCTTCGGACCAAGGGGTTTTGTGTCTTAGTTCAGCTGATGCCTTGGCTAGACCTTGAATTTAAAAAGCACACATCTTTTATTTTTTACAGCTGGCAAATTTTAGCAACAGAGTAATTGTCTTACTCTCATTGGTGGATCTTAGGACAAAGGATCAGGCATTGGCTAGCCCTACTCAAGGGGCTGTTCTTGGTTCAGTTTGTCATCTTGTTCTGTGTTTGGCCTTGGGGAAAGGACCAAGTTGAAAGTTCCTATGAAGGGGAGGGGGTATTGGGTAGTTGGGCAGGGTCAGGCTGACTCCTGGTGGTTTTTCTTGGAATTTATTACCAGGAGGGGTAGAGTGTCTTTTTCTAAGAATTGTTCTACTTTAACTCTTAGCTTTCTTTTGTGTCTTACTAATTTTCTACCATCAGGGTCTCCATAGTTTAGTATGTCTTCATAAGGGTGGTATAACAGTCTAGGCACTATTTGGATTAAAACACAAAAGCCATGGTCATTGTCAGAACCTCTAAACTTATATAGATTGTGATCCCCGAGGCACAGGCCCACCAGCCTTGTAGAGGTGGGAGGAGATATCTAGTCGGATTTTCTATTTGGGCCCCACACCTGTAGACTGCTCTTCTAGTTTTTCCATACCGGGACACACATAAATTGGAACTTTACATAGTGAGCTCCTTAACTGTGGGTGGCTGCACCCGACTCTCCAGCCTCTCCCTTTCAACTGGGTAAGGTATTGGTGAACAGGAAAGCTTGCCTTGACATTCAGGCAGTTCCTCTCCCCCCTTGCCTCCTGGCTTGGTATGTCCCAGGTGTCTAGCCCAGACACCAAATCACATAGATTAAAGGTCAGGGAAGGCCACCAATTGAAAGGAGGGTGAAGCTTAAGTCTCTGGTCCAGGGGAGTGCTTGACATGGGATGCATAGATCTAGGTGGCATTCCTGTCTACTTTCACAGCTGTGGGTGTGGTAAGCAGGACCAGGTAGGGACTGGGTGCAGTGCTGTTGGTCGCATGGAACTGATGGGAGGTCTTAGGAGTTCCCAGCTCATAGGCAGCTGCCAGCTGTGACCATACTTTTCCCTGAACCACGTGTAGAACTTTTAGCCTAGCATATAATTTATTATTATTACAGGTAGGTTCTAGGGTATCTTTTATAACAGTCAGGGGTGTTAGAGCACCAGATAAAACTTTAAAAGGAGTCAGGCTAAGGCGGGATGGAGTGTTTCTAGCTCTAAACAGGGCGAGGAGAAGGAGCACCACCCAGTCAACACCAGTCTCCAAAGCCAATTTTTTTTAACCTGTCCTGAACTTTGGAGATGGTAAACACAATGAAGTTACTAATTGGTCCCCAAGAAACAAGTTAATATATGACTTACCTGGGCAACAAAACCTGGCCCATTGTCTTCTCTAATTACCTCAGGAGTGCCAAACCTAGGGAAGATCTCTTCTAGAATCTTCTTAGCTACCACTGCCACTGTTTCTTTGTTCGGAAGGCTTTTACCCACCTACTTAATCTCTGTAAAATATACTTCTCAAGTTTATCACTTTTGGCATTTTTCTTTTTAATTTTAGTTCTACGTGTGTTTACCCTCTGGCATAGCACAGTTATCTATAACTTGTCTCACTGGACACCTCAAGTCTGGCACAAAAGAATTTGACCACAAGATGGTTCTCACAAGTCAGTCGACCCCTAGAAGTCCATTGATGCATTGCTTCAAGTCCAGTAGTGTATACCAGGTTCTGGATGGGGGCAGTGAGCTCAGCAGGTTAAAGGTGTCAGGTATTATGGGGTGGAGACCAGCCACCTGTCTGTTTACCTCTTGGAGATTTTGAACTGGCCGGCAGTCATTGGTTCCAGGTTTCCACCCTGGTAGGAGAGGTGTGTTCCAGGATGATTGGTACTTACACAGAACCCCTAGCTGGAGTAGCAGGATGATGTGTGGCTTGATTCTGTCTTGCATCTCTTTTGACATGGGGTGCTGATGCACAGCTATCAGGCTACCCTGGACTTTTCATGTCTATATGGATGGAGGGCTGGTTCTTAGCCTCCCCCATTCCTGTAGTTTCCACCCAGGCTTGCGGATACAGCCACCAGTCCGTATCTTAAACACTTTGATCTTTATTTTTAAACAATTGATATTTATCTTTTAATTTGATAGTCAATACCTGGAAGGGCTCTCTCTCAGCCAAGTTTTAACTTGTTGCCCTTCAGGGACGACGTGAATTTGGGCCCATATCTCTTTTGAGGAAGTCTCTCCCCAACAAGTGGATAGGGGCATTCAGGAATGACAATGAACAAGTGGGATACCCAGCCCACACTGAGATCCACTGTTCTTCGGGCAATCCATGAATATTGTTTGGTGCTGGAAGCCCCTTGAACCCAAGACTTTTTGTTTGACATAGGTTCTTCAGTTCATAGCAGGAGAAAGGACTGAGCACCTGTATCTACAAGGAGCTAGATAGGTTTTTCTTCTACTTTTAAGGTTACTTTGGACTTAGGGAGGGGATCTGAACCCTGTCTCCCCTAATTGCTATCTTCTTGCATGGCCAATATCTTAGGACCCAGGGGTTGTTTTTCAGGACCACTGGCCCCCCTTTTCTTTTTCCATGGGCAGCCTCTTGCCCAGTGTCTTTTTTCCTTGCAGTAGGCATACTGATCCTTGTCTACAGGCTCTTTTTTAGTGGCAGACTTGGTTCTTAATTTACCATCTCTCACTGCTGTGGCCAGGATCCTCTGCAAATTCTTTTCCTTGTCTATTGTCTCTCTTGAACTCTCTAGCTTTCTGCTCTTTTTGCTTTCTTATAGCTTCCTGCTCTATGAATTCCCCTCTCTTTTTTTTTTAATTTCTCTTCACTTGCCTTTTTTCTCTGCCCTACTCTATATCTTACACACTCTTACTTTCTCAACAACTTGCACTAAATTCCACAATGGTTTATCTTATAGTCTCTCTAGTCCCTGAAGTCTTCTTTCCTGATGCCTGTACTGGTCTATAAAAGGCATAGACACAATTGCTTTGTGCTCCTTCTTGCTGGGGTCATAGGCAGGATGCCTCCATGAGCTGCTCTAGAAAGGCTAAGGGAGACTTGACTGGTCCCTGATTAACCTCATGTACCTTTGTCTAATTGGTGGGTCATCCTGCAACTCCCTTAAGTTTTGCAAAATGGAGCCTAGTGTAAAAGTGCTTCTTACCTTCTGCCAAATTGAAGTTCTAGCCAGGCCCAGTCAGGGAAAATTTTGTATCTATGTCCACAGGCAAAAGGGAAGTACACCCATCTCCCTTTCCCAGGACATACACTGTTTTTCCTCTGCAATAGAAAGGAACTGGAGCAGCTGCTGGCAGTCATTCCAGACTGGTTAGTGGGAGAAGAGGAGCGACTCAAGTAAATTAATCAAGGCCTGTAGGTTCTCAGAAAAAGAAGAGTTATGAGTTTTCCAGTTATACAGATTGGCTGAGGAGAATGACCAATATTGTAGTCCCCAATCATCAGGAGGGCCACAGGCTTCCGAGGGGCAAGATATGTGACTCTTCAGGAGTTGAGCCACAACAACCATGAGTCTCCTTAGCTGGCCCCTCTGGGACAGGCATCTCTTGCCCTTGTTGGACCAGAGGAGCAGAGGAGTCGAGAAGGAATAGAGGGCAGATAAGAGGGAGGTGAGCCAAGAAGAAGGAAGTCAGCATCTGTGGCTGGGAGGACATTCTTTGGTAATAAACAACCATGTGGAAATGAAGCTGAATAAAAGAGCAGTGATTTTAGCTTTTGGATGGTGCTGCCCTGCCCCTCCCACCACCGCTGCCACACCCCCCACCCAGGTTCCCACTAACTGACTCTGGTTAACTACTTAGCTCTGCCCAGTGCACAGCTTCCGCCTGGAGCAGCCCCTGCCCCTCCCACCACCGCTGCCACACCCCCCCCACCCAGGTTCCCACTAACTGACTCTGGTTAACTACTTAGCTCTGCCCAGTGCACAGCTCCGCCTGGAGCAGCCCCTGCCCCTCCCACCACCGCTGCCACACCCCAGGTTCCCACTAACTGACTCTGGTTAACTACTTAGCTCTGCCCAGTGCACAGCTCCGCCTGGAGCAGCTGGATTGATCTACCACCAAAGGCAGCAGAGGCCAGGGGTTTCTTTTTTCTTTTTATAAAAACCAAAGCTTGCACCAAAATGTAAAAGCCAAAGCTGTTCTCCTTATCAGAGTTTGAGCTGAAAAGGCAGGCTTGGCCCAATACCTGTACATGGGAAGGCAAATTTCACAGAGCCCCAGCAAGACACAATGGGCAAGGTCAGACCCCCTCCTCATCCAGAGAACCAGGAGTGGGTGAGGCTGCTGCAGCAGCAGCGAGGGAAGGAGGGAGTCTGCGCCACAAGGGATGCCAGCTTAACTGGGATGTTTAACAGGGTAGATTCAGTCTGTCCCATGTCCAAAAATCACGTCCGTCCAAGTCCAGATACAAAAAGAAAAACAGAAAGTAATCTTCTGACACATCCTTATCATGAACACGCAAGTCCACACAGACACATGGGAACCCGAAACAGAAAATCCTAGGTGTTCCTGCCATGAACATCTAATTCTAAGTAGAATGCTTCAACAATACCAGAGAAAACAAACAAGACCAAAACAGGTCGTCCTACAGGTGATTTCCACAGATGCCTGTTACCTTCAGTACCCGGTTCAGACTGCAGCTGAACCTTAGCTGCTTCCTGATGGAGGTGGACCACTTCTGATCCTGCCTCCCAACTGGATTCTGGAGCGTCCTCCAAATTCCCTCCTCCTGGAGTGTCTTCCAGGGCCGTGTGGCCTGTGATGACCTGGCACGTCTTCCGGTCACAGCTGCAAGACCCTCATGGACCTTTCAGTGACCAAACCCTGTACAAGGACACTGAAAAATAATTTCCTCTTCTTTGCCGGCTTGCTCTTACTTGCCAGCACATCTGCTGGAGCCTACTTCTTAAGGATTACAGCATCTACAGAAGATCAACTGAAACAGGTAGCCTTGCAGGGATAAGCAACTACTAGATTCTTAGATTCAAATTTATAGGTGACATAATTGAGGTGGTTGGACTAAAATCTGTACGCCATTTCAATAAATTACCTTAATATAGAAAGACATTCATAAGTTATGTGAGTCTAGAAAACCCTGTTCAACCTGTAATGATCCATCCTCCAGGTCCCCTAAGCAGCCAGCAAAGGAGCTTTTGCATATAAGCTTTCAGTACTGTGCTCACCTGTATAACTTCAAATAGTTAATGCCACTTCATGCTCCAGGTGGGTGATCATACACGTTGAGCCACCTGCCAAAGTTCTCTAGATTGATGAATCAAAAAAAATTAGACTAGTTTTGATTTGCTTTGACAAGCTCAATAGCTGTGCACTTCCAACCCACTCCACGGCTAGCACACACACACACACACACACACACACACACACACACACCCAGAGAGAGAGAGAGAGAGAGAGAGAGAGAGAGAGAGAGAGAGAGAGAGAGAGAGACGTGGGGGCAAGGAATGGGACAGGCAACATGGTAATACATGCCTTTGATCTCAGCTTTGGGGAGAGGCAGGATTTACTTGAGAGGCCAGCCTGGTCTGTCTAGTATGTTTTGGCACCATGTAGAATAATGATCTCTCATAAATGAGCAAATACAGGAAACTCTATCCATTCATCTACATAAGGGTGGCTCAGAGGGCGAAGCTGCAGCCTATTAGGGTCTATGTAAAATATTAAGGAAGGCCTGGTGAAATGTGAAGGTCTAGGTCAGATTGGTTAAGGCCTGGGTAACTCTCACCTGGCTAGCTTACCATTTTGTGCTGTTACTAATATCATAAGGACCCCTTCTCATATGGTGCTGCTGCTGTTGATTACATATCCTGTTAGGTGCCTGTCCTCAGAAACCAAACAGGATAGAAGCCGGTCGAACTGCTTTCTTTGTTCTATAGTTGCCCACGATAAGCTTGCACCCAGCATTTCCTGCACCCACCCATGTATAAACTTTGACGGTATTTGCTTTTATAAGCTGCCCCGGCCTGGGATGAACTACCACCAACACAAGACAGACACCTGCACTGATTTGGTGCAGAGACTATTTGGAACCAGACTTTGAGTGTGGTGTGTGACCAGAAGTGTAAGCTCCCTGAAAAATGAGGTCCTACTTGGCGGAAAGAAACATCTGTGTATGTTGTCAACTGATATATCCTTGTTGGCAAGTTGAGACATGTTAGACAAAGCGAGTCCCCTGCCACAGTCCAATGCCCCAACTAATGGGAGCAGGATAAGTGGACAACAAAGATGTGTTCCTAAGGAATTCACCTATTCCTGAATCCAGATGGGTGTAGGAACTTGGTACAGATTCTTGTGGATTTTAGACACAAAGACCATGTAGAATCTTTACCCGATGTCACAGTTCAGCTCAGGAACCTGAATTGTGAACCATGATCCATAAGTTCTGGGCCATATGCAGTTCTGGACCCCCTGACAACCTGATGTGTGTGTGTGTGTGTGTGTGTGTGTGAACAACACACATCCATGGCGAATGGCCATTCATTGTGAATGGCGACCATTGGACCACTCTTCTCTGCCAGTGGTCCCTAACCCCATCCCGGCCGGCGGGCGCCTCTCCTGTAGTTGCTGTAGCTGTGCTTTGTCCTGTTTCCTTTGGCCTTCTTCCCCCACATCGGAGGAGGGGTGGTCGATCTGTGCGGTGCTTTGACCCCCAAGGTGCCCGCTTCCGAGCCGGTGGTGGTGTTTCCCATGCCCCAGCGTGCCTCCAGGGCTCCAACTTGCTGTAAAGGGAAGTCCGGAGGAGGAGGTCGAGGAGAGAAAAGGCAGTCAAAGGGTTCTGTGACACCTAGTCCGAGAGAAGGGACTTGGGTGAGCGCCCACCCAGTGCTCTACTAGCTGCCTTCAGCGGCCTGTGTTAGGGTGGTGTTGGGCAGTCCCCTCTGGCCTTTATTAATGTTCAAGAACTGGATGCTCTGTGGGGGCTTTGAGAGGCCTGGCTGGGGGGGGGGGGCGGCGGCGTCGTGGGTCTCCTCTGTCCGCGCTTGCTCAGAACCTTTTTTCTTTTTAAGTAAATATGCGGTTAAATATACCCTCATTGGGAAGGTTGCTAAAGAGAATGCAGTTAAGAGGATGGAGCCCAGACCTTGGGACACTTTAGATCACAGGTCTCCCATCCCCCATACCATTAGCCAGGCACACAGCACCACCTTCCCTTTTTGTTTTATCCCAAGTTAATTTTTTCTTTTCCTTTTTTCCCCCCTGTTCACCGTTTTAGTTGTGGCAGGGGTCTCTCTACACAGCCCTGGAAATCACTAGATCTTGCCTCCAGTTCACAACATTCCGCTTGCCTGTCGCCTTCCTGAGTGGTAGAAGGCATGTATGACCACACCCAGTTCCATTGTTTCTTTAACCCCCTGGAAGGGTTTTTGGATTTTCTCTGGTTTTCTTTTGGCCTCCGTTTTAATGTCTTTCTCTGAGACTTTATTATATGTTTGGTCCAAATTCAAGTTGTGAGAGTGAGTGTCTGTGTGTGGGGGTGGGGAGTGGGGAGGGTTTGTGTGCACGTCCCTGGAAAGTTTTGCACCTGCATATCTGTTTGTTTCTATCCCTTGTTTGTGTGTGTGTGTGTGTTTTTTCCAGGAAGTTTGGCCTAGGGCCTACAGAAGCCCAGACATTAGGAAAAAATAAGCAAAGATCTCTGAAATATAAATCTCGGCGAGCCCTAGCTAGGCATGGAGACAGACAGACAGACACACACACACACACACACACACACACACACACACACACACACACACACACACACACACACACACACACACCAGAGCCCGAGAAGAAGCCAATGCGAGAGAAGACCGATGCCAACACCGATGCCGCCCAGCGTCGAAGGCCCACGAGCAGCAGCGGGTCCGGACATCCGACGACGAGCTGGACGCGGCCGAACGCCGTTCTCCCGAAAAAGGCCGGGGTGGGGGGCGGGGAGGGGGCGTCGGTTTTCCGGTCGTTTCGGCGCCGCACGTATGGCGGGATTCAGGGGAGTGTGCAGTGTGATTCCCGCCGGTTTACCTCGAGTGCCAGTTCGCCGCCGGAGCGCTCTCTCGGCTCCCAGGGAGGCGACTTCCCGGGGATTGACGGTTGAAGCCGCCCCTGCCATCGTTGGCCCTCATTCTGCCACATCGTCCCCCATCCCCACCTGTCCGCGGTTCTCTCTCTCCTCGGCTGGCGGGCACGCGGGCGGTGCTGGCGGACGGCCCCGCAAGGGGGAACGGCTCGCATGAAAGGGCCCGGGCGGTCGCCGGGGTCTGTGGGGTTGGGGAGCCCCTCGGCCGGAGAGGCGCTGCGGTTTGGAGGGCGTCCCGGCCCCGTGGCTGCGGCCGCGTGGGTGGGGGTGTGGGGGAAGAGTCGCCCCGCGAGGGACAGAGAGACCCGGGCAGTGAGACAAACCCGAGAGCGTGTGCCCTGGTGTGGCGTTGGGGGCTCCGGTCGATGTCTTTTCCCTCTCCCGAGGTCTGTCCGGCCTTCCACCGCGGGCTCGACCCCCCTTTTGTACCCGCCTCGCGGTGTTAAAGTCGCTCGTCGACCCTCCCCCCTCCTCCTCCATCTCTCCCGCGACGACGCGGCCCGAGTTCACTGTGGGTCAGTCCTCCTCGGCTTATCGCCGGGCGCTGGCCGCCGCCCCGGTCTCCCGCAGGCCCTGTCCGTGTGGTCTCTCCCGCCCGTTCGCGGTCTTCCGACCCCTCCCAGAGGGATCGCGGGGTCTCCCGCCTCCTCGACGTTGCGCCTCGCTTGTCACGTGCTGTTGGGGGGGACCCGTTGCGACCTAGTAGGTCCGTGAGTTCTGCCGGATCCGTCGGTGCGTTCGCGGGCCGTGCCAGTAAGGCCCTGGCGTTGTGTCGCCTCGGGAGCGTGGCTGGACGCGGGGGTGTCGTCGGGTTCCGACGGGTGACCTTCCGGGTTCTGCCCCTGTCGTCCCCTCGCCCTCCGGTCCCGCGCTTCCCCTTTCCGCCGGCGGTTGGGGGAGCTGTCGTTCCCGCGGGCGACAGATGCCAGTCGCCTCTCCTACCGCCCCCTCCGTTCCCGTTCTCCTGGCCACTCCGCGCCCCGTTTGGCCAACCGAAGGCTCTCCGGATGCCGTGGGGAAGGGGGAGAAGGCAGCGGCGTCAGGGCCCAGGGTGCTGGACCCTTTCAGGATAGGGGAGGTCTGTCCGCCCCACTCCCGTCCTGCGCCAGACCTGGTCCGTTGGCCCACGTGCTCCTCGCTCCCTCCCCGCCTCCCCTTTCTCCCCACCTTCCGGGAAGCTCGCGCTCCTACCTGGTTGATCCTGCCAGTAGCACGTGCTTGTCTCAAAGATTAAGCCGTGCATGTCTAAGTACACAGGGTCAGTACAGTGAAACTGAATGACTCATTAAATCGATTATGGTTTCTTTGGTCGCTCGCTCCTCTCCTACTTGGATAACTGGTAATTCTAGGACTAATAAGACACCCTTCCCCAGGAGGGGTGGGGGGGGAGGGAATGTGTGCCTTTATCAGATCACAACCAACCCGGTCAGCTCCCCCTCTGCTCCGGCCACTGGGCAGGCGACAGCGGCTTTGGTGACTCTAGATAACCTCGGGCCAATCGAAGTTATCTAAAGTCACCAAAGACTAGCAGCAGTGGCGACGACCCATTCAAATGTCTGCCCTATAACTTTCTATGGCAGTCGCCATGCCTACCATGGTGACCACGGGTGACAGGGAATTAGGATTTGATTCCGGAGAACGAGCTTGAGAAACAGCTACCATATCCAAGGAAGGCAGCAGGTGAGCAAAGTACCCACTCCCGACCCAGGGAGGTGGTGACGAAAAATAAAGATACAGGACTCTTTGGAGGCCCTGTAATTGGAATGCGTCCTCTTTAAATCCTTTAATGAGGATCCATTGGAGGGCAAGTCTGGTGCCAACAGCCTAGGCAATTCCAGCTCCAATAGTGTCTATTAAAGTTGTTGCAGTTAAAAAGCTCGTAGTCATGAGGGAAATGCAAATCAAAACAACCCTGAGATTCCACCTCCCACCAGTCAAAATGGCTAAGATCAAAAACTCAGATGACAGCAGATGCTGGCAAGGATTCCGAGAAAGAGGAACACTCCTCCACTGCTGGTGAGGTTGTAAGCTGGTAAAACCACTCTGAAAATCAGTCTGGCAGTTCCTCAGAAAATTGGATATAATAGTCCTACCTGAAGACCCATTTATTCCACTTCGGGGCATATACCCCAAAGATGCTCCAACATACAATAAGGACACATGCTCCACCATGTTCATAGCAACCTTATAATAGCCAGAATCTGGAAAGAACCTAGATGTCCTTCAGTAGATGCATGGATACAGAAATTGTGGTACATTTATACAATGGAGTACTACACCGCTACTAGAAACAATGACTTTATGAAATTCCTAGGAAAATAGATGCATCTAGAGAATATCATCCTGAGTGAGGAAACCCAGTCACAAAAGAACAGACATAATATGCAGTCACTGATAATTGGATACTAACCCCAGAAAGCTCTGAATACCCAAGATACAACTCACAGATCACATGAAGCTCAAAAAAATAAAGACCAAAAAGTGGAAACCTCAGTTCTTCTTAGGGGGAAAAAGGCAACAACAAGTGTATTGCACCCACTCAGAGTGGGGTACACCAAAACCTTAAATCATTAATAACTCAAGATAAGCTAAGAAGATAACCTTGTGGCAATTCTTGAATTTAAAAATCATGTTTAATCTATACACACCAAGAAAACTTTGACTATTTCCATGTTACATTTTATTTTACATGTACTTTATGCTTATGGTAACTAGTAAGATATCAATGCCTACTATCAAACCTTTAAAAATAATTAAGTACTGACAAAAATATATTCATATAGTTTTATTCCAAAATGCTCCTAAAAATCTGTACATGCATCTCTCTTTTTAAAAATAAAGTTGTAAGGGGGGGGGAGCTTCTAGTTGGATCTTGGGAGCAGGCGTTCTGCCAGGAGGTAAGTCACTGCCCGTCCCCGCCCCTTGCCTCTTGGAGTCCCCTCAAATGCTTTTAGGTGAGTGTTCTGCAGAGCTCCAAAGCATTTACTTTGAGAAAATTAGTGTTCAAAGCAGGCCCTATTTTATTGGTTTTCAGAACTGAGGCCATGAAGGGGGCCTTCGTATCACGCCACTAGAGGTGAAATTCTTGGACCCACGCAAGACGGACCAGAGCGAATGCATTTGCCAAGAATGTTTTCACCATCGCAGTTCTGACCAGAAATGATGATGCGGTGGCATTATTCCCATGACTCCGGACAGCTTCTGGGAAACTGAAGTCTTTGGGTTCCTGGGGAAGTATGGTTGCAAAGCTGAAGCTTAAAGGAATTGATGGAAGGAGACCACCAGGAGTGGAGCCTGCGGCTTAATTTGACTCAACACTGGAAACCTCACCCGGCCCGGACACAGACAGGATTGACAGATTGATAGCTCTTTCCCCATTCTGTGGGTGGTGGTGCATGGCCATTCTTAGTTGCTGGAGCTATATGTCTGGTTAATTCCAATAACGAACAAGACTTTGGCATGCTAACTAGTTATGCGTCCCCGAGCAGTTGGAGTCCCCCAACTTCTTAGAGAGACAATTGGCGTTCAGCCACCCAAGACTGAGCAACAACAGGTCTGTGATGCCCTTTCATGTCTGGGGCTGCACGCACTGACTTGTTCAGCCTGTGTCTACCCTATGCTGGAAGGTGAGGGTAACCCGTTGAACCCCATTCATGATGGGGATCGGGGATTGCAATTATTCCCCATGAACAAGGAATTCCCAGTAAGTGCCGATCATAAACTTGCGTTAAGTCCCTACCCTTTGTACACACTAACTGTCGCTACTTCTCATTGGATGGTTTAGTGAGGCCCGGGGATCGGCCCTGCCGGGTCGGCCCACTGCCCTGGCAGAGAGTTGAGAAGATGGTCAAACTTGACTATCTAGAGGAAGTAAAAGTCGTAACAAGGTTTCCGTAGGTGATTCTGTGGAAGGATCGTTAACGAACGGATCAGGGCGGCGGGCACTTCGGAAGCTCGCTCCTTCTCTCACTCTTGGGTCTTCTCTTTTGCTGGGAGGCGCATCCCGGGCGTCCTGTTGCAGGTGCATGCGTTAGGTCTGTCCTGTCATGGAGTGAGAGTGGAGTTGTGTGCTGGGGGAAGGGGGGGGGACGTTGGGAAAGGTCCATCTAGGGATCATCTCTGTTCTTTCGCCTTCCCTTTCCCTGCCTCCACCTTCCGTCCCTCCCTCCCTCTCCTGCTGCCCAGTGTACACACCTTCGAGGTGGCTCCCGCCTGCTCCACCTGTGCGGGTGCGCTAAGACCGGCTCTGGGACTGCAGGGAAGGCTTGGGGGGAAGGTGGCTGGGGGGCGGTGTCAGCCATGTTGCCGAACCACCCCTCCGCGTGTTACAACCCCCCCCCCCCCAGCAGCAGCTCTCGTCGAATCCCAGGGCCGAGGGAGCCAGATAGCCATCACCAGGCTCTTTTCCAGCCCCTTTCCTGGGTGGCCAGGGAGGCCAGGCCGCCCCTCCCACGGCGTGACCGCTCTCCCACCCCCCTTCGCTCCTTCCCGGGGCCCGGGGACGGGGAGGACTGTCCCCTGTGGGCGGAGCCAGTAGGGAGTCGGCTACCCACCCGACCAGTCTTGAAACACAGACCAAGGAGTCTAACGCTGCGCGAGTCAGGGGCTCCTCCGAAAGCTGCTGTGGTGCAATTAAGGTGAAGGGCCCCGTGCGGGAACCCGAGGTGGAATCCTGAGGCCTCTCCAGTCCGCCGAGGGTGCACCACCGGCAGTCTCGGGCGCCATGCTGGGGAGATGGAGCATGCATGAGCTTACACCTTAGGACCTGAAAGATGGTGAACTATGCCTCGGCAGGGCGAAGCCAGAGGAAACTCTGGTGGAAGTCCTTAGCAGTCCTGACATGTAAATTGGTCGTCTGACCTGGGTATAGGGGTGAAACTAATCGAACTATCTAGTAGCTGGTTCCCTCCGAAGTTTCCCTCAGGATAGCTGGCCCTCTCTCAACGACTGCCCAAAGTTTTATCTGGTAAAGGGGATGATTAGAGGTCTTGGGGCCAAAACCTATTCTCAAACTTTAAATGGGTAAGAAGCCCGGCTGTCTGTCCGTCATGGAGCCAGGCGTGGCATGCTAGTGCCTCCTGGGCCACTTTTGGTAAACAGAACTGGCGCTGCGGGAGGAACCGAACACAACGCAGAAGGAACCTACACGCATCAGACCCCAGAGGAGATGTTGGTTGATATAGACAGCAGGACGGTGGCCATGAAAGTCGGAATTCATTAGGAGTGTGTAACAACTCACCTGCCAAATCAATTAGCCCTGAAAATGGGTGGCCCTGGAGCATCGGGCCCATGGGCCCCTACTCAGCCAGTAGCTGGCAGTCAGAACGGGACTGGAGGGTGTAGGTCTTGGCCACGCCCTCCCCCCACCCCCACCGCAGGGTGGGACCCTGTGAAGTTGGACCCTGCAGATGCTACGGTGAGTAGGAGGGCCACAGCAGTGAGCCTTGAAGACTAGGGTGCGACCCGGGTGGAGCCACCACAGGTGCAGAACTTGGTGGTAGTAGCAAATATTCAAATGAGAACTTTGAAGGCCAAACTGGGGAAGGGTTCCATGTGAGCAGCAGTTGAACCAATTAAAAGTTTCATCTATTCATTTAAATTCAAATAAATTCCCTCTACTTACTTTATAAGTCTATTTCCAGGCTCCAATTATTTTATAACACACTAAGCAATCCCAGAAATCCCATGTAGACCACATTCATGTTCAAAGATCCCATGTGTTGAAGAAAAGACTTTAATTTTTTTTCCTTAAAGCATTTTTATTCACTCTCCCTTCTATCATTCATCTCTATCCTTTGATTATCTTCTCTAGAAAGCAGGTACTCTCTACCATCTGCTTCTCTTTTTGCCTTGAGCAGCCTGTTTCTTTGCACAACAGTAGCTCCCAATGCCTCTGAGCCCAAACTCTTTGTATTAGTTCCAAATTGAGAAATGAAATTCCCCTCCTAAGAAGTAAGTTCTCAATCCCTAATCTTACATCAAGGTGCATGTGTATTCCATTCAGGAATCACAGATTAATTTTTAAATGTGAGCTCTTCCACCAGGTTGGATTGCCACTTGTAGTGATAATTAGATAAGCTGCTCTGAGATCATAGAGGGTGCCCATGTCTCTGCTACACCCACCCAAATGGTTTGGATTCCCCATATAAAAGACACACACACACATCATCATTTTTGATATGCCTTATCAGCTCAATGACTGAGACACTCCTTAACTTCCTTGTGGCTAACAAGCTTTCCCCTCTGATATTCCTGAGTTAATACTTGCTAAATCTATATTTTATCTTTACTGCACTGTTTCCTTCTGGGCTGCCCTCCCATGGGACAGTTTTCCCTTCACACCTACATTTCAGCCATCTTACTCTCCTGCTTCTTCATGGTGTGGCCAGTCCTAAGCCCCTCTCATAGCAGGATCCTTCCTTCTCCCCTGTGTTTTTTGTCTGGGAATCCTAAACATTCTGCCTCTTTCCTCTTGCCCAGCCATTGGCCACTGGATCTTTATTGACTCATCAAAAGACCAACTGTTGGCAGGTACTTGTAGCAAACATGCAAATTCCCATCTAAGCAAAAATGAAATCCCCAAACTTCATGATTATTTTCTGATGAGAAAAGATCTTTTAATTAACCCGAGCAACACTTAAAAGACTTGGACTGCAAACAGATTTCTCAGTCTACAAGGAGGTTTAGGTCACTTTGAATCCAGATAAACTACTGTTTGAGAAAAAGAAGCTGTTAAGAATTAGATTTCTCAATCTTTGATCTGCTTGCCTATAAAAGATGCTGGAAAATTCAATAAAGGATGTGGTGTTTCATGGTTACTCTGCATCCGTGTGTCCTGATGGCGATGACTATACCCAGGGACCCAAAACCCTAGACATTGACAGCAGTGAGGAGGTAGGGGGAATCTCTAGAAGGAGACAGAGATAAAGGAGGCACTCAAGAGTCAATGGAGGTGACTTTAGCTATGATACACTGTAAAACCTGAGCAGGCCACCTCCTATAGCCAGACAGGAACCCCAGTGGAGTGATAGAGACACAAACCCACCAAATAAACTTTCATCCCAAATTTATCCTGTCTACAAGAAATGAAGGCACAGGGGATGGAGCAGAGACTGAGGAAATTAACAACCAATAGCAGGCCCGACTTGAGAAACATCCCGTGGGCCAGCACCAATCCTGACACTATTAATGACACTCTGTTATGCTTGCAGGCAAAAATATGTCCTCTGAGAGGCTCCACCTAGCAGCTGCCTCAATAAGATACTGGCGCCCACAGCCTAACAGTGGAGCTTGGGGACTCATGAAAATATAGGAAGAAGGATGTGGGCCATGAATTGGATAGAAACTCCATAGGAAGACCAACAGCATCAACTGACCTGGTCCCTTGTGGCTCCCAGGATCTGAACCAGCAATTTAAAAACAGACACAGGCTGGATCTAGGTCTTTCAGCTCATTTGTAGCAGTTGTGCAGCTTGGCCTTCATGTGGACCCCAAACAACTGAAACAAGGGTGGGGGCTATCTCAAAAAGCTGTTGCCTGTACTTGAGATATGTTCTACTAGCTGGGTGGCTTTGTCTGGCCTCAATGGGAGAGGAAGTGCCTAGCCTTGGAGAGATGAGTAGTGCCAGGGTTGGGGAGGGATACCCAGATTCTCCCATCTGATCAGAGGAGAAAGTGAAGGGGAATGGAAGAAGGATTGTGGGGTGGGGCGACTTGGAGGCAGGCAGTGAGTAGAATATAAAGTGAATAAGCAAAACACTAAAATTAAATTAAAACAAGAAAGTGTAGTTTATTTATACAATAAAATGTTACTTAGATATTAAAAACAAGGACAACAAATGGATGCAACTATAAAATATTATTCTGGATTAGGTAGCCCAGACTCAAGGATACTCACTTATGAGTGAATTTTAGCCATAAAGTAGAGGATAATCATGGTACAATCTATACACTCAAAGAAGCTAAATTACCAGGAAGGTACAAGAGGGGGGATGCTTGAATTTAACTCAAAAGGAGCAGAGGTGGATGGAGGTGAATTTGGTATATTCTCTTCTGTTAAGCATCTTGACATTAACATTGTTAAAATGTGTTGAAAAAACAGGATACATTGGAATGCATCTTTTATGCTTTGACTTGTATTCAGTAGGCTGACACATGAGAAAAAAGTGTTAAAATGTAGCCTGACTAATGACTGACATCCAAGCCAGGCTATATAACAAATCCCAACATCTGAAGGGAATTTGAGACACTTGTGTTACCACTTTCATGGTGATCCCATAGCCCTCTGAAACCATAATTCAAATTAAATTCTTTTGTAAATTGCCTTAGCAATTGAGTTCTATTACAGCAACAAAAAAGGCAGTAACTCGCATCCACAAAGTTTGATACCTGGTTGAAAAATTTCACGAAATTGAAGAGAACTGTTATTACAAATGCCAACAAAATGCAGAGGACATCACATCCAGCAAGATTGCTGACAGTTTTTTTTACTCCTAAAATATACTTTTGTGTAACTGAATGTGTGTTGGCTATAGATCTTACCAAATCCTTTATAGTCATAGATTCCCTTCAGTGTGGTTCCTTAGATCCTCAAAGACTTCTGTGACATGCAAAGGATTTAAAAGATTGAGTATACGCTGAAGGTTTTACTCTTGTATCAAGAAACCATAGAGTACAAAATGTTACCACACTAAGTACAATCAAGGGTTCCTCTGCAGTATGACTTTATTTCATATTTGAGAATAGTGCTACATGCAATGACTTATCAATTATGTTTTCATAACATTTCTACACACTATGTATTATGCATTTGTTGATAACTGTGTTGTGAAAAACTTTATCACATTGATTACATTGGTAGGGTTTCTCTACAATGTAGGATTTTTCTTTATATATTAAAAAATATCTGATAAGCAAATATTGGGTGTAGTAGTAGTTGGTTATCTGCTCTACTCCTGAGTGGCAGAAACTGTGCAAGTTTCTCACTGCCTGCCCAAATGCTGTGCATTATAGAATGAAACACACACACACACACACACACACACACACACATACACATGCTTCCTTGTGTTTAATATGCTTAAATCAGCCAAATGCCTGGCCTTTATTTTGAAACTTCCATATAGCTAACACCTCCCTTCCTTAATTATTACTTACTAAAATCTATATCCCACTGTGGAGAGCTTTGGGTGCCGCTTAAAGATATTTTGGCAAGTACTTGTCACTGGGCTCAGAAGAAGAAGTTGGATCAGATAAGAATATTCACATTTGGACTGAGGCAAGGATCAAGATAAACACAACCAAAGAAGGTGTGACTTCCCTTTTGTCTTGGAGAGACCAAATTAAATATTACCTGAATTTAAAGAAAGCACAAAACCATAGCTTCTAATCCTTAAACTAACAGTAGAGAGAGCTGGCTACTTGGACAGGCCCCTACTCCTCAAAACATTGAAGCATCTGACTTCAACCTTCTTACCCAGAATCATCTGTCAGACCTTAAGTGAAGCAGGAATTATTATGAATTATTAGCTTACTCTGTCTTGGCAGAGCTAAGCTGTCGACCATCCCACATTGTATGTCCTTTAGTGGACAGTATGTTTTGTCTGTAGATGAACTAGGGCAAATCTTACCAGGTGGCTACCTTGCCACAACCGGAACAATTCCATATGGAGGTTATGATGCTCAGCATGTCCTTTGCACCATGAAGGTGGTATGTCAGAAGCTGACACATCTCTTAGTAAAAATTCTAATAATCATGAAATGATTACAAATGCCAGATTCTGTGGATTTCTGATGTTTTTGAAGACAATCTATATATAAAATGTATATGCTAAGCCTTGACTACTCTAAGTTATTTCTACTTGAATAATATTAAAAATACTTTATTATAATTAAATCAGAATCTAATGCAACCACGAGTTTACTACCTGGACCTTAACTTGCTTTACTTAAGCATCCCAAATAGTTTGTAATAGCAGCTATAGAAGAACTGGATCAAGACTAATATTCTTTTTTTAAAAAAAGACTTCATTTACTTTATTTATATGAGTGCACTGTAGTTGCTTTCAGACACACTAGAAGAGGGCATCAGATCCCACCACAGATGGTTGTGAGCCACCATGTAGTTTCTGGGAATTGAACTCAGTACCTCTAGAAGAGCAGTCAGTGTTCTTAACCTTTGAGCCATCTTTCCAGCCCAGCCTTGTATTCTTAAATGAGTTCTGTAGGCACAACAACTATCTAAGAGTAATAATATTAATTACAGAGTTTGTATCAATATACAAAGGTTTATACCAATGAAAAATTTAAATCTGTATCAATATATCAGTTTTGTACCAAATAAAAGAAATTATAACTTCAGTTTTGTATCAATTACACAGATTTATACCAAAGCAAAAATATGGCTATATAATACTTTGTTCTAGAATAAATTTAATAATCTATACCAAAAATTTCCTCCCGGTTTAACATTATGAAATTTTCTGAATTATCCCTTAAAATGCCAACCAATACATAATTTATAAAATAACCATAACCAGACACTCAAACTCAAGAATTCAGGACGACAAGTTTCCATACTTGTTGTTGTTGAACTAGGGTGATGAAAAATTTTAAAGGGGTTGGGAAGGGTAGAAAATTTTAAAGTTGGTTAGACTTAAGAAAGCTAGCTTTAGCATCTGTTATTCAGTCTCTGTATGCTTAGAAGGGCTCAGGGTTTGATTGAAGTTCCAGGATATATCTGAAAGACTAGATGAACCAAGTTCATCAGGAATCAGTAGCTATTCCTGAAGCTGTTCTGAAAGCAAGTCTCAGGAAACAGCACCAGGAGGTAGCTGGAAGAGCAGGTCATTTCAGGTAACCATTGGTGAATCTTGTCAGAGCTGCACATTCTGTAATACATGAATCTTACATCCAAAACGTTGGTACTATTAAAATATTCGTATGGATTGTGCAAGGTGTACAGATCTATTAAGGATGGATTTTTTTTTCTTGTTGAGGAGGTAAAAGACAACTATCCTTTTGAGTTCATTTTTCCAGTAATCAATTGTAATAAATCTTCATTCATGCCATGTGAAGGATATCATGATGAATCTAAAGAATTCCATAACAAACAAGATTTATTATTTAATTTAGCTGATGGTTCTTCTTGAAGATTTATTTATTTTATGTATGTGAAAACACTGTCTGTCATACATACCAGAAGAGGGCATTAGATCCCATTACAGATGGTTGTGAGCCACCATGTGGTTGCTGGGTCTTGAACTCAGGACCTCTAGAAAAGTAGTTGGTGCTCTTAACTGCGGAGCCATCTCTCCAGTCCTTATCTGAAGTTTTGACTAGAGACATTTTCATGTCTAAGCCAGTTACAGGGTTGTTCCCATGTGGAGAAATCAGCAAATTAATTTTCTCAGTTGTCTTTTCTGTAGCCAAGATTTTTAGGGAGGGTCTTTCTCCTATTATGTCTGATTCATATATTCTGGAAGAGGCCCAAAGCCTTTTCTTCTTTCCTGTTAATACAAAGGCAGAGTCCCTCTCTCATAATAGCATGTTCTTGGTCCAGTAACCCAAAATTATCAATGGTATAGATTGATTCAATTAGCAGCCTCCTTTCTTTTTAGGTTTGCCCTATTTTGACCTCTTTCTTAGAGAACTTTTAGTATCATAAAACCACCAAACCTATAACCTCACTTATTTTGATAATTAAAACAATTCAAAACAATCTAAATTACTGTCATTATCTGTTGAGACAGTGTCCCTCCCCTGTCTCCTGTCTTGTTCTTACAGGAACTCAAAGCCTACATTTCAACTGTCTGGGATAAGGTTATTTTCCCTATTCCCCTGATCTTGACCTACAGTTTAAAATCAATGAACTTAATTTGTTTATTTGTCTATGCACACTTAACTTCTCCCCTCAATGGAGATTAATATTTCTAGGGGTATATGTTTCCCTTTATCTTTATATATAACTTGAATATCCTTTTCTATGAATTTAACTTCAATTAAATTTCAATCAACTTACTGTATAAGCCTATCTCTAGGCCTTAAATAGTCATAACAGGCTAATCAACCCCAGAATTCCCATGTAGCTCATGTTCAAGAAACTCATGTTCCTGCCCTAGCATAGCCTTTTCCAATTTTTTTAAATAATTTTTTTATTCATTCTCCATGGTGTGGAGATTAACACCTCTTATTATTATTTGTTCAGACAGGGTTTCTTTCTATGCCTCTATGCCTTTGTTTTCTACTTTTGAAATTAAAGACTTGGGTTTCTTTATTTCATACTTTAAAATGATCAATTACTACAATATCTCTCCTTCCTTAAAAACAAACAAATCCACAAATCCTTCTCTCTCTCTCTCTCTCTCTCTCTCTCTCTCTCTCTCTCTCTCTCTCTCTCTCTCTCTCTCTCTCTCTCCCTCTATCAAATTGTAAGAAACAGGCACCCACTTCCATCAGCCATCAGCTTCTCTCTCTGCCTTCTGAGCAGCCTGTCCTTTTGCACAGAAGGTCCTCATAGTGTCTTTAAGCTCAAATTCTCTGGGGCAACCAGAAGCCTTTGAGAAGGGCCTGGGTTAAATATCCACCACCCAGCTTGCTGGGTAAGCTTGCGGGCCTTTGCTGTGTTCCAGTTCATGCCGTGAACCCCAGAATTATGCACTCCAGTTCAGAATGCCTTTTGTTCTAGTTGCAAACCTGCCCAGTTTGAGGAGGAACCAAATGGCTCCATTAACACCTGCAGCTCTACTAAGAGTCTAATTTTCCCTACCTTCTAATCTCACACCATGTCATGTGTTCTCCATTTGAGTATCTCCAATTAAATTCTAGAACTGAATATACATTTTGTATACTAACTGTATTGGTGGTTGGTAAATTGCTCTAGGCTTTGGAGGTGTATGTATGCATGAGATTTTGTTGCAGAAACAAATGTTCTGTCTGGATTCTCAAATGAAACACACACACACACACACACACACACACACACACAGAGCTTTATATTTAATGACTAAATCAACTACATGGCAGGACCACTCCCAAACTTTCACATTTCTAACACCTTCCCTCTGATGCTCCTGAATTATTATTTACTAAGATCTATATCCCATCTTTGCTACCACAGACCTAGTTGGGGGAGGGGACCATGAAGCTATTCTTTCCTGGCTCTGATATGGCTCATTCTCTGTCTCCTACAGCTCTCAATCCTGCATCCTACCACTTTCCTGATAAGGGAATTCTCAATCCTTCTTTATCAGTTCCTACGCCAACCAATCCAAAAGTTCCACCTTTGTTTTCCAGCCTATCCATTGGCTTATGGTAACTTTATTTACCAATTAGAACCAGCTGGGGACAGGAACCCTTGGCATCTCCAATGAGAGATGCTCATGCAATTTGGGAACTGATTTAACACAAATAGCATTAGAACTAGTCCATAACAATTGGGAACAAACAACAGAAACAAGCCCCTACGTACTATTGTTTTGTTATTAGCTACCATTTAATCATATGGTGTAATTAAGTTCAAGTTCCCATGCCTTGGAGCAGCAAGGGAATTCCCAATAGCAGTCCACTGTCAGTTATTTATCATTTGTTCCTGAAAACATAATGACTGTCCCTAAAAATACCTTCATCTATTCATTGTGTATGCCTCAAAACATAACACCTGCTCCTAACCACCAAAGAACAAGTGCATATGGCTAGTTAGACTATAGCACTCATATTCGTGTCAGTTGACATAATAAAGCACATAAGGAGAACACTTATCCCCAAATCCTGATTGGTGGGGAAATGTATTGGCACAGGAGTTTTTGGTTCTCAATCTTTAAAGGTCTATAATATTCTGGCTCATGGTGGGGAGGTTGGTGCTTTACAGGTCACACATTAGGTTCAGCAGCAGCGGGACTATAATAAATTCTTGTCATTTGCATTATCTGAGTTTGAGTTGTGATGGATCTCAAATTCCCAAAGCACAAAAGCTTTACCGCATTACTTACATTCATAGACTTTCACTCCAAAATTAATACTTTCATGATGATGAAGACTGTAGAAATGTGCAAATGCTTCACCATATTGAATAGACCCATAGGTTTTCTCTTTCATGATGATAAAGACTTGGGGTATTTGAAAACTATTTATAAATATATTTATAGAGTTTATCTCAAGTATGGATTCTGTCATGATGATGAAGACTATAGAGATGTGAGAAGACCTCTCCATATTCATAGTCAAAGCATTTCTCTACAGTATACTTTTTCATGCCTTTGAGTATGATTGACAGGCAAAGGCTTTACCTTATTTCTTGCTTTCATAAGGTTTTTCTCCAGTTCGTCTTCTTTTATGTATTCAAAGATAACCATAATATGAAAAGGATTTAACACATTGATTACATTCATAGGGTTTCTCAACTGTATGTGTTATGTGTTCTTTTATGATATGAGATCAATTTTACATGAAAAGCCTATACTACATTGCTATATTCATTGGGTTTCTCTCCATTGTGTCTATTTTTTTTAAAGATTTATTTGTTATATGTAAGTACACTGTAGCTGTCTTCAGACACACCAGAAGAGGGCATCATATCTCATTAGAGATGGTTGAGAGCCACCATGTGGTTGATGGGATTTGGACTCATGACCTCTGGAAGAGCAGTCAGTGTGCTTAACCACTGAGCCATCTCTCCTGCCACGATATGTCTTCTTTTATGTATTTGAAGATGACTGCAATGTAGAAAAGCTTTACCACATTGATGACATCCATAGGACTTCTCTCCTGTATGTGTTGGATTATATATTTGGAGACTACTACTTTGTAAAAAAAAAAAAAAAAAAAAAAACCTTTGCCCCATTGGTTACCTTTAAAAGTGTTCTCTTCTGTATGTGTTTATTTTATTCATTTGTAGAACATTGGTATATGAAAAAGCCTTAATGTATTGGTTATAGTCATAAGGTTTCTCTCCATTATGTGTTTTTTATATATTTTATTTTCATTTCAAATGTTATTCCCTTTCCCTGTTTCCCCTCCATAAAACCCCATCCTATTTCTCTTCCCCCGGTTTCTATGAGGGTGCCTCCTACTGACTATGTTTTCTTTTATGACATGGAGAACACTGTTTTGTGAAAAGGCTTTACCACATTGGTTACATTCATAAGGTTTCTCTCCATATTTGTTCTTCTATGATATAGGAGACTAATGCTTTGTGCTAAAGCTTTACCACATTGGTTACATTCATGAGGATTCTTTCCAGTATATGTCCTTTCACACCTTTGGGTATGACTCTGATATGTGAAGGCTTTACCATATTCAATAAAGTCAGAGGGGTGCTCTTCAGTATGACTTCTTTTTCTTGTTGTTGTCTTCTATTTTTAAATTAAACAAATTTATTTTAAAAACATGAATAAATGTACAGATTTTAATAGAAATTTTGCATAAAACTACATGAATATATATATATTGTCTGTACTTGATTTTTTTTAAAGGTTTGATAGTATGCATTAAAAATTTACTAGTTACGATGAGCATAAAGTACACATAAAACAAAACGAAACATGGAAATAGTTAAAGTTTTCTTGGTGTGTAAAGATTAAACATAATAATTTTTTAAATACCAAGGATCGCCACAAGACTTCATTCTTGGTCTTGAATCATTAATGATTTAAGCTCTAGGTGTACCCCATTCTGAGAGGGTGCTATACACTTATTTTTTTTTTCTCAGAGGATTGAGGCTTTCACATTTTGGCCTTCTTTGTTTTTGAGCTTCATATGGTCTATGAGTTGATTCTTGGGTATTCAGAGCTTTCTGGGGTTAGTATCCAATTATCAGTGACTGCATATTTTGTCTGTTCTTTTGTGACTGGATTACCTCGCTCAGGATAATATTCTCTAGTTCCATCTATTTACCTAGGAATTCGGTAAAGTCATTGTTTCTAATAGCTGATTAGTACTCCATTGTGTGAATGTATCACAATTTCTGTATCAGTACATCTACTGAAGGACATCTGGGTTCTTTCCAGCTTCTGTTTATCATAAATAAGGCTGCTATGAACATGGTGGAGTATGTGTCCTTATATGTTGGAGCATATTTGGGGTATGTGCCGAGCAGTGGAATTACTTCAGGATGTGCTATGTCCAATTTACTTAGGAACCACCAGACTGATTTCCAGAGTGGTTGCACCAGCTTACAACCCCACCAACAGTGGAGAAGTTCCTCTTTCTCCGCATCCTCTACAGCATATGCTGTCATGAGTTTTTGATCTTAGCCATTATGATTGGTATGAGGTGGGATCTCAAAATTGTTTTGATTTGCATTTCCCTGATAACTAGGGATTGAACATTTCCTTAGGTGTTTCTCAGTCATTTGATATTCCTTAGTTGAAAATTCTTTGTTTAGCTCTGTACCCCATATTTTAATAGAATTGTTTGATTCTCCGGAGACTAACTTCTTGAGTTCTTTGTATATATTGGGTATTAGATATCTATCAGATGTGGGATTGGTAAAGATAATTTTCCAGTCTGTTGGCTGCATTTTTGTTTTCTTGACAGTATCCTTAGCCTTACAGAAACTTTGCAATCTCATTAAGTCCCATTTATCCATTCTTCATCTTAGAGCATAAACTATTGGAGTTCTGTTCAGAAAAATTTCCCCTGTGCCTATGAGTTCTAAACTTTTCCCCACTTTCTCTTCTAATAATTTCATTGTAACTGGTGTTATGTGGAGATCTTTGATCCACTTGCACTTGAGATTTGCACAAGGAGATAAAAAGGGATCGATTTGCATTCTTCTACATGCTGACTGCCAGTTGAACTAACACTATTTGTTGAAGAGGCTGTCCTTTTCCATTAAATGTTTTGAGCTCCTTTGCCAAAGATTAAGTGACCATAAGTGTAAGAGTTCATTTCTGGATCTTCTATTCTGTTCCATTGATCTACCTGCCTATTTCTGTACCAATACCATGCAGTTTTTAATACAATTGCTTTGTAATATAGCTTGAGGTCAGGAAAGGTGAGTCCTGCAGAAGTTTTCTTGTTGATGAAAATAGATTTTGCTATTCTAGGTCCTTTTTTTTGTTATTCCAAATAAAATTGCAAATTGTTCTTCAATTATATGAAGAATTTAGTTCTATGCTCTTTTCAATTCTATGAAGAATTTTGATGGGGTTTACATTGAATCTATAGATTGCTTTTGGTGAAATGACCATTTTTACAATGTTGGTCCTTCCAATCCATGAGTATGATAAATATTTCCACCTTTTAAGATCTTCAATTTCCTTCTCCAGAGATTTGAAGTTTTGTCATACAGATCTTTCACTTGCTTAGAGTCACACCAAGGTATTTCATATTGTTTGTGACTATTGTGAAGGGTATCTTTTCCAATATTTTTTTCTCGGCATGCTTATGCTTTGAATAGAGAAAGGCTACTGATTTCTTTGAGTTAATGTTATGTCTAGTCACTTTGCTAAAGTTCTTTATTAGCTGCAAAAGTTCTCTGGTGGATTTTTGGGATCACTTAAGTATACTATCATGTTCCAGTATGACTTCTTTCATGCCTACAAATACAATTGGCACGCGGAAAACTTTCTCACATTTACTATATTTATGAGTGTTTTGATGTGTATGAATTTGTTTTAATTGTAAAAAGCAATCCAAACATAAGTTAATATCACTTTGTTTACATTCCCTTTCATTGTGGTTCTTAATCTTTGAAAATATTTAGAATGAGAAGAGCATTAATTACCTGGCTCACAATTACAGCTTACTTTTTATTTTGCTTTTCTTTTCTTTTTAATTGAGCAACTTTATTTTAAAAACAAAGATAAATGTACAGATATTAAAAGCATTTTTCATAAAAGTATATGAATACATTTTGTCAGTACTTGATTTTTTTTAAAGGTTTGATAGTATGCATTAAAATCTTACTAGTTACAATGAGCATAAAGTACATGTAAAACAAGATATAACCTGGAAATAGTCAAAGTTCTCTTGGTGTATAAAGATTAAGCATAATGATTTTTCATTTTTTAATTGAACAACTTTATTTTAAAAAACCAGAGTAAATGTACAGATTTTAAAAGCATTTCTGCATAAAAGTATATGGATACATATATGTCAGTACTTGATTTTTTAAAGGTTTGATAGTATGGATTAAAATATTAATAAGTACAATGAGCATAAAAGTACATGTAAAACAAGATGTAACCTGGAAATAGTCAAAGGTTTTTTGGTGTGTAAAGATTAAACATAATGATTTTTCTTTTTTTTCTTTTTTGGCCTTTGTTTTTCTTGAACTTCATATAGTCTGTTAGTTGTTTCTAGGATGTTCAGAGATTTCTGACGTTAGTATGAAATTGTCAGTTACTGCACATTATGTCTGTTCTTTTGTGACTGGGTTACCTCACTCAGGATGATATTTTCTAGATGCATCCATTTTCTTAAGAATTTCATAAAGTCATTGTTTTTAACAGCTGAGTAGTTCTCAATTGAGAACTTTTTTTTTAGCTCAGTACCCCATTTGTTAATAGGATTGTTTGATTCTCTGGTGTCTACCTTCTTGAGTTCTTTGTATACCTTGGATATTAGGTCTCTATCAGATGTGGGGTTGGTAAAGAGCTTTTCACAATTTTTTGACTGCCATTTTGTTTTCTTGACAGTGTCCTTAGCCTTACAGAAACTTTGCAATGTAATTAAGTACCGTTTGTCAACATTTGACCTTAGAGCACGAGCTATTGGTGTTCTGTTTAGGAAATTTTCTCCTGCGCCTATGTGTCCAAAGGTTTTCCCTACTTTCTCATCTAATAGTTTCAGTGTACCTGTTTTAATGTGGAGATCTTTGATCCACTTGTACTTGAGCTTTGTACAAGGAGATAAGAAAATTTTAATTGTAATATTCAAATAAAGCTGGTATGTATGTGAGAGAAAAAAATCTGTCGAAAGGGTAGTGCTAGGATTAAGGGTGTTCACCACCAGAACCAGCTGAGTCTCTCAAGAAAAGAAAGAAAATAAAGGAAAGGAAAGAAAAAATGTTTTTTATAAACACAAGGAAACACAATTTGTTATAGTGTCCCCTTTGTGTTGTTTGGAATCCACTTTGTTTTATTAAGCAAGTTTTACACAGTGCTATCTCCAAAGAGGAGCCACCAGCCTCTTTGTGTGCAGTCAGTGGTGGTCTGGTTAAGTGTGTAATGTGCTTGCACACCTGCCTGCTGGCTTGCTTCCTTTTTATTTCAAAACTCAGAGCCAGCCTGCAACAGATCTAAACACAGTTCCCAGACAGGAACATGGTGACCAATCTGAAGTCACATGATGAGGATTTAGGAAGATGTGTGGTATAGGAAACGATGATCAGAATATAGTGTAAAAAATACAACTTTCTCTCCTTATAAAAACGAAAGGAAAACCCCCAATTCTACCCCTCCACAAAACCCCACAGCCTCAACAGGAAACCTATAATAACTGCCAGTGTCGCTTTTTTGGATATCCATCTGTTTCCACTACCCAGCTAGCTAGGTAGTGTTCAATTCTTTCCCAGATGGGCTTATGGAGGTTTAAAAAAGGAGGGGGGGAAAACCTATCCATCAATACTAGGTAGACTTTCCAACATATATAGTTGCTCTCAGGGAAGTCTCAGACACTCAGCCCAAATGTTGGTCAGTGTCTAAATAAACAAATGAATGGTCAGGCCATTTGCGAACAACAGGAGAGATCCAGAGACACAGGCCTGGTGAGACCGTGTTTCGAGCAGAGGAGGGGCAGAGAGATCTGGGCCAAGCACTCAGTAAGCTCGGCCCCCGAAATGGTTCAGGGGAGCAGGAACCCTGTTATAGGGACATATTATCCTCCTGGAAAGCCATCTTGTGTGGACCAAATGCTCAGGACATTTACCACCGGGAACAGTGGAGATCCAGGGACACCGGTCTGGCGAGGCTGCGCTGTGAGTGAAGTGAGTAACTGGGATGCAGAGAGGGTAGGTCTAGCATTCAGTAGATGCGGCCCTCCAGTTGGTCCAGGGGAGCAGGAACTCTGCTGTAATGACTCGGTTTCCACACAGAAGGCCCTTGCCTGCAGACCAAATGCCCAAGCCATTTCTCACCTAAAATAGTAGAGATCTAGGGACACTGGCCAGGTACAGGGGAAAGAAGAGAACCAATCACTGACAACAAGGCCACGTATAATTACAGACAACTAGATGGAGAGAAAAAAATGAAAGAACTTACCTAATGGAAACCAAGACAACCTGGCAACATCAGAACCCAGCTCTCCCATCACAGCAAGCAGCAAAATGCCAAACACTCCAGAAAAATAACACTCCAACCTGAAATCATACCTCAAGATGATGATGGATATCTTTGAGAAGAGTGTGAATAACTCACTTAAACAAGAACAGGAGGAAAACCATAAAGCAATAGAAGCTTTTAAAGAGGAAACACGAAAACCACTCAAAGAAATCAAAGAACTAGAGGAAAACAGAACCAAAGAGATGAAAGAATTGAAGAAGGAATTTAAAATGGAAATAAAAACAATGAAGGAAACACTAAAAAGACACCCTGGAGGTAGAAATCCTAAAAAAGAAATCAGGAGTCACAGAAGCAAGCATCGCCAACAGTCTACAAGAGATGGAAGAGAGAATCTCAGGGGTCGAAGACAACATTGAAAACATAGACAAAACAGTCAGAGAAGATGCAAAATACAAAATGCTCCTAACCCAAAATGTCCAGGAGATCCAGGAAATAATGAAAAGACCAAACCTAAGGATAATAGGAATAGAAGAGGGTGAAGAATATCAACTAAGAGGCACAGTAAATATCTTCAACAAAACCGTAGAAGAAAACATCCCTACCCTTAAGAATGAGATGACCATGAGCATTAAACAAGCATACACAACTCCAAATGGAGTGGACCAGAAAAGAAATTTCTCCTGACACATAATAGTGAAATTGCCAAGTGCCCAAAGCAAAGAAAGAATACTAAAACCAGTAAGGGAAAAAAGGTCATGTAACATATAAAGGCAGCCCAATAAAAATCACACCCGAATTCTCAACAGAGACTCTGAAAGCTAGAAGATCCGGGACAGACATCATGCAGACCCTACGAGAACAGAAGTGTCAGCCCAAGCTGCTATACCCAGCAAAACTCTCAATCACCATAGATGGAGAGACCAAGATATTCCAGGAAACAACAATTTTTTTTCAATATATGACCACAAATCCAGCACTACAACGAATTATAGGTGGAAAACACAATACAAAGAGGGCAACTACATCATAGTAAAAACAAAAAAATACTGAAGCAAGAAAACCAAAAGAAGAAAGACACACAAGCACAATTCTACCTCAAAAGGCAAAAATAGCAGGAAAAAGCAACCACTATTCCTTAATATCTGTTAAAATAAATGGACTCAACTCCCCAATAAAAACACATAGGCTTTCAGACTGGACACTAAAAGAGAATATAGCATTTTGCTGCATACAGAAAACTCATCTCAGAGACAAAGACAGACACTATCTCAGAATAAAAGGTTGGGAAAAAACATTCAAAGCAAACAGGCCCAAGAAAGAAGCTCGAGTAGCCTTCTGGTATTGAATAAAGTAGATTTTCAACCAAAAGTTATCAAAAAAGATAAGGAAGGACACTTTTTACTCATTACAGGGAAAATTTATCAGAAGGAACTCAATCCTTAACATATATGCTCCAAATACAAGAGCACCCATATTCATAAAAGAAACCCTACTAAAGCTCAAAAAATACATTGCACCCAAACAGTAATAGTGGGAGGCCTCAACACCCCAGTCTCATCAATGGACAGATCATGGAAACAGAAACTGAACAAGGACACAGTGAAACTAGCAGTGGTTATGAACCAATTGGGATTAATATACATCTACAGAACATTTCATCCTAAAACAAATGTATAAACCTTCTTCTCAGCACCTCACAGCACCTTCTCCAAAATTGACTATATAATCGATCACATAACAAGCCTCAATAGATATAAGAAGATTAAAACACTCCCGTGCATCCTATCAGATAACCATGGATTAAGCCTTGTCTTTAATAACAACAAAGACAACAAAACGCCCAGACACACATGGAAACTAAACTATGATCTATTAAATGATAGCATCGTCAAAGAAGAAACAAAGAAATTGAGGATTTTCTAGAATTTAATGAAAATGATAACACAACATACCCAGACCTATGGGATGCAATGACAGCAGCACTGAGAGGAAAACTCATAGCTCTGAGTGCTTCCCAAAAGAAACTGGGAGAGCATACACTAGCAACTTGACAGCACAGTTGAAAGCTCTAGAACAAAAGGAAGCAGATATACCCAAGAGGAGTAGATGGCAAGAAATAATCAAACTCAGAGCAGAAATTGACCAAATAGAAACAGAAAGAACCATTCAAAGAATCAAAAAAACCAAGAGCTGGCTATTTGAGATAATTAACAAGATTGATAAACCCTTAGCCAGACTAACTAGAGGGCAAATTATGTATGCAAATTAATAAAATCAGAAATGAAAGTGGAGACATAACAACTGAAACTGAGGAAATTGTGGAAATCCCTAGATCCTACTATAAAAGCCTATACTCAACAATGCTGGAAAATCTGGAGGAAATGGATGAATTCCTAGACAGATACCAGATACTAAAGTTAAACCAGGACCAGGTAAACCATCTAAATAATCCCATAACACCTAAAGAAATAGAAGCATTCATCAAAAACCTCCCAACCAAAAAAAGCCCAGGTCAGATGTGTTCAGTGCAGAATTCTCTCAGTCATTTATTGACAAACTAATACCAACTCTCCAAACTATTCCACAAAATAGAGTCACATGTAACACTACCCTAACACATTTTTTGAGGCTACAATAACCCTTGTTCCTAAACCACACAAAGACCCTACAAGGAAAGAGAACTTCAGAACAATCTCACTTATGAACATTGATGCAAAAATACTCAACAAAATCCTTGCAAACCGAATCCAAAAATACATGAAAACGATTATTCACCATGATTAAATAGGCTTCATCCCTTGGATGTAGGTCTGGTTTAATATATGTAAATATATCAACGTAATCCACCATATACACAAACTCAAAGAAAAAAAACATATGGTCATCTCACTATATGCTGAGAAAGCATTTGACAAAATTCTACACCCCTTTATTTTAAAAGTCTTGGAAAAAAACAGAAATCCAAGGCCCTTACCTAAACATAATAAAAGCAATATTCAGCCAACCAATAGCCAACATCAAACTTAACGGTGAGAAACTTGAAGCAATCCCACTAACATTAGGGACTAGACAAGGCTGCCCACTCTCCCTCTACCTATTCAACATAGTACTGGAAGTCCTGGCCAGAGCAATTAGACAGCAAAAAGAAATCAAAGAGATATAAAATGGAAAGGAACAAGTAACAGCATCACTGCAGATGACATGCTAGTGAATGTAAGTGTCACAGAAATTCCACCAGTTAATTTCTACAGCTGATAAACAAGTTCAGCAAAGTGGCTGGATATAAAATTAACTCAAACAAATCAGTAGCATTCATCACTCAAAGGACAAACATGTAAAGAAAGAAATTAGGAAAAAGATACCCTTCACAATAGTCACAAACAATATGAAATACCTTGGTGTGACTGACTCTAACTAAGCAAATGAAGGACCTGTATGACAAGAACTTCAAATCTCTGAAGAAGGAAATGGAGGAAGATCTCAGAAAATGGAAAGATCTCCCATGCTCAAGGTTTGGAAAGATCAAGATTGTAAAAATGGCCATATTACCAAAAGCAATCTACAGATTTAATGCAATCCCCTTAAATTCCATCCCAGTTCTTCATAGAGTTGGAAAGAACAATGTGCAATTTCAGCTGAAATAACAAAAGACCTAGAATAGCAAAATCCATCCTCAACAACAAGAAAATATCTGTGGGAATCAATATCTCTGACCTCAAGCTATACTATAATTCAATTGTGTTAAAAACTGCATGGTACTGGTACAGAGATAGGCATGTGGATCAATGGAATAGAAGATCTTAAAATGAGCCTTCACATATATGGTCATTTGATTTTTGACAAAGGAGCTGTAACCATCAATGGAATAAGGACAGCCTCTTCAACAAATGGTGTTGGTCCAACTGGCACTCAGCATGCAGAAAAATTTAAATAGACCCTTTCTTATCTCTTTGTACAAAGCTCAAGTGCAAGTGGATCAAAGATCTCCACATTAAACCAGTTACACTGAAACTATTAGATGAGAAAGTAGGAAAAACCTTTGGACACATAGGCACAGGAGAAAATTTCCTGAACAGAACACCAATAGCTCGTGCTCTAAGGTCAAATATTGACAAATGGTACTTAATTAGATTGCAAAGTTTCTGTAAGGCTAAGGACACTGTCAAGAAAACAAAATGGCAGTCAAAAGATTGTGAAAAGCTCTTTACCAACCCCACATCTGATAGAGACCTAATATCCAAGGTATACAAAGAACTCAAGAAGGTAGACACCAGAGAATCAAACAATCCTATTAACAAATGGGGTACTGAGCTAAACAAAAAGTTCTCAATTGAGGAATATCGAATATCTGAGAAGCATCTAATTAAGTGTTTGACAACCTTAGTCATCAGGTTAATGCAAATAAAAATAACCCTGAGGTTCCACCTCACACCAGTCAGAATGGCTAAGATAAAAAACCTCAGATGGCAGCAGATGCTTGAGAGGATGTGGAGAAAGAGTAACACTTCTCCACTCTTTGTGGAGTTGCAAATTGGTACAACCACTCTGGAAAACAGTCTGGCAGTTTCTCAGCAAATTGGACATAGTACTACCTGAAGACCCAGTTATTCTACTTCTGTAAATAAACCCCAGAGACGCGCCAACATACAACAAAGACACATGCACCACAATGTTCATAGCAGCTCTATTTATAATAGCCAGAAGCTGGACAGAACCCAGATGTCCTTCAATAGATGAATGGATACAAAAATTGTGGTATATTTATACAATGGAGTACTACTCAGCTGTTCAAAACAATGACTTTATGAAATTCTTAAGAAAATGGATGCATCTAGAAAATATCATCCTGAGTGAGGTACCCAGTCACAAAAGAACAGAGATACTGTGCAGTCACTGAAAAATTCATACTAACGTCAGAAATCTCTGAACACCCTAGAAACAACTAACAGACTATATGAAGTTCAAGAAAAACAAAGGCCAAAAAAGAAAAAAAAGAAAAATCATTATGTTTAATCTTTACACACCAAAAAAAACCTTTGACTATTTCCAGGTTACATCTTGTTTTACATGTACTTTTATGCTCATTATACCTATTAAGATTTTAATCCATACTATCAAACCTTTAAAAAAAATCAAGTACTGACATATATATATTCATATACTTTTATGCAGAAATGCTTTTAAAATCTGTACATTTATCTCTGTTTTTTTAAAATAAAGTTGTTCTATTAAAAAATGAAAAATCATTATGCTTAATCTTTATACACCAAGAGAACTTTGACTATTTCCAGGCTATATCTTATTTTACATGTACTTTATCCTTGTTGTAACTAGTAAGATTTTAATGCATTCTATCAAACCTTTAAAAAAAATCAAGTACTGAAAAAAATGTATTCATATACTTTTATGAAAAAATGCTTTTAATATCTGTACATTTATCTTTGTTTTTTAAATAAAGTTGTTCAATTAAAAAAGAAAAGAAAAGCAAAATAAAAAGTAAGCTGTAATTGTGAGCCAGGTAATTAATGCTCTTCTCATTCTAAGTATTTTCAAAGATTAAGAACCACAATGAAAGGGAATGTAAACAAAGTGATGTTAACTTAGGTTTGGATTGCTTTTTACAATTAAAACAAATTTATACACATCAAAACACTTATCAATATAGTAAATGTGAGAAAGCTTTTGCGTGTGCTAATTGTATTTGTAGGCATGAAAGAAGTCATACTGGAACATGATAGTGTACTTAAGTTATCACAAAAATTTCACCAGAGAACTTTTGCAGCTAATAAAGAACTTTAGCAAAGTGACTGGACATAACAATAACTCAAAGAAATCAGTAGCCTTCCTCTAGTCAAAGGATAAACATGCTGAGAAAGAAATTATGGAAAATATACCCTTCGCAATAATCACAAACAAAATAAAAAATCTTGGTGTGACTCTAAAAAAGCAAGTTAAAGATCTGTATGACAAGACTTCAAATCTCTGGAGAAGGAAATTGAAGATCTTAGAAGGTGAAAAGATTTATCATACTCATGGATTGGAAGGACCAACATTGTAAAAATGGTCATTTTACCAAAAGCAATCTACAGATTCAATGTAATCGCCATCAAAATTCTTCATAGAATTGAAAAGAGCATAGAACTTAATTCTTCATATAATTGAAGAGCAATTTGCAAATTTATTTGGAATAACAAAAAAAAGACCTAGAATAGCAAAATCTATTTTCACCAACAAGAAACTTCTGCAGGATTCACCATTCCTGACCTCAAGCTATATTACAAAGCAATTGTGTTAAAAACTGCATGGTACCTCAAAAACAAAAAAACATCTGCGGGAATCACTATCCCTGACCTCAAGCTATATTACAAGGCAATTGTGCTGAAAACTGCATGGTACTGGTACAGAAATAGGCATGTGGATCAATGGAATAGAATAGAAGATCCAGAAATGAGCCCTCATGTATATGGTCACCTGATTTTTGACAAAGGAGCAGTAAACATTCAATGGAAAAAGGACAGCCTATTCAACAAATGGTGCTTGTCCAACTGGCACTCAGCATGCAAAAGAATGTAAATAGACCCTTTCTTATCTCCTTGTACAAAGCTCAAGTGTAAGTGGATCAAAGATCACCACATTAAACCAGATACACTGAAACTATTAGATGCGAAAGTAGGGAAAACCTTAGAACACATAGGCACAGGAGAAAATTTCCTAAACAAAACACCAATGACTCAAGCTCTAAGGTCAAAGATTAACAAATGGGACTTAATGAGATTGCAAAGTTTCTGTAAGACTAAGGACATTGTCAAGAAAACAAAACGACAACCAACTGAATGGGAAAAGATCTTTACCAACACCACATCAGATAGAGGCCTAATATCCAAGGTATACAAGGAACTCAAAAAGCTAGACACCAGAGAATCAAATAACCCTATTAAAAAATGGGGTACAGAGCTAAACAAAACGTTCTCAGTTGAGGAACACCGAATGGCCAAGAAACATCTGAGGAAGTGCTTGACATCCTTAGCCATCAGGGAAATGCAAATCAAAACAACCCTGAGATTCCACCTCACACCAGTCAGATTGGCCAAGATCCAAAAATCAGATGACACCAGATGCTGGTGAGGCTGCAGAGAAAGAGGAACACTTCTCCACTGTTGGTGGGGTTGCAAACTAATACAACCACTCTGGAAATCAGTCTGGAGATACCTCAGAAAATTGGATATAGTACTACCTGAAGACCCAGCTATTCCACTTCTGGGCATATACCCCAGAGACACTTTAATACACAACAAAGATATATGCACAACAATGTTCATAGCGGCTCTATTTATAATAGCCAGAAGCTGGAAAGAACCCAGATGTCCTTCAGAAGATGAATGGATACAAAAATTGTGGTACATTTACACAATGGAATACTACTCAGCCACCAAAAACAATGACTTAACCAAATTCTTAAGAAAATGGCTGCATCTAGAGAATATCATCCTGAGTAAGATAACCCAGTCACAAATAAACAGACATAATATGCAGTCACTGATATTGGGATGCTAACCCCAGAGGCTTGCACTCCTCAAGAAACAACTCACAGAATGTATGAAGTCCAAGAAATAAAGAAAACAAAAAAAAATATATTTACAAAACAAGAAGACTTTCACTATTTCCATGAGCGTTTTGTTTTGCATGTACTTTCCGCTCATTGTAACTATTAGGTTTTCAATGCTTATTGTCAAGCCCTTGAAAAAATCAAGTACTGACTAAAAATATATTCACATAGTTTTATGAAAAAATTATTTTAATATCTGAAAAAAAACAGTACTGACAATAATGTATAATTTTAAGCAAAAATGTTTAAAATGTGTACATTTATTTTGTTTTGTAAAATAAAGCTGTTTAAAAAAAACTGCATGGTATAGAAATAGGCAGGTAGAACAATGGAACAGAAAAGAAGATCCAGAAATGAACTCTTACACATATGGTCACTTAATCTTTAGCAAAGGAGCTCAAAACATTTAATGGAAAAGGACAGCCTCTTTAACAAATAGTGTTAGTTCAACTGGCAGTCAGCATGTAGAAGAATGCAAATAGATCCCTTTTTACCTCCTTGTGCAAATCTCAAGTGCAAGTGGATCAAAGGTCTCCACATAACACCAGTTACAATGAAATTATTAGAGGAGAAAGTGGGGAAAAGTTTAGAACGCATAGGCACTGGGGAAATTTTTCTGAACAGAACTTCAATAGTTTATGCTCTAAGATGAAGAATGGATAAATGGGACTTAATGAGATTGCAAAGTTTCTGTAAGGATAAGGATACTGTCAAGAAAACAAAAAGGCTGTCAACAGACTGGAAAAATATCTTTACCAATCCCACATCTGATAGATATCTAATACCCAATATATACAAAGAACTCAAGAAGTTAGTCTCCGGAGAACCAAACATTCCTATTAAAATATGGGGTACAGAGCTAAGCAAAGAATTCTCCACTAAGGAATATCAAATGGCTGAGAAACACCTAAGGAAATGTTCAATCCCTAGTTATCAGGGAAATGCAAATCAAAACAACTTTGAGATCCCACCTCACACCAGTCATAATGGCTAAGATCAAAAACTCATGACAGCATATGCTGTAGAGGATGCGGAGAAAGAGGAACTTCTCCACTCTTGGTGGGGTTGTAAGCTGGTGCAACCACTCTGGAAATCATTCTGGTGGTTCCTTAGTAAAATGGACATAGTACAACCTGAAGTAATTCCACTGCTTGGCATACACCCCAAAGATGCTCCAATATATAAGGACACATACTCCACCATGTTTATAGCAGCCTTATTTATGATAAACAGAAGCTGGAAAGAACCCAGATGTCCTTCAGTAGATGTACTGATACAGAAATTGTGATACATTCACACAATGGAGTACTAATCAGCTATTAGAAACAATGACTTTACCAAATTCCTAGGTAAATAGATGGAACTAGAGAATATTATCCTGAGTGAGGTAACCCAGTCACAAAAGAACAGACATGATGTGCAGTCACTGATAATTGGATACTAACCCCAGAAAGCTCTGAATACCCAAGAATCAATTCACAGACCATATGAAGCTCAAAAACAAAGAAGGCCAAAATGTGAAATCCTCAGTCCTTCTTAGAAAAAACAATAAGTTTATAGCACCCTCTCAGAATGGGGTACACCTAGAGCTTAAATCATTAATGATTCAAGACCAAGAATGAAGTCTTGTGGCGATCCTTGGTATTTAAAAAATTATTATGTTTAATCTTTACACACCAAGAAAACTTTAAATATTTCCATGTTTCGTTTTGTTTTATGTGTACTTTATGCTCATCGTAACTAGTAAATTTTCAATGCATACTATCAAACCTTTAAAAAACATCAAGTACAGACACAAATATATATTCATGTAGTTTTATGCAAAATTTCTATTAAAATCTGTACATTTATTCATGTTTTTAAAATAAATTTGTTTAATTTAAAAATAGAAGACAATAACAAGAAAAAGAAGTCATACTGAAGAGCAGCTTTCTGACTTTACTGAATATGGTAAAGCCTTCACACATCAGAGTCATACCCAAAGGTGTGAAAGGACATATACTGGAAAGAATCCCCATGAATGTAACCAATGTGGTAAAGCTTTAGCACAAAGCATTAGTCTCCTATATCATAGAAGAACAAATATGGAGAGAAACCTTATGAATGTAACCAATGTGGTAAAGCCTTTTCACAAAACAGTGTTCTCCATGTCATAAAAGAACACATAGTTAGTAGGGGGCACCATTATAAAGGCAGGGGGAAGAAGAATAGGATGAGGGTTTATGGAGGGGAAACTGGGAAAGGGAATAACATTTGAAATGAAAATAAAATATATAAAAAACACCTAATGGAGAGAAACCTTATGACTATAACCAATGCAGTAAGGCTTTTTCATATACCAGTGTTCGACAAATGAATAAAATAAACACATACAGAAGAGAACACTTTTAAAGGTAACCAATGGGGCAAAAGTTTTTTTGTTTGTTTGTTTTTTTACTAAGTAGTGGTCTCCAAATATATAAACCAACACATACAGGAGAGAAGCCCTATGGATGTCATCAATGTGGTAAAGCTTTTCTACATTGCAGTCATTTTCAAATACATAAAAGAAGACATATCGTGTGTGGAGAGATGGCTCAGTGGTTAAGCACACTGACTGCTCTTCCAGAGGTCATGAGTCCAAATCCCTTCAAGCACATGGTGGCTCTCAACCATCTCTAATGAGATATGATGCCCTCTTCTGGTGTGTCTGAAGACAGCTACAGTGTACTTACATATAACAAATAAAACTTTTAAAAAAAAAGACATAATGGAGAGAAACCCAATAAATATAGCAATGTAGTATAGGCTTTTCATGTAAAACTGATCTCATATCATAAAAGAACACATAACACATACAGTTGAGAAACCCTATGAATGTAATCAATGTGTTAAATCCTTTTCATATTATGGTCATCTTTGAATACACAAAAGAAGACGTACTGGAGCAAAATCTTATGAAAGCAAGAAATAAGGTAAAGCCTTTGCCTGTCAATCATACTCAAAGGCATGAAGAAAGTATACTGTAGAGAAATGCTTTGACTATGAATATGGAGAGGTCTTCTCACATCTCGATAGTCTTCATCATCATGACAGAATCCATACTTGAGATAAACTCTATAAATATATTTAATATAATTTTCAAATACCCCAAGTCTTTATCATCACGAAAGAGAAAACCTATGGGTCTATTCAATATGGTGAAGCATTTGCACGGTTTTACAGTCTTCATCATCATGAAAGTATTAATTTTGGAGTGAAAGTCTATGAATGTAAGTAATGCGGTAAAGCTTTTGTGCTTTGGGTACATTGAGATCCATCACAACTCAAACTCAGGTAATGCAAATGACAAGAATTTATTATAGTCCCGCTGCTGCTGAACCTAATGTGTGACCTGTAAAGCACCAACCTCCCCACCATGAGCCAGAATATTATAGAGCTTTAAAGTTTGAGAACCAAAAACTCCTGTGCCAATACATTTCCCCACCAATCAGGATTTGGGGATAAGTGTTCTCCTTATGTGCTTTATTATGTCAACTGACACGGAATATGAGTGCTATAGTCTAACTAGCCATATGCACTTGTTCTTTGGTGGTTAGGAGCAGGTGTTATGTTTTGAGGTGTAGACAATGAATAGATGAAAGTATTTTTAGGGACAGTCATTATGTTTTCAGGAACAAATGATAAATAACTGACAGTGGACTGCTATTGGGAATTCCCTTGCTGCTCCAAGGCATGGGAACTTGAACTTAATTACACCATATGATTAAATGGTAGCTAATAACAAAACAATAGTACGTAGGGGCTTGTTTCTGTTGTTTGTTCCCAATTGTTATGGACTAGTTCTAATGCTATTTGTGTTAAATCAGTTCCCAAATTGCATGAGCATCTCTCATTGGAGATGCCAAGGGTTCCTGTCCCCAGCTGGTTCTAATTGGTAAATAAAGTTACCATAAGCCAATGGATAGGCTGGAAAACAAAGGTGGGACTTTTGGATTTGTGGGCGAAGGAACCGATAAAGAAGGATTGAGAATTCCCTTATCAGGAAAGTGGTAGGATGCAGGATTGAGAGCTGTGGGAGACAGAGAATGAGCCATATCAAAGCCAGGAAAGAATAGCCTCATGGTCCCCTCTCCCAACTAGGTCTGTGGTAGCAAAGATGGGATATAGATCTTAGTAAATAATAATTCAGGAGCATCAGAGGGAAGGTGTTAGAAATGTGAAAGTTTGGGAGTGGTCCTGCCATGTAGTTGATTTAGTCATTAAATATAAAGCTCTCTCTGTGTGTGTGTGTGTGTGTGTGTGTGTGTGTGTGTGTGTGTGTGTTTCATTTGAGAATCCAGACAGAGCATTTGTTTCTGCAACAAAATCTCATGCATACATACACCTCCAAAGCCTAGAGCAATTTACCAACCACCAATACAGTTAGTATAAAAAATGTATATTCAGTTCTAGAATTTGATTGGAGATACTCAAATGGAGAACACATGACATGGTGTGAGATTAGAAGGTAGGGAAAACTGGACTCTTAGTAGAGCTGCAGGTTTTAATGGAGCCATTTGGTTCCTCCTCAAACTGGGCAGGTTTGCAACTAGAACAAAAGGCATTCTGAACTGGAGTGCATAATTCTGAGGTTCACGGCATGAACTGGAACACAGCAACGTCACGCAAGCTTACCCAGACAAGCTGGGTGGTGGATATTTAACCCAGGCCCTTCTCAAAGGCTTCTGGCTGCCCCAGAGAATTTGAGCTTGAAGACACTATGAGGACCTTCTGTGCAAAAAGACAGGCTGCTCAGAAGGCAGAGAGAGAAGCTGATGGCTGATGGAAGTGGGTGCCCGTTTCTTACAATTGGAGGGAGGGAGGGAGGGAGAGAGAGAGAGAGAGAGAGAGAGAGAGAGAGAGAGAGAGAGAGAGAGAGAGAGAGAGAGAGAGAAAGAGAGAGAGAGGGGGGGGGAGAGAAGGATTTGTGGATTTGTTTGTTTTTAAGGAAGGAGAGATATTGTAGTAATTGATCATTTTAAAGTATGAAATAAAGAAACCCAAGTCTTTGATTTCAAATGTAGAAAACAAAGGCATAGAGGTAGAAAGAAACCCTGTCTCAACAAATAATAATAAGAGGTGTTAATCTCCACACCATGGAGAATGAATGAAAAAAATTATTTTAAAAAAATTGGAAAAGGCTATGCTAGGGCAGGAACATGAGTTTTTTGAACATGAGCTACATGGGAATTCTGGGGTTGATTAGCCTGATATGACTATTTAAGGCCTAGAGATAGGCTTATACAGTAAGTTGATTGAAATTTAATTGAAGTTAAATTCATAAAAAAGGATATTCAAGTTATATATAAAGAGAAAGAGGAACATATACCCATAGAGATTTTAATCTCCATTGAGGGGAGAAGTTAAGTGTGCATAGACAAATAAACAAATTAAGTTCTTTGATCTTAAACTGTAGGTCAAGATCAGGGGAATAGGGAAAATAACCTTATCCCAGACAGTTGAAATTTAGGCTTTGAGTTCCTGTAAGAACAAGACAGGAGACAGGGGAGGGACACTGTCTCAACAGATAATGACAGTAATTTAGATTGTTTTGAATTGTTTTAATTTTCAAAATAAGTGAGGTTATAGGTTTGGTGGTTTTATGATACTAAAAGTTCTCTAAGAAAGACGTCAAAATAGGGCAAACCTAAAAAGAAAGGAGGCTGCTAATTGAATCAATCTATACCATTGATAATTTTGGGTTACTGGACCTAGAACATGCTATTATGAGAGAGGGGCTCTGCATTTGTATTAATAGGAAAGAAGAAAAGGCTTTGGGCCTCTTCCAGAATGATATGAATCAGACATAACAGGAGAAAGACCCTCCCTAAAAATCTTGGCTACAGAAAAGAAAACTGAGAAAATTAATTTGCTGATTTCTCCACATGGGAACAACCCTATAACTGGCTTAGACATAAAAATGTCTCTAGTCAAAACTTCAGCTAAGGACTGGAGAGATGGCTCCGCAGTTAAGAGCACCAACTACTTTTCTAGAGGTCCTGAGTTCAAGACCCAGCAACCACATGGTGGCTCACAACCATCTGTAATGGGATCTAATGCCCTCTTCTGGTATGTCTGACAGACAGTGTTTTCACATACATATAATAAATAAATCTTCAAAAAGAACCATCAGCTAAATTAAACAATAAATCTTGTTTGTTATGGAATCCTTTAGATTCATCATGATATCCTTCACATGGCGTGAATGAAGATTTATTACAATTGATTACTGGACAAATGAACTCAAAAGGATAGTTGTCTTTTACCTCCTCAAACAAGAAAAAAAATCCATCCTTAATAGATCTGTCCACCTTGCACAATCCATACGAATATTTTAATAGTACCAAAGTTTTGGATGTAAGATTCATGTATTACAGAATGTGCAGCTCTGACAAGATTCATCAATGGTTACCTGAAATGACCTGCTCTTCCAGCTACCTCCTGGTGCTGTTTCCTGAGACTTGCTTTCAGAACAGCTTCAGGAATAGCTACTGATTCCTGATGAACTTGGTTCATCTAGTCTTTCAGATATATCCTGGAACTTCAGTCAAACCCTGAGCCCTTCTAAGCATACAGAGACTGAATAACAGATACTAAAGCTAGCTTTCTTAAGTCTAACCAACTTTAAAATTTTCTACTCTTCCCAACCCCTTTAAAATTTTTCATCACCCTAGTTCAACAAGAACAAGTATGGAAACTTGTCATCCTGAATTCTTGAGTTTGAGTGTCTGGTTATGGTTATTTTATAAATTATGTATTGGTTGGCATTTTAAGGGATAATTCAGAAAATGTCATAATGTTAAACCAGGAGGAAATTTATGGAATAGATTATTAATTTATTCTAGAACAAATTATTATATAGCCATATTTTTGCTTTGGTATAAATCTGTGTAATTTATACAAAACTGAAGTTATAATTTCTTTTATTTGGTACAAAACTGATATATTGATACAGATTTAAATTTTTTATTGGTATAAACCTTTGTATATTGATACAAACTCTGAAATTAATATTATTACTCTTAGATAGTTGTTGTACCTACAGAACTCATTTAAGAATACAAGGCTGGGCTGGAAAGATGGCTCAAAGGTTAAGAACACTGATTGCTCTTCTAGAGGCACTGAGTTCAATTCCCAGAAACTACATGGTGGCTCACAACCATCTGTGGTGGGATCTGATGCCCTCTTCTAGTGTGTCTGAAAGCAACTACAGTGCACTCATATAAATAAAGTATATGAAGTCTTTTTTTAAAAAAAGAATATTAGTCTTGATCCAGTTCTTCTATAGCTGCTATTACAAACTATTTAGGATGATTAAATAAAGCAAGTTGAGGTCCAGGTAGTAAACTCGTGGTTGCATTAGATTCTGATTTAATTATAATAAAGTGTTTTAAATATTATTCAAGTAGAAATAACTTAGAGTAGTCAAGGCTTAGCATATACATTTTATATGTAGATTGTCTTCAAAAACATCAGAAATCCACAGAATCTGGCATTTGTAATCATTTCATGATTATTAGAATTTTTACTAAGAGATGTGTCAGCTTCTGACATACCACCTTCATGGTGCAAAGGACATGCTGAGCATCATAACCTCCATATGGAATTGTTCCGGTTGTGGCAAGGTAGCCACCTGGTAAGATTTACCCTAGTTCATCTACAGACAAAACATACTGTCCACTAAAGGACATACAATGTGGGATGGTCGACAGCTTAGCTCTGCCAAGACAGAGTAAGCTAATAATTCATAATAATTCCTGCTTCACTTAAGGTCTGACAGATGATTCTGGGTAAGAAGGTTGAAGTCAGATGCTTCAATGTTTTGAGGAGTAGGGGCCTGTCCAAGTAGCCAGCTCTCTCTACTGTTAGTTTAAGGATTAGAAGCTATGGTTTTGTGCTTTCTTTAAATTCAGGTAATATTTAATTTGGTCTCTCCAAGACAAAAGGGAAGTCACACCTTCTTTGGTTGTGTTTATCTTGATCCTTGCCTCAGTCCAAATGTGAATATTCTTATCTGATCCAACTTCTTCTTCTGAGCCCAGTGACAAGTACTTGCCAAAATATCTTTAAGCGGCACCAAAAGCTCTCCACAGTGGGATATAGATTTTAGTAAGTAATAATTAAGGAAGGGAGGTGTTAGCTACATGGAAGTTTCAAAATAAAGCCCAGGCATTTGGCTGATTTAAGCATATTAAACACAAGGAAGCATGTGTGTGTGTGTGTGTTTGTGTGTGTGTGTGTGTGTGTGTTTCATTCTATAATGCACAGCATTTGGGCAGGCAGTGAGGAACTTGACCAGTTGCTGCCACTCAGGAGTAGAGCAGATAACCAACTACTACTACACCCAATATTTGCTTATCAGATATTTTTTAATATATAAGGAAAAATCCTACATTGTAGAGAAACCCTACCAATGTAATCAATGTGATAAAGTTTTTCACAACACAGTTATCAACAAATGCATAATACATAGTGCGTAGAAATGTTATGAAAACATAATTGATAAGTCATTGCATGTAGCACTATTCTCAAATATGAAAAAAAGTCATACTGCAGAGGAACCGTTGATTGTACTTAGTGTGGTAACATTTTGTACTCTATGGTTTCTTTATACAAGAGTAAAACCTTCAGTGTATACTCAATCTTTTAAATCCTTTGCATGTCACAGAAGTCTTTGAGGATGTAAGGAACCACACTGAAGGGAATCTATGACTATAAATAATTTGGTAAGATCTATAGCCAACACACATTCAGTTACACAAAAGTATATTTTAGGAGTTAAAAAAACTGTCAGCAATCTGTTCAAGCTGCTGGATGTGATGTCCTCTGCATTTTGTTGGCATTTGTAATAATTCTCTTCAATTTCGTGAAATTTTTCAACCAGGTATCAAACTTTGTGGATGCGAGTTACTGCCTTTTTTGTTGCTGTAATAGAACTCAATTGTTAAGGCAATTTACAAAAGAATTTAATTTGAATTATGGTTTCAGAGGGCTATGGGATCACCATGAAAGTGGTAATACAAGTGTCACAAATTCCCTTCAGATGTTGGGATTTGTTATATAGCCTGGCTTGGATGTCAGTCATTAGTCAGGCTACATTTTAACACTTTATTCTCATGTGTCAGCCTACTGAATACAAGTCAAAGCATAAAGGATGCATGCCAATGTATCCTGTTTTTTCAACACATTTTAACAATGTTAATGTCAAAATGCTTAACATAATAGAATATACCAAATTCACTTCCATCCACCTCTGCCCCTTTTGAGTTAAATTCAAGCATCCCCCTTCTTGTACCTTCCAGGTAATTTAGCTTCTTTGAGTCTATAGATTGTACCATGATTATCCTCTACTTTATGGCTAAAATTCACTCATAAGTGAGTATCCTTGAGTCTGGGCTACCTAACCCACAATAATATTTTATAGTTGCATCCATTTGTTGTCCTTGTTTTTAATATCTAAGTAACATTCCATTGTATAAATGAACCACACTTTCTTGTTTTATTTAATTTTAGTGTTTTGCTTATTCACTTTATATTCTACTCACTGCCTGCCTCCAAGTCGCCCCACCCCACAATCCTTCTTCCATCCCCCCTCACTTTCTCCTCTGATCAGATGGGAGAATCTGGGTATCTCTCCCCAAACCTAGCACTACTCATCTCTCCAAGGCTAGGCACTTCCTCTCCCATTGAGGCCAGACAAAGCCACCCAGCTAGTAGAACATATCTCAAGTACAGGCAACAGCTTTTTGAGATAGCCCCCACCCTTGTTTCAGTTGTTTGGGGTCCACATGAAGGCCAAGCTGCACAACTGCTACAAATGAGCTGAAAGACCTAGATCCAGCCTGTGTCTGTTCTTAAATTGCTGGTTAAGGTCCTGGGAGCCACAAGGGTCCAGGTCAGTTGATGCTGTTGGTCTTCCTGTGGAGTTTCTATCCAATTCATGGCCCACATCCTTCTTCCTATTTTTTCATGAGTCCCCAAGCTCCACTGTTAGGCTGTGGGCGCCAGTATCTTATTGAGGCAGCTGCTAGGTGGAGCCTCTCAGAGGACATATTTTTGCCTGCAAGCATAACAGAGTGTCATTAATAGTGTCAGGATTGGTGCTGGCCCACGGGATGTTTCTCAAGTCGGGCCTGCTATTGGTTGTTAATTTCCTCAGTCTCTGCTCCATCCCCTGTGCCTTTATTTCTTGTAGACAGGATAAATTTGGGCTGAACGTTTATTTGGTGGGTTTGTGTCTCTATCACTCCACTGGGGTTCCTGTTTGGCTATAGGAGGTGGCCTGCTCAGGTTTTACAGTGTATCATAGCTAAAGTCACCTCCATTGACTCTTGAGTGCCTCCTTTATCTCTGTGTCCTTCTAGAGATGCCCCCTACCTCCTCACCGCTGTCAATGTCTAGGGTTTTGGGTCCCCGGGTATAGTCATCGCCATCAGGACACACGGGATGCAGAGTAACCATGAAACACCACATCCTTTATTGAATTTTCCAACATCTTTTATAGGCAAGCAGATCAAAGATTGAGAAATCTAATTCTTAACAGCTTCTTTTTCTCAAACAGTAGTTTATCTGGATTCAAAGTGACCTAAACCTCCTTGTAGACTGAGAAATCTGTTTGCAGTCCAAGTCTTTTAAGTGTTGCTCGGGTTAATTAAAAGATCTTTTCTCATCAGAAAATCATCATGAAGTTTGGGGATTTGATTTTTGCTTAGATGGGAATTTGCATGTTTGCTACAAGTACCTGCCAACAGTTGGTCTTTTGATGAGTCAATAAAGATCCAGTGGCCAATGGCTGGGCAAGAGGAAAGAGGCAGAATGTTTAGGATTCCCAGACAAAAAACACTGGGGAGAAGGAAGGATCCTGCTATGAGAGGGGCATAGGACTGGCCACACCATGAAGAAGCAGGAGAGTAAGATGGCTGAAATGTAGGTGTGAAGGGAAAACTGTCCCATGGGAGGGCAGCCCAGAAGGAAACAGTGCAGTAAAGATAAAATATAGATTTAGCAAGTATTAACTCAGGAATATCAGAGGGGAAAGCTTGTTAGCCACAAGGAAGTTAAGGAGTGTCTCAGTCATTGAGCTGATAAGGCATATCAAAAATGATGATGTGCGTTTGTGTCTTTTATATGGGGAATCCAAACCATTTGGGTGGGTGTAGCAGAGACATGGGCACCCTCTATGATCTCAGAGCAGCTTATCTAATTATCACTACAAGTGGCAATCCAACCTGGTGGAAGAGCTCACATTTAAAAATTAATCTGTGATTCCTGAATGGAATACACATGCACCTTGATGTAAGATTAGGGATTGAGAACTTACTTCTTAGGAGGGGAATTTCATTTCTCAATTTGGAACTAATACAAAGAGTTTGGGCTCAGAGGCATTGGGAGCTACTGTTGTGCAAAGAAACAGGCTGCTCAAGGCAAAAAGAGAAGCAGATGGTAGAGAGCACCTGCTTTCTAGAGAAGATAATCAAAGGATAGAGATGAATGATAGAAGGGAGAGTGAATAAAAATGCTTTAAGGAAAAAAAATTAAAGTCTTTTCTTCAACACATGGGATCTTTGAACATGAATGTGTACTACATGGGATTTCTGGGATTGCTTAGTGTGTTATAAAATAATTAAAGCCTGGAAATAGGCATATAAAGTAAGTAGAGGGAATTTATTTGAAGTTAAATAGATAGATGAAAAAATATTCGAAACTTTTCATCTTAAATTATAGGTCAAAAAGCAGGGAATAAGCAGAAAGACCTTATCTCAGACTGATAAAAAAAAAAAACTTATGTTAATTCAAGTTATACAAAGACAAAGGGTATATATGTATCCACAGAGATATCAATCTTTATGGAAGGGAAAATTTAAATATACAGATGAATAAACAACTTAGGCATTGATATCATTAAGGCAGGACAGAAGATGGCAGGAGAGCACTGTCTCGACAGATAATATTTGTTTAGATTGTTTCAATTGTTTTAATTACCAAAATTTATGTGTCTATGAGTTTTGTGGTTATATTAAAATTTCTCTGGAAGAGAGGTCAAGGTAAAAATTTAATTCAATTGGTACCATTAAGGCTGCAGGACCAAGGACATGCTATTTGGGGAGAGAGGTTCTCTATTTGTGTTAACAGGAAAGGAGAAAAGGCTTTGGACCCCTTCCAGAGTGCTATGGATTAGAATTGACTGGGGAAGACCCCCGAAGTTCTTGGTTACAGAAAATAAGAATTTCAAAAAATCCAATAGGATAGGTAACATGATCTGCTGATTCCTTGACTTGGAAATAGCCCTATTAGACATAGAAATGCCTCTTAGATGAAACTTATGCTAAAATTAGAAAAAATATTGTTGGTTATAGAATCCTTAAAATTTATCGTAAGATTCATACATTGCAGAATGTTCAGGTGTGACAAGATTCATCTGCAGAAGGCTGAAATGACCTGCTGTTCCAACCCCTCCCCACCCTCTTAAAAGTTTTCATCACCACAAATTAGGAGGAAGAAGTTGTGGAGAGTCATTATCCCAATCCCTTTGGTTTGGATGATTGATTATGGTTATTTTATAAATCGTAGATAGGTTGCTATTCAAAGGAATAATTTAGAAATGGTAATAATTTTCAACAAGGAAGAAATATATAGGATGGATTACTAAATTTATTTTTAAACAAAACATTGTTTACTTATAATCTTACACTGGTATAAATCTACTGATGCAATTTGAAGTTATAATTTCTCATATTGGCACAGAATTTATATTAATACAGATTTAATGTTTTTATTGATATTAATTTTTATTTTGATACAAAATTTGAAATTAATATTGTTACTCTTAGACAAGCATTGTGCCTATGTAATATATTAAGAATATAAGGCTTACCTCTCCCCCCTCACCCCCCACTAGCCTGCTCCCTGGCGTGACTTGGCACTCACAGGAAGCAGATGTGCATCAGTGCCAGGGAACAGCTGCCACCAACAATATATCAGCAACACCGACATTTTTGTTTTTTCAAAACAAAGTGAGAATTGATCAGTATCAAGGAGCAGATGCTGTGGGGCTAGAAGAGAAAATCAACCAGCATTTAGAAAATGATCACGGAAGCAATGAGGACACAGACATTCCAAAAGGCTATATGGATTTAATGCCTTTTATTAACAAAGCTGGCCATGAATGTCTGAATGAAAGTGATGCGCAGGGCTTTGACAACTGCTTACGGAAAGGCATGTCCTTCTTGGAATCTGACTGTGATGAGCAGCTACTTATTACTGTGGCATTCAACCAACCTGTTAAGCTTTATTCCATGAAGTTTCAAGGACCAGATAATGGTCAGGGTCCTAAATATTTAAAAATTTTTATCCACCTACCCCATCTCTGGATTTTCAGGAGGCAGAAAGAAGTGATACAACCCAAGCTCTGGAACCAACAGAAGATGACATTAAAGAAGATGGCATTGTTCCTCTTCGTTATGTTAAATTTCAGAATGTTAACAGTGTGACTTTATTTGTTCAATCTAATCAAGGGGAAGAAGAAACAACGAGAATTTCATATTTTACTTTCATTGGTACTCCAGTCCAGGCAACAAATATGAATGACTTCAGGCGAGTAGTTGGCAAAAAAGGGGAAAGCCATTAGGGTTCAAAAGACAGACACTGGAAGACTTACTGCAGGCAGATTTGCAGCTCCTGGATAATTGCTTGATTCTCTTCAGAAACTGTTAATCTTTTATTTGTTGCCAGTACCAATAAATCATTGCTTTTGTTCAGATGGTATCACTAGTGTTTCTACTGTAATCTTGATACATGCAGTTGTAAGTAAAATTCATTACTTTTGCCAAGTTTAAAAAAAAGGAATATAAGGATTAGGCCCAGTCCTTCTAATAACTACTATTACAAACTGTTTAGGATGGTTGAGTAGGACAAGTTAAAGACCAGATAGTAAACTCATGGTTACATTAGATTCTGAACTATTTATATTAAGGTGCTTTTTACAATATTCAAACAGAAATAGCTAAGAGTAGACAAGATTTAACAGTTCAGATATACTTTATATAGTCTTAAAACATCAGAAATCCATGAAATATGACATCTAATATTAATTCATTATTAAAGATCATTTGACTGGAGACATGTGCACTCCTGAAAGTACCCTCTTCATGGTTCAGACAAGAAACTGAGCATCAAAACTTCCATATGGAGTTGCTCCAGTTATGGCAAAATAGCCACTGAATAAAAATTGCCCTAATTCATCTACAGACTAGAATACTCTCCAGGAAAGGGCATACAATGTGGAATAGTCAACAGCTTAGCTTTGCCCAGAGTCATTCATAGTTCCTGCCTCATTCAAGGTCTGCTACATGATTGTGGGCCAGAAGGCTGAAGTCACAAACTCCAACATTTTGAGGAATAAGGGACTGTCTAGGTAGTCAGCTGTCTCTACAATTTGTTTAAATTTTGGAAGCTATGGTTTTGTGCTTCCTATATATTCATCTAATATTTAATTCATTTTAGATTTCTGATAGGCTTGAAGGCTAATTATAGTCTTATAATCAAACTTAAGTTGTTTAGTATTGAGAAAGATGGTATAGATGTGAAAGCATGGTTTTCAGATGGTAATACAAGTTAAAGTCAGAACATAATTCAGGTACAGAACTGTAAACTCTTTACGTCATGATAGCTGGTAGAATACTTTATCTAATTGACAATATGATGGACTGGATATTAATGACACACCACTGTTTGTAATTTACACAGTTGTGGTTGTGCTCAATGTATGTCTAGGAGAAAAGAGCCTTTTTTTCTCAGACAAAAGTGGTGAGATGTTTGGAGTTTGATTTGTGCTTACATGGGAATTTGCATGTCCATGCCAACATTTAGGTTTATTTTTTGGGGGGGTATGGGTTAATAACAAGTCAGCAGCCAATGGCTAGGCAAGTGCAAAAAGACAGGACTTTTAGGATTCTGGGGCAGGAAACCCAGGAGGAGAAGAAGGTATTCTGACATGTGATTGGTGCAGGAAGGACCGTGCCTTGAAGGAGCAGGAGGGTGAGATGGCTGAACTGTAGGTGTATAGAGAAAGCTGCCCAGAAGGAAACAAGGCAGATTAAAATATAGATTTAGAAAATGTTAACTCTGGAATATAGGAGGGGAGTGTGTGATGGCTGCAGGGAGGTTTGGCACCTGGTACCTAGTTAGGCATTTAAAATATAAAGTGTGTGTGTGTGAGTGTGTGTGTGTGTGTGTGTGTGTGTGTGTGTTTATTTGTGAATCCAGAGAACTTTGGCTAGTGGCAAGAAATGCATACCTGCCAAGAACTCAGAGCTGATTAACTATTTAGCACTACAATGAAGGCCACTTCCTCAGCCATGCAGAACATCAGGATTCTTGGATTAGAAAGTATGCTTTCTGTTTGTCCCAGTGTGATGGAATTCTTTTAGAGAAATAGCATGAGGTGACTTCTCCCAGCCTGCTAGCTGCAAAGTGATTTAAGGATCTGTGTAAGTGCCAGTATCCAGTTTCTGCTTTGTTAAAGGCTATTGCTCAATCCACAAAGGTGATACATTTTTCCATAGAATTTTTATAGGCTCAATCTATAGAGGATTAAAAGGTTAAATGAGCACCCCATTGCTCCAAGACATAGGAACATTCATTTGCCCAGTCATCAACATATGAAGCAAGGATCCATAAGCCATTACAAAATATGACAAGAGACATGGGGTTGTTTTCAGAGTGTATGCCCAGGGGGGCTCCTTTTTAACCTAGCATTTCACCCTGTAAAGAAAAACAGTATGTGCCAAATCTCTCTTCTGTGTCTGCTTTCTGCTGATATTAAGACACTGAAAAATACCAGGAAGGTTAAAATGCTAGTCACAGTCTGGTCAATTGGAGCATTTATGAAAAGCATCCGATTAGATAATCCAGATGAAAGACTAGGACCAATCATATCAGCTGAATTAGTTAACATCAGCTTTTATCAACTCCAAAGTTGAACAGCTTTGTAGCTGATCCCTGGGTGAAGTCTGTCAGTCAGATGAAAATCTGCTGAGACAAATATGAACTAGGAACAAAAATTAAAATTGCCTAGCAACTGCAGAAATTAGGAAATCCCAAGATCAAGGGAGAATCCCATTTTCAAGAACAGGCAGATGTACTTATCTGGAATCCATTTGATCTACAACAGTTGGGTCCAAGTCTTGATTCCCTGAAGCGTATGTGAACTTTAGCTTACAAAAGAATAAATGTTAATATTTACCATTGTACTGAAATCCATATTTTAGAAATTTAGTTGACAGATGTCTGTTTTCAAAGCTATAGGTTGTTCACAGCTATGAATACACAGGTTGAACAGAGATGTTTTATAATGATGAGAAGCATCTTTAAGTTTATATTCAGAAACCAACCAAAGAAAAGTGTAGATTATCCTAAAGCTGTTTGTATTTTAATTTTAACTCCACTTTTCCCAGAGGGCTGTCTAGTCACTAGTCACGTGACTCCAACTGAACCTTCCCATCTTAATTAGTAAAATAAAGGAAAGCCAGTGACTGGACTTGGAGAGGGAGGTGGAGAGGGCTGAGAGCTCTAAGGAGGTCAGAGGACAAAGGTTAGAGGTCCTGGCAACATGGAGCTTCCCAAGGACCAGCTGGACCCAGGTGGGATTTATTTTAAAAGCTATGAACATTAAGGATTTTACAGGTCTAATATCTCTTGTAGAAGGGCAGTTTGTATCTTTGTTTATTTGATGCAATCTTGTTGTGTAGAGGATTTGTGGATTGAGAGCTGAATATATAAACCTGTATGAAAAGCTATCGGGCTTGAGAGTTGTGTTTTTCTGAAATTTGGGGTACAGAAATACCCCAGGACAGAGGCAGAGAACAGGCGGTAGTAAAATGCCGAGGGAAGAGAATTGTGTGGACAAGTTGGGCTGGTGGCTCAGACCTGGCGCCAGAGGTGCGCTCGACTCCGTATCAGGGTCAGGCCTGAGGAGTGAGACCTCAGGGCAGGAAAAGAGATAAACTGATTTTATTTTTTAATATTTACTGCAACAGAAAAATTTAAATCTTAAGTTTGTGACTGAATTGTAAACTGCCAATGTTCCATTTACTTATCAGAACTCCACTGATCAGTTAAAATTCTGAACTTTGAAATAACTGTAGTATGTGAGGGAAACATGAAATACTTTCCTTTCATATATATTTCTCTATTTTAACGAAATATACCATACAAAAAGCACTTATTCAAAAAGCACATGATCGTTTCCATTCCCCATGTTTGTTTCTTGACTATTACTTATTTACGAGCTCCCTTCTCTACTTTCTGTACTGGTCCAGCCGGTATGAATTCCAACAGTCCTCTGAGGGGAGAGTGAGGCTGATTATAGGGAAGACAGAAAAGAGATGCAGGAGACAAGTATGAGTGGGGTACTTGGTGAGCACCAACCAGCTGCAAGTGTATTTCTCACAGCCCTCAGTAATACCAAAATGAAGTACCAGATTGATCGAACCCGTACAGGAATGTTTCCTCCCCTTTTTCTACATTTCTTTTCATCTTTTGCCAAATTTCAATATCCAGTCTCCAGACGTATTGTAAAGACTGATGGTCTCTGGTCTTGTAGTAGCTCTTGAACTATACGGAATGCTTGCTGAAAACTTCTAAAAGGTTATAAAAACGTTCTTGCTTGTTCTATAGTTTAAAAAACATGCTGGCTTCTTTTCTCTTTATCTCTGTGCTTTATTTAACTCTGTAATGTATTATAACATTATAATTCTCTGTGCTTTATTTAACCCTTTATGCTTAAATAAGCACTAGGGAGACTTAACTCTTTCTTACTGTTCTGTGCTAAGAACTTAACTCTTTTCTTGTACTTTAATAAGTGCTAATATCTGGCAATTAACACATGCTGTTTAGCAGCAGGGAATTAAGTACAAGAGTTTATTACTGGTGCTCCTTTCTCTGGTGAATCAGCCAGAAGCCTCTATGGCTAAGCTAGTGAAAGACTCTAGGGGCTTTCATCAGCCTTATACACACTACCTCAGGTAAAGGCTAGGCCAAGTGCCATTCTCCACCCACAGTTCTTGGGAGGAGTAGGAACATTCTTGAAAAACCACAGAATGTACTGACTGATAGTCACCTGACCCTCTGGTCTCATGGCCTGTCACGTGCTTGCTAGCCAATAGATTCAAAGGCCAATATACTTAGCCAATGAATTTAAATTATAACCTTGCTGACATAACTTGTACACCTAAAATGTATAAAAATTGCTTGTAGCAGCTTTTCAGGGTCACCTCTTCTCTGGATGTAGGCCCCCAGGGCACTGGACTAATAAACTTCTTGCTTTTGCATCTATCCTCGATCTCTCTTCTCATTCATGGAAAACTCAAATAGATAAAATTCAATTTGGGTCTTATAGTAGTTAATTCTTTGTGAACCAGAGAGGAAAGAAAGAAAAAGTATTAATAAGCTTTATGCAGGCAAATATGCACAGATACATATACATTCCAACATTCATACACCCACACTCTGGCTGGGTACACCTGTCTATCACAATCAACTCCACAAATATTTATACATGTTTACATACATGCATACCTGCACACAAACATACAGAAAAATGAATATACACATTTGGATGGATGGTGTAACCTGAGCACCATGAGTTTTAAGCAAATGCTGTGAAAAAGAAATGTAAGGAATAGATTTAGCTTGTCACATTTCCCTGTAATAAAAGCTTACTTACCAAAGTTCCAACCCTCCTGAAAACTTCCTTTCTCAGGGTTCAGGTACCACATGTCAATGTCTAGTGCTTTGGGGTCCCTGGGTAGAGTCACAACAATCAAAACACAGAGGATGCAGAGTAATGTAAACCATTGCATCCTTTATTAAACACTTCAGCATTTTTAATTGCTAATTTTTAGCTAATTAAAAATTAGTAATATTTACTAGTTTAAATTTTACCCTTTAAGTTTTGCTAGTTTAAAATTTATTAGTTTAAAATGTTACCCCTTTCTCAATTTCCCTTTCACAAACCCCCTATCTCATGCCCCTCCCCCTGCTTCTATAAGGGAGCTCCCCCACATACCCATCTACTCCCTCCTCACTGCCCTAGCATTTCCCTATGCTGGAGCCTCCACAGGACCAAGGATCTTCCCTCTCATTATTGCCAGATAAGGGAATCGTCTGCTACACATGCAGCTGGAGCCATGGGTCTCTCCATGTGTACTCTTTGGCTGGTGGTTTAGTACTTGAGAGCTGGGAGGGAAGGGGCAGAGTGTGTTGGTTGCTTGATTTAGTTGCATTTCCTATGGGGTTGCAAACACCTTAAGCTCCTTCAGTCTTTCCCTAACTCCTCCATTGGGGTCCCCAGAATCAGTCTGATGGTTGGCTGCAAGCATCTGCATCTGTATTGGGAAAGCTCTGGCAGGGTCTCTATACCAGGCTTCAGTCAGCAAGCATTTCTTGGCATCAGCAACTGTGCTGATGTTTTCACTGCGTGGTTTGGTGTCTGCAGATAGGATGGATCCCTGGGTGGGGCAGTCTCTGAATGGCCTTTTTTTTTTTTTTTTTTTTTCAGTTTCTGCTCCAATTTTTGCCCCTGTATTTTTTTTTTATATAGGAGTGAATGAAACCAGCTTAGTCAAACAGGTTCTCCAGGACAGGAGTGAGGATGGAAAGAAAAAAAGACAATTAGACAAAACTATAACGTGACTTTGGCCAGTTCTGAGGCTGAAGCAAAATTGGTATATTTCAGTCCTCTTTTAAACCACTTTAATTACATGCAGAAAGATAAGATCAGTTCTGAGTCAAGGAACAAGCAAGCCAATAATCAAAAATCCTATAAACATCTTTCTAGATGGGGTGACCAAGACAAAAGGGACTTCCAAGAGACAAAAGGACTGCCACACCTGTCCACTGAGCCTGCCCTGAGCTTTAAATGTAAATGCTCTCAATCCGGGCCAGAGTCAAATGTCAAATTCCTGCCTTGACTAAGTTCTAATGTCCTGATGATGTCAAAATTTCCACTGCCAGCTGTCCAGCGGCCACAAAAACAAATAAATAAATAAATAAATAATTCTTCACACAGGAGCAATTCTGGGTAGGATAAATATTTCTCACAGTGTCTAATTCTCAACAGCTTCTACTTCTCAAACAGTACTTTATCTGGGTTCAACATGACCTAAACCTCCTTACAGACTGAAAATTCTGTCCGTGGTCCAACTATTTTAAATATTGCTCAAGTTAATTAAAAGATTTTTCTCTATCAAATGTGGAGTTAGTGAGGATTTTTTCCCCGTTCTGTAGGTAGCCAATTTGCCCTATTGACTATGCCCTTTGCCTTACAGAAGCTTTTCAATTTCATGAGGTCCCACTTATCAATTCTTGATCTTAGAGCTTGAACCACTGGAGTTCTGTTTAGGGAATTTTCCAGTGTCCCTGTGCCAATGAGTTCAAGGCTCTTTCCCACTTTCTCTTCTTTTAGATTCAGTGTATCTGGTTTATGTTGAGGTCCTTAATCCACTTGTGAAAGACTCAAGAACCTTTCTATCCAGGAGACCCCCCTCTCAAAGAGGCACAGAGGCAGCAACTGATGCAAAAGAGGTTTATTAGTCCAGCGTGGTAGGGTCATCCTACACCCTGAGGAGAGGTGACCCCAAAAGGTAGTTTTTATACTTCTTAGAAATATAGGTTACATCAACAAGGTTATGATTCATATTCACAGGCTAAGCATATTGCTTACTGGGCATATGCATCAGGATATGCGTATCCATAACTGGGACTTTCCAGAGGGTCAGATGGCTATCAGTCAGCACATTCCTCTATTCTCCAAAAAATTATTTACTCAAGGAAGTCCCTGAAGCCAAGGCAGAGTGGGTCCTCTAATCTCTATTTGTCAGGCATGGGCAGGGAAGAGGGGAATCTATGGAATGTAGAGGGTGGGAGTGCTAGGGTAGAGAATTTCCCATTGCACTGGAGGGCAGGAGTGTCTGTTGTAAGAACCTGAGGAGTCTTAGCTCAGGAGCTCGTCCCACAGAACACAATTAGATGATAGAGAGCTGTAATAACAAGAGGTTTAATCTTTATTCCATACTTACGGGGTTGCTCATCCTCTCAAGGAGAGTCAACCCTAAATTCACAAAGCACACATCTCTTATTCTTTACAGCTGGCAGATTTAGCAACAGAGTAATTGGCTTATTCCCATTGGTGGGCCTTAGGACAAAGAATCAGGCATTGGCTAGCCCCGCTCATGGGACTGTTCTTAGCTCAGTCATTTTCTCACCTAGCTCTTGTGTTTGTCCTTAGGAAAGGGCTGACTTGAAAACAGTTCTAAGGGGGGAGGAACTGGGTGGTCAGGCAGAGTCAAGCTGACTCTTGGTGGTTTTTCTCAGAATTTATCTCCAGGAGCGGTAGAGGGTCCCTTTTTTCTAAAGCAGTCATTTTTATTTTGTCCTAACTCAACTTAGTCAGCATAGCCTGACCTGTCCATTAAAACTTTGGTTTACATTTTCAGAACCTTGTTTATACGTTTTCAAAAATGTTGAGGGTTTTAGGCTGATGATGACGCATATTTGGACTTTGCTATGAGACCTTGTGGCTGTCAGCCAGTAAATTCTGTCTTTGTTTACTTTCTCAAAAATGGGTGTTTTGGAAAAGTCTCAGAGCCCCTAAAAACTTTGTTTTTTACATCAGCTTTCCCCTTTCTCTTTGGCATAATTTTAATCTTAAAATCAAAACTCAGTCTCATCATTAGCAATGGACCTGTATTGTTGTCTTAACACCATTATGTGGACTGCACTAATACATTCTCTAATAAAAGCAACTAAGTGATTCAAAATGTAGGGGCCGAAGGTAAGCAATAATAGTATAATCAGGGGCCCTAACAGAGCAGAGATCAAGGTCGTAAACCAAGCGGAAGAATAAAACCATGTCTCCGGCTTTTGGCTTGGGCTCTCTCTCTTCTTCTCTGTTCTAAACTTTCTTTAAAAAAAGCCAAATTGTCTTTAACTTTTCCTGAGTGGTCTATGCAAAAACAGCATTTTTCTTTTAATTCAGCACACAGCCCCCCTTCTTTAAGGAACAACAAGTCTAATCTTCTTTTATTTTAGAGGACCACTTCTGATAGGGAAGTCAGCAATTCCTGGAGATCAGCTAAGGTTTATTTTATTTTTTTTTAATTCTTTCTATATCTAAATCAATGGCGGCTCTCAACTTTCTATACGCTTTGTTTTGTAGGGCAATTGTAGATGTCCCTGTAGCTGCCCCTGCCACCTCTAAGCCCATTCCTAAGATAATCGCCAAGGTAATTCCCAACTCTCTTTTGTGTCTTATTAAGACTTTGACCTCGGGCAAGAGCTTAGTTGGACGGGGGAGGTAGGGGCTGCTCAGGGAACACCAGGGGAAATGATGCCCGGAAGGCCCATGTAGGTTTCTTTAAAACCTCGCCAATGTCCAGACTCAAATACTAGATCTATAGAGCCCACTAGAAACTGTCCACTGTTTGGAGGCGCCTTCTCCACCATCCTCCCCCAAGGGGCCATTGATGTGAGTGATCTGCGACCGGTGTCAGACAACCAAGAAGTTTCCTGTCATCCTGTGACCACCCAGAGTCTGATCATAGAACTTCCAGAACTGCAGGCCCACGTGCAGGGCGAAGCGGCTGCGCGGTAGCAAAGGATGTCACACTGCATCAGGCCTTGCTACGGCTGCCCCAGTATCAGACCGATCTTTTGCTCACCTTCAATCAGACCCCTTAAGGATGAAGGATGGGGTGGGAAGCTCGAAATTGGGTCCCCGCTACAAATAAGCTGGGTGGGTCAAACTCCTTCAAGGAAGCAGAAATAGGCCACGGGCTTGGGAGGGGTCAGGGATCCTGGTCTTCTGGGGAATAGGAAGTGTGATCTTGCAAACCTCAAGCTGGACCATTCTTTCTCTATTCCCTTACCCTAAGGGTTCACAGCAGGTCTCTTGACCCTGAAAATCTGTCGTATCCACGTTGGAGCCTGGGTAACTTTGAACAGCTGGTAACTAGTTTGACTCTTCATGATCCCAACCTCTTTGGTCCCCAGTAAAGATGGTTGAAACACACAAGATGCTGCTGAGGGTTCAGGGACCCAATTCTGCCAGGGGGAGTTCCTTTCTGCTCCTTCCCTGGATGTAAACATAAGACACCTCCTCTGCAGAAATAAACTTGCTTTATGAAGAACATTAAAAAAAAAAAAAAAAAAAAAAAAAAAAGACTCTGACTTCGGGTTCCCAATTATTTAGTACATGTTCATTAAGATGGTAAAACAATCTGGGCACCATCTGCACTAACACACAAAAGTTGTGATTATTATTAAGAACTTCTAAACTTATACAGGTTGTGATCCCAGAGACACAGGCCCACCAGCTGTTTAGAAGCAGAAGGAGGTATCTAATCAGATTTTTCTGTCCAAGGGTAGGAAACACTACACAGATGTCGAAGGGTTTGTGGGACCTGACCCACTGAGACGCCTTGTCCAGGGACTGCTGAGAGGGTTAGGCAGACCTGTAGTTGATCCCACCTACAGTGGGAGTCTTCTAAAGAACTATTGGGAGCACTAACTTAAGCAATGCCTTCATAGTAAGGGGGTGCTACATCATAGCATAGCCAACATCGTTCAGTCATTTTAGGGTTTGTAACATGTAGCCCCCTAAAAGCATTGGTCACCATATCGAGAAGGGGGTTGACTTTTAGATTTGATGGAGGAAGCGATGTGGGTAAGGGAGGCATGGTGAAGTTCCTAAGCCTCCCTGGGAAGTTAAAAGATTTACAGCTGATATAGTAGTCTTTGTAACAGGTTCAGGTTGGACCTGAGGAAGAGGAGGAGGAAGACTCGCAGGATCTGGCAGTGGATGGGGAGGGCTTAGGGCTGAATTGGGGCCTACTAGAATATAGGCAGTTTCTATATTAAGCTTGATAGTGAGTATTAGTCCATCATCATACCCATCAACATAAAGTCTGAGGCCCCAATTGTATTCCCTCACCCAATTAGTAGCCTTTTCCCCTTGGTCAGTGAAAGAAATACAGAGCAGATGACGCCAATCTCTTCTTCAATTCACACTCTTCTTCCGGTATCCTATGATAATCTGAGAGAGTATAATTAGCAGCTACTGTCACATAGTCTCAGCTTGACCTATGATTCCAGTGTGCCTGCCCCGTGGTCTCACAACCCTAACTTTTGCAATAAAATTCATCAAGGCCTTCACACTTAGGATTGAGGGACCTCTTTCAGTGGGACCCAGGGCAAACATAGAACTCCTGTTTTCTAAGTCATTTGTTACAGTATTCATCACAGCAGCCTCCGTGGAACCGCCTGGTGGTGGACTGATCCCATGGTGACACACAGGTCTGGGAAACTATGAAAATTAGAATACCCTTCTAGATCCCATGCTGGGGCTCCAACAGCTAATTTATACAGAACAGGGAAAAGATCCAGCTACCACTGGTTGGGGACAGCAACTTTGGAGACACTCCATATCATATTTCTGGCTTGATTAATCACCATCTAAGTCAAGTTTCATGGCTGGTGAGGACTGGCATTAGATGGGTATAAGGGGAGGGAACTAAGACACAACATCACTGTCAGGAGGAGCCCCATCTCTAGTTTTCCTAATAATCTTTAACTTTAGAGGGTTTTTAGTGGTCTGAATTATCCAGTCTTGAGTGTTGTTCTTAGCTCCTGTCAGCAGGGCTGCCTTCACGTGGGATGTTTGGATCCAGGCAGCTATTCCATCTACCTTAACTGCTGTCAGAAGGGTCAACAACATTAGGTACAGTCCTGTCAAGCGAGGTTCCAGCGTCTGGGCTCGGTGTCATTGTACACAAGACTGAGTCTCCAACTTGGAATAGATGGGGTTTTTTGAGGGTCCCTGGTTCATAGGAAGTTACCAGCTGTGTCCACACCTCTTTCTGAACCAGTTGCAGTCCTTTCAATCTAGCATATAAGTCACAGTTACTGTACTGGCTGGTTTTGTGTCTACTTGACATAGCTGGAGTTATCACAGAGAAAGAAGCCTCAATTGAGGAAATTCCTCCATGAGATCCAGCTGTAAGGCATTTTCTCAACGAGTGATCAAGGGGGGATGTCGCAGCCCATTGTGGGTGATGCCATCCCTGGGCTGGTAGACCTGGGTTCTATAAGAAAGCAAGCTGAGCAAGTCAGGGGAAGCAAGCCGGTAAGTTACATCCCTTCATGGCCTCTGCATCAGCTCCTGCTTCCTGACCTGCTTGAGTTCCAGTCCTGACTTCCTTTGGTGATAAACAGCAATGTGGAAGTGTAAGCTGAAAAACCCTTTCCTCCTGAATAAAAGCTTTTTGTTTATGATGTTCTGTGCAGGAATAGAAACTTTGACTGAGACAGTTACTATGACAAGTGGGTTTGAGAACGCCTCCCAACACCTTCAGGGGTTTAGGAGTCCCAAACAGAATTTTAAAAGGAGTCAGACTAAAATGGGAAGGGGTGTTCCTAACTTGGAAAAGGGCTAAGAGAAGGAGCACCACCCAGTCTGTGCAAGTCTCCATGGTCAATTTAGAGTCTCTTTTAGAGTTCTATTCATTCTCTCTACCTGTCCTGAACCTTGAGGTCTATAAATGCAATGTAATTTCCAATCCACCTCTAAATGTCTGGACACCCCCTGGGTTACCTTGGCAATGAAGGCAGAGCCATTATCTGACCTGATTACTTTGGGTACTCCAAACTGGGGGAACATTTCTTCCAGGATCATCTTAACAACAGCCGAGGCTGTTTCTTGCTCGGTGGAGAAAGCTTCTACCCATCCTGAGAAGGTATCTACAAACACTAGGAGATAATTATAACCATATTTTCCTGGTTTTATCTCAGTGAAATCTACTTTCTAATAGGCTCCAGGCCTGTCTCCACAGAACCTCTTGCCAGAGGCAACCTAGTTTCTGCAAACATTTATCTTTTGACATGATATGCAGTTATGGACAATTTGTTCTACCAGGTATTTTAGCTTTGGAACATGATAACTAGTTTTAGGATGGTTTGAGTCAATTTGCTCACTCCTAAGTGAGTCCACTGATACGTTTGCTTAATCATTGTTTCAGCTGATTCTTGAGGCAAAATTTTCTTTTTCTCAGGCATATACCAAATGCCCGTTTTCTGGCTAAGCCAGTTGCCACGGCTTTTTGTTATGAGACTAGATCCTCAGCTGTGTATTTGAACTTTGGAGCTCTCACACAGGGGTCTTTTAACACCATCATGGGCATTGTACCTGAAGCTATGGCCCAAGCTTCTTGATCAGGCCACTAAGGAGTTTTCTTTCTGATGTCCCGGGCTGTGTATGATACTCACTTTTGTTGGTCTCATCAGAGGCTAAAGCAGTGCTAAGATCTCAGGTTTATTTTTAACCTCTTTGTGTCCTGAAGTCAAGAGCCCTCGATGCTGATATATCACCACGTACATGTGCAGTGGTGAAGTTGTACCTGCTGTCAGTATAGATATTCACTCTCTTGTCCTTGGGCAGTTCTAATGCCTCTGTGGGGGAGATAAGTTCAGCTTTCTGAGCAGATGTTTCTTCAGGCAAGGTCTGGGCCCATATCATGTTATGTCCATTAACTACTGCAGCCCCAGCTTTTCGTTGCACTTCCTCTATAAAGCTGCTTCCATCTGTGAACCAGGTAAATCCAGCATCTGGGAGGGGCTGATCTGACAAGTCTTTACGCCAACCATGAGCCTCAGCCAGCTCCTGTTTGTTTACAATCATAGATATACGGCAGCAGGTCTGGATCTGGCACAACATGGCAGGGTTCAGACTGGTAGGCTGAGCAAAAGTTATTCTATCAGAGTTGAGCAACAGAGTCTGATAGTGGGTCATGAGAGCATTAGTCAACCATCGATCTGGGGGCTGTTGGAGCACACTTTCCAGGGCATGTGGTGCTGAAATCACCAAGTCCTGCCCCAATTATAAAAGTCAGTTTATCCACATCTTTGACCAATAATGTCACAGCAGCTACTATGCACAAGCAAGCAGGCCACCCTGCAGCCACAATGTCTAATTATTTTTTGACAGGTATGCCACTGGTCTTCTCTGGGGTTCCAATTCTGAGTGAGGACCTCCTTTGTTTTCAGCTACAAATAGATGGAAGGGCTTTGTTACATCTGGAAGGTCCAGTGCTGGGGCTGACATTAAGACAGTCTTAATGGCATCAAATACCGCTGTTCTTTGTCTTTCCATACAAAAGGCTGTTTTCTTTTGTGAGAGGATAACGTGGGGTTGCCAATTCAGAAAAATCCAGAATCCATAGTTTACAGAAGCCTGCTGTACCCAGGAATTCTCTAACTTGCCTTGGACTAGTCGGTGGTGGAATATGAAACACAGTTTCTTTTCTAGCTTCGGAGAGCCACCGCTGCCCTCCCTTTATCAAGTAACCTAAGTAACTGACCTGTTGCTGACAGATCTGTGCTTTCTTGGCTGATGCCAGTCTCCCAAGCTCAGCAACTAGACATCGGGTTCCTCTTAGGCACAGTTCTTTGTTGGATGCTGCCACCATCAGGTCATCTACATATTGCAAGAGGATTACCTGGGGGTTTGAGGCTCTGAAAGCAGCCAGGTCTTGATGTAATCAAGTTTTCAACAAAAATGATAGGAGAATTCTTAAATCCATGGGGTAGGCAGGTCTGGTTCCCAACTCAGAATCTTTCCACTCAAAACCAAAGTACTCTTGGCTCAAGGGGGTCAGGGTCAGGCAGAAGAAGGCATCTTTAAGATCTAATACCATGTACCAAACCTGTTCCAGTGACAAGGTGCTCAGGAGGATATAGGGGTTGGGCACCATTGGGTGTAGGTCAGTTACCTATTTGTTTATGCCTCTTAGGTCCTGAACCAGCTATAATTGTTGGTTCCTGGTTTTCGTACTGGAAGGAGAGGGGGTATTCTAGGCAGATCGACACTTTTTCAAAATACTCAATTTACGGAGGCTCTGGATATGAGGTCTGATTCCATCTCGAGACTCCTTTCACATAAGGTACTGGCAGATTACTATAGGGGTGGCCTGTGCTTTAAGTTCTATGTGGATTGGGGGCTAATGTTTAGCTCTACCCATGCCTGCTATCTCTGCCCAAGCTTCTGGAAACTCACAGAGCCACCTATTTATTTTCTCATTTTGTGGCTGTATCTGTTCAAAAAGCCTATATTCATCTTTTAACTTCACAGTCAGGACGTACAAGGGCTTGCCTCCCTGACCCTTAACCATAGGCCCTTTGGGGAGAAAATTAATTTGGGTCCCTAATTTGATAAGAAGGTCTTTTCCCAGCAATGGGTAGGGGCATTCTGGTACAGTGAGGAATGAGTGCGATATCCGGCCCACGCCTAGGTCCTCTGCTCTTTGAGTAGTCCATGAATATTGCTTACTCCCAGTAGCCTCTTGAACCCACAATTTCTTGTGGGACAGAGGCCTGTTTGTGTGTAGCAGGACTGAATATTGTACGCCTGTGTCTACTTAAAAGCAACTGGGCTTTCCCTCCACTTTGAGAGTTACCCTGGGCTTGGGAAGGGGTTCCAAACCCTGACCCCTCTATTCACTCTCTTCTTTCTGCATTGCCAACACTCTGGGGTGTGGGGCCTTCCTCTTTTCGGGCTTATTAGAGCATTCTTTTGCCCAGCGCCCTTTCATTTTGCAGTACGCACACTGGTTCTTAGCCAGGAGTCCTCTTCTGTTGTCAGGTACTGTCCTACCAGACCGCCACGATCCTCTGGCTTCTACGGTGGCCAGGATCCTGTGAAGGCTTCTTTCCTGCCTTTTATCTCTCCTTAACTCTCTAACCTCCTCTTCTTTCTTTCTTTCTTTTGTCTTCCCTAGCCCCTTGCTCTTTTTGCTTTTTTTTTTCTTTTACTTCTTCGGTCTCTGTTATTATACAACTTTCTCAGCTACTTGCACTAACTCTTAGTGCCTTATCTTGCAACCCCTTAACTTTTATAGCTTCCTTTCAATGTCTCTGGCTGACTAATCTATAAAAGCATGACAGTAGCCTTAATTCCTCTACCGTGGGGTCATAGGGTGTAAATGGACGGAATGCCTCCATTAAGCGCTCTAGGAATGCAGAGGGGGATTTAGTCGGCCCCTGGACCATTTCCTTTACCTTGGCCAACTTAGTGGGACACCATGCCACCCCTCTGAGACCCACCATCAATGTCTGATGATAAACCTTTAGGTGTTCCTTACATTCAGGGGAGTTGGAGTTCCATGAAGGCCTAGTAAGAGGAAACCTTGCATCTATCTCATTGGTCAGAAGAGAGGGTCCGTCTACTCCAGGGACATTCTTCCTAGCCTCTAGGAGGATCCGCTGCATCTCCTCAGTCATGAAGAGAGTCTATAACATTTGCTGACGGTCGTCCCAAGTCCGCTGGTGACAAAACAAGATAGAATCTAGGGGATCAATTAGAGTTTCAGGGATCTCAGAAAAGGAGGGATTATGAGTTTTCCATTTATATAAATTGGCCAATGAAAATGGCCAATACTGGAGGGGTTGGTTTCCCTGGTCATCTGGGGGACCATAGGCCCGTAGGGGTAAGATGGTGGTAACAGGGATGGGACCAGGGGTCCCTGCCCATCTACTCTATGTTCCAGCTGTCTAGAAAATCCTCCATTTTGTTAAGATTTCCAATTTTATTAAGTACAGGTTTTTGAAGTAAGATCTAATATTTCTTTGAATTTCTTGTATTTGGGCCATAGATTTTTTTTCCTTTGATGGGTATGAAGTGTCCTTCTCTGACTCTTTTAATTAATTTAAAAGAGATATTTCAACCAGGATAGTAAATTTCTAAGAGGTACAAGTCTTTTGTCAGGTATCACAATTCTATAAAGTTTGCTACAAGCTCTGTTTTGAATCCCATTCACAACTTAGCATTGTATTCCTTGAGATCTCCGGCACTTGTTAAGTACTGCTGACAGTTCATTGGGAGGAATCTCTCCTAGTTACATTATATCACCAAACACCAAGACTCACTTTTCCCTTGTCTAACATGCAGGTCTCAGCATCCTCCTAGTTCAAAACTATGATCTCAGTTCAGAATTCATATGTAAATGGATGTTATTTCTGCCTTGCTGCTGTCAATGTTGAATGTATGAGTTTGTTGATATACTTATATAGTTAGATTTCTAAAACACTATAACAGCTGATTTGCTATATACAGTGCAACCTTACATGCATTGTGGAAGGTTTTACACATAGTGTCACGGTTTGTATATGCTCAGTCCAAGGAGTGGCACTATTAAAATGTGTGGCCTTGTTGGAGGAGGTGTGTCATTGTGGGTCTGGGCTATAAGACCTGCATCCTAGATGCCTGGAAGTTAGTCTTTTACTAGCAGCCTTCAGATGAAGATGTAGAACTTTCAGCTCCTCTACCACAATTTCTGTCTGAATGCTGCCATGTTCCTACTTTGATGATAATGGACTGAACCTCTGAACCTGTAAGCCAGCCCCAATTAAGTGTTGTCCTTATTAGAATTGCCTTGGTCATGGTATCTGTTCATGGTAGTGAAACCATAACTAAGATATGTGGTTACTTTTCACAAATTTTTATGTGAAAAGAAAGCAACACAAATATTTTTAACAATCATACAAATTTATATGCCTATATGATTTACTCTGAGCAAAAATTCTCGATCATTATGTCTGTATTATGAATACATTTAAGAAAGAATTCATTTCCAGTGCAACTATTTGAACATATTTCACCATACAACTAGTGATATTTGATCAACATAAAGCATTAAAAATAAAATGCCATGATCTGGGTCATGAGATAGAACTATCCAGAGTTTTCTGATAAACCACCAAACTGATTTCCAGAGTGGTTGTACATGTTTGCAAATAATAACCATCTTCATAGACTCAATGTTATAGAATTTCCTCCTCAAAAGAAGTTACTACATTACCTTCTTAGTTTAGTCTCTGAATGAAAAGGGAAATTTAAAAAAACAACTATTCCTAGTTACAGTGGAGGTTTACTGTGGTTAAAAGGGGGAGTTTGGCCAGAGGCAGGGACACCTGGTAGAGTCCAGAGTGGACATGACCAAACTGGGCTGGGCCATTGGGGGAGAAGGGAGGCCAAGCAAGAGAGGAGTCACCAACTAAGAGTGGCAGTCTGGGCCAAGAGTTTGGGGAAAGAGCAGCTCAGCCTCTGGGCTGGGGAGTTCAGAGTAGGGGCAAGGTAGGCCAGCCATCCCCTGTAACATGTAGAGACTGAGGGGTGCTGGGAGAACCTGCCAGGTTCACATTGACATGTTCAGTAGGCACCTTAGCCATTTGTCTGGATTTGAGACTCTTGGTAGTCTTTAGTGCTTAGACATTCTTAGAAAGGGAGGGCCTAATGAATCTGCTCCCTTTCAGGACTTCCTCTTTTGTGTTGTTTCCTTCTTGTCTTAATGAGCACCTGCTGCAGAGAAGGAAACTACTATATATCGATTTATTGTCAATTTGAGACTTAATCGCATCTCCTTCTGTCATGCTTAAGTCCCTGATAAAAACAACAAGGTTGTAATTCTACATAAAATATAACTACCCCACACACAACTACAAACACATTATGTTCTTAGAATAGGTAACAAAGTGCCTTGAGGAACACTTAGTTCCTTAGTGTCTCATAAGTACAATAATATAAATTTAGAATGTTTAACCACTGGAATTATTTATATTGATGTCATATTACAAGAAAAAGAAGTGGAGGAGAAAGAAAACACACATATACATAAGCTTGATTAACATCCCCATAGCAATGCCAAAGACCCCAATTCCTTAGACCCTAGTACCATGACAAAGCACTCCCATGGCGAGGCTCAGAGGCATGGCAAAGCTTCCAAGTATGAGTGTTGATGAATGAATGAATGAATGAATGAATGAATGACACATCATTTACACCAGTTCTATACTGGAACTCTCAATCACAGCTTTCTCCTCCCATGACCAGGAGCTGAGACTTCTCCCTGACAAAGTTAACTAATGTATGCCTTCCTTGTTCAGCTGTTTACAGTAACTCTATTTGTCATGAGAATAAAAGAAATGAAAAGTTACATGTTTGAAGTGAATACTACTATTCCTCTTACCGTTTAAATCTGAACTGCTCGTGTTTTACACTTGGTTGCTAGGTATCAGTGCTTTTAGGTATCAGTGTATAACCTTGTGTGTGTGTTTGTGTGTGTGTGTGTGTGTGTGTGTGTGTGTGTGTGTAACCTTTAGGAAGTAGAGCCTAACTTCAAATTTACATCATTGTGGGGCAGGGCTTAAAGGTTACCCTTGCTTTTGGGCCCTATATCACTCTCTCCTTCCTGGTACACCATACTGTGAACAGTGTCTACCCTCTGTCTTCCTCTGGTCTGATGAAATTGAAGACCCTGAGTAGGTTGTTTCTGCTCAGTATCATGGTCCTAGTACTACAGATGTAGCTGGCACAGCCCTACAGAACCTCACAAACAGAATCACACTGAATCTTGGAGTTTGTGCAGTGTAGGGGGTGGAGAAATGGGCTCCAGTTTTCTGTTTGTTTGTTTGTTTTTTTAATCTAACACAGTCACACCAGCAGACAGATGCTGCTAAAAATATTGTGACATCTCTTTTCTTAATTTCTCAGTGAATATTTTAGCCTCTCACACACGCTGACAGATGCATAAAGATGGTACCAAGACTGGGTGGCAGCCAGAGGAAAATAAAAGTAATCACCCAGATGACAGGAAGCTAAATTGGATAATTTACCAACTATATTTGTAGAGAAACAGGGCGTTTTCAAGCTGAATCTCTAATGATGCTACTTTGCATGTCATCTGGAGCAGACTCTGAATTCTCCTAGGAATGTAGCTAACACAGTCACCAAGTATTCTATATATATGTTTATCTGTGTATATATGTATATATGTAATGTGTATGTATCTATATACGTATAAATATGTTATCTAAATACATATAGATATATTATCTATATCTATGTATAGATATACACACACTACATATATACATATATTATGAAAGAAAAAGACTCAAAAGCCTAAGGCAGTCTGGAAACCACAGAGTGAAGACGGCAGATCCCGGCATACTGAGTTTGTTCCTTCCATTTGGAAGATTATAAGCACCCATTTCTAGCACCCTTGTGGCTGACCACCTTGTTGCTACCTAGCATTTTTAACCTTTCTTCTATGGCCACTGAATCTGTGCATTCAACCCCCATCTGCACAAACTCACAGAGCAGCTTCTCTGTTAATGTGTGTAGAAAGCTGACAACTCGCTGAGAAATTAACAAGAAATATCACAATGTTTATTTTTTTTTACCCATGTTTCTGTTGGTGTGAATGTACTAGGTGAAAAATGTAATTAGTTCTTTGCTAAGTGTGTGTGTGTCCAGTGTTTGTTAAGTATGATGTGTCCATGAGTAACTCTGAGGGCCCTGCTAAAGCTGAGCAGCTGGAACCCTACAGGAGGCTCAGAAAGCCTCAGACTTGGGTATGCAATAGCCACATATTTGAAATTTCCTTCTTTCTATTACTATGCAAAGACAAATCATTTTCCCCAAATAGAGACTATTATACCCACTTGATTTTGCTTGTAGTCACTGGGCAGAACATTTAGACCGAACACAGTGGGGACACATCCCTAGTTACTCTGTTTCTGATACTAGGTGCTAGCACCATATTGAGAAGATGCCACTCACATGGCTGGAGTCAGTCTTGGACTTCAAGGGACTCCATATGTGGCCTGAAAATCCTCCAGAGGAGAGGTTCTGGGTGCTCATGGCTCCCACTTAGAGGCTTATGCTCCCAGACGTGACCTTGAGTTTGTATAGTATCTTGTGAAAGCAATTCTCAATACCTAGTGGTCACTGGGGAAGAACTGAAAGTCACCTCTCAACAGGACATATGAGAAAGAAATTGAAAACACAATCTTTAGGAAGTATTCAGTAGCTGGGAGATTATTTCAGAAGCTACATTACAGAGTAAGTGCCCTGAAGCCTGGGCTGAGACAGGGTCAGCATGAGGGTGACTGCTGAATCTGTAAACAGAGGCTGGGACCCAGAAAAAGAAGAGCTGTGGAGTGGCATGAGATCAGATCCACCCTCGGTGTCACTCTGACCAGGCCTCGATCCTCTTTCCAGTTGGCCACACTACTCATTTTCTCAGCAGGTCCCTGGACTTCGGTCAGAGTGATGCACCCACTCGTGGTAACCAACGGGATCTATATATGTTCAGAATGTACAGTGAGCCCTCTCAGTGCTGGCCCCACTGTCCAGGTCAGAGAGCCTGGTCCTTTACTTGTCTCTAGACTCTTAACATGGGGGTCCACACATAGAATGAACTCTGAAAATGGTCCCAGCACACTTCATCCTAGCTGTCTATGCTGTTGACTAGTTGCTGTCTATGTGAAGACCACTCATGGAGAGAACGTCACATAAAAGTTTTGATGGTTCTGTTCACATGTGACATGGGTCACACATTTATGGCTTCAAGTCTCTGGCAACATAAAGGTGTCCATTGAATGGAGTTCTAGACAAATCCTAACTCCAATTTATGAGCAACAAGACTCATCCATCCATGGAGAACAGACCCTCCTTTTGGCTTTGGCTAACAGGAATCCTTCCAGAAATCTATGATATTGGATAGGGTCAATGTTAATGAGACTCTCCTAGCTGATCATCTCTACATGGTACAATCTGCAGGCTCATGGCAGGATATGATTCCAGGTCTAGAACTCATTAGAGACCACAGACCCAATCTCTGGTTATTTCAGGAGAACATAGCCCAGAACCTGAATAGCTGGGATCACATGATCCAAAGAGAACCCTTGCCTTCTGGGATCTCCAAAGTGAGCGTGTTTCCTTACCTCATATCCCCAGGCATGTGGGGCCGTGTGTCTGTTCTCTCCAAGTCAGAGCTTCCAGTGAAGAATCTTTACAAGCTCAAAGCCCATTGGACAGACAGATGTACAACACAGCCAGACAGGGAATTTCTCTGGGGAACATGGGAATGAACTTGGGTACAGAGGAAACTGTCTGACCTTGATGTGTCCTGACATCATCACTATATATGGTGCTTGTGTATATATTGTCAGATGCTTTCAAGGAAAACTGTAGACTAAGTATAGAATCAGCCCAAAAGAAAAAAAAAATGTTTTGCAATCAACAAAGTTGACGGGAGTTGTAAACATAGAGAACACTTTAACATCAGACATGGAGACCCAAAATTCCATATTGGCCCTGGTGTTTTAGGTCTTGCTTTCGTCCATGTTTTCTGACTGTGTTCCATTTTATACCTTTTAGAATGGTAGTGTGTATCTGATGCCATTGTATCTCGGAAATATGTAATCTTCCTTTGCTTTTGATTTTACAGGGGTTACAGCTAAGAGATTGCCTCAAGTCTCAGAAGAGGCTAAGCCTTCAGCTTCCAAATCTCATTGAGGCTGTTATAGACTATGGGACGTCTGAAGTAAGACTGAATACATCTATGCGTTATGATACGGTTATAAGCGTATGCAGGCTTGGAAGTTGAATGTGATGTTTTGAATAAGAACAATCCTCCATAGATTCATATATTTAAATGCTTGGGCATTAGGGAGTGGCATTACTTGAGAAGGATTAGGAGGTGTGGCCTTGATGGAGGAAGTGTGTCACTGGGGATGGGCTCAAGCCATGCCAAATGGCACTCTCTTCTTGTCACCTGGGCGGCAGTGGCCAGGCCAGAGTCACGGAAGCCAGCATTGGAGCCTGTGGGGTACATCTCACCAGTTACTGGCTATAGCTTGGGGAGTCAGAGCCCTGGGGGGATTGTGCCCAGAACTCCCTTTGCTGCTGCTAGGGTTTTTTCTGCTCAGTGCCACCATGTTCTTCTTGTATTTAGGTTGGTGTGATTATTTTGCAGAAGAGTCCCAATTCTCTCTGGGTAGTTTAACTGTAGCACATAATAAAAGTGAGGAGCTTCCCAGAGCAATGCTGTTTAGACAGATTAGTGACTCAGTTGAAAGCAGTTTAAAGACATGAGTGGCTAGAGCTTCTAATGAGGGACATAGAGAAGGTAGAAATGAAGACTAAAAGACACCTTTCTCCAGCTGGATGAAACAGTTCCCAGAGACAGGGAATAAGAACAACAAAGTGTCAGGCATTGTCAGCTCACGAGTCTTGCCTTGGGGAGACATGCCAGTGGTTAAAACCAGTAATTATGTCCTGTAAGTATGGTTAGTTCTGAGTTTCCTGGATATGTAGCTTACAGATGTAATTACAGGACCTTGGTATGCACCTGGAGAAAACAGACTTGTGAAAGGAAAGTGGATGACCCTATTGTGAGGGTAAGAAAGGGAACATGGATGGTTAAATAAGTCAGCTGAGCCAGGAGATGTAGAATAAAACAAAAACAAAAGTCTGCCACACAGTACAGACTGTCCTCACAAACTGCCCACAGCCAGTACAAGAAAACTGGCTGAAAGATACTTTGCTTACGTAAATCTTCTTAATTAATAATAGAAGAAATATTGATTTGGGATAAATCAATTATGTAATTATGGGAGGAAAAACAGATTACAAATACATAACAACATAATTACAAATCATAATTTGTAATTATGGGAGGAAAAACAGGGGAGAAAATGTTTAACCACATGTGAGTTTCTGAGGAAATTTGTTTGTGACTAGTGATTGTTGAGGTGATTCCTGTCTATGTAAAGGCTTCTGTTCTGAGTAGTGTACAAGGGATAACAGGGGAAAAAAAGCAAGAGAGAAAGTGAGAGAAAATATTAACTTGCTTCAACCACAGTTTATCCATGTATCTTCATGCCGCCAATGTCATGTTTCCTCCTCAGAGCCCTGACCAGCTCCTGTGCATCCAGATGCAGAACTCTCAGCCTCTTCTCCAGCCCCACGTCTGCCTGCATGCCGCCGTGCTTCCTGGACTAAACCTCTGAACTGTATGTCAGCCCTGATTAAATGCTTTCCTTTAGAAGAGTCGCCATAGTTGTGGTGTCTCTTCACGTCAACAGAACAGTGACACCTACCGTCAGGAAAAATCGTTATCACGCGGGAGAGATGAGCAACCGGCAAATGGGAAACTTACAGAAAGTGAAATGTGGATAGATAAAAATTATCACAATTCACAGACCTTACGAAGCTCAAAGAGAAGGAAGGCCAAAATGTGGAAGCCCCAGTCCTTCTTAGAAGGGAGAACAAAACACTCATGGTAGGAGGTACAGGATCAAGTGGAAGAGCAGGGATTGAAGAGGGGATCGTTCAGGGGGTGCCTCACCTGGGGATCCACCCCATGTGCAGCCACTGGGCCCAAGCACTGTAGCTAATCCTGGGAGGTGCTTGCTGGCAGGAACCAGATAGGGAGCCTCCTCAGGGGCTCTGCCAGAGTCATGCAGCTGAGTATGCTTGTAGCTAAACATCAGACTGAGCATGGGGACCCTGGTGAGGGTACTGGAAAAGCGGAAGATGAAGGAACTGAAGGGGCTTGCGGCCTCATGGGAAGAACAACATTGTCGACCAACCAAATCCTCCACAGCTCCCATGGACTAAAACACCAACCACTGAGCACACATTGAGAGGCCATGGCTCCAGTTGCTTATGTAGTAGTGAATAGCAGTGTCTGGCATCAGTGTGAGAAGAGGCCTTGGGTCCAGGGAGGGCGCATTTTCCCAACGTAGGGGATGCCAAGGTACTGAGGTGGAGAGGGGGATTGGGAGCTAGTGCACCTTTGTGAAGGCAAATGGAGGGGGAATGAGAATGGGAGCCGGGTAGGGGAAGGGGATAACATTTCAAATGTAAATACAGAGAGTATCTAATAAATATTTTTAAATTATCTGAAGACATGGTCAAATCCAGCAAATGCCAAGGCAGGCTCTGTAATCTGCAAGGAGAGGCTGTGGGGGCAGAGAAAGCACCTCTGTCTGAGAGGATGTTGCAGAGGGCATGAGGTGGAGGAAGATGAACTGCTCCACCACCACGACTAAATGGAACCAAGAGAATCCTTGACAGCTCCGAGATGTCAAGATCATGCCAGAGAACTTTTGGGGGCAGAAAAACATGCCCTCTTGTTACCTTGAAAACTTACAGGGCTACTTTTGAACGAGTCACTACACCATTGGGGATATAAGGCAGAAAGCTAACCTGAGGGGTTTGAATATAAAAACAGGTGCGGCATGAGCAAGATAGGACCGGAAGCCCCAAGTGCATCCTTAAAGAGATGCAGACTCAAAATCATGCACATTGCCAATATCTTTGTGAGGAGACAAGAACAGGCACTAGAAAGGATGCAGTACTGAAGACAGACGGCAGAGGGAGCTAGCATCCAGCCAACTTCCTAAATATCCTAAACAGAAACAGAAGTTACCTGCTTTTAAAGCCAGACCCAGGAAGCCCAAGCTGACCATGAACACACAATGATGGCCTTGTACTTTTGATCTTCCTGCCTCCGTATCCCAGGTGCTGGGGTTACAAGTGTTTGAACTAAGTGTTATTGTGTGTGCATAAACTTCACAGCACACACGTGAAGGTCAGAAGCCATTTTAGGAACCTTAGGCCCCTAACACTTTTAGATGTGTGTTAGAATGCTGGTGGTCAGGCTTGCGTGGTTTTTCGCTTGCTGAATCATCTCACTGGCTCCAGGTGTTTCTTTAAAATTGGGGTATGGGGAACTGAACGAAATGGGCTCAGTGGTTAAAAGCACTAGCTGCACTTCCAGAGGTCCTGAGTGCAACGACACGGTGGCTCACAGCCATCTGTAATGGAATCTGATGCCCTCTTCTGGTGTGTCTGAAAAAAAGCAACAGTGTAGTCACATACATAAAATAAAAAACAATAAATCTATAATAATAACAATAATAATAATAATAATAATAATAATAATAATAATAATAATAATGATAATAAAGTACCGGCTGCTCTTCCATAGGACCTGGGTTGGGTTCCTAGACCTACCTAGAGACTCACAGCTGCCTGTAACTCCAGCTCTAGGAGACCTCCTCCGGCACCAGGCACACACATGGAACACATACATACATGCACGCAGGCAAAGTATCCATCCACATTAAAAAATATTTTTAAAGGACAAAAAATAGATGAATGAAGAAAAACAGGACAAGAACCTACATCCAACCACACACTGTTGACAAGAAGCATATTTTAGATGGATGGTAAGGGCTTGTCATTAAAAATAAACAGGTGGATCAGGAGCAGAAGTGGCAGGTGAGAACGAACCGCCTTTCCTCTTTCTCTCTGTCACCCCACCTTTTAGATCAGCTGACTGCCAGCTTTCTGTATCCTCTGTCCTCTGTGGCACCGAGACTTTCCCAAACCTGCAAGAGATGAGAAGAGAAACTCTCTACCCTGTAAACTGTTACTCTTAGACTTTCTGGCATTGTGTCATGTATGTGCATAGTAAATGTTTCCATGTAAAAATTGTAGCAGACTGTGGCCACTTCAGGTTGTTTTTACTCATTTTCATTGTGTGCTGAAAGTATTATTTTATCCATGGTGTGCCCAATTAAAGTGCTCACGTGCATTATAAGTGTGAGTATCCTGTTGCATACCGCCTTACAAATACGAGCACTCCGAACTTCTAAAGCCCATTAAAACTGATGTCTTGGGGCTATTAAGTATTTCATAAAGTTTTAAAATGCTAATTCCTTGTTTTAAAAAAACATTCATTAGAGTCATAAGATAAAGATTTTACTAAGTTACAAAATGTCATGTAATAGACATAGATTTTGATAGAAATTTCCTTCCAAACAAGTCAAGTTCTAAGCAAATACCTATTAGTTATAGTAAATCTATGTTAATTATAAATTCACTCATTTGCATAATAGTCACAGATAACATAAAGATCATATGATTTGTTTCAAAATGCTTTACAAAACACTGAACACTGCCAAATGTGAAGTTTTTTAATATAAATTATTTATTTTATGTATGTGAGTACACTGTAGCTCTTCAGACACACCAGAAGAGGGCATCGGATACTATTACAGATGGTTGTGAGCCGCCATGTGGTTGCTGGGACTTGAACTCAGGACCTCTGGAAGAGCAGTCTGTGCTCTTAACCACTCAGCCATCTCTCCACCTCACCAAATGTAAAGTTTTGATTGAGGCTGGATGACATGTGAAACCATATGTATAAATGTGTGCTAAAGATCTGGGGGTCACTTTTTTTTCTCAGTGGCCCCTTCTGCTCATGCATGCAGAATTACACAGTTCTGGACAGGATGTTGTTTTCTTAACCCATGTCTCAATCCTGGTTCTACAAAATAATCCTCATTCCCTGAGGATGTCAATTAATTTTAAGAAATTACTTCTATCCCAGCATGCAATTTTTCCCTATGGGATAACCGCTTCCTTCTCAGATCCTAACTCCATTTCAAGGACAAAAATGACGACTTATCTCTGAGCTTTACATATGCTTTGTATGTGTGTGAACATATTTGAAGATCTATGCACTTTAGGTATTTTGAGGATTTTGTTTTTGCCAGTACCACCTCTTTTAAAAAAAATCATTTTAAAAACCACTTGAAGGCTTTCCAAGAGATCTTAAGGTTTAAAGATTAACAATGTATTTGAAACTATACATGGGGCAATCATTTCATCTCTGCTTTTAGTTCTAAAGAAATGCAAAACAGTTTGAGCAAAATCCTTGTTCAATAATTAACATACAGGTTAACAGGAGGTTCAAAAGGAATAAAGTAAGAAATGCTAAATATGCTCCTGCTCTGCTGCCTCGCAATCCAGAATAATAGCTAATTTCTTTTAGTCCTCATACTTGGGAGTCAGAGGAAGGTGGATCTCTGAGTTTGAGGCCAGTCTGATCTACAGATCAAGTTCCAGTGTAGCCTGGGTAGCCTGGGCTACACAGCGACCCCCTTGCTTGACTTCTTTTTATGCCCAGGCTTTCACTATGTAGCTCTGGCTGTCCTGAAACTCACTATGTAGACCAGGCTGGCCCCAAACTCACAGAGATCCACCTGTCTCTGTCCCTCAGGTGTTGGGATTTGACATATCTGGCTGAACGAAAAATACCTTTAAGTGCCTGTTATAATGACATATATCTTTAGCAAATAATTTAAATTGGTTAAGATGCAAGACTGTTAATGTACTTTGTGTCTCTGTTGTTAACTTTTAGACATTTAACATGTACATATATAGTTTCCAAGTTTTAGGTACAGCCTCGTGGGTTTTTATTTTTAAAGTACCTTATTTAAAGGTTTCTGAATTATTCACCAACAATAAAATGATAGAAAGTCTTGGAAGAGACAAAGAGAAGGGGGGGAGGAAGGAAAGAGATGTTATAGGTATGAGATGGATAGGTATGTTGTAGAGTTTTGGTAAAAGAAGATGAAGAAAAGGAAACTGTTATTGGATGAGAATGCACTTTGTATGGCAAGATAAAGACTTCTAAAGCCGAAACTGATGGTAGCGTGATGGAAGACAGAAGTATGCAGCAAAAAGATTACAGAAACTAAACTTTAAAAAGTAAGCGTAGTTTTGAGTAAGCTGATCCTATTTTCTTTGAGACCTGATTTCCTATATAGCCCTGGATGACCTGAAATGTTCTATGTTTAACAGGCTGTTTTTCAACTCACAGATACCCACCTGCCTCTGTCTTTAGAAAGCTGGGATTGAAGCCATACGTCACCAAGCCTGACTTGTACACATTGAGTTAACAGTGATGTGTGCGATTTCTAGAAAGTATATAACAGTCATGCCACTCTTTTTCATGGGCGAGTATTTGCATTTATTTATAAATTTTGGTCTATTAAATAAACAACCCAACAACTTTGCCTTCACTTTGGGAAATAGGGGACTACGGTTCCCTCTAGCGGCTACTGCCAAGACTGCAGCTGAAATTCAGAAACTTGTACGGTTGCCTTATGTCAGTCTCCCAGCAGAGGGCGCATGGTGACCTGTGTCCTAGATGGCTGCTTTTATCTTGCAGAAGTTTTGAGGCTTTGCTACTTAATAATGAGCCCATGTTACTCGCTATCACCGGACACTCATTTTGGAAGTGAACACATATATTAAAATGTCAAACGTTCGAGGTGAATAATGCCCCACCTGTTACTCAACTTCACCCAACCCAGTGCCAATTAAGCCCGAGACTGGTGACCATCACACTAAACTAAGAGCGCAGAGCCCTCTGTGTCCAACCAGGACATTAGCAGGTGCTTCTGCCTGGTCAGGGTCCATTCCATGCCCAGACTCTTTCCCTGGTTCCTCACCCTGGACTTGACATCTGTGGCTTTGTGGTCAGTCTTGCATGACCATCTAAGTAGCTCTGAGGCGACAGGAGCTTGACCAGTTCCCTGAGGATGCGAGGAGAACTCAAGTCCATTTCCTGAAGTTTCTCCAGCCCAATATCTTCATAAGGTGTGCACACCCGTGCTGAATGGGGTTCCTGCTTTATCTGCAGAGATGCCAGGGAGATCCTGGGCTCACAGCTGGACGGTACCACTGGATCCTAGATTAAGGTCTGTCACATGGCCTCCTGTCTTCATGCCTTGAGAGTGAATACCTGAAGTGCTTTGGGGTAAGCACTGTGGCCTGAGCCACTGGGGCTACCCTGCATCCCTGAGAGTAATTAGGTTCCCTTTCCTGAAAGGAACTGGAGGGTGTAACTCCCTGGTACCTGAGTTCACATTTTCAGAGTCTATAGGGATGGAAGATCTAATAGAAATTATTATTATTATTATTATTATTATTATTATTATTATTATTATTATTATTATTATTACCTCTTGTTGTGGATGGAAAGGAAGGGCAGAGTCCTGTTTAAGGGGCCCAAAGCCTTCTTTCCCCACCAGTTGCAATTTAGAGGTCCTGAGAAGTGTTAAAATGTATTTGGAAGTTGGTTTGCTACAATGTGAACTTTGTTCAACTTAAAATGAGGAGAGGAGTGTTAGGTCTCCCTCCTGGCAGCTGGAAGCCAGGCCCAATCCCCAGCTACACAGAAGCTCTCTCATGCTTTGGGTTTGGAATCACTTTTGCAGTCCTAAACTGTTTTGAAGATGGAGAGGGGGGTATTTAGCTTATGCCAGAAGTTTAGCTCTAACACATTATGTACTTGCATTTGGAACTAAAACATAAATTTATTTAGTTAAATTCTTTAAAAAAAAAAAAATGTAGCAGGCTTATTACCTAGATGGGCAACAGTGAACTTCGAAGTTTTACAGAGTTGAAAACACACAGATCGTAGGCCCAGTATTGTGTTCCCAGGTTTATCCCAAAGAAGGGAGTATGCTTATGTGCATGGACACACACACTTTATAGACAACATTAAATGTTACAAATTAGAAGGAACCCGTCTTCCATCACTTAACGAATAAACAAGTCAAAGTGTGTCCATATCTGCTGGGCAGCAGCAGTGATCTCGGTGTTATCCATGTAGCCGACACAGATAGGCCCGGAGCACATTCCATCCGTCACTGAGAATGCTAAACTATTAATCGAATCAAGGGGGGGGGGGAGGTAAGCAAATATTATTAACATGATTCACAGCGGGAGACAAGGAAATGGCCCTGAATCCGATTGCAGGATGCTCGGCTTCCTTTATAAAATGAGAAATGCTAATTAAAATTGCCACTTGTCAAATTAAAAACATATCTGAAATTCTGATTGCTCACCCTTGAAGAATATCAGAAGCAGGCAATCTCCTGCACTGCTGGTGGTAACTTGGGGTCCATGGAAGCTTGGCTGGCTGTAGGAAGACGCAAGGAAGAACTAAAAACTGTATACAAAGAAGCACTCAAAGAGGTGGAAGGGTGGGATTCATTCACTGGGATCCTTCTATCAGAGCAATAAAAATAGTGGGCTATAAAGGAAGCCTAGACTGTGTCTTCTGGGTGATGAATAGGGGGAAGGACACAGAGTTGGGCTTAAATGAACATCAGTCTCATAGCATTTGCTCTTGGATGCAGGTGCATGTAATTATGTAATCACAAAGAAAAACAGGGACTGGAAAGATGGCTTCATAACTAAGATTGCTCACTGCTCTTGCGGAGGACAAAAGTGTGGTTTCCTAGCACTCACGGTGGGCAGCATCCAGTCACCTGTAACTTCAGTTCCAGGGACGGGAAGTGGAGACAAAAGAAACCCCAAAGGTTGGCAGGCCTGGAGTACCTAGGGATGAAGTAAGAGCTCTCGTGTTTAACAAGACGACATTGTCTTCCAACTGCCTGGTACATGTGCACTCAGAGTCACAAGTAGACGTATACACAGACCAGTTAAAGTAGTTTTTAAAACATAATATTAAAGGGGGAAAGATTTCTGAAAGTTGAAAAGCAAAAGGAAAGAATTGCAAGAGTCCGTGAAGAGCGGCATCGCCTCAAGAAGAAAGCTGCTGGATTAACTAATGTGTCAGCACAACTGTGATTGGACGTCCTAACAAGGAGCATCCCAAGGAACTGAAAAGCACAGTGTGTGTGGGGGGGGGTGGTGTCTGTGTGTGTCTGTGTGTGTCTGTGTGTGTCTGTGTGTGTCTGTGTGTGTGTCTGTGTGTGTCTGTGTGTGTGTCTGTGTGTGTCTGTGTGTGTGTGTCTGTGTGTGTCTGTGTGTGTCTGTGTGTGTCTGTGTGTGTGTCTGTGTGTGTCTGTGTGTGTCTGTGTGTCTGTGTGTGTCTGTGTGTCTGTGTGTGTCTGTGTGTCTGTGTGTGTCTGTGTGTGTGTCTGTGTGTGTCTGTGTGTCTGTGTGTGTCTGTATGTGTCTGTGTGTGTCTGTGTGTGTCTGTGTGTGTCTGTGTGTCTGTGTGTGTCTGTGTGTGTCTGTGTGTCTGTGTGTGTCTGTGTGTGTGTCTGTGTGTGTCTGTGTGTGTCTGTGTGTCTGTGTGTGTCTGTGTGTCTGTGTGTGTGTCTGTGTGTCCGTGTGTCTGTGGGTGTGTGTATCTGTGCAGTTTGTGGTCAGAAGACAACTTGACTTCTTCTATCCCCTGGGTTCTAGGGGTCAATCTCAGATCATTGGCCTTGGTGGCAAGCACTGTTATCCACTGAACCTTTTCAGTGGCCCTACAGGTAAACTTTTTTATAGGCTGAGCCAGCGAAAATTCTGAACTGGAGTTATACAGATAGTTGTGAGGTGCCAGGTGGGTGATGGGAATTGAACCCTGGCCCTCTGGAAGAGCAGCCAGAGTACTGAACCACTGAGCCGTCTCTCTGGTCATTGCCTTTATTTTTGTTCATTAGATAATTACCCTATTGTCTTACACTTGAGTTGAAAGCATCAGCAGGAACCTGATGCCACTTTCTACTAAATGAGGTTTCAAAGACCACAGAACACCTAGTGCCCTCCTTAAATCCTGTGATTCTATGGTTCTAAAGGGTGATGGATAAGAGAAAACAGCATGGAAGTGGAGGCCAGTGGGGGCTCAGTGATGCCTGATGATCTGGTTGGATTCCCAGGCCCCATATGGTGAGAGGAGAGAACTGGCTCCTATAAATCATCCTCCGACCTCCACATGTGTGCCGTGGCAAACATGCAGCCCAAAAATAGTATAAATAGATAATCAAATGCAAAATCTTTATCTGGGCTTCCTCTCATGAGGTAAAATTCAGATTAAAGCCATCGAGAACAACTTCAGAGAAAGAACAGCTAAAAAGACAGATTCGCTTAAATCAGCCCCTTTGAGCCCTAATAAAATATTAGGTTTAGGCAAGCATGTCCATGGATGGCTAAGTACCTGAGGTGATATATGAATGCAGAGTATTGTGTTGGTTCACTGAAGCCAACACTGTGGAGTGATTGTGGAGGTCAGTCTCTGGAATCAGCATAGTGTGGGGAACACAGAACAGCCTGGTCTGCCTGGAGAAGCTTCTTGTCCCAGTACAGAAAGTAGCATCCAATGAGCTGGATATCTGCTTCAGTATCTCTAGACACAGGCCTGTAATCTTGGCTACTCAGGAGATTGACTCAGAATAATAAGAAGAGGAGAGGGAGGGGAGGGGAAGGGAGAGGAGGGGAGGGGAGGGGAGGAAAAGGAAGGGAAGGGAAGGGAGGGGAGGGAGGCTGAAAAAATGGCTGCTCTTCCAGAGGTCCTGAGTTCAATTCCCAGCAACCACATGGTGGCTCACAACCATCTGTAATGGGATCTGATGCCCTCTTCTGGTGTATCTAAAGACACTGTATTCACATATATAAAATAAATAAATCTTTAAAAAGATGTGGAGACATGGCTATGAAGTATAGCACTTGCCTACTATGCAAAAGGTCCTCTGTTTCATTCACTGTAGCACAAAACAGAACAGCCAAGCAAGGGAGAGAAACACCACCAAAACATGAAGGGAGCATTTAACTTATAGCCCAAAGATGCAATCAAGCAGTCCCAGAGAGGAGTGTCCTCACCCTTGACTGGCACTTCGTTGCATATTCAAGAAGTCCATGGGTTCCCGGGCATAGGGAAAATCGAGCACCAGAGGAACATAAAAATGCCAACAAGCCTGGCCTTGCTCAGAGCAGAAACTGCTAGGATAGGTCACCGATGAGCCACCAGCATGGCTGGCAAAACAGCCGAGGGGAGATGCCATTCTCTGAGGTGAGCCTGTGAGGTAGGTACCATTGCACACAGCTAGGATACGGTTTAGTGGGGGTAGGAAGATATACTATGAATTGAACATCCTTAAAGATGAAGAACATGTTCCATGCATTTATTCTTTAACCCAGCGATCCTACTTCTAAGAATTTATTCTAAAGATTAATGGGCTAAAAATCACAAGAAGATGAATAGGGGTCATAAGGTTAATCCCTTGTAGGGTGGCTTTTGTTGTTGTTTGGGATTTTTAGTGTGTGTGTGTGTGTGTGTTTATTTGTTGTTATGGCCTCAATGTCTATGTCTGCCAGGTTTGTATATTGAAATTCTATCCTCAAAGGGGTGGAGTTTGGGAAGGACTTTGGGATATGATGAGGTCATGTGTTTTCTACCAGAGAAGACACAGCCTACAAAGCAGGAGCCAGGGTCACCCCAGGCACCTCTGCCAGACATTGATCTGGACTCCCAATCTTTACACCACCTGGTCAGAAAGAGAAAGAGACTGGATCTCAAGGGACAGGGATAGAAGCTAGTGTTCCCACAGTACATCCAGTTCCTGGATATGACTTTGAACCATGCAAATATTTTATATAATTATGTGAAATTATTTGTAATTGTATAAAATTAGCAATTGATAAGTAGTAATAAATTATATAATCAAGTATTTAAATTATATAATTATATGTAATTTTTGAAAAAAAGCAACCCCTCATAATTACATGCAGATCAACATAAGCAAGCCTCAGTGCATGTCACAGTGGCTGAATAGCTAAAAGACTCTGCCGGTTCTTGCAGAGAACCAGCCTCAGATCCCAGCACCCAGGAAGGCAACTCATGACCCTTCGTAACTCCAGCTATAAGAGAATCTGGTGCCCTTTGTCTGGGGTCTACGGGTGCCTGTATTCATGTGCATGAGTGTGCACACACGTATAATTAAAAATTAAAAATCAGGAGGCCAGAGATGTAGCTCAGCGGTTAAGAATTTTCACGGGCACCAGGTATGTCCATGATGAACACTCATCATGAGCACCCATGCAAACAAAGCACATAAAAACAAACAAATCCTTAAACAAGTAAAATAGATGAAAAATAAAAGAATCCAGGACTGGAGAGATGGCTCTTCCAGAGGCCCTGAGTTCAATCCCCAGCAACCACATGGTGGCTCGCAACCATCTGTGATGGGATCCAATGCTCTCTTCTGGTGTGTCTGATGAGAGCTACAGTGTACATAAAATAAACAAACAAATAATTCGTTTTGAAAAGTCTAAAAACAACAAAAACCTTTAAGGCTTGATTTTAGTAAGATTTTTGTCCTTAGTGTGTTACTTTTATTCCAAGAGAGCTTGGCAGACACTGATGGACAACATCCGTGATACTGGGAGTCAGAGGCTGGAGACAGACAGACGGACGGATGGACGGACAGACGGACACACAGAGAGAATCATACAAAGAGGGAGGGAGATCAGTGAGACTCAGTAAGCTGCTAAGGGATCTAAACGAGGAATGAGGAAACTGGGCCGGCTTAAATGGACATCTGCTGGAGGGAGGGACTTCCTGTGTGAATGGGCTGACTGACATGTGGCAATCAACATGAAAAATGGCAGCAATGAATTAAAACATACAAACAATGTTTACATTTAAAAAATCCTATCGTAAAATAAAAACAAAGCGCTCTCACCTTAAGGACTATGCATGACCCATAACACTTAAGAAGCCTTTATTTTTTTTTAATGAAAAAGCTTTAAGCGTTTTCCTGTGTTTTCAGTAAGGAGGATACCACAAGGTCTGTGAAGGAAAACTCATTTCTCTGTTCACGTGTGTGCATGCAAATGTGTGTGTTCAAGCTTCATCTCTGTGTAAGTGTGTATATGTGTGTGTATGTGCACGTCTGGATTCATGTATGAGTGCAGGCATGTTTCTGCCATGCTGCCTGTGTGCTGGCCCGAGGACATCTTGAGGCTGATGACCCTTGACTTTTCTGACCACTGTACAGACCAAGCGACCTGTCCCACAAGCATGCAGAGACTCCCTTGACAGTACCTTGTATCTCACAGCAGAAGCATTGGAGACAGAACCTGTGAATAGCCTTCCATAGTCTCCAGCTGCCACTGGTCTTCTGGAGCACCCTCTATTCTTCCTTGATTGTCTGACTACTTTCTTTTGCTTGTCTGACTGTACTTTCTTTTGCTTGTCTGACTGTACTTTTTGGGGGGGTGCAGCGGAACTTTATTGATGGTATTCAAGAGAGTAGGGAGGGCTCCCTAGGTCCCTATTATTATGTGAGTCTGGGATGGAAATCATGAGGGAGATGCTCAGTGTTGGGGGCCAAGTCAGGATGGGACTCCTCAGCAACTGAGGGCCTCTCTCTTGCTCTCAGTGACCTTGCTGGGGGGGTGGTTGGTCCAGGGTTTCTTACTCCTTAGAGGCCATGTAGGCCATGAGGTCCACCACCCTGTTGCTGTAGCTGTATTCATTGTCATACCATGAAATGAGCTTCACAAAGTTGTCATTGAGAGCAATGCCAGCACCAGCATCAAAGGTGGAAGAGTGGGAGTTGATGTTGAAGTGGCAGGAGACAACCTGGTCCTCAGTGTAGCTCAGGATGCCCTTTAGTGGGCCCTCAGCTGCCTGCTTCACCACCTTCTTGATGTCAGCATACTTGTCAGGCTTCTCCAGGCAGCATGCCAGATCCACAACAGATACATTGCGGGTAGGAAATGGAAGGCCATGCCAGTAAGTTTCACCCCATCACCCCATTTGATGTTAGCGGGATCTCGCTCCTGGAAGATGATGGTGGGTTTCCCATTGATGACAAACTTCCCATTCTCAGCCTTGACTGTGCCATTGAATTTGCCATGGGTAGAGTCATACTGGAACATGTAGACCATGTAGTTGAGGTCAATGAGGGGGTCGTTGATGGCGACAATCTCCACTTTGCCAGATCCTGAGCAGAAGGCAGCCCTGGTAACCAGGCACCCAATATGGCCAAATCCGTTCACACTGACCTTCACCATCTTGTCTAAGGGATGGGGCTGGCACTGTACGAGAAGATGCAGCTGTCTGTAGAACAGGGAGGAGCAGAGAGCCCTGACTGTACTTTCTTTTGCATGTCTGACTGTACTTTCTTTTGCATGCAGAACACCACATTCTCCTTGTACTTGACTCCATGTTGATGCTTCTGAAGTGGTCACAGGTGAGGCCTTTACCATTTCTGTCTTGGTCACTCTCTGATCCCTTTGGGGAGCCTAGAACAGCTACTGTTGGCTTCTTAAACCGTTCCTACTAGTGATCCCTTAACTCAAGACAACTGACAGTCACAAAGAGGGGCTGCATGTCTTCCTGGTGGATTTCATATGGGGTATGCCATGTTTTCCAGGTCCCTCATCTGTCACCACCAATAAGAGGTTTATTCTCTAGGCTGCAGAGATAGCTTAGCAGTTAAGTGTGAGCACTGGCTGCTCTTCCAGAGGGCCTGGGTTCAATTCCCAGCACCCATATGGCAGCTTGTCATGACTGTCTGTAACTCCTGTTCCATGGGGCCCGGCACTCTCATTCCAGGAAGCACACACATCCATAAAACAAAATTAAATAAAAATTTTAAACGTTAGAAAAAAAAAAGACCTAGTCTCAATGTTCTTATTATCAAAAGATCTGTGTGTTTCTTGAATGTTTGAGTTGTTTGTACTCTCTTGCGAAACTCACGGGGAAAGTCCCATTTTCATTTCTCTACCCCCTAATCCTGCTGATGAGATATGCCTGGGAAGTAGAATTCTCTGTTCCGGCCGAACTCTATTGTATGTTTCCACCTGATCCACCCACAGCCCTGCCCTCCTTTTCTACTCAAGGACCATCGTGAGTCCACTAGACCATCTAGACAGAGATGGATAAGTACACAACCTTTGCCTTCTGAGTCACTAAACCTCCCACTGTGCCATTGTACACCAAAAACTATGTGGGCACTTCACACTCTCTCCCACTCTGTCCTGTAAAGAATTCAATTGAGGATAGTGTAGCCAGAAAAATTCAATTAATTTACAAGTATTACACCGTGCATAACAATACCCACACCATTGACCCAGAATCATTCTGGCCCCAGGTTATTACATTTTTTTGTATTAAATTTATTAAAGGGTAGAGCTTTAGGTCATACTGATGCCCATCCGGCATGCTTACCCTAAACCCACTGTTTCTCCATCCCCCAAGCCCTAGGAACAACCAGATTCACAGAGTTTCCTATGAGACTTCTCCTGGGGAAAAATGGGGATATATCTACTCAGTCCAGATAGGGATCTAATAAAAAACCAAAGTAAGGAAACCACTGAAATCAATCTTAGCAAAAAGCGAGTTTCCTTAGGTGACTTACAAGATCATGGACAACTCAAAGACCTGCAGCACAAATATGAGCTTTCTATGCCTGTCCCAGTTCCCAAATTATGACATGTAAACTAATATTTATTTAATAGCTTTTGTCCTTAAGCTAGGCTTGTTCCCAACTAGCTAGTAACTCAGTTATCTCTTTTATGCTAATATAAGGTCTGACACAGCTGCTCCCATATGTTCGATTTTCTCCAGATCTCTGTGGTGAATCTTGGCCCTTCTTTCCCAGAGTTCCTTTCTCTGCTGGATGTCCCGCCCACCTTACTGTCCTTCCTTTTGCTATAGGATATGGGCTTTTGATTTTAACCAATCAAAAGGTGCTTTAGGATGGCAAGGAAAAACCGAGCTACATATTCACAGTGTGTATCGACTTTATTACAACCTGTGTCTTCCATAAGCCCACTCAAGCATAAATGAGAACTCACAAAAGTGACAGCCAAGATCCGGGTCGCCTCCAGGAAGCCCCCAGCAAAGTTCTGTCCGCAGGCAATTATCTGCTGCTTCCATAACCTTGGGGTGGGTCTTGTTTGTCCTACACAGCTCAGCTCTCCTGACTTGAAGATTTTATTTCTGGAATCTCATGAGCCTCCCTCCAAGAAGGAGTGTTCCAATTCTGAGGGAACTTCTAAGTGGACCCTCTCACTGAGAGGGCTTGGCTCCCTCTGGTTGGTGTTAACTCCCCACAAAAAACAGTAAACCCAGCCATACTCCCTAGCATAGACGTTCATGGATCCCTGACACATGTCCTAATTGAAATATTACCCACAGCCCCGACCTGAAGACACTGGTATGTCTGGAAGCTCTCAAGTGAGCTATCCCACTGAACACAGGAAGGCAGGAAAAATGGCGGGATTTGACTTCTGAAATAGACAGAAGTTGACATCTCTTGACTCTTATCCTTTTCTTCTGTCTCCATAGCTTTTATTAAGAACTTGTAGTGGGGGGTGGGCGGGACTCTTCCTTAACAATTTGGATTATGCTTCCCCTTCCTCAGCTTACCCGTGGAGGTCCCACAGCCCTCAGACCTCAAAACGTTGCCTTATTTGGAAATAGAGCCAGGGGTCAATGTAAGCAGTGAAGATGAGGTCACACCAGGGAAGGGGACAGTCCTAGTTCAACATGACTGTGGTCCTTGTTTGAAGAGAGAGGATGAACACAGGCGCACAGAAAGAGGATGAGCGGACACCACGGGACATGGAGAGGCCTTCCTACCTGTTTTTCCTCCAGCCCAGAAAGCCCCAGTCTGCCTTAAGGGACGCCCAAGTGTGTGCCAGCATCTTCCAAAAAGAGGCCATTTGTCCCTGTGAGTCTCCTATGGTGCTCAAGACAGTGACCCAGCAAAAAGCTTGCTTTGTGCTTTATTCAGGGAAGGGGGGCACTGATCATCTGGAGTAGGCGTTGGGGTCTGAATTAGTGACTTCTCCTATTGTAGTGGCCAAACCACCCGGTAAGAAACATCTACCAGAAGAAGGGTTCATCCATCCTCATGGGGAAGACAGCTGCTACAGTTGCTCATGGCTGTGGCAGCAGGAGTAAGCAGCTGCTTGATTACATCTTTGTGGAGCAGGAAACAGAAGGGACAGGCAGAGGAGCTGAGCTATAAACCTCAAGGCCAACCTCCTAGTGACTCACTTCCTCTAGCTAGCCCCAACCTCCTAAAGACCCCACAAGTTTCGAAAAAAAAAATTACCATCAAGTCAGGGGCTATGTATTCAAACATACAAGCCTATGAGTGAGGGACTTTCCACACTGAAATCACAGCACCATCTCAGTAGCTCCTTTCCCGACCTGGGTCTCTGGCCCTATACCTCTAAGGGGATACCTGTCATAAATATGTGGAAATCTTATTCCAGCGTCAGTCTCCCCCTGTCCCCTTGAGTGGGGACAGTGGGTGTGGAACTATCAGTATGTTTGTAGATCCACCCACCTGAAGCTGGCCAGTGGCTGAGGAGCCAGTAGGCAGCGGCCTCCATTGATATAGGAAGGCAAGTATTCTTGGAACGGAGAAAGCCAGAAAGGAGAGAGAGAGAGAGAGAGAGAGAGAGAGAGAGAGAGAGAGAGAGAGAGAGAGAGAGAGAGAGAGCAAGGGGGCCAATGGGGGCAGCATCCAGGTGATTTGAGAACAGGAGGAACAGAAGTTAGTAGATAGATAAAGGAGATAGGAAGAAGAGGACAAAGAGAAAGGATGAAGAGGAAGGAAGTGTATCTTAGTCGGGGTTTCTATGGCTGCAAGGAAACACCACAACCAAAAAGTAAGCTAGGGAGGAGAGTGGTTATTCAGCTTACACTTCCACATTGCTGTTTATCACTGAAGGAAGTCAGGACAGGCATTCAAACAGGGCAGGAAACTGGAGTCAGGAGCTGAGGCAGAGGCCACGGAGGAGTGCTGCTTACTTGCTTGCTTCCCATGGCTTGCTCGGCCTGCTTTCTTATAAAATCCAAGATTACCATCCCAGGGATGGCTCCACCCACCATGAACTGGGTCCTCCCTCATCAGTCACTGACTGAGAAAATATCTTTATAGCTGGATCTCATGGAGAGATTCCCTTACCTAAGGTTCCTTCCTCTCTGATGACTCTAGCTTGTGTCACATTGACACACAAACCCAGACAGTACAAAGATGGAGAAGGAAGATGCAGAACCAGGAAGATAACCCTTGTTCCAGTAACACCAAGGCGAAGCTTCCCCAGTCTGCTCATCAAGATCCTCCTGTGAGAACAAGTAGAGTCAGCCGGTCCCCTGCCGGGCTTCGCCATGATAGGAGTAAAGCACTCGGGGTCCCTTGCAGTTCTCCCCACAAGCTTTGAAATTAATGGAAATTTCATGTCGTTCTCTCTAGATTATCCTGAGTATAAAATAATAATGTTTTCTGCTTTTCACAGTTTCAAGATTTGAAGACGTGCCAGGCTTGATAGGACCGGAGCCTGTGGCATTCAAGTGAGCCAGGGATTGATTGCTTCTGCCTTGGAACACACGGAGCCCCGTGCTGCCGCCCACCTGCATTCAGGGAACCAGATTAGAGGGAAGAGAAGGGTAACCTGGGGCCACCTGTGTTCATGGCTCTTTACTTGGGAGACCTGTTCCCTAACTCTCACTCACCCCTTCTTTCCAGGTTATATGCATGGTGAGCCACCGAGCGCTGCACAAACTTATTCAGAAAGGATGACCCCACACCATGGACAGGATTTGTTAAAGAATAAGTTTTTGGGACTGCAAGATGGCTCAATGGTTAAGAATACTGGCAGATCTTTCTGAGGACCTGGGTTCAGTTCCCAGCACCCACATGCAGCTTACAACCTATAATTCCTATCCCAGGGAATCCAATACTCTCTTCTGGCCTCCTTGGCCACAAATATATATGCCGATAAAGTATCCATGGGCATATAATAAACATGTTTTTAAAGGGAATATATCAAGTAACCAACACACAGGTGTAAATACACATGACCTTGATGTTATTCCTAGGGCGGGGGTGGGGGGTGAATGAAACCAGGATAAGTTAACACATTCATCAGATGGTGGGGCAGATACCAACTTCTCATCTTGTGTGAATGGCTACAAACACTCTAGAACTCTGTTCAAGTCAAGGACTCCCATAACTCTGCCAGCCAGCAGTAACAGCCCTAGAAGTGTACCCCAAACACACTTAAGCCAGACGTGTTCACTACTGCTCCCCGTACAGTTGTCTGGATCACCAAATGTACAAAACACTTCATGCCCTTCAGCAGGAACGGAGACAAGTTTGTACATTGTCATAGTGGTAATATGCCATGAATAATAAAGTCACTTTGAGGGAGGGGCCAATCGATGACCTGTGTTTAAAGATTCTCTTCCCTGGGGAGATGTAAACAATGTCTAGTTCCTCCTCATGTGATCCCAACAACAAATCAAAGTATGAAGCCACCAAAAGTCACCTAGGGTGACCTGTGAGCATTCTTAACTTACAGTGGGGTGACTGACAGGAGCGTGGGTTGGCCTCAAAGCTGCCACAATGAAAAGTAACTATTCATCGTGGAAGATGGCTTCCCATAGCCGTGAAGATGGATCCCCTTCCCGTTAACTTCTCCAAGTCCCTTCCAGACTCCAAGGCTGCCTGCAATTAGGACAACACAGGATACTGATGACCAGAGAGGGGCAACTGGAATCTCAGGAGAGGGGGGGTCTAATAACCTCCCCTCTCCCTCCTATGAGGGAGCTATATAAAACAATATTCAACACTCAGCAAACCTGAGAGTGACATAGGCTGGCAGGCAGATGACCTAATGGCCATGGTGACTATTTTGTTGGAGGACAGAGTCTTCACCAACCGGACACCTGGTTTCATCTAGGCTTGGATCAGATGTGATGATGTGTGTGTGTTGAAAGATTTTTAGACGCCCACAACAGTGGTGACAGGTAGCTTCCAAACATCTGCTTTCTGGTCTTCTACAAAAATGCCTTGCCAACCTCTGAACGCTTAGGGTGAATCTCACAGTAGTCAAAAGAAGGTATTCCAGGTGGTATTCCACTAATTTAAGTAAAGGTCAAAGTTCACATTTCAAATTAATCTTTAATCTTCACAACAAACTAAGCAAGTGGTTGAAGGCTTGGTGCTTCTGAAACCTGGTTGTCCATCAAAATGTCCTGAGGAAATTCCAACTTGCATTCATTCATATCTCTCAGATACTTGAGGGTCTGCTGGGTCTGAAACCTCCAGTGTGCTAAGGAAGCTTAGGGATATTTGAACCTTGGACCACCACCTGTGGTTTCCCTGGTGACACTATAAATGTAAACATCAGTTTGGTTGTTTCCAGGGAATTTAAATCTCCATACAAAAAGATGGCAGGATGGTGTATCCTCCTTTCTGCCCAAAAGGAACTGGGAGGAGTTATCCTTTAATGAAGTAATAAACTTTTCCTTCCCAGAAGCCACCTCTCAGGGCACATTTCTGTAGCCCCTTCCACCAGACAGCACAGTAGAGCTTCTGCCGCCACAGCCTGCCTGATTTTCTGAGTTAGAGCTCTGGATTGGTAGTTTCTGCTGTCCACATGGTCCACTTGAGGTCCCTGGGAGAGCAGGGTGGGGGCAGGGGCTCACCTGAAGCAACTGTAGTATACTCTCAGTTAGTTACCGAGAGGCATGGGGTTTAAATAAAATCTCTTTTATTTCCCTTGAATTGTGTGAGAATGTTGGTTAAAATGTGTATGTTAAAGTGTGCATGCTTAGTGTATTTTTTCAGTAGCCAAATGGTTGAATAAGGATTGCTTTAGTTCCAGCTAGATTGGTCACAGGAAAATTCCTCAGGACCCTTTCTGACATGTCTACGTTTGTCCTCTTTAGAGAGAAAAAAGTCTCAGGCTAGGATGCTAGGAGGCCCAGTGTGTGAGGTAGGAATAGCTATAGCCTGGAGATCCTGGTTTATGTGCATCTGAGTGTCCCTCTAGGTCCTCAGAATGGATGAGCCTGCTGACACCGCCCACCAGATTGGCTTGTTTGCCTTGGTTTGGGCTCATTAGAGTCCTGTGGAACAGGCCAGATAGTGTTGAGGAACGGATACAGCACCATGCCACCCAGAGGTGCTTGGCATCCACAAAGACCACGAGTCACATAGACTGGGCATCTGCCATTGATTGGTGATGTCTGAAAAGAAGTGGAGGTGGTGTGTGAGCGCCTCTGCTTTGCACACTTCCAAGTAGGGAGAGTGATTCTCATGGTTGGCTGCAGAACACTTCTAAAACCTGATTGATTTTACTTAACCTAGAGTTTTGCTTACATGTAGATCGGTGCACTATGTGAGTACCTGCAGAGGCCAGAGAGAGAGTCAGATCCCTTGAAACATACTGAAAGCCAGGTAAACTGGGACCGTTGTGCAGAGAATGCCAAGTGGTGACTTTTGCATTGAAATTGCAGGAGAAAGGCTAGGGGTCATTTGGTCAAGACACCAATGGCTGGACTGACTTTGACCTTTAACCTCTGGTAGCTTCCTACGGGTCCCCAGCTCAGGAGTTTATCTCCTCTCACTTGTGCAACAGAGTGTTGAAAAATCAAGATGCTTTCTTGTGTACACTTCCAGCAACCTTGGCAATCCCCCACTCTCAGCTGTGCACTCTCACCCCGAGTGTATGTAACCCCATCTGCATAAAGACACCACACATTATTGGATTTAGGGCCCCCTTCAATACAATCTGACCTTTTTTTCCTTACATCATCAAAGACATTACTTCCGATTAAGGTCACATTCACAGAAAGAGCAGTTACTTCTCAGGGGGCACAATTCAACCCAAGGTGGGCTCCAACTGGCCTGAGAGACTGGACGCTCCAAAGCAAGTCTCTGTGACTCTCCTCTGTCCCAGCAGAGCCCAGAGCCGGCTGCCAGCCCCATTCAGCTGCAGGTCACCTCAGGAGATTTAACCTTGCTTTAAAAAGTCATGGGTCATTCACACACAGAGATCACAGGACCTGGCTTCCTTCATGCCTTCAGAAGGATGTTGTCTCCTACGGGTTACAGGAATGGGTTCTTCTCTTTGGATTTAGAGAGGTTAAAAGGGCTGGAAAAGCCAGATCTCTGCCAGAAAGAAGGGAGGGAAGAGAAACAACACAGAGACACACACAGAGAAGGACAGACGGACACACACACACACACACACACACACACACACACACACACACACTGAGAGAGACAGAGGGAGAGGGGGGAGGGAGGGAGGGGGAGAGGGAGGGAGGGAGGGAGCAAGACCCAGAGTTTACTGGGATAATGTTAGGAGGGTCAGGAGGGCTCATTGTTCCCGACCGACAACCCCACCCCCCACCCCCCACCCCCCACCCCCGCAGCATCCTATTTCTCCTCAGAATTAGCAGCTTTGGGCTATGGCAGAGGATTGGATGAGCCAAACAAAGACAAGGAAGATGATTGGCTCCCACCACCAGAGCTTCCAGTGGGAGATTTGAAAGGTGCTAGCCACAGAGCTCTTTGTGATGGAAAGGCAGCCCCCTAAGTCTTTGTCTTAGGAAGTGGTAAGAACCCGGAAGTCGGTCATCTTAAAAATTTAGGCATCAAGTAACTACCTACAACCCTTTCTCCTGTCTGTCTGCCTGCTAGGGATTTGTCAGACACTTTGTTTCTCCCCGTCCTCTCTTGCTTCCTTCCCCATCTTTTCTTCCTCTTTTTATATCTCTTCCACTTTCATCATCCCCTTCTCCCCTTCCTCCTTCCTCCTCCCTTTCCCCTCTTTTCCCCTCCCTCTCTCTCCCTACCCACTCCTCTTTGTCCCCCCAACTCCCTCTCTGGTATACTGTATGGAATTTAGAACCTACCTTGTAAGAGCTCCTACTGAGCTTCCCTCCCCAGCCCTGAGATGAGATTATGTATCTTTACATTTTCTTTTTTATTTTAACATTCTAGTAAATTATACAATTTCATCTTAACCACTGCCAGACATGTCAGTCCAGTAGAATGACATACATTACACATACATTTACACTGATGTTCCACTATACACACTAGATTAACTTCCTTCTTCCTTCCTTCCTTCCTTCCTTCCTTCCTTCCTTCCTTCCTTCTAATTTGTTTTATTTTACATGTATGAGTATTTTGCCTACATGCATGACTGTGCATGACTGTGCTCCATGGAAATGCCTGGTTTGATCACAGGTCAGAAGAGTGTGTTAGATCTCACGAAAACTTGTTACCATTCATCCTACAAATGCAATAAAATAGACCATGGACCCAAATCATGGTTGAATTCATTAAAGAAAAAAAGATTAACTGAAGCAAAGGTGTTTGTTTGTTTTTTTGTTTCTTGTTTTTGTTTTCATGTACCCAGGCTGCTTCTCCCTAAAGGAGGGGTCCAACAACAAACATGGGCAAGATAAGAGATTTTATAGTTCAGGAGTAGGGCTTTCCAAATGAGGGGCTTAGCAGGCAAATAGGTGGTGTTACTTAAGAGAACATGAGCAGAAACTCTTGAAACAAAGATATGGTTACAAGGTGGTCAATTGTCATAACAGCCTTCAGAAATAAAGACATAGTTGCAGTTTCCTGAAGCAAGCAGTATAGAACCATTTGTAGTTAGGATTACAGGTGGGACACAGCCCAATTCTTTGCTAACATCCATAGGGCAGCTTACAACCAGCCATAACTCCAGTTCCAGGCTATCCGACACACTTTTCTGGCTTCCCATGGGCACAAGGTACGTAATGTGGTACACATATGTATAGGCAACATGCCTTAACACATAAAAAATAAACACATAAATCTTCAAAAAAACATGTCAGTGCTAGAGGTCAAACCCATTTTGCAACTTGGTCATTTGGCAAACTGAAGTTTGGTGCTTATTAAATGCTGACCCCTCCCCCAGGGCTCCCATCTGCACTGTATTATGAATTCAGTCCAGGGACCTCTGCCTGTGGGTGATTGGCATGTTTCCTGTAGCAGGAAGCCCTCCAGATTACATCTGATAGCATAAACTTGTGTTGTCATATACATTTTAATAGCTAATGGGAAGGTGATCTGAGTTCAGGAGTTTGTCACCTAGAATGCAGAATCTCAGCCTTGGAAAAGAGTGGGCTGAAGGGACAAACCTGGAGGCCAGCATGTAGCCTTTTCTCTGGACACTGACACCGGTCCTAGGGGAGTATTGTTTTGTTTTGTTTTGTTTTTTTTCACTGTCTAGCTCAGACAACCTCTGAGGACCAGTCTGAGCCCAGGAAGCCCTCTTGAATTGGGTATCAACAGACACTCAACAGTGGAATTCAATGCAACCCATGGAGGGCCCTGAGTGCATCTCCTGAGGGACCTCCCCACACCCTCGCCCTCCTACTCCAATGCACAAGACAAAAGTTTATTGCTCTCATTTGCTAGAGGTCATTGTGGCCCAGAAAGGTTAATTAATTTCAGGAGGGTCACTGCACAGGGATGAAATGAATCATTGCCCTACAGTGGGGGTAGAGGGATGGAAACCCCATTCAGGTATGGTGTAGATCACCCATCCCCCAGATTGTCAACTAGTTCTAGCAGTGTGGAGGCTGTGTAAAGGGCTGTCACACCGTATTAGTCAGTGTCCTCTAGAGTCACAGAACTTATGGGTAGTCTCTACAGAGTAAGGAAATTTATTGATGACAGTCTGTAGTCCAACTCCTCAACAATGGTCAGTAGCAACTGTGAATGGAAGTCCAAGGATCCAGCTGTTGATGCTCAGTTCCACAAGGGAAGCAGACAAAGAGAGAATCTTCCTTCTTCCAATGTCCTTATGTAGGTTTCCAGCAGAAGGTATGTCCCAGATTAAAGGTGTGTACCACTATGCCTGGATCTGGGACTTGCTTAGTCCCATTTGATCTTGAACTCAGAGGTCTCCTTGCCTTAGTCTCCTGGAATTCATAGCCATGATGCCTCAAGAGCTCCATGCCAAGATCCTGTTCTGAAACTTGTATCTCCTAGCCTTAAGATCAGGATCACAGGTGAGCCTTCCCATTCTGGATTGTGGTTCATTCCAGATATAGTCAAGTTGACAACCAGGAATAGCCACTACAAACACATTGTTTTCCAAATTTACATCATTAGATACACTCTGTCTAGCTTGGAAGAGAAATTCCCTGAAATGTTTAAGGGTTTGGAGAAACAGGCTAACCCATGGGCCATTCTGAATTTCAAGGTTGTGTTGTCCACATTCCTGCCAGAGAACTGTGAAGAAGATAGCTGAGGGTCTCTGATGGTATCAACAAACACCATTGTCATCTGCCCCACTGATGTAAGGTGTTCTGTGGCTGATTCCTCAGGGTCCTGGAAGACAAGAGGCAGGGATTTAAGGCAATTTACAAGGCTCAGAATGTTTATGAAAGTTGTCAGATTTGCAAAAGTCTCCTCCCCACGGTTATAAAAACATCAAAGAACTCAAAGAGAGACCCGACTCTCAGGTGAAGCTGCTTACTGGTTGAACAGAGGCTGCAGGGGTGCAGCTCTAAAGGTGGTCACCCATGCTGAGGTGGGCTTGTAGTGATATGGCTTCCTTCAGGTCACCATGCTCCTGTGTACATAAACTTATTGAGTCACTCAGCTGGACAAGGGTGGCTTTTTCTGGTCTGTTCTCAGTGCCCAATATGGGAGACGATATGTTTGCCTTTCCACGGGAAATGATCTACATAGCAAACAGCCTGTGAGTGACAGGCTTACAGTTCCCTCTCAGAGTTTCCTACACTTTAACTTCAGTATCATTTACTGTTTCCTACAAAATCTATTATCAGCTTTCAAAACGTTATCACCAGCAAGAGAATCACATTATCCAGCTATGAAGGAATGTTTGATTGATATCCAATTCAGCAAAGAATAAGGGCTCCCCTCGTTGACAAACAATTATAGCTAAATGTGGGTTGATATTTTCATTTGTGTCAGCCAGCAAAATGAGAGTAAAATAACAAAGACGTCAAAACTTGGCTTCCTTGCCAGACAACGGGAGGAACTCCCTTGCTGAATTAGATAATAGTTTCTGAATCCTAGAAGAACACTTCTTCCCAATTATTCAAGCGGTAGCAGCTATACAGGGGTATTTAAAGTTAATCTGCATGATTAACATTTTCATTAGTTTAGACAATCAACAAAACAAGAGATGGAGGACCAATTTCAAGAAACTCCTGAAGACACACTCCCAGGATTCCAGGGAACAAGCAGACAATAAGGACACAGAGTAGCTGGAAGGCAGCTCTTAGCAATTGTTTGCTTTGGTTTTGTCATTGCATTAGCTTTCTCTGGACAGGTATGAGTAAATGTCTACCTACCCCGGACAGGGCACCCACAACAGGCCAGAGTAAAGACTTCACCCAGGTCCAGCTTTGGACAACTACTGGTCACTGGGGTTAGTTACAGGAGAATGGATGACTAGCAGGCAGCAGTGAGAGGGTCATGGCAGACCCATGTCAAAGTACATCTCTGAGAAATTATTTCAGGTAACTGATTTAGTAAAAAGGGTGTTTATTGGGGGAAGGGAGGGAAGTGAGGACCTGGGAAACTGTAGAGGCAGGCAAGAGAGCCATGGAGACACAGAGAGAGGAGCAAGAGGATAAGAAAGGGGGCTCAGAGGATAGAAAGGTGGAAAAATGAAGAGGAAAGGGGGAGAGAGGAAGGGAGGGAGGGAGAGAGAGAAAGAGAGAGAGAGACACACAGAGAGAGACAGAGAGAGAACTGGGAGAAGGGGGGTCCTTTTATTAGGCCACACACCTGGCACACCTGGCAGGGGCAGATAATGACTTAGCAATTGCTAGGTCCTTGGAGGTAGACCAGTTGGATCACCTGTAAGCTAACAGGCAACATCATACAATTGCTGCATCTCTGGAGCTCAGCTTGCAACAGGCCCCACAGAAGTCCACCTTGGTAAGTAAGCTTATTTGGTTGATTTGTGAGAGTGTGGGTGAAGGGTAACTTACAGTGGCGAGGTGGCCCTTAAACACCTACATCACCAAGAGTCCCATGTAATCATGGACAATGGAAGAGCATCACTGACCCTCATCATCAGCTGACCTTCTACTTCCTGTATTCTCCAGCAGCATCCCAGGATCATTGGCAGCTGAGGGCAAATTAGTATCAACCAGAATCACATATGAGGAACCCAGGACACTCCTCCCAACTCTACCTACAATAGAGTATTAGCAGGGCCACAAACCTAGTTACTACTGTGTAGTCTTGGTATTGACCAATGTTACCTCTAAGTCTAAAATGGTGATAACATGACCAGATTATGTTTGGGGGGGGGAAGGGCACATTACAACACCTTAAGACATCCTGATGATGTCAGAGACGCAGCTGCCATGTCAAAGGGGTTAAGAGGTAGTTTATTCTGGAGCTAGAAATGATCGACTACAGCCAGGAACAGAGATTCAAGTTGCCCCAAATCCCATGTTCAAGCACAACAGCAGTGTCATGAAGTTTCATAATAACAGAGCAAAGAAAGTTCTATCTAAATCAAGACACTTTTGAAATGCACTGGTAGAAACCTCAGGCTGAAGGTTACAGCAAAGACGGGGAAACTCAGATACAGCTTCAGATGCTCACTGGTGACACTCTTAGCCTCTTGGTCCATGGAGGCTAGTAACCTGTTAGCACATTCCAAAATGTTTCAGCCATCAGTCACAAGGATGTTAGGTGGGTAAGGAACAGTTAAAGATAACCCAAGAGAAATTGGAATTAGGTTCAAGACTTGCCACATACCAACCTTTCTGCCATTACCGATCTGCTAACCAGTAGATCAATCATTGTAACTTGTTCTAAGATGCATCTGCTTTGAGGGGACCTTTATTTTACAATACTCAACTAGACCTTTGACATTTTCTCTTTTAATGTGAAGACAGCGTCTTACTATACAGCCCTGGCTGGCCTGGAACTTCCTATGAGAACAGGCTGGCAGCAGCTGACAGAGATCTGCCTGCGTCCGCCTCCCAGTTGCTTGGATTACAGGATTTCCCCACCACATTAGTCCTTTAGTTTTCATTTCTCATAATTGCTGTTTCTAAGAGAATCATATGAATTTACAAAAACTTAATCATTGGGTCTAAGGAGCCACAGTGCCACACAAAAGGAGGAAGCCTGGTGTGGCCTTGAATTAAGCAGCAGTTTTCTTTTCGTTGCTTTAAAATACAGTTGATAGCTCTGTTAAATTAGAACCATTTGTTTTGAAATCAAGTCTTTAGTAAAGTTGCTTCTCATTAACACCGAATGGCAGAACACACTGGCATAGCACGCCATCCTCAGCTTCTACGGCTAAGGAGCTTTGAGTGTTGAAATCAGTCAAGGTCCCACAATGAGACATCACTTCATAGTAATTTGGAGAATTGCTGTGTGCATGGTTGATGGGAAACATGCCAGTCCTCAGCAGCCCAGCATATTCAGAAACACACCAAGGAAGGCAGCATGACCCTAATAACCCAAACATGAACACAGCCCCAGGGCTGGCAGTGGATGAAGCAAGAAGATGACAGAGGTGTCTGTCCTGAGTGTGTTATGACAGAAAAGGGACCGGCATGCCCAGCATGTCTGTGTCTTTCTACAATCTCAGAACTTCCTGAAAAACAATGAATTCACAGTGACCGCTTTAAATGGTGATGGTGTGCTGATGATCTCTCCTGCCTTGGTAGCTAGTCAAGATGAACACAGATTCTTTTTCACTCTTAGTGACTTGTACTAGCCCTCTGCTCTCATGACACATAGTGAATCCATGTATGTATCTATGTATGTATGTATGTATGTATCCATCCATCTATCCATCCATCCATCCATCCATCCATCCATCCATCCATCCATCCATCCATCTATCTATCTACCTACCTACCTACCTACCTATCATCTATCTAAATTGTCATTCAACTCTATCATCTATCTTTCTATCATCAGTTTATCTTTCTATCATGTATCAATCATCTGTTTATCTATCTAATCTATCCATCATCTATCTAATCTATCTAATCATCTATCTTATCTGTCTGTATCTTTCTATCATCTCTCTCTATCATCTACCAATCATCTATCTACCTTCCTATTGATCAATCATCCATCTACCCATCATCTACCATCTGTCTGTCTATTCATCTAGCAAGTAATAGATTGGCTACAGGAAGTTAAAGAAGAGAATGAAGGAGCTGTAGAGGTTGCTCAGTGGTTAGGAGCACTGATTGCACTTCCAGAGGTCCTGAGTTTGAGACCCAGCAACCACCCGGTGGTTCACAACCATCTGTAGTAAGATCTGATACCCTCTTCTGATGTGTCTGAGGACAGCTACAGTGTACTTATATATAATAAATAAATCTTAAAAAAAAAGACGAGAAAGAAGGAGGATAGTAGAAACATAGGGAGAGTCTGTGTTGCTAACATATCCAGCCATGAGGCAGAGGCAAAGAATAGGACTGGGTTTGGATTAAAAAAAAAAAAAAAAAAAAAAAAAAGAGCAGATGGATTCTCGGAGGCCTGGATAGGTGCACAAGAGGATGGGCAGAAAGCAGGTCTTTTCCTGGCCCCCGATGCACATGGTGAATGCTGAGATGGGGTCTCTGTTGTCACAGTGTTCTGTGCTCTCCTTGTGGGGAGAGCTGGGGAGTCAGCTCCCAAGTCTGGTGTACCTGTTAATTCTGAGGCTTGGTTTCCCTGGTAGGATTTTGAGATGCTTATATGCTCCTACAGTCTCAATGCACCCCAATAAATGTACGAGATGACATCCATTCTGCTTCCAGAAGTCATGTGCCAGTTTTTACTGGATATGCAGTGCTGGACAGGTGCTGGGGTGTGTACATCTCCCCAAGTACTGTCATTCTGTCATCCCAAGGTGGAATTTTTAAATAGAATCTCTCAGGGCAAGATACAAAACTGAGTGACTTAGAGTAGGCCATAACCTTCTCACAGCAGTATTCAATAGAATATTAGTCATCCTTCTAAAGGTGGGGAAATTTGACAGGTGCTACCACCTGAGAGTCTTGAAGACCTCAGACAGAATGAACTCAGCCTGTCACAAGGGTATGATGCCATAAACTTTATCAGCCCCATGGAGTCAATGGCAAATGCTGTTTCTCTATCTAGAAACTATCTAACTGGTACAGAAGATGAGAAAATTCTGGAAACAGCCAGGGACAGCCATACAATGGTGTAGACAGACTTGATGCCAGTGAGCTCTACTTAAACACAGCCCACGCTGTGATGTCTACCTTGTGTGTATTTCACCACAGTAAGAAAAGAAGTTAAACACAAAGAAGTACATGGAAGTAACATGAACAGGGTGAAGAAAAGGAAACCCTCAAACAGGATGAACCTCTGGAAATGAGCAAGAAGTGGGCAAACCTTTAGCAAGATATATCAAAATAAAAACATGGGACTGGGGACAGCTCGAGGGATAAAAAGCTTGTCACCCAAGCATGAAGACCTAAGTTCAATCCCCAGTACCCAGACGAAAAACCCTGGCTCAGCAGCAGGTGAATGTAATTTCAATGCTGGGGAGTCACAAAAAGGAGGATGGATGCCCAGGGCTCAGTGGTCAGGCAGTCTAGCCCCAGGTACCAGTGAGAGATCCTGTCTCACAAAACAAGGTGGGAGGCAGGATATGGTGGTGCATACCTTTAATCCTAGCACTTGAAAGGGAGAGACTGAGGCCAAGGCTGGTGGTCTACAAAGCAAGTTCTAGGACAGCCAGCGCTACACAGAGAAAACATATCTTGGAAAACAAAACAATGGAGAGCAACTGAGGAAGACATTCACCATCATCCTTTGGGCTCTATAGACAGATGGACATGAGCATGCATGTGTGTGTGTGCACACATGCACATGCAGATGTGTATACACATGCACACACACTGTGAATCAAAGCCAAAGGAGGTGCTTGGAGGATAGTCCTGATAGTGAGAAGACAAGTCTTGCAGGTGCAGCAGACACTGAAAGGGTATCAATGTCAAATACCTTTCTGTCAATAAATTTACAGATTAGGTGAAATATACACAATTACTGCAAGACAAACAGTGCCAAAATCAATTAGAAAAAAAGTGTAACTCAATATTTCTACATCAGCTGAGAAATCGAATTCACAGTAGAAAACCACACCACTCAGTGCTGAAAACTTTCAAGGACTCAGAAAGCAAGTCTAATGGTGCTATTTATCAAGTGTTAAAAAAAAAAAAAAAAACTCGACAGGGATATGTTGCTGACCAAGTACACACAGCCCTGGGTTCAAGTCACCCCCCACACACATACACACAAACAAACACAAGTGTGTTGTATTAGTTTCTGATAGGACCAAGGCAAAGAAGACAGGGTGAATTCTGTTTCATAGGGTGAGAATTTTAGTGTTATTATTTGGGTGTGGTTGAACAGACAGGGTTTTGCCTCTTATATATGTTGGGGTCATGAGAAACCAGATCCAAAATGCAAGGACAGATGAGAAGTGGGAGGTAGGTTGATCTCTGTTTCTCCTCCTGTGGAGCCTGCTCTAGCCTGTGGAAATTGATTGGTAATGTCTGCCTGGGCAGCTAGAGGGAGTATGGAGCAGTCTCAGGAGATGCAGGTCATTGCAAAGGTTCAGGCAAGGGACCAGTTGCTTATCTAAAGTACATGGAAGGTGTAGGGCTGTAACAGAGCAAGAAAAGAACCAGAAATGGTCTCTCAACTTGTCAAGCCCAGGAGAGAGAGAGAGAGGAAACAGGCAGACTTTGTTAACAATGAAGCAAAACCAGGAATTCCATTCCTAAACAAGCTGTGAATCTGGAAGGGATGGATGGAGAGTCCAGGGTGGCTGCTGGGAAGATGGTTGCCCTGAGGCCTGGAGTAAAGATGAGGGCACTGGAAATATGAGGTGAGTATGCTTCCTCACTCTTACAGTGTTCTTTCTCTTTGCCTAGTATGATGGCTGGTCCTCACTTTTACATAGGAGTCACACCTCTGAACCTGTCTACAAGGACAATTCTAAAAGGTTCAACTGAACACGCACAGCACCCTTTTATGGTTGGGTCCTGGACTAAATAAATAGAAAAAGTAAGCAGGGTGCAGCTCTCCTCTGTCCCAACCTCCTGACTATGAATGTAATGAACCCTGCTGCCTCATGATCCCGCCACCCTGACCCCCCACCCCACGAGACTGTGTTCCCAAAGCATGAGTCAAAACAAAGGAACACAAGCAAATGGAAACAACCTTTTCTTCAGTCGCTTTTCATTTGACATTTTGTTACAGCCGAGGTAACTAACATAGGTTAAAGAGCAAAAGAAATTTTCTCAAACCCCTGGAACCTTATCTTTCACTTCCTAATATAGCTAATTAACAACAAAACAAATTTTATGTTTTAAGCCAAAAAAATGGCTCAGGCATGTCCCAGGGCTTCACAAAGAGCCATTCCGATGTGTGGCTTCTTCTCTGACAGACCTGGGATTGAAGCCCAGAGTAAGGACCACTCAGCTATGGCCGGGTCCCAGGGCCTTGAGGGACTGTCCAGGACCAGGCCTCACTCTGGGGCCAGCAGTGGCCCCCTTGCTGTGTCTCCTCAGCATCTCTATCCCTGCGCTGGTTGCTTGTCATTGTGCGTTGGAGCCCATTGCTGGGAGGGCGGCTGTGATCGCACACCTGACAATGGTGTCCTGATTGGAATTAGCTCCATTAGAGATCTCATTGTATGCCTGCTCTGTGCAAGATGCTCCCTGCCCCAACCCCCTCCTACATTTCCTTTGATGTGGCAGGCAGCACAAAGGCTCACAGGGGTCTGTTTCAAGAGGGACACAACTGCCTGGGCGTCACAGCTGCTTCTCTGCAGCATTCACCCTCTCTGGTTGCCACTTAGACACCCCCAGCCCCACTGCAGGGCCCGGGCTTGCTCATCTGCTCTTCTTCAGCTCCCACACTTTCTTCCGTTCCCATTTCCTCAGTACATTCGAGCCCCTGGGGACCATCCTCACATCTTTTTGGCCCATGCCTAGTCCTTTTGGAGATTCAGTGGGCAGCCTAGGTCAGTCAGCCTCAGCCCATTATTCCTCAAGGCTCTCCAGTCTATACAAAACATGGCCACCAGGGGAAGCAGTCTAAAGATGAAAAAGACAGCATCTTATGCTTATATTCTGAAACTGTGGAAGGACATGCACCTCCATCCCTCTTCCCAGAAAATAATAATAATAATATTTTTTAAAAAAAAGATGCTTTCAACGGTAATTACCGTACAGATGAACACTCCAGCAAAAGAGAAGCAATCATTGCAGACTGTTTCCTAAGCGTAGGCGTGAATGCGGAGAGCCGGCAGCAATTGAACCAAAATTATGTCTCAGACTTCTCAGCTCAACGGTCCCGCCCCTGTGCTACCACGCCATCTTACATGCTCGGCCACAGGAAGGCTCAGCCTGGTGAACACACTCTTAATGGTACCCACAGTTTCCTTCTGAGAGGAGCAGGGTGAGGGGGCTACTGTCCCAGGGAAGAGGGACCTAGCCATCCTCCGTCACAGTCACACCCATGGGTGCACACAGAGCATCCACCCCTGAAAACGTCCTGGGGCACAACAATATGAAGATGGCCTCTCTATGACTCTTCAGTGTTTCCTCTGCCTATCCCACATCAGCCCTGGCTGTTGGACATCCCAGGGCCTCTAGGCTTCGGCCATACTGAAGAGGTGAGACTGGGGATTCCTGTCCCTGTGATAGACAAATATGGGAGATATTTTACTTGTACGGTAAAAAGCAAAGAACAAAGTCCTCTGCTGGACTCAGTAGGGACATGTTATTGCACAGAGGCAGGCCCAGAATGGCCCGCCAGGGATATCTGCAGAAGAACATTTTACCTAAAAGCCATGTGGGACATTAGGGGCCTCTGCTTCCAAACCTGGTAGTCAGCATGGACAATCTACCCAGCTGAACTCTAGTGGTGGCTTGGTAGCAGATGGGTTAGGATGGGCACAGGGCCATCGAGCCCCATGCATGTCTCACGTGGCCTAAGGTTTGTGTAGCTGTCGCTAGGATAGCAGAGGTCTCAAAGGGGAAAGCCACTGCTGCCCCATCCTTCCCGGGAGCCCTTAGCAGTAGAGGTTGGAGCGACATTCTTAAAGTGGGGATAAGAAGGCAGAGGCTCTATCATCTTAGCCAAAGGGACACCACAGGAAGCAGACAGAAGATAACAGTATCAGAGGTAAAGGCCTGCCTCACAGTCAGCAAAGGCTGGCGCCCTGACCTAGATAAGGAGCTGAGCGTAGCCCCGGGCAGTTGGATCATAGAGGTAGAGCCTTCCCCTGGGGCTGTTAGAAGGGGCTTAACTGTGTAGACACCTGGAATTCAGCCGAGGTCCCAGGGAGACAAGAACTGAGACACTCAACCTCGTTCTCAGTACCTATACCTGAAGATGCATAGTTGTAACATTATAAAAGAGGAATATAAAAGATACTCGAAGTTTTTAAAAAAAAAAAAACCACCCAAAGCATAGACAGAGCTGAGGGGAGGCGCCTGTCTGTTCTGCCCTTGCCGGGGCTCACCCAGGCCCATGGAGCAGACTTTTACAGAGGCCGTTGAGAGACCTCAGCTCCTCGCAGTATATTGTGCTGATGACCTTGACTGAAAGGTGGATGGATGGAGTCACAACCATGAGACTGACTTTCTGGGGGGTTAGGCTGGGCCCTCATCTCTGACTAACGCTCGTTGTTATTCTTTTCCTAACCACACTGTCACTTCCAGTCAGTTCCAGATCCCGCTGCCCCTCCTGTTGTTCATGAGAGTCACTTGGAGAGGTTAAAACTTAGATTCTCAGGCTACATAGTGATCAGAAGGGTATAGACTCCCTGCCGTTGACTTGACCTTCCTCTGACCCAAGGAGGGGCCCATGACCAAGTTGAGAGTGGCAGGCACCATTGTCCACTGAACCCATGTCCCCATCCTTCAGGACTAATTTCCCAAGCTCTTTGAGGAAAACTTCTTTCCAAATGCATGTCGTAGGGTACAAGCCAGGCCATTCAGAGTCAATGCTAGGACCCATGGGGACTTGTTCCTTATAAACTACTGTAAAGTGAGCCAACTCCAGTTGACAAATGGCAGCTTTTAAAACTCTTAACTTCATTTAAGGAAAAAAAAAAGAGAGTTTTGTTGTTGCTGTTGAATTGAAGCACACACACATACACACACACACACACACACACACACACACACACAACAGAAGGCAGCTGTATCATTAACCGATGCCGGATGTGCAGGGCTCTTCACGGCTGCTTGTTCCTGGCAAGATCATCCCTCACCCATCTTTCCTGTCTCCCATGAGGGAGAAATGATGCAGACACAGGGTGCTGGCTCAGCCTGCCGTGGAGGACAGCACGGGCTTCCTTATAACACAGCACATGCCATGCTAAGGCTTCCCTGTGTCCCTGGGCCTAGTAGGGCCACCAGTTACCATCCCATATGCTCATATCACAGGTATGCTTTCACTCTCCCTGTTCCAAGGAGCCCAGGGGCTAGTGAGGGTCCCAGACCCCCACCGCTACCAGCTATAAGGCCTGACACTGGGACCAGAGGCCCTGAGTGATGGAAGACAGGCAGGCCATCACTTGGAATTTTCTTTCTGAGCGCTCTCCAGCGCTGACTCCCAGCTTTGAGGCTATTGTTTCTGAGGTCTGAGATGACTCCTCTCCCACCTCAGGAACTTATCATCACCATCTTAAGCTTCATAATAATTGTCTTTCAAACTTGACTGTGTGTGCACACACACATCTCAACCCAACATTTAAACACTGGATATTTGATGATATTGGAGAATCAGCATTAGGATTGTAACTATGTTAATGATAACACAGGCAGCCCCCCTTATTTGTAAGGGTTCTCCTGGCGTTATGGTTAATTTTGATTGACAACTTGGCAGGATTTAGGGTCACATAGGCGCACACTGTACAGCTTCTGGGAAGCCACGTTATGTCTACACAGGTATGTGACTGACCTGACATGGCTTCAGTGCCAGGAAGGTGGTAAACATGGTCAGAACTAACCTCACCTGAGGTCTCATTGCTCTGTCCCCATGGACTGTTCCTAGCTGTTTTGAAGTGGTGGCCCAGGGTCCAACCTTAGCACCCTGAAATTCTGCTGTTTTCCTGGGGGAGTCTATTTCTGCTTATCCATAGCTGGCGGCAAGGAACAACAGACTGAATACATGATAAATGATCCTACCAAAGGGTTTCTCACTAGAGGGGCCCCCCTCTACACACATGTACTTGTGCATGTAACACACACACAGATTGAGAGAGAGAGAGAGAGAGAGAGAGAGAGAGAGAGAGAGAGAGAGAGAGAGAGAAACACTATGATAAGTAGCCTAGGCTAACCTTGGGCTCACCTTGTTCTAAGTTTTTCCTCAAATTCCTAATCTTCCTTTCTCCACCTTTCCAAGGCTATAGTTATCAGGCAGGCACACACCAGAAACCCAGGTCATCTTCCTTCTTTCCACCTCTCTTGCAGTACTGGGGATTGAACTTGGGGCCTCATGAATAGTAAGTGCTAGGTAGTAAGTGCTCTACCACTGAAGCTCCCCCTACCCCCACCCCAAGCTCCTAGCAACTGTTAGCTGTTCATATTGCAGGGAAAGGGAGAGGCTTCGTGGGCCTGCTGTACCTCGAGAGCCCTTCCGTCTTCTACAAGGAGAGGTTAACCAGGCTTCGTCTACAGAGGGTCTCATCTGAGTGCTCACAGCTGCTCAATGTATGGATCTGTCCAACCCAATGAAACAGCCACTGCAACTCCTTGTCGTGGGACCCTGGAGAAGGCTTCTTCCTCCCCCTGATCTCAGTTTTCCTATCTGTGAATGGGTGTGATGACTGGCCCAATGCAAAAAGCCAACATATGGGAGCGTTGAAGGACCCAAGGAAAGATGCTGGATGTGAGTAGATGCTCCCTAGACATATGATGGCCTGCTGGCTGGTCATGCGAGGTCATGCGAGCTCCACGGGGCATGCTCCATGGGGCAGCCATTCAGCGAGAGTCTTGGTTTATAAACCTATTATACTTCCTTTTCTTTTTCTTTCTTTCTTTCTTTCTTTCTTTTTTTTTTTTTTTTTTTTTTTTTTTTTTTTTTTTTGCATGAAGTTGAGGAACAATGACACGCCCCTCGCCAGCCACAGGCAGTCTGGGTACCAGTTTTTAGGCCAAGAGCGCCTCTGTGGCTGAGTGAGCAGCTAAGGGAGGGGGCTGCTGCTGGTTACTCCTGTTGGTGCCACGCTGCCTTTCTGCGCAGTGGTGCTGCGCTGCTTTTCGGGCTCTGCGTGGTGTAGCCGAGCGTGACTCAATCCTGTTTTCATTCACAAGTTCAGGCACCCACTTTAAATAGACTTCACTTGGGATCTACCCTGGGATAATTACTTAATGTGCCATTTAATCGGAGATCTAATTAACGCAGGCGTTCTCTGACAGCCATCACGGGGCGCAGAGAGCAGGTAGGCGCTGGGCTGTCACCTGGATTCCGGAGGAGGTGTCTGAGGCCCGGGAGCAATCTCGGAGTAGCAGAAAAAGGCTACCGAGCACTGGTACCTTCACCCTGTGACTTTTGAGGTGACACAGGAGGAAGAGGTGCAGGATTCTGGAGGCCTGACCCCCGCTGCTGACCCAGAAGGGCAGTGAGTGTATTGGGTGGGCACGCTGATGGCCACAGGGCTGAGTGCCTTCTCTAGCAATGGCAGTGGGGAGAGGGAAATGTTGTAGGGCCCAGTGAATAATGCTTGGGTCACACCAGGGAAAGCGTTCTGGAAGCAGACCCCCGCAGCGGGCTTGTTGGTGCCACACTAGCCAGAGCATCGATTCTGCACTCAACTAAATCTCACATGACCACGGCACCTACTATGAGCCACAGAACTTCATTGTCCATTCCACTGACCTATCCAGTCACAGGGGGTCTCTGCAAAGGCCCTGCTGGCCTCAGGACAAGACACTTATCTGCAGTCTTCAGTAACCCCACCTCCACTCCCCAGGAACCTCAAGAACCAAATTCCAGGAGAGCCTGGTGTGTTGGAGTTTTCCAGAACAAACATCACCCAAATGTCCCAAGAGACAAGGTAACAATGCTTGAGGTCCTGTGGCAGCTGCCCGAAGTGCAGATGGCCTCTGAGGGCAAAACCAAGTTTGTCGGAGTAAGTCAGTCACCACACTTTGCGCGGAGGGCTGGGTGTTTAAGGGAAGGGATTCCTCAGGCCAAAGCCTGATAGGAGGTCAGGGGTCAACGTCCACTGTGACATTTCTAACCCCACTATCCAAAAATTCTCAAGGAATGGCAGCTGGGCCCAGAAGTGGAGGAACCACACCTAAGACCCACAAAAATAAAGGGTCCTGTGGCTATGTTAACTTCTTCAAACAGTCCTGCCCTAGGTAGGTCACTGACTATATTACATCTAATATAATATTATTTATAGGGCCAATCACTTTATTATATTTAATATTGTTTGTATTAGATTTATATTAGATTCAGGAGCTCTGAAGACCCAGAGAATAGTCCAGAGTTAATGCTTCTCTCTGGCCCCAGAGGGTGCTGTTGCCTCACAAATGAGATTCCTTCCCTTTGCAGAGACTAGAAGTTTCCATGCACAGGGAATCTTCCAAGGTTCCTTGGCTGGTCTTTCTTTCCCCAGAGGAAGTCTTTCCAAATCCCGTGGCTGGAGCAAAGAGCAGGACCTGTCAGAGCTGAAACACTGTTGACTGTCACTGTGTCTTTGGTCTGTTGCAATGTGTCAGAGAGTATCACCACGTATCAAAGCCCTCTGCTCTACAGGCTACATACCTTTCCTCTGACATCCTCTACTGTGTGGAGTGGACATTCTGTCCCTGTGCTGTAAGGCCTTATAGAAGCCGGACACTGCATGGGGTCCCAGTGTCCCCAACAGGGCTTAGGGCTGCATGATAATACCCTTACATCGTTTGGAGATTTTGTGACCCTAAATTTCAGCTGATCCCTCCAGTGTTCAGGAGAATTCGTGTCTGGAAGGCATTTCCGGTTCCTTCTGGCCCTGCTGCAGGGCTCTTAGGCCTCTGGGCTCCCTTGGAGGAATCTGGCAGCCAGCAAGCTCTTGGAAAAGATCCTGTTCAGCAATGAGCTCTGGCCAGATGTTCTGGGTTTTGAGCCATATTTTTTATGACCCAAGAAGGACCCTTTCCCTCATTTTTAAGGAAGGGAAGAACTCAATGAGTGGGAAAACTGGGCTTAGGGTGTCTGTTTAACACTGTAATGTGCGAGGAGACCAAGGTTGGGTCCCTTTACATTTGCAGCTGAGCCAGCGGTGTTGAAGGCCACAAGTCAGGCAGGGGATACAGGATTGAAGAGAAATGCTTTCTTCTCACATTTGTGCACAAGAGGGAGAAGGAAGAGGAGGAGAAGGGGGAGACAGTCAAGGCAGTCGTGGGCACTACCCTCCTCTGCCTGTCTCACAACGGATCACATGCTATGCCATGCCTTCACTGGGAAAAAAAAAAGGAAGAGCAATAATAAAAGGCACTGTACATGCTCCTCTGGCCTCCACATGCATGTACATGTTTGTGTGGAGAGACACACACATTCACACACACTCTCACACACTCAACACACACAAAAATGGGAAATAAAAATAGAGCATTATTAGGCAAAATGTGCTAACTGAAATGAACTGGGCATACTGGGATCTTAGGGAGCAGAGCATGACCCCCAAGATAAATCGCCTGATGCCTAACCAGTCATGCTCACTTCACATAAACCATGTCTGGTCTTCAAGAGGCTCGTGACCAGCATCCCAGGGCTTCAGAAAGCAAAATGGCAGCCAAAGCTTTTCAACATAGTAGGTGTTCCAAGCTTCCAGAGGGCTTACCCCAGCATGCTCCAGTGAGACAAAGACTGCCCTGCATCTGTTAACTGATCCCCAGAAGCTTTTCTTTGTGGCTCCTCTTCTAGCTGCTGAGAGAGGGTCAGAGAAAAGAAGGTGCACAGGCAGTCCCTATTTCTCCCTGCTGGCAGTGGCTTAGATAGGCACGGGCCTGCCACCCGACCACACCAAGGGCTGCCTTAGACTTCATGTTGAGCCACTGATGTTAAGACTATGAGCTTGGAAACCCCTACTGTATAAACAGCTTCCTCCTGCTTTGGAGGGGAGTGGGCAGGGGGCCTGTCAAACACATTTGGTTATCCTGGTTTAAATGAAAATGGCTTCCACAGGCTCATATGGAGTAGTAATATTTGGAGGTGTGGCCTTGTTGGAGTAGGTGTGGCTTTGTTGGAAGAAGTGTGTCACAGGGTGTGGTCTCTGAGGTTTCAGAAGCTCAAGCCAAGCCCAGCGTCTCTCTCTTTCTGTTGCCTGCAGATCCAGATGTAGAACTCTCAGCTACCCCTCCAGCATTACATCTGCCCACATAGCACCATGCTTCTCAGCATGACAACAATGGACTAAACCTCAGAACCTGTAGTCCAGCCCCAATGAAATGTTTTCCTTTCTAAGAGTTGCAGTGGTCATGGCATCTATTCACAGCAATAAAACCCTAACTAGGACAAACATTTAGGAATATCAACCCAATGGTTCACAACTACGGTGATTGTGGAAAAACTCAGAAACATTTCGGGTTGTTACAGTGGGCAGTGGGTAGGGTTCCTTCTGATGTCTAGTAGGTATGGGCTGGGGGTGTTGTGAACATCCCCTGGTGTTGAGAACAGTCCAGAATGGTGAAATGACCATGACACCGGAGACAAACATCAGTGCTAGACTGGCTGACAGGCTAATTGACAGTAGCTACGACTCTTAGTCTTCAGCTGTTGCAAATGTGACCATGAAAGACAAGTCTGTCCTGAGTCTGGCAGGGGAGGGAATCACCAACCATCTTCAGTGTTGGTGCTACACGGTGATAAGATGAGACAGGGCACACATCTGTATTCATCTGGTGCCTGTGCAGAATGACACCCACAGCCCAAACCTAGGCTTTCTGGGTGGATCCAGTCCTAGCAATGGATGATTTTATGTCTGGCCAGAACTAAGCACACGGTCCTGTCCCTGCAGTCTGTGAGAAGAGACTGGTCTAAGCCTGTGAGACCCACACAGTCGCTACCTGAAAAGTTCCTTTCTCTTCCTCCTCCTCCTCTTCCTCCTTTTCCTCCTATCCCCCTCTCCTCTTCCTATTTCCCACCAGTATCCCACTCTGTTCTGCCCAGGGTTTAATATTCCTGTGTCACTCAGGTGGGTCATGCTCTCCCTCCTGTCCCCTGCTCTGTCTGTGAGGCTCAGACTAACCCTTGCTGTCCCAGACTTGCTTTTCTTGATCATCTTGAGCTGATCAAGTCTCCCAGCCCAGTGGGCCTGACCTAATAACCCCTCTTGCTCATTCTAGCCTTGTCATATTTTAGCATATGTGCTTCCTTTAGGGACAGATGTCTCTCTCCATACACAGTGAAACTTATGACATGTTCACCACAGGGCCTGATCTTCCAGAGCCTGGCAGAGCACTGTCAGAGAAGGTCATCAGAGAAACACCTTGGTAGAACACGGATGGCTGCAACACTGCCACGTCCTTTCTGGAGCTGCTAGCCTTGGCGTCTCCTGCCTGTGCCTGTTTTCTGTCAAACAGCACCCGTCTTTTCTTTTAGCCAGGGCCATCTGGAAAGACTCTCTCGGCTTGGCTTTGAGCACGGGGCAGGAATTTCCTTGTCCATGTGTCTGTGCCCAGCATGCCGCATCTGTAAACAAGAGTGTGTTGTGGGTCAGCAGCTGAGTAGGTCAGTGAGTGACCGAGTAAGGAAGAATTTGATTTGGGTGGACACTCCATGGGGATTCTGTGTATCCGCAATTCTTTGTAATCATGGTACTCTCATAAACAGAGTTAAATCACTTGATAAACCAGGATCCTGGGGACTACAGAGGGCTTAGCTGAACCTCGGAACACAAAGCCGGGAGACTGAAGATCTGTGTTTGACACAGACATTTGAGCCCCATGGCCCACTGCTTCTTGGAAGTGTTTTGAGGACCAGAAGACATATCTGTTTCAGGAGTCAGCACTAATTTTTCCAGTGCTAGTGTGTCACATCTTGTAGGAGGTGAAGTCAAACATTCCACTCAACCGGTCCCAGCTCAGTGCTTTTCTCCAATTTGGTCTGAACACAATTGTGTTCTGGGGAGAGGAGGGTGATCCAAATGTCTCCAAGCCAAGAGAATCTAGAGAGAAAAAGGGGGGGAAGAAAATTCATTCATTCAGCCAAGAAAGTGTGAGAGGCAACCTTTCAGGTTCCCAAAACCTTCATCTGTGGTGGTTTGAGTGTGAAAGACCCCCTTTAGGCTCACATGTTTTAATACTTGGTCACCAGCTGGTGGCACTGTTTGGGGAGGGTGCTGAACCTTGGGACTATGGGTCCCTGTAGGTACACCTTGAAATTGGTCCAAACTCACAGCTTCTTGGTCAATCATGATACAAACAAGCCTCACTCTGAGCTCCAACCACCGGGAATGGAGTCACCACCCAGCAGCCATGCCTCTCCGGTCATGATTGAGATGTTCATGGTTTTGCTTCCTAGTGCTAGGACTGCAGACATGTGCAGCATACGGCTTTTAGATAGGTGCTGGGGATTTGAACTCAAGATGTCATGCTTTTGCAGTAAGTACCCAACTGACTGGGCCATCTTCCTAGTCCTCAGCAATACTTTTCTTTTAGTTTTTAAGATTTATTTTTTACTTTATGTGCAAGAATGTGAGGCCAGCATGTATGTATGTCACTTGAATGCCTGGCACCCCTAGAGGTCAGAAGAGAAAGTCTGATCCCCTGAAACTGGAGTCAGAGACAGTTGTGAATGGCTGTGTGGAGAACTGGACCCAAGTCCTGGTATCTGGGTCCCTTAGAAGAGCACCTAGAACTGACAACAACGTTTAGTGGGGGTGTCCATCACGATTTGTTTCAGGGGTGTCCCGGGAAGTTCTACAGCAGTCCCACGACATAACAAACAGAAGCCCCTTGAGAAAGAAGAAGATGAGTTTGTCTCTGTTGTAATTTTAGTTTCCCATTTCAACAAAGTGTCAGTGCTCATGGGGCTAACGAGAAGCACTTGTAAAGCAGTTGCCACGTGCCAGGCACTGTTCTCAGCCCAAGCCCACAAGCTGATGTGACCACTTTTTTCATTTCATGGGAAAGTATCTGAGGCACAGAGAGGTCAAAGACCACGATTTAGATCTTGGGTTACACCTTGGCATTTGCCCCGATGCTCCGCAAATCCAGCAGAGCGGAAGTGAGCATCTCCGTGGTACAGCTGAGAGAAACAGAAATCAGAAAGGTCTAAGCCTTCGACCAGATTACACAGGTCTCCAGTGATGGTTCTGGAAGCCTTGCTGCTCTTACTCTGAGAATACCTGCAGTCCCCTCCCACCCCAACAGAGGGCACCCTCTCCTCTGCTTCCCCTGCCAGTTCCTTGGAATTTTCACAAGGTGACCCCAGGAATGGTTTTTCCCTTCTTTAGCTTCTCCACCTGATTACAGCCTTTTGTTGCCCAACCCTCAGCACTCATGGAAATGGTAGGGTTTGGGCAGAGTGAGATTCACCCCAACTTTTCAAATGCAGCACCACCACCAAAAGAAAGCACCCCCCCCCCCAGTGTGTGTGTATGCATGTCTGCCTGTCTGTAAGACATTGCTGGCTTCAGACCATTTGAAAGCATGTTAAAGGTCTCTAGGGAATGAAGGACATGTTTTAATTGATGAAGTTCTTGCCTCATAATCACACGGGCTTGAGTTTGGATTCCTAGCACCCACATAAAATATTTCAGAGCCGGGGAGGCTGAGACAGACAGGTTCCTGGAGCTCCCTAGCCAGTTAGCTTTGCTGAATTGGTGAGCCTTGGGGTTAGTAAAAGATCCTATCTAAAAAGAGCCACTGAGGGAGGCAACTAACGTCAACCTGGGCCTTTACATCTACACACACACACACACACACACACACACATACACACACACACACACACACAAATCAATCAGTCAATTAAAAGCATCTAGTGTGCCATTCAATCTTCAACTTTCACTCAATAAAGCAGGCTGGCATAGAAGGGAAAGGACAAGTCCTCAGCAGATCCTGAAGAGTTAAGAGGATTCTGGCTCTGAGAATTTGACCCTCAAGGCACAGAGTTGGATCAGCGCCTGCCCATGCCCCCAAGGTTTTTCTCCACCCCTACCCTCCTTGAGGCCAGCTCTTAATTGGACTTTTAAGATGAGATGCTGAGACACGGCTTGACTCCTGTTTATATTGCTGAAGATAGACTTTAATTGTGCCTATTACTTTTATTATAAGCATTACCGTACTCATTACTACACATTCTAAAAATAATAGAGCTGCTTTGTGCTCTGTGCATTTAGAGGGGACTTCATTTCCGCTGGGGTCAGAGGTCAGGGTTCAGAGGACAAGGCTTAGTGGGAATGCATTTGTATGGTGCTGGAGGAATGGGGAGTGCAGAGAGAAGAGTGACAGCAGCTGGGGTAATCTGGGGTTGTCAGAGCCCAGGGTGACAACATGGCTCCTCAAGTCTACAGAATATTCAATTAAAGGGCCCCAAGGAGAAGACGGATAAAGACCAAGCAGTGGCACCTTTGAACGGATCCTACTTCAACTCATTTTCTCAGACTTCAGTGAGCTTTCAAGCAGAAAGAAATCTGGAGATGGGGTGAGAGAGGGCAGGATTGCTCTTTCAGCCTTGGGAGACTTTGCTCTTGTATCCTAGACACGCGCCTTCCTCGGGCTGAGCTGTTCTGCCACCAAATGAGTTTACTGCTGTTACCGCTGAGATGGCAAATGGGCCTGTAAGCCCCTCTCTCGGGTTTTTCCATTTTCTAGCTCATCTTCCCTGGGATTTATGGGAGGGTTTTGGGTGCAGCCTCTAACATGACGGTGACTCTGTGATCTCTGTTGACAGTCAGAAAACACTATAGTTCTCAACATTTGGCAGAGACACAAAAGGAAAATAAATCAATATTGCCAGGGAGACTATCATTTTTGAGGCAGACTTAATTATGAATTATTAAGAATGGTTCAGTTGAATTAAAAGAATTAGGAGGGCTCCTCTGTTTAATGTGGGCGTCAGCGATGCGTGCTAAGTAGCAACTAGGTTCATTACCAAAAGTTAGATTCATTAGGTTATATAATTTGCAAGTTTCTATTCTTAATTTCTCCTAGCCAAATCCAATTATTTTCTTGAAATAGCATAATTAGTGGCGGGGGGGGGGGTAGAAAGGGAGGGCACATTAACATGACATGAAAATAACACATTTTTCTTTCCATTTGGTTACAGGAATTTTTGAATGTATTTCTGGCTCACACAGAATAGCACTTGAGTGTACATAGACCCCTGGCCTCCCTCACCCATTTCCATGCCCACCTGCCTTGCTCACACACCTGAGGTCTATCAGCAACAGGTAGTAGGAAGTAGCCATCTCACCTGAGCATTTGGGGAAAAAAACGAGGTTTTTTTGTTTGTTTGTTTTAGTTTTGTTTTGGGTTTTTTGTTTTTTTTTTTTTTTTTTTGTTGTTGTTTTTTTTGCACTGACCTCTTTGTAGCCAATTAAAAAGCTCCCCAGAACATCTCCACACACTTTCCTTTTTTTCCTTTCAGGAGGAAGTAGTTGAGGCTTCCAGGGAGCTTTCTAGCCATCATCTTTCAAAGCATCACCACTGTTTTATGCAAAGATAGATGTGGGGTGGTGGGCAGCTGGGTGCAAAGAGACAGAGTGCAGAACCTTCCGGAAATGATTTCAAATCAGAGCTTCTAATAGGCAATTATATAACCTGTTTGTCTCCTAGATGCTTCTGTGGCTCTCTGTATTTCTTATTATTGTGCATGAATGATCGCCTAGCTTAGGTAAGACATGGCTTATTACTACAAAACAGAGAGAAGAGCTCATAATTAGCCTGTTGATTTCAGCCACATAAACAACTGAGCTGGGATGTGCCACTTTGAAAAACTAGGAAGGTGCATGGAAAGAAAGAGATACGGAGATGTGGGGAGGGAGGAGGGAGGGAAAAAGGACCCCCAGGATCCTCTGTTCCATCTGCCAGAGTTTGGGGATGAACGTAAGCATAACCTCGTCACAGTTTTTTTCACTCCTTTTGGACCAGGCACATTCAGAGTGGTGACTTCATTCTGGATATCAGGGGCTCCGGATGACTGCCAAGGACAGTCATGATTCAGGGAGTGTAAGCGGGGCAGGTGTGGCGCATGCCTTGCAAACTCAGCAGTTGGGAGGCAGAGGCAGGTAAATCCTGAATTTGAGAAGAGCCTGATCTACAGAGCAAGTTCTAGGATGGACCAGGCAACACGGAGAAACCGAGTTTTGAGTTGGAGTCAGGGGATAAAGAAAGAAAATGGTTTCAGGGGTATGTTTATTTGTCCTGAGATGTTTTTATGCTGTAGGTCATATGTGCTTCAATACTTTGGCTCAGCTTCTGAATAACGGTTTCCCTGGAATGAAAGTTCCACTAAGAACCTACCTGGGTGTAGGTACCCACCTAGAAATGTGGACCCATTTTCCCATAGCAGGGGGTAAGAAGCACTGCGAAACCAACACCACGGAGTTGGAGACATGTAGCAAGACATATCACACAGGAAGTACCTCATCCTCCAAAGAAAGAGTGAACTCACGTTTCCTGTGAATAATATTCTCCCAGGGCCATGCTTAATTATCATTATTATTAATTTTAGAATTCTTTAAGCACGCACTGTCTTCACGAGAGCATTAAGAAGTTCCCCCATCTGCTTTCTCTTCTTGAATACAACCTCTTCTTGGTCCACTATGGCCAGAGTCTCTGCTCAGTTGGGTACTCTCCACCTCTGCGGGTGAACCCGAGCTCTGTTCTACCCTAGTCCTCAAATTAGAGCAGACTTGCACAGTAAGAGGTGAAATTTTCACAAAAATATCTGAGCAAGAGAGACTGGGAGATGGATTTAATTGTTTGATCCACTCAAAGGGATGCCTGGAAGTGATTTAATCTCTCTTTCCTTCTTGCCAGAAGACACTGTGACCAGTAGGTCAGAATGTGGGCTGCATGGTGGTAGCCATGTCCCCTGCAGAGCCCTCTCACAGTGCTCACCTCCACGTGACATTCTCCCCTGCTCTTCAAAATTGTGTCCCCTGGGAATCCAGGGGAGCAGATTGGCACTGAGCGGGTGATGGGGTGCTCACGCGAGCGAGACCTCCTGCCTCCCGTTATTTCTGTGCTCATTTTCTTCATTTGCTAAAGAGGGTGGTGAATCATGAGTGCTTCATCCTCGTTAGGCACACACAGACATATGTGAGCTGAGATGCAGGGTAGAGACAGGCCCATAGTTGGAAGAAATGTAACCTTAGGAGGAGAAAGGGCAAAGGTATTTATTGTCGTCTAAATCCTGTGTTCGAATCTTATAGATAGATCTGTCTTGCCTAGTCTTTGAGAAAGAATGCGCATGCGTCATGGGAATCTTCTTTAACCCGTATCTGGAAAGACGTTTGCTATGTCCACGCTCTCTTATCGGCAAGACCATCGGCCTGGACAGCCATTCTGAGCCCTGGGGTGACTGGCTGACCTACACTCTTGCATTCCTGGGCTTGCTGCCTTCCAGAAAAAGACACACGGGTCCCTTTGGAGCCTGTGTGGCTGTGAACTGCCCGGTCTGCAGGGTTGTCCTCCCCACACAGCATAACCAGAGTCTGGATAAAGCTGAGTCCCACCTACCGTTTCACAGATGGATCTGTTCCCGTGGCCAAGATCAGCAGCTAAGAAATCAGTGCCCTCTGATGACGAAGTTCCAGAAAGTACATGTGAAATTCACTCTCTCCCCCTGGGACCTTGCCTTTGCCCACCCACCACATGAACCAATAATATCGCAGCTCAATAATATCGCTCCACTCTCCACATGACGCCAAACTCCCTAGGCTTCAATCAGTTCTCACAGTGGTGCTGGGACAGTGGGGATGTTGTTTCCATTTTATAGGTGAGGAGAGTGGGGCTCCGAAGTTAAACAAAGTCACCCTAAATTCACAACTGATGACAGGGAGATCTAAGATACTGAATCACAGTCTTCAAAAGCCCCTATATCTTACCTACCACCCTATCCAATATCAATCTCAACTTGGTCATGTTTCCAGCCTGGTCAGTGGATGGGGCAAGCCAACTTATATTCAGTCCATTGTGAAGATCCCTGAAGATGGACAGGCCAAAGACCAAGGTTATCTTAGATGCTCCTGAACAGAAGTCAAAGTTCCTAGACCCAGAGAGCCTAGGGAAGCTCCCCTGAACACAATCTTTCTTTAGTGTCCAGCAAGAGACTAATTATTCCAAGCTTCTCAGGTGGCCTTTGTGCTATGTAGAAAAAAAATTCATCTAATTAGAGAAGCGTTGTGTGTATAGGGCAAATGTTTTAAATGGGATGTTTGGTGAAGTACTCCGCATGAGGCAAAGGGCATGGGTTGTGGGACTTTATCTGTCAAGGCTATTTCAATATAAAGGTTCAGCAAGGCACATCGATGAATCAGGCAATTGAGTGTCTCCTTCCAGCGCCGAGGCAGCCAAATGTTCCCGCACAGCCCTGTGCTGCATGGAAATATTTCTAATTAACACAGCCCCCTTTGAGATGGACCGCTTCAGAAGGCTTTGTTAATGAGGCGACTTTGCCCTGTGTTCTGTACTGGCTGAAACCTTTGAGCTCCCGTTTATCAAGACACGGCTAACTGGGGACAAAACCAGATGGCTCCATTTCTTCCTGGGGAGGAGACATCTGCAGTTAGTTAAGGGACCTCCATCAATACTGGAAGGGACCAGAATATACTTTTACTTGAGAAAACAGAGAGAATGAGACCAAGGAGTCAGAACAGGACAGGCTCAGGTATAAATTGAGTGTTCCCTCATCAGTCAGTGATCAGAGGATCACGAAGCAGGTAGGACCATGTGGGGGTGGGCACCCACAGTCTTGGTGCTGACAGCTCTCAGGTGCACACCTGGGTGATTGTTGTTCGCTGGTAGGAACCACCTCACCTGGAGACAGCTGTGAGGCTGCATCCTCTCTCTGCAGGAGTGAAGGACACTGAGAGGCTGTGAATGAGTGGGCACAGTGAGTGTCTGGGGTGTGGGGGGTCTCTGGTCCCTAGGATCTCGGGGTAAAGAAGCTTGGAGAAGGCTCGGTGCTGGGCACCCTAGAGGATGGATTGAGAGCCACTCCACAAACTTCATATATGTTTCCTTCCCCTGCTCTCCTGGCCCGGTTGCTGCCTCCTAAAAGCATCCAACATGAAGCCACAACTATGGGGGTCCCAATTTCAACTCTCCTTAGAGGACAAACAAATCCTAAGACTTCCTTAGAAACTTGGCAGAGTTTTTCTATTTGCTGAGTTCCCAGCATGCTCTTGATCCCTGGAGCACTGGATATAGTGGGCATTAGAAAGATCTAGAAAGGCAGTGGTGCTGGCAACCCTGCCCTCGCCCCACATGAACCAATAGGACTGGCAATGCCACAGTGGGGAAACAGGTTCACAGGTTCTGTGGGAAGCTGCACCAGGTCAGAGGGCAGAGACACAAGGGGTAACACAACAGGTGTTTGGCCCAGTCAGGGCAGGGCATGAGGTAGAGAGATGGATACTCTCTGAGGCCCATACTATGAACTGTGTACCAGAGCTTTCAAGATGTAACAACTAAAATCTAACCTGAGGAAGACACAAAGCAGGCAGCCTAGAGCCCATAACTTGGTGCACCGCTTTAGTTTGTCACTCTAACTTTGTTCTGAGCTTCTCCTTGGTAGAAACGTCTTACAGTCTTGGAGAAACATCTTCTACTTTGAATCTTCAGGCCTTTTGCTCTCTCCCTGCAGAGACTCACCTGCTGAGTGGTTCACAACACAGAGACATTTCAGTCCCCAAGAGAAATCTCCGTGGCAGCTTCTTTTGGGAATCTACTGTGCTCTTTCTGTCTGTCTGTCTGCCTGTCTGTCTCTGACTCTGTTGTGGCCTCTCTCGCTCAGCTCCCTCTGCTTCTCTCTGTCTCTGTCTCTCTGTCTCTCTGTCTCTCTGTCTCTCTGTCTCTCTCTCTCTCTCTCTCTCTCTCTCTCTCTCTCTCTCTCTCTCTGTGTGTGTGTGTGTGTGTGTGTGTGTGTGTATGGTGTGAAATGTAGGCCAGAGATCAACTTTGGGTGTTATTCCATAGAGCAGCTCTCCACCTTGCTTTTTGGAAGCAGAGTCACTGGCTGGGGTCTGGGACTCACTATTTAGAATGATAAGCTCCCAAAATTCTCCTTGCATCCACAATCCCCAACATGGATGACATATGGATGGCACCACATTCTCTTTTCACCCATGTAAAGAAACTCTAGAAGTCTCTTGGGTCTTCAGGGGCAGAGACATCTTTCTACCCATTCCTATTACATGTAAAGACATTACGTATTTTACACTGGCGACTGCCGAGTGCTTGGTGTGTGGCAAACATGGCAAAGAAGGAGGTTTTCCATTCTTGTTCTTGTTGTTGTTGTTTATTTAAGTGTGGAATAACTATTTGGGTTGTGGCTACTGTTAGATGGCCCAATTTTAGAAGCTAGTGCACATGATAATCTGTTGAATGAATGTCAACCTCTTTTCCTGTTACTTATCAGCTTTGTTTCTTTATGTAGGTTCTGAAGATGACCCAGACCCTGTGCATATATGTATGGTAGTGTGTACTTGTGTGTACTTGAGTGTACTTTCATGTGCATGAAGAAGCCATAGTCAATGTTGGTTATTCTCCTTAAACATTTTCTACAGTTTGAGGCAAGGGAATCACATTGAATCTGAAGCTTGCCAGTTGTCTAAACTCACTGGCTAGCAAGTCCCCAGAGTCACCTGCCCTCACCCCCTGGCCCTGCCTTCCAGGTGCTAGGATTGCAGGTTCACACTGCCACACCAGGCTTTAAATCTGGATGCTGGGAATCCTAACTCAAGTCTCCATGCCTGTTCTGCAGGTACTGCACTGCCTGAGTCATGTCCCCAGACTTTAGCCTCTGCTCTGTCAACAGCATCTTGTGACCCTGAGGCCCAGGAGTCCACAGTGAACACAACAGTTTCTGGATTGGTTGATAAATACTCTGGCTCCTGAGCTTAGGTGTACCTGTGGGCAATGAAGCAGTCTCAGGGCATGGAGGTCAAGGGGGCATCCAAATGACTATTATAATAGCGCCAGAGAGAAAGAGAGGCAGGCAGACAGAGACACACAGAGAGAAACACACACACAGAGAAACACACACACACACATACACACACACACACACACAGAGAGAGAGAGACAGAGACAGAGACAGAGAGAGACAGAGAGAAACAGAGAAAGAGACAGAGAAACACACACACACACAGACAGAGACAGAAAGAATCTAACTTTCCAAAAGCAAACTCTCTAATTTTCATTGTAACCATCACTACAATCTACACCCAGGACATTTTAATTTTATTTCCTATTGCTGTAATAAAACACCTGAGAAAATCACTTCAAGGAAGAAGACTTAATTATTAGGCTACTAAGGCCAGTTTACAGTCAGTCACTGCGAGGAAGTTGAGTGGCAAGAACTTGAAGCAACAAGTCATGTCACAGCTGTAGTCAAGAGCAAAGACAATGAATTAATACATATGTACTGTGCTCAACTCACTTTCTCACTCTTACACACTTAGCAATTCTCTTCCTAGGGAATGGAGCCACCCACAGTATGTGTATCTCCCCAATTCAATAAATACAAAGAAAGTGTCCAGACCTGCCCACAGGTAACTTGATCTAGATGACTCCTCGTTGAGGTCCCTTCTAAGTTGACTCTACATTGTGCTAAGTTGACTAAACCAACCAAATACACATGAGGATCATTTTCTTACTTCTAGCAGGAAGCAAATGAACTCCTGCTAGGCAGAGGCTAGCAGATCCTCTCTGGGCCCCATGCATCTCTGATGGTGTCCTACCAGAGCCACAGAACTCTGAAAAGATGAAGGCCTTTGTTTGTCCATCTCAAATAGCTCCCGCTCTTTCCTGGGCAGGGCCTTGCAGAATGGACGAGTTGGTTGGGCATAAACAATGGTCAGGGTCAGATTTTAAAAGCACTCTTGTTCTGCTAAAAAAAAAAAAAAAAAAAAAAAAAAAACAAAAAACAAAAAACCAAAACAAACAAACAAACAAACAAAAAAAAAAAAAACATTGGTTCCAATTTCTGGATCTCTTCCTCCTGGGTAGATGCACAACTTCATTTTAGAGGCCCCTACACCCCATGGACATAGGCACTGGTCCCCTTTCCTAACCAGGCCTAGACTGAAGCTGCCTCACTGTCCAGAGGTTAGCTTTGTCTAAGTTTCACAGGACAGTCTTCATTGCAACTTTGTTTCCACTTTGGAAGCTCTACAGTAAGTATCCCGTTTTTTGCTCTCTGGAAAGACATTTTTGTGGTTTCTGAAATCTGGATCCAATACATTGGATAAACTGTGGCTCCAGGGGCCTCTCCTTCTCTTTGGCTGCAACCGGTGGGTGCTTTCATTCGAAAGAGGCGTGGGCTGTAGGCTGGCCTAACATTCTTCAGCTCCAGGACTTGCTTTTCCAGCATGTATCTGTAGGCAGAACTTAAAAACCACAGTTTTATGTGGAAAAAATTTGGTAATGGGGTCTCCTGCTCTCTCTTTCTCTCTTTCTCTCTCTCTAAATTTTTTTTCCTGACCTGTTGCTTTCAAGTCTACTGTTTGAAAGGAGAAGGGTGGCCATTTTATCTTCCCTTCCTTCCCTGCAAACCTTCTTTGAAGTCAATGTATTACAACCCAGGCAGGTTGACAGGCAATAGGAAAGGTTTGGGGACAAAAAAGCTTTCCCTTGGGACTTTGCTGAGATGTCTCTGCTGGAGCTGCTGATGAAAAGGGTCCAAAAGAGAAGATGCGCAGGAGCTTGCATATGGCACACAAACATTTACCTTCTCAGACACTGGAACTAACAGCAGAAAAATCATCTGGAACAGGAAGGCAATTAAAACCCCATTCCAGAACGGAGAGGCAGAGGCTCTGCCCTGCTCTACCCTTGAAGATGATGAAGAATAATGTGTGTCCCTGTCAAGGCTGTGTGTGGATCAGAGCTGAGAGAGAGGCAGAGGGAGGGGCTCTCCATAGAAACTATGTTAATGGCTTGGTGCATATGGCTTCCAATACGTCGTCGGAGATGAGCAAAGGAAAGAATAATTCAGAGCCTTTCGCTGGTAACCTTTTCAGTGCGGAGAAGTAAGAACCCCCTGTCCCCTTTTATGTGCTCTCCCACGCTTGTATTTAGGAATGGAATTAATTCACTTCAACGTTCCTTGACTTGTAAATCTGGCTTGAAGGTTAGGCAAGGGAACGAGTCTCTGGGGCTTTCACCAAACCATGATTAAAGTTGGAGAGAAGATGGATCGGCTGCGTTTGCGTTCACACAGCAGAAGGTCCCTTGAAAGGCAAAGACAGTCACCCCTCTGGCTTTCCACTGCTGCCCTGGCTTCCCAGGAGTGACGTGTCATCCCCACCAGACATACACACCTGTGCGTGGACAGTAACAGTGAATAACCCCTACTTACAAATATGCTTCTGTGTTCCAGAGAAAGTACCCCAGACCAGTATTTAAACAGTCCCGTGTAAAAATAAATTACATATTTTAAAACTCCTTAGTAGCTGAACATCACAGAGTTTGCCGCTGGCTTAAACCTAACAATTCTGTCCTTGTGTACCTAAAAGATATTTAGAAGGCCAGACAATATTTGTCTGTTTCTCTGTTGAAATCCATTTTGTACCGAGAAAGACGGACATTGTGTCCCCTCTCCATTCTTGCCGCCACATGCCAAGGAACACTGACTGTGAGTCATAGCCATAGTGTGTGTGTGTGTGTGTGTGTGTGTGTGTGTGTGTCTGTGTGTGTGTGTCTGAGGAGTCTACACTGGGTTTCCATTGACAATGAGCAAACCAGGAGGAACCAGCCTTCCTCTGCTCACTCTGGCTTCCACCCCAGTTTGGTAAGGATACTTCATGAGCACATGTGGATCCCTTGCTTGGTGGGGACCCAGATTATTGTCATATTACCTCTATTGTCTCGTGCTCCACCCTCTCCTGGTGTGTCCTGTGATCTTCCTGACAAAGAACATGTACATGATCCCAGGGTCTGTCTTGGCTCCTGGAAGAACTCACTGTGAGAGACAAGATGGCAGCAAAAGGACCTATCAGCACTGCTCAGCCCAGCAACAACTAAAACATCCTCTTTCCTCAAGATAGCTGGGCTACATTCTCTCAGGCAGGACTCTACTACATGCTTCTGCCCTGTGACCTGGGGCTGTGTCCTCTGCCCATGGTCGAGAATATAACAAATATGTCTACTTGGAAACACAGAGGGAAAGCATTCTACACCCTAAGATATGAAAAGGAGCTAGGTAGAGAGATACAGGGACCTGGGAAGACACAGGGGAAGTCATCCCCCTGGGAGTCTCAAAGGAACACAAGGATGGGAACAGAGAGGGATGTAGGGGAAGGAGGTTGGTCGAGGAGGGCGGCTCTCCTGACTTAAAAAAAGATCTGCCAATAACCACCCAGGGGCGGCGTTCAGGCCTGTTAAACCTGCCATTTCTCTCTCTGCGTGAAAGACAAACGAAATTGTTGGTGTGATTATCTCTGAAAAGGAAAATTGAGGGCAGAACTTGACAACCAGAAAGCTGGGCACCAACCACAAACACGTGAGGCCCCGTGAGCAAGGCCCTGAATGCGGTACCTTTGTCTCTTCATGTGGGATGCTGCTCTGCATGTCGGCTGTTTAGAGACTGGCCACAGCGGTGGTAGTTTAGGTGCTGGTAGGTGTGTAAGAAAAAGGCTCCATTTTAGGGAAACCAAGCAGTCTTAGGTTCTTTTCCTTAAACCAGGCTGTGCACCTCCTGGGGTAACATCTGTAGGGCATTGTAATTAGGTAGAGTGTAGAGAAAATGACAGCCCTTTTCTCTTTCCGGTTCTCCGTGGGACTCCATCTCCCTCTATCTCGTGGTACCTGTGTTCCCGCAGAAGTTTCAAAAGTATCTCCTCAAACTCTCTGAAAGCAGAGGCTAAGTTCTCCTCTGGCAAGCCCCTCCGGAACCTGCATTTAGCAGTACTGAAACAAATGGAAACACACATTTTTGTTTAATTGTCTTACAATTTGGAAAGATTGCCTGCACTGCCTGACGAAGGCCATTGTGGCCCCGGCTAGCAAAAACTGTCCTAAATGAACAAGGACCGTTCAACAGCAAGCTCATGGCTGGCTGGTGTCTGGTCTACCTTGTCACCCGCTCTCCTCTTCGCACCACATGTATGCCATTAGATGTCAGAACAAATTGCGGCCAGCAACCATTGGGCAAAGCTGTTCTTTTTCAGCTTAATTACCGAGCTCAGGAGACTGACCCCTTGTCGTGTTATTAAGATGTTGTTGCAGATAATGAATCATTTGAGAGATTCCAATTTCCTGTTTAGCTCACTTTGAACGAAGTCTTTTCCAAGGCGGCAACTAAACTGCTACATATCTTACACAACTGGAATTGGTGTGATGGAGCTAGTCAAGCCCCACAGCCTACTCTGCCAACGGAGATAAGTCACCATGCTGGGTATGGCTTGACTATTCATGTTAAACCAGAGAGGAGCCAAGTACGGTGTCCTACATCCATAAACCCAGCGTTTGGAAGCTGAAGAATAGCAAGTTCTGGGCTAGCCTGAACTATGGGTTGATACCTTGTCTCAAAGGGGAAAAAAAAAGAATAAAGAAGGCTCAACATGTGTCACCTTGGGCTGGAGAGAAGGCCACTGGTTAGACTTCCTTCTGGAGAATCTGGGTTCAATCACTAGCAAACACATGGTAGCTTATGACTGTCCTTAACTCCAGTTTCAGGGAATCAGACACTTTCTTCTGGCCTCCTCAGGCACCATGCATGCATGCGACACACGAATACATGTGCAGGCAAAACACTTACACATATAAAATTAAAAATAAAACACAGCATCTCATCACCCAGCACAACTCATTTGGGAACAGGGAAATGGAGGGGTCATGGCTTCGGGGCCTGGGAATTGGGGTTTGTGGGTCTGCCCAGTGTCTGAAAGAAGAGTAATTTCTCAGAGGATACACGGGAGATCTTCTGTCTCAGAGCATGGTATCTGTTTAGTGTGGGGCCCACACTTACACTGTAAGAATTATTTATAACCTCCCTTTCACCCCCTCTTCTTAAGCCCTAGATCAAAGGAAGCCTATCTGGACATAGCAAATATTATTAACGTTATCAATGCAGCCGCCACTGGGCACTCGGTCTCCATTTTCACTCGAATGAAGTTAGTGTGTGAAAATCCAATTAGGAGAGAGAAACAAGATGTACTTCGGAGGTGCGTCCACAACAGCCCATCTCAGCCTTGAATAATCACCCCTTCCGGTGTGTGCTTGAGTAGTTTACCAGAATGTACTCACACAAAAAGCAGGGGTGATGGTCAAGAAACTGACCCGATGCAAGGCCCTAGGGAGATGGTGTGCATCCCCTTTCTTGCTGCCAATGGGTAAGCTGGCATAAAGAGATAGAAACAAACAGAACAACTGTCAGTGGACACCATCTTCAGGAAGAAACTTCGAAATCCATCACATATAATGTCAGAAAATATTTCCTGGGGGGGGGGGGGGTTGGAGGAAGTGTACCACTAGAGAAGCCTCGTGTTCTGAGCTCATCTCTGTCTCTTTCACCCCCTGAATCTCTCTTTCTAAGCTCTCTCTCTCTCTCTTTCTCTGTGCCTCTGTCTGTCTATCTGTCTGTTTGTCTGTCTGTCTCTGCTCCTTAGCACCTCTTGGACTCTTACCGGAACCTTTCCCTACCTAATCCTCCTCACCTAGTCGTGGCCCACAGCAGCCAGTACCATAGACATTTTATCGAAAGCCATTGAGTTGAGCTAAGCCGAGGATTACAAGGACCCTGTTAGACCCAGTGGCTGGGCAGCACAGGAGGAGGCTGGAGGCCATTTACGCCTGATCTGTGCTGCTTGCCTAAGGTGAGAATCTGGTTACCTAAAATAGGGTAGAAACACACCAGCTAATGGCCTCTCAGCAGGATAATCCTTCTCCCTGCAGAGAGGTACCAGCACTTGCCAGCACATCTGATGCCCATAGTCCCTCAGCCCCTTCTGTTTTTCTTGTTTGCTACATGCGATTGTTACCACTGAATCAGAGATCAGTATTTCTAGGTCTGGGGCCATACCATTGTCCACAGTACTGGGGTCATTGTGTGCACCGTAGGCTCAGAAGTGTCATGGCTCCTATCTGCTGGATTCCACCAGCACTCTATCCCTTCACTGGAACAGCTGGAAAACTCCCTAGACATTGTCCAGTGTCCTGAAGGTGAGAAGTAGGAGAAAACATCCCCAAATGGGGTCTAGTGACTACAAAGACAGCTACAAACAGGACCATTAAACCTTCACCAGAACATGGGCTGTTCACCTTAGGGGTGAGCTCCTCACATGAGGCATGTTTTCATGCTTCCTTTTGCTTTCCATCCTGAGGGGCTATTATAAAAGTGTCTCCATTAGAGTCTCCATCTTCATGGAGGTCCAAACTCTGAGAAGCTAGGAGTGAGGCCACAGGTTGACAGGGCTGGCCGGAATGTTCGTTGGAATGGCAAAGCTACAGACACAGCCTTAGCAGCCATGTGCCACTGGTTGGAATGGCTGGCTTATGGAAAGCCCTAGACCCTCCAGCACTTCCTTGGGTTTATCACGATGTCTCCATTTGAGCAGACCCAACCAGGATCAGGTTGTAACAGAGAGGATGAAATCTGCCCAGGCTGGGACCCAATCTTGGCCAATCTACATACCCACAAGTCTCGTTTCTATGTCCCTAAATGGTGTCATGAAGACCATGTTCAAATCTTTCCCACAGGGCTTTTTTTAAGATTATTGATATGGAGGCACCTTGGAAAATAAAATCCAGTGTGATGCAGCCAGGTGAGGTGGTGCATGCCTGCAATCTCCAAAATCAAGCGGCAGAGGGCCAACCTAAGTTTGAGGCCAGCCAGGTCTACATAGTGAGCTCCAGGCCAGCCATAGAGAAATATCATGATCTTGTTAAAAAAAAAAAAAAAAAAAAAAAAAAAAAACTTGGTGTCAGCAAAAGGCCTTAATTCTTCATCTGATCTCATCCTGCGCAGACCTGGAAGGATCCCAGGCCCAGGAGATGGCATTTCCTGTTTAATTGGTAGGACCTCTGCTTCAGACAGCTTTAGACAGCTTAATGGTCTATTAGTAAAGAAGGTGTCTTATTGCAGGGGCCAGTTTATCATCTGACACTGCTGATAAGGAACAGAAGGGTGCCTCTGGCCACACAGCCCCAGCAAATCTCCAGGGCTGTTTTTTAAGTGGTTTTAATGCTTGGGACTAATTGGCACGGTTTAGGAACAGGGTACACAACTTAAGCTTTCTATTTATTTAAATAATGCAATTTCTATAAAAATGAGTTCTCTCTGGCCCTTTGAAAGAAAGAAGGCAAGCCAAGGAAAGGTCAAATACGTGAGAAGAAGGTTGTTTCCTCCTGGGCTGGCTGTGAGCCTCTTGGCTTTCCTCAAAAATAGAACAGAGACCTCAAGTTTTTAGAGCTGCTGCTGCTTGGTCAGGGAGTGTGGCGAGCAAGGTACCTTCTAAACTACGAACTGTGTGCATCACTAGTTTAGGATAGACTAGGTTGGAAAGCTCAGTGTGATCCTTTCAAATGCTCACATCAGTTTGGTCCCAAAATTACAGCTCCTCATGCTGGTGCATCTGGTCATTTTAAAGTCAGGTCCTGGGACTAAAGAAGGGACTCCACACTTAAGAGGACCTAGTGCTCTTTTAGAGGACCCAGGTTCGGTTCCCAACACCCACATTTGGTGGTTGAAAACCATCTGTAATTGTAGCTCTAGGAGATTTGACAGTCTTTAGTCTTTGTGAGAACCCACATACATATATATGGCATGCACACAGACAGACAGATACACACACACACACACACACACACAAACACTGTGACATAAACACAGTGGGGGGTACTCTTATCTCTTGTTCTCATTTTTATTGTATTTCACAGTTTGTTTAGCAAGAGGAATGAGTTCCTCCCAACTGGTACTGTTTTGTTACTCTTCTGTTGCTATGATGGGACAGACATCTTGACCAAGGCCATTTACAGAAGAAAAGGTGTCTCTGGGTCCACAGTTCCAGGGGAGAAGCTAGCCTAGCAGCAGAGGCAAGAACAGAGTTCACACCCTCAACCACAAACAGGAAGCAGGGAGAGAGGAGACTGGAAGTTTGGTGAGGTTTTTACTCACAAAGCCTCTCGCCCCACATACTTTCTCCTGAAGGCTGCACTCCCCAAACCTCTGCAAACAGTACCACACACTGAGGACTACCTGCTCAAATGCCTGAGTCTATGAAAAACATTTCTCAGTCAAAGCCCAGTCGGCACTGTGGGAATTATTGTTTGGCACCCTGTCTGAGTCTCCAAAGCAGCTTCAGCAGGCCAAAGTAGCTGTCTGGATGAGTACACCTGAGATTGCCTCCTCCCCCTCCCTCCCTAGACTAATGCATGAGATTGCCTTTCAACAAACCATTCACCTCTAAACTCTTGCTTGGGACCTGCTTCTTTGGAAAACCAAACCAGAACACTTGGTGTGATTTTTCTGAAAACCTTCAAAATATTGTTTATGATCTTTTCTCCCTCTGTGTGTGCGTGTGTGTGTGTGTGTATGGTGTGTGTGTGTGTGTGTGTGTGTGTGTGTGTGTGTGTGTGTGTGTGTGCAAGCATCTACTGCCTTCTGAGCTAGAATTACATGCAGGTCACAATGAATGCTGAACATCTGAATCCTGGTCTACAGGTATTCATAGCAAGTGATCTATGCACTTAGCTCTCTCTCCCCAGGTCCCTTTGAAAGCATTAAAGCAATAAAACATTTCTTCAGTCCTGGGGATTGAGTGCCAGGCAAGCTATGCCCCCAACCCTCTTTGTGTGCATGTGTATGTTGTTGTTGAGGCAGAGACCCACTAAGTTACCCATGATGGCACTGAACTTGCTCTGAAGCCAAGCCTGCCCTTGAACTTTGGTTCCTCCTACAGTAATCCCAATCCTCCCCAGTCTCTGGGATTACAGGTGCCCAGCACCAGGTCTTGCCTCATGCTGTATTTTAACCTGGGAAGTTTAACCTATGGTTCTTGAGTCTCTCAGACTGATACTGTATCTGCAAGTGTCCTGGACCTGCTACATGGTAGCTCTTAATTATGACCAGACTCTGGCAGGAAGTTAAACTCTTTGACTTTGTCATAATCCCTACCATTCTCTCCCGTGTTCTCCAGGTTACCCTCATTGCCCATTACCAGCTAGCTGCTTGGTGGTTTTCTTAAATTACCCAGATACTTGACTGTTTTTCAAGCTCTATAAAAGACAGCAATAGATAGATCAAAAGGGCTGCTTGCTTCCATTAAAAAAAAAAATGTGGAGTGAGGTAGGGAAGAGAGCAAGCTTTTTGTTCTCTTAAAGGCAAGTCAGCAAAGCTTATTGAAAAGCAAAGAGATAGCAAAGAGAGGGACTCAGAGATGGTGCTGCCTAGTTATTCCTACATAGTTAACACAATGACAAAACGGGTACCCTAAGCTCTAGTGCCCCAAGCTCTCGTTCTGTTGAACTGAGTTTCCAATCTAGCTTAAAGATGGGGTTCCATCTTCCCACTCCAAGGGTAAACACACTGAGCTGGCAGCAGTTGTCTTGAGGGTTACCATTCAGACTGGGTGGCCCCTATTACATGTGAGTTTTGAGTGTGGATAAGAGAGGGTCTTCCCAAGTCCCTCCTTCCATGAGGTTCAGGCTGAGAGGCAGGAATGCCTGTGTGGACTCTGTCCTGTTTGTGGACACCAGGTAGGGCCCCAAAGGCCTGAGGTTCCATGGAGTGAGGGTAAAATGCTCTCTGGTGGTGCATAGCAGTGTGAGCTATCATACAGAAAACTTCCTAAGATGTTCAGGAATACATCCAAACACTTGTTTCCCAACACCCAATCACCTAAGTGTTGCTGACAGAGAGAAGTCACCCTCCTTCAGACCAGAACCTGCAGAGGGCCACTTCCTGTGAGCTCACCGTACTTTCTGCTTTTATAATGACACAAAATACAGACCTGAGGAGCCCTGGCGGTGTCCCTTCCCATGGAATCAGCCCCCACCCAGACCTGGTTTCCTATTATTTCTATGGGGGATCCTGGGAGTTTGTTCCTCAGTTTACCTACAATATCACAAGAACGTGGCTGTGTCTCTCTGGAGTCCCAGACCCTGAGTTCGTAATTGATTTGATGAGAGGCAGGTAGCAGAACACTCCACAAGCCCTCAGGCTGTTTCCAAGTCTGCGTGCAGTTTGCTGCGTGCTATAGTCCAGGTCTGACATCTGCACAGGATAACTGTTTGTTTGTTTCCCAGGTCTGTCCTTCTGTCAATTATCTAGGAGGAGAATCCCAGGGGGAAAGACAGAAGCCCTTTGTGCCCTCCCAAGCCTTCGACACAGAATTTGTTGTCTATTAAAGTCTATTTTACTAATGGATGAAAACCAGACATTAAAAGTAGCAACGAGGGTGGGAGAGATGGCTCAGTCAATAAAGAACTTGCCATGCAAAAATGAGGACCCAGGTCTCATCTGTAGAATCAATTCCTCCTAAAATTCAGGCCCAGTGTCACATGTGTGTAACCCCAGTACTGGAGGGGCAGAGACACACAGATCCTTGGGGAACAATTTAAAAAGACACTTAGTGTTGACCTCCTTACACACAAGAATACATGTACACACACAAATAATAAATAGAAGGGAGGGAGGAGAGAGAGCCCACTCATACATAGTCCACCATCCCATAACTCACTGTCATATGGCATTTTCAATTTGCACATTTTCTTTCTTATGTTAATTATGTTTTTTAATGAACAGAAGACCGTGCTCAGTATGTGGTACAGTGTGTGAGCTTTTAAAGCCATGCCAGGGAGTCAGTCTCACAACTTGGGGTTCACTTCTCTATCTTGGACTGTCATTCTTCCAGCTTATCACCTCCAATCTCAGCTTCAAACAAGCCTGTTCAAAAAACCCAACCCTCTACTGTGGAACTAAAACACCTCACGACAAAACTCTAAAAAACCCACACCACACCACACCTCTCTCTCTCTCTCTCTCTCTCTCTCTCTCTCAATGATAAGCAGGAAAGGTTGTATTTGGGAATAAGTCAGAGTTTCCCCAACTCTGGAGTTGTGCATGATTCTCAAGGGGCTTCCAGAGCCTCCCACCTCCTACCCTGCCCCTCCACCCCCCACCTCAAGGCCCCGGCTCCTTCCATATGACCAGATAGGCTGTTGTCTATGCACAGATCTGTCTTTCTTTATGTTTCCTGTCCTGACACTACCAGTGGTCACCCCACATTAGCATCAGAGCGATAGAAGACTCCAGAAACCCAACCCTCTCTGCAGTAAAAGCCTGAAAATTGCATTTTGATACAATTAGGAAGATAGCATTTTAAATACAATCCCATCAATTCAGCTAAATGCTCTCAAACTATAAGATCCACTCTCTGAAACAAAGGAATACGTCTCCCCAATCAATATAATTACGTTTGTAAATGAAGATTGTAGAGTGCTCTGTCCACGAGGCATGGCTACTTGTTTCCAAATGCTTGATTAGGTCATTAATCTCCTTCCCTTCCTCAGCCATGTTCTTCAGGAAGCTACTTTGTATCAAGTTCACATTTGTGAAACAATTAAGATAATTTAAGATAATAAATCTTCGGGAAGTGCAGCATTCGGACTTCCAGGACCTCATCACAGAAGTGGACCTCCAGGATGGCCCTGGGCCACCCATTACTAGGACTTAGATCTGCTTCAGTGTTGGGTGTTTCTGTCATGGCTACGGGACTTCTGAAGCATGCCTCACTTGGGCTCTACCGTTTGAGAGTATTCTAGATTTTTCTGAACCTCAATGAGATGGAAAAAAAGTTTGGGAAGTAAAAAAGAAAATATTTCTGAGATAAAAAGACTCACAACATGTGCCTTTGGTGGCACTAGAAAGGGCTTGCCTCTGGAATGGTATTGATTCTGAGGACAATGAAGGGGGACTTCAGGAGGACCGGAGTGTTTAATGCCCTATTGAGGGTTCTATCATATGTTTTTTTTTTTAAAAATCAACCAAGATTTGTAAACTGTACTGCCCAAGTGTTATATCTTAAAGTAAAATGCCAGTTAAATTAGGGGGAAAAGGATTACACAAGTCAAGGTCCCGAGAAAGGGGCCAGATGACAGTGACGAAGCGGAACCCTCCTAAAGAGACAGGAGTCCCTCCTTTGATTGTTGGACTATTAAAACAATGGATCCTAAAATATTGGAAGTGTTCAGGAATTCTGTGCTTAGAAAAGGCTGAAGTCCATGCCAACCAAAGAGGGATTTTGTCTCCCGAAAAGAGATTTCACACAGTTCTGACACCTTGTTAGACCATCTTACAGGAGAGAGTAAAGCCCAGACAGTGACAGGTCAGTGATGGGCGGGACCTAAGGTAATGAGGGTCAGTGATGGGCGGGACCTGAGACAGTGATGGGTAGGACCTCAGACAGTTGCAGGTCTGTGATAGGTGGGACCTCAGACAGTTGCAGGTCTGTGATAGGTGGGACCTGAGACAGTGATGGGTCAGTGATGGGCGGGACCTGAGACAGTGATGGGTAGGACCTCAGACAGTTGCAGGTCTGTGATAGGTGGGACCTCAGACAGTTGCAGGTCTGTGATAGGTGGGACCTCAGACAGTGATGGGTCAGTGATGGGTGGGACCTCAGACAGTTGCAGGTCAGTGATGGGTGGGACCTGAGACAGTGATGGGTCAGTGGTGCACAGGGCCACAGCTAGAATAGGACTGCTAAGCTGTGCAGGCCTCATGCCTTTTTCTGTTTAAACTTAAATCTCATGTTAGGACTCAAAAGATGGACTTAGAGGTCACTAGAACTCTATTCATCTTCCCAAAGTAGTTGTACTGAATAAATCACTTTTCCCCCCTGCTTCTTCCTAGGTGTTTAATTGGTCTGTAGGGAATGGGTGGCAGAACCTGGCTTGTTTGGGGATGTCAGGAGCCAAGCTCTGACTCTAGCTCCAGTAACAGGAAGAAATGGAATCCCAGAGGCACAGATCACATGCATCACTGTAGTCATATTGGGCTACAAAGGGCACAGTTAAGTTCAGTGAAATTGAAGGCTTCCGTTCAACAGTTAACCATTGGCACCAGCAGTGATTTCTTCCAAGGCAGGAGAGATGGCTCAGTGGTTAAGAGTGCTTGCTGTTCTGGTACAGGACTCAAGATTTGATTTCCAGCACCCACATGGTGGCTCACATCATGAACTGTTACCTCAGTTCCAGAGACTCTGATGCTTGCTCCTGATCTTCACAGGTTTCTGTATACACATTGTATACATATGCCCAGACAGACAGACAAACAGACAGACTGACAGATATATGTATATGTATATATACATGTAGATATATATATATATATAAATTAAAATAAACAATTTTTTTAAAAAAAGAGTGTGTTCTTTCAAGCAAGGAGTCTTATTTTTGTCCATGAAGTCACAGCATCCTTCTTTCTCCCTTTGTCCCCAAGGCCAAGAAGGAACTTGCTGTAGTTCCTAGCCCCCTCCCCCATTTAATTTCAGCCTAATGTAATTGCTCGTTGCTATGGTTGGAGCTTGCTGTAATTTGTACTCCTATTAAATGCAAATCAACCCACTTATTGAGCCATCTCTTGCCTTTCAAGGGCTCGCAGGGATGTCTGTCTTACTGTAGCCTGGAGATTGAGTAGAGGAGTGGGTTCTGGCCTGTGCTCACTAAATTTCTAACTTTGCCCTCCTTGGTCAGCATAAGCTTTTGAGAAGCAGATAAGGTACCATGTGCTTTCTCCTAAGCAGCTTTGGAGTCCTCCTGAGAAGGACTGCTGATATTGTTCTTGGCCATAATTGTCTTTCCAGAAGAATAAGACTTTGGGTATCTCCCAAACGGTCCACAATGTGGTTCTGAGGCCTCTGAATGCAGCAGCTGCTCGGGATGATTATCCCCATGTGTTGGGATGCAGAAACAGGGATGCTGCTGACAGCTTCAGTACTCAGACGCAGAAGAACATGGCCACGCCTAATCCTGGAGTCCTCCAGCATGCAGAGGAGGATTTGGCTCGCATGCTCATGTCCACGCTAAAGATGAGTTCCGGGAGATGGTTCTAACAATCCCAGTCTGCAGCCACAGACACTGCCAGCACCTGACTGCCTCCTTCCATCCTCTGAGTATCCAGCACTGGGGTTAATGAGAGCCACACCTCTCAGAAATGAGGTCTTGGGAAAGGGCAAAGTTGTTGTCAGACTGCAGCCTGACGCCATCTCTAGATGATGGACCCCTAGCATCCCTGTGGCTGTAGCCAAAACTCCCTCCAGAGTATCCTAAAGCACACTAGGCAGCCTGCAACCTTCCTTCCAGCTTTTCCTGGAACTGATTCAGTTAATTCACGGCCCTAATCAGCACCTTCTCAGGGGAACAAAAATCAAATTACAGTCCCTCTGCCTGGGGCCCAACAAGCCCTGCTTTTAGGGAGGTGGGGGGAGCACAGCAGATGGTCCCTTCCCTGGAGGGATTTCTGAAGCAGTCAGCATGGAAGCATCACCCTAGAACCAACATTTAGGGCCTTTAGAACTTGACCACAGCAAACCCCCAAAGCCGGCACAACCCCCCTCTTCCAGGACATATTTCACGGTAGAACATTCTGAAAAGGCTTCACTAATCTTGCCTCTAATTATTCGTGATTTTATACACACATCCACAGGCATCACAAATTACTGTAATTTGTCCTCTCTTTCCTTACAATGTTTTAGCTTGCATTTGGAGACACATCTGTTTTGCTTAGTTAGCTGTGGTGACTTAAACTTTATGACGAGGGAGTGCCTTGAAGGTTCCGAGTTGAAGCAATAGAACCTTCTAGAATGTAATCAAACATCTACTCATTCTACTTGGGCTGTTTTATGGTTGGTCTTTTATAGACTAGACCCTTGGATGCTTTAAGAAAAGTAGGCAGGCCTGGCCTGTAGTCCTGAGGGACCAGTGGGTGAGCCTCAACAATAAGGCCAGTCAGTCATCCTGGATCAGAATGAAACACAGTTTCGAGGAACTTAGCCTGGGTTCCTACTCCAGGCCAAACGTGGGGTGTGTGTGTGTGTGTGTGTGTGTGTGTGTGTGTGTGTGTGTCCATGCTCAACTCCAGCCAGTGAGCCTCCAGTCCCCACTAAAGCCACTTAACGTGCTCAGTTTCCTCAGGCGGGGACAAACCACACTGACAGAAAAATAAATGTCAATGTGAAGAAAGAAAGAATACGTCTGCTTTTTCTCACCAAAGCAGCTAATAGGAATTATAAAACAATCTTAACAGTTTAATAATTAGATCCAGAGCACATGCAGTCTTCATTATGACAGCAAACACTTTTTAGTAACGTGAGGGAAAACATGAAACTTAAAATAATTCTCGATAATTTAATTAAGGCCGTGCTTTTCCTGAGAGCTGCCTCGTTAGGGAGGGGCAGATGGGAGGTGCAGATAACTCAGCAGCAGGTGCTGATGCCTGAAAACACAGCACCACACTGTCCCTGGGAGCCAGGGGCGCATACCCTATCTGTTATTCTTGTTTTTGTTTTGAGGAGGAGAAATACATACTGGTACCCAAATGTGTTAATTCCACAAACCCAGCGGTGGCTGAGCAGGTCAGAACCCATAAACATTTTCCATTATCCCACTGTGTGAGGACTTGTGTCCCTTCACTTCAGCTCTTTTGAGGTCATTAGACCGTCCATTAATTCTGAAGTTCCATGAGGCGATATTAGTTTAATTTAGCTCAAATTTAAATTGGAAAACATGCCCTCATGGTAAAGGCAGAAGAGGTTGTGAAAAGGCTGTCCTGCTCCAGGAATGCATTTGTCCCCTCTTGCCTGTCTCCCACCTCCCACTGCCAGGTCCTTCTCCCCCTCTCTTTTTTCCCTGCCTCACCATGGGATGATGCTCTATCTAAAATGGATTCCAGATTGACCCCCAGTTCAGCTTTGCCTTTGACCCTGCAGGCCTCTGGGACTACAGAGTCCCTCTGAACTGAGTCTTCCATTCCCTGCTCTTTCTCTCTTGAGATACAAGGTCTGTTGTTGCTCTGTCTCTCAGAAGGAGTGTCCCCAACTTCTGAGCATTTGTAGCAGTTGTCCCCCTGTCTGGGGGCCCATTGCTACCCAACCCTCTCAGCAGCTTCTCCTATCTGCTGGAGCACTAGCTGGCCCTACAGCATCCTGGGCTATTTGAGCTGAAGATCCTCACCCCTGCCCAGGCAACCCTTGTGTCCCCTCATGTTCTTTGCAATGCTTCTTCCAACCTGTCCCCCTAGAGTGACCATGCCTCAATGGACAGGATTAGCCAGAATTAGCCAGGGCCAAAGGACCCTGTGGGCTAGTGGACAAAGTTATTCAGGTCATCTTTGGGAGAAGGGGTTAAGTTGGCAAGGTAAGAGTGCTAAGAGGGAATCATTACACCCCTGGCTCTTAGTGGGGGTGTAGCGTCTGTGAAAGATGCAGCCATTCTCCCATCGGATCCCCACCTCTTCCCTCATTTTCTTCCTACTTGCCTCCATTGACCAAATTCAACAGGAAGCCCCACAAGAGAAGCTGTGGAAAGAACTAAATGGGGCTTCCAGATAGAGGATTGTGGCCAGGCGAGGGAGGGTGGGCATCAGATTCTGCAGAGATACCACTGGACAGGTGAGGAAAACAGGAACTTCGGAGGGTTCGAGGCACCTGATTGTCATCCCAACAGTTGGGAGGTGGAGGCAAGAGAATGAGAAGTTCTAAGTTATTCTTTGTTACACAGCAGGTTTAAGGCCACCCTGGGCTACTTGAGACCCTGTGGCAAACAAAACCAGCATCCTGGGTTGATAGAACACAGTCTTGGGATTTGGTCCAGATGTCCTCAAATCTTTGTCACATCTCTACACAGAGGACATTGGGGTTACCCTGCACGCCTGACTGAGGACCCTGTTGAAGAAGTTGGGTTCTCTGGGCAGGCATACACTGAAAAGCTGACTTTGCAAACTGGGGTCTGAGAGGCCTCTTGCAGATCAGAGCTGGAATCAGATACTTGGGCTGGGATAAGAGTCAGCTCCAAAGAGCCAGATCATCATGAATCAAGAACACTAAAGCTACAGATTCTTGGGAGAGTCCCTCATCGGGGCCCCCTGATAGCAGTTTTTGCCTGCCAAGGGAAAGAGGCCCTTCCTGCCCCTGCTCAGTCTGTCTCCTCTCTCTAGGCCTCACAGAAGCTGGCAGCCAATGTGGACACATCTGCCTAATCATACATCACGTCCAAGGTCATCTGACTTTCGGGAAATCTGAGGACAAAGGCTACCCCTTCTCCAAGCCCCCGCCTGCCACAGCCCCCCACCCACATATGAGCAGGCAGAGACCCCTGAGGCATCTGACCCACCAAGGTCACTGAGTTCATTGCTACAGAGCCCGGCCAAAAGCAGGGGTCATCGAGGCCTGCCAAGTCTCAAAGACTGTACTGTGTATATTTTCCAGACAGAGTAGAAGAGATTCAGGTTTTTCCACCCTGACAAAGTGCTGCGGATTATTTTTAAGAAGTCTGGGAAATTCCACAAGTCTGTTTTCAAAGGACACCCACTTGGCTAGCCAGCATCTTGAGTAATAATCCCCCATTCAGGTGTGAAAGGAGACAACACATCCTGCTGACCTGTACAGATTCTATACTCAGTATCGGAGGCAGGAAAAGCTGGGAGTACGAGCAACTGAAAACCTCAAATTCACAATCCATTCACTGTCCACAGGCGGTCAGCATACTTCAAAGATGGAGTTTGCTTTCCCCATGTCACCTGCCCAAACCTCACACCTGGCTTGGGTTGGCATCCACAAACTCCTGCATCTGCTTTGCATTACTTTAATCCCAGTAGTTTCTTTCAGCCTCAACCTCCCCTCCTATAATGTGTCTTGGCTCCTGAAAGTAGCCTCTAAGGTCAAATCAAAATTCCAGTTCAGGGACATAAATCGTCCACGTGATGTTAAGACCCACGGCTGGTTATTTTTCCTGGAATCGTAGCAGGACTTATTGACACGTTGGAAGGTTCTGGTTGCAGAGTTGGACTGAGTTCCTGAACTCGCCTGCTGGTCGCTTCTGTCTGTGTTGACACATAGAAAGCAAGCCTTGCTAGAGAAAGCTGACGCTGGGAATTATGTGAACTTTCTGTGCCTGGAAACTTCTCAGAAAGATACAGGAAATGTATCTTTGAGATACATTTGTAATCTTGAGATAACAATGTAAATCTTGAGAAATACAGGATCAGAAAACCTAAAACTGAAGTTCTTCCATCAAATAATTTAGATTAAAACAGACAACAGCATATGAAATGTTGACAAGGGCTTGACTGGATCATCTTAAACATGCAATGAAAGTGTCAATCTGAGGGTCCCTGTGCGCTCGCTCACCGCATCGCTATGGTTCGTTTTGTTATTGTATGGAATAATTTCTAGGTAAAGTATTTTAAACACAGAACTGGGTCCAAAGATTAATAAAACAAATTTTTGTGTGTCCTCAGGTAAAACTGAGTTCTTGGTTTCTACTGAGAAAAAAAAAATCAGAAAGAGCTGGTATGAGGCAATTTTCTTTTCTTTTCTTTTTAAGATTTATTTATTTTTATTAATTTAAATGTGTGTGTGTGTGTGTGTGTGTGTGTGTGTGTGTGTGTGTGTCCATGTGGTTGGAGATGCCCAAGGAGTCCATAGAGAGTGTGAGGTCCCTGGAAGCTGGAATCATAGGTAGCTGTGAGCTATTCGGTTTGGGTGTGCCCAATTCTAAGAAAATCTGATGCTGTTCAAATGTGACACTGTTCTTCACAACAAGGTTTTTGGCTAAATTAATAGAACTTTGAATCAAGGATACTATGTGTGGTCTGTTCCTCATCTCTGGACCCTTGTTCAGAGTGAGCCTTCACAAAGTCATCTTTCTCCAGGTAAATGTTATCAGAGGTAACACTGGCAAAAACACAGTTCTATCCCATCACCCAAAGTAACCTTGGGAAGTCCCTTAATCTTGACTTAGGTAAAACTGAATCTGATTTCTACCCAGAAAACAAATTTTACACAAAGTCAATGTGAGGGAGAGTTGACTTTCTTTTTCCTTTTCAAGAGTTACTTTTATTATTTTTTTTTAAAAAGTGTTGTCCTTGCTCAGGTCCTTTGCAGGCGTTGTCTATGCTCCTAATTCCCTCTCTAGTCATAGTTGTGGTTTGTAATATAAATTTTAAGCCATGAGGGCTAAGAGAAAGGTTTAATGGAAGGAAGACCCACCCAGGACCAGGATCTGGGCTCCTAGGAGAGCCCCTCAGCATCATCTTGTATAGGGTTTTGGTGAGTTGGAAGCTGTTATCTTCAAAGGTGACTAAAACTTCTCATGAGCTCACTGGGTGTTCTTGAGGGTGGTGGCTGGCTAGGTTTGCAGTTGATAAGGTCAGTGTAGATCAGAGGATGCAGAGAAGCAGGCCATCTGCACTGTAACAAAGTTAACAGTCTTGTTTGAGATTCCCAGAAAAGGTCTGGGGGAAGGAAGGAGGCTCAAGGTCATATAGATTGAAGCCTTGAGACTGGACCATTGCTGTTTTAACATAAAATATCTCTGCCTGAAAGGAACGCTGTGTTGGCAGCCTTCGCAGCAAATGATAACATCGCTGGAATTCCTGCTTCCCAAGCTGCCAAGGGACTTCATGTGGACTCTGGGGTGAAGAGGTTCCTCTCCATTCTCATATCACTACAGTGTCTCCATCTTTCTGTCCTGCTGCCCACAGTGGTCTGCGAGTCAACACCTGGGCCCCACAGCCCGTAAGGTTTCTGTCGTAGCTGCTCAGTGCTGGCCTCAGAGTTTCTGTAAGCAAATGGGCATAAACCAGTGACAGTCAGACTCTATTCACAAAACAGACTTCGGGGGATAGTTTGCCAACTCCTTCTGTAGAGTTTACAGAGTGTATGCGTGTGCATGTGCACGTGTGCCCCTTTCAGTTTATTTCATTCGTTGGAACAGCTAATGATAATTCTTCCATCTCAATATACTTGGAAAGACATATCTTGGTGAGCCTTCGCTTTACCATTAATATTTTAAAAGATCTTTTGACATGTCCAGACAGAACTTGACACAGATATATTGGGTCAAAACTCACAGACTTTGGGTGGCCCATGTAGATTCAATTTTGGGGAGTACCTGATGGCAAAAGAATGTGTGTGAGCCAAGCAAGACTTTTGTCGTTGTCTTGAAAACTTGGGCAAGTACCCCACCGACATTTTCATTGTTTCTGGCCTATAATCAGGGACTACACATTAGTTTACCTACACGATCCTGGCAGGTAGGGCATACTTAAGTGAGACAGGACCCCCAATGAGGGACAAAGCTGGATAAACCAAAACGTATACACCCTACTCAGGTACACAGTAGCAAGTGCCCTACCTGAAGACATAGCCACTGTTGCTGAGTTCTCTGGCTTCTTGAGGGACATTGTTTATCTGAATTGAGTGTGTGTGTGTGTGTGTGTGTGTTTCTGAGACAGAAAGGACTAGGATTTCTCTAGACTCTGGGTCTTCATCCTTTAGAGCACCGAGTACTAGAGCTACAGGCATTCAACCCCATGCCCACTTCTTCCAATTTCCAAATGTAAATGATTCAGTGGAAGGGAGTAAGAAGAGAGAATGAGGATCCCAGAGACTTCCTTGACACCCACGGAGCAGATATGGTCCTAGTTTTCAACCTCCAGAAAAGAGCAGTGAGAGGTCGCAATGTGGACAGTGCAGAGGGATTTGTCAGGATCCTAGTGTGAGTTCTTGGGAAAGTCGACCAGCCTTTGTGATGGGCTCCAGTGGTTTGTCCCTGACAGCTGGGCAAGGGGCCCAGCGGTGTTGACCGGACAGAGGAAGAATTTATGATCATGTCCAAGAAATCTCTGGAAAGAAGTATGATGAAAGAATAGTTCTTTCTTCTACCATGGTCCCATATGCTTAATTTGAGAGCATGTGCACCATTCCATATGTTGCTAGCATTCCGATCTCTTTGCTAAGCCCCTGGCCTCCTCCCTTGAGCACACAGAGTACATGACTAGCTCGGGATTCTTAGCTTTCTTGTACCATGTTAAGTTCATCAAATCCTGCACTTTCCCCCCCAACCTATAATAAATTTTCTCTCTTCTTTCCCCTTCTTCATGGGAAAGAGATTTTTCACTCAATAATTTCCCATCATTTATCCTTTATTTTTAATTTCGTCAGGGGGCCCAGCCAGCTGTACAGCCCGGCCACTTTCCCAGCCCTGTGTGAGCATCATTTTACAAAGTCCTGCTCAGGTCCAAGAAAACCAAACAAAGCCTAATCCTCCTGGAGAGCGCCAGGCCTCCCAACAGATGCATGGGTGTTTCCCCTTTTAGCCTTCCAAAGGAGGGGGGCTGCCTCTGCAGAACAGCCAGGAACACCTCCCTCACTGCTGGTCTCAGCAGTTTCTTCCAAGGGTCTTGGATATGTGGCCTCCAAAGGAGAGTTAACTCTCAGACTCCACTAGACTTCCCACAATGATCACTGCAGCTTAGTGGTGTAAAAACAGACACTAGAACCAACAGCCACCACAGAGAGCCCAAGCTTACCTTCCCTTCCCCATCTTCTCAGCTGGCTTTCTGTCTTAGGGTCTCCACAGACCAGATAGAGCAACAGCAGCAAGCACCACAGCAACTATCCTTTTGGAATCAGTCTACATGTGTCTGGGGTTGTCTCACCAGAGGATAACAAGGAAGGTAGATAATTCAACACCAAAGAATGTAGATCCCACCCCCATAAGGCCTCATCACAGACTTCCTCATTCAACACGTGGCAAGGGAGTAGTCCCAGGTTTCCCCAGAGACTTCTTTCTTCCTCTCTTTGAATGTCTTTATTGGAGGCTCCAGGAAGCTGGGTTCTTCTACTCTGTGATCTGCTCAGTTCCCTCTCTACATCTTTTCCATGACACTCATCTCTGATTTCTGACAATTCTCCATAATCCCAGGAACATCTTTGACCCTGATGGAAGCTTAACAGTCAAAGTAGGGTGAAGGAGCCCAGGGAATCTAACATGTGAAATTCAAGCTAGTTGTACCAAAATAGCAGTGGTCTCCTGGGTGAGAAACAAGGACACTTTACTGTGTCCATACTGCAAGTGACGTGTTAGGTAAGATTCTCGCCTTTGGCATTCTAAACAAGTTAGGCTCAGGCACAGTCCCATCATGTCAGAGTAATAGTTGAAAGTCAAGGAAAAATGTGTTGGGAAGTGGAGCAAAGAAATGGTTCCAGTGACACCCTCTCCTCAACCAGCCTTTGGGGCAGGAGCATGAACTTTAGTTTAAATAGAGGATTGGGACAGGGGACAGGAGGAATCCACTGTTCATCAGCTTTGGTCCTATTGTGGTCCTGCCCGTTACTGCCTCTGCTCTGGTCCTACAAAGCAGTTGATAAGCCAATAAGTTGTTACCATGTTAATCTCTAGCGTTCCCCTTGTGCCTGCAAGTTTCAGCTGAGCGAAGTTTCTCTTTCATAGGCAAATGTTCTCATCTCGGTGGTAGGCAGAGTCAGCTGTATCTGGAGTTCTAGGTAACTTCAGGCTAGTAGAATACATTATTTCCGTGTATGCATTTGGGCTCCCAGGGAGATGAGTTAGACACTCCTATAGTGACCTAACATGCCTATCAAGGATCAGAGTCTGAAAAGAAGACAGACAACTCATTGAAGGCAAAGGTGCAGGTTCCCACCCACTTCTAGTACCGTATGGGCCCCAAGTGAGAAGTCAATGCAAGCCCTGTTGGTGACAATGGGCTTCAGCTACATCATCCACAACAAAGACTTTGCAAATGCAAAATGCTAACCCAAGGAGAAGAGGGTGTAGAGTGTATGTGGAAAGTCATTATACACCACTCAACTCTTCTCTGATGTAAAACTGCTCTTGGAGAAACTCAAGTCTTGCCAGGCCTGGTGGCACTGCCCTGTGACCCCAGTGAGTTGAAAGGCAGAGGCAGGAGGATTGCAAGTTATTTGGGCCACAGAATAAACTCATAGCCAGCCCAGGTGATTTAATGAGTAAATAAAACAAAAAGAAAGAAAGCTGGGGATGCAGCTCTGTGGTAGAGCGTTGGCCTAGCATGCACAAAGCCCCAAGTTGAAACTCCAGTACCCAAACTACAACAACCACAGAAATCCAATCAAGTCTTGGAGAAGAGGCCTAGAGGCCAGAGGCTCACCTCTATCTCTTTGCTCCCTTCTTCTCTGGCTTACCACAGTCCATTAAGTTATTCAATCAAGCCTCACTCACTACCCAGCATGAAATCACTTCCTAGCCTTGACGGTTTCCTTGACCTATGCTCCATCCCCTTTGTTTCCCTCTTTCCCGGTTTCAGGCTTCGTTTGTGAGTGGACCTGGACTTCCTTAGTTCACTGTTTCATTTGGTCTAGTGATGATCCCAGGTTCCAGCTCAACAAGATTAGCCATGTAGGCTTCTCCCCAGGCATATGTGGCTTGTCAAAATATGGCCCAGTGTCCTCCTTGCTTACTGTTGGGGCCTACCTTTTGCCCTTTCTTGAATGTATAGCCAGACTCACTTGCCCCAGTGGTTCCCAGAGAAGCCCCCGATTTCCTGTGTTACATGCTAGCACTCAGCATGACACAGTCCTGGTAACAGACAGTGACAGCCTCTTACAGAACACCACACAGAGAGCCTGGGACAGAAGTGAGGCTGTATCCCCAGCCTTGGGTCCCTGTTATCCCAATCAGCCCTCTTCCTGACCCAAAAGCTTCACAACCTCTTCAAAGAGCACTAGCAACTGGACACCAAAAGTTCAAACATGGAGCTCTAAATTCTCTTCTTCCATTCGAAGATGGTCACAAATCTTTTCCACACCTGGAAAATAACCACTTCCTGCCCAAAGCTGGGTTTTAATATTCAACTTGAGCATTTGCTTTGACTGAGGAGTAGAGCTGGGGTGATAGCTCATGGCTTGGTCAACCAAGTTTTGGCCACATAAGCATGAAGACCCTACACTCATGCAAGAAAAGATAGGGGTAGTGGTGTGTACCTGGGATCTCAGTGAGGAGGTGGGGCCAGGAGCTTTCCTGGGTCTTGATGGCCAACCAACCAAGCTGACCTCCAGGTCCAGTGAGAGAATGTCTCAAAACATAAGGTGAACAACAAAGAAAGACCCCTAATAGTGACCACACACACACACACACACACACACACACACACACACACACTCAAACAGCCTTCTGTGCTGGTGATTCAGTGATGGGAGTTTTTCAAAACAATAATGTTTATATGTAGCTTTTGTTAAAGAAGGCTTTACTCTACAAATCATTAACTCTGAGAATAAGGAATTAATCATGCATTGGAAAAGTCAAGGATAGACTCAGGGGTGGGTGGAGTCCAGCCCCAAACCTTAAAGTTTAGAGCTCCATGACAAGGACTTTGCAGGTGTGACAAGGTCTAAGACTTCTTTTTGGAGCGGCAGCCAAGAGTGGGACTCTGATTTATACAGGCTGCACCCAGCAGTGCCTTTGAAGATGGAGGGTGGTGCCCTGGGCCGAGGTAGCAGCTAGCAACAAGGCTGGGAAAGGCAAAAGCAAACATTTTTCCTGAGGCCTCCAGGGGGCGCTCTCGCTTGTAGACTTGTAGCTCTTAGGAGCTGAGACCTCGGCAAGAGGGATGATGATGTTGGTAGAAAAATAACAAATTTGTGTTGTTTCAAGCCCTTCCATCTGTAGTTCTCCAAATTGTGCTATGAAGAGACCAACACATGTGTCTGTTTGCGAGAATTCATCGGTATACACTCCCAGTCTGTGGGTCTGGTTGCTTGCTCAGTGCCCAACACCAGCCTGCTGCTCTAGGCATTTTAGTGGAGCTCTCTGGATACGGGGTCGGGGGGGGGGGTGTTCAGAGCATCTTGGACACATAAAAAGCAGAAATCAGGCCTGTAGTGACCATCGGAAGCATCTTTAGCTTTTGCTCTGTTTCCCAGAGGTACCTACAGCCATGTAAACGTCGTAGTTCGGAACAAAACTGAGTAACTCTGTGAAATAATCAACCTTTCTGTGTTACTTAACTGTGGAACACACTCTGAGAAGCACCCAGAAACACTGTCTCCCTATAGGAGGTGAGAGTGGGTGCCTTTCCTTAAGCGAGGGCTGGTTTCTGGAGCGGGCTCTGGGTGCCTAGGCTGTGGTGCACCAGCGATGCGGTGATGGAGGGTGGAATTCTCCCCAGCCCGGGTCCCTTCCTCCCGTGTTAAATGGAAACACATGTCAGAGGCAGAACAGGCACAGGGGCTGCTGAAACCCGAGCCCATTGAGTAAGGCTCAGCAAGGCAGGTCTGGCGGTGAGAGCTCTTGTGAGCCTTTGAAAGTTCCCAGGCAGAGGCTGCAGCAAGAATTCAGGGTGGTTGATTAGGTGGAAGGAAAGCAGAGGTGAGGAGAGACAGCTTTGGTAAACAGTGCTTCCCCCCTGGCCCCCTTACCCTGAAATCCCCGGACTAATTTTTCAGCAAACCTACCTCCCCTAATTACCTAATTGTTGCTAAGTGACATTTGGAGAGCTCAAAGAGGCCTGGCCAGGGGTGATGGAGTTAATTCTGCCTGCTTTGCGGGCTGGAGCTGCAGGGGCCCCCCACCCCCTGGGAGGCTCCAGGGCGGTGGGAGGTAAAAGTATGGCTCAGCTTAGGCGCCAGCTCCTGGCCCTGCACTACTTTCCCACTTGATGGGGGTCAGCTGGGTCTCTCGGGAATTCAGAGGGGAGCAGATGCCAAGCGCTGGAAACTAGGAGATGAGAACACTGCCGGCTGTGAATGATCGCCTTGGAAACCGGGACTGGAAGGTTCTGGAACATTCGAATCCTTTCAGCGCAGCATCTCTAGATGGCACTAGAGCGCTTTCACAAGCTGACTGCTGCAGACACTTTAATGGAAAAGGCTAGATTCTTTATTTTTTACTGCGCAACAAACTGCTTTTTTTTTTTTTTTTTTCAATGTTCCGAGGTTGTTTTTCACAGTGATGAAAAAAAGAGAGAGAGAGGGAGGGAGAACAAATGGGGCCTCTTACCTTGTCTGTGTGGGGATCATAGTTCTCGCTTTGCTTAGACATTAGTAGGGGTCTGTTTACCACTCCGAGACAGCAAAAGCCCCCAGAAAAACAGAAAATGCAGGGTTTTTTTTCTCTGCCATTCCAGCCTTGAGCCTGTTTTTCAAATGAAGCAACTCTAGCCCCCTTACATGGGTTTCATGGATGGAGAACTCCCCGTTGCTGTTTGGGGCCACACCAATGGAGCCTTTTACCTTGCCTGTGTGGAAATCACAGTTCTCCCTTTGCTTAGACATTAGTGGGGGGGGGGGGGTCTGTTTACCACTCCGAGACAGCAAAAGCCCCCAGAAAAACAGAAAATGCGGTTTGTTTTTTCCTCTGCCTCTCCAGCCTTGAGCCCCGTTTTTCAAATGAAGCACTCTAGGCACCCCTTACGTGGGTTTCATGGATGGAGAACTCCCCGTTGCTGTTTGGGGTCATACCACAGTATCTAGCTGCTGAGGCCATTTTGTTCTTCCAGGCTGATATTAAACCAGTGGAACAGGACAGCTGTTGGGAAGGCTTCCAGCAGGATATTCAACAGACACTGTTGACGTTCATGAGACTCTCTCCTGTCGGAAGCCCACCGAGACCTTGGTAGTCTTTGAGTTTGAGCAGCAGGCTGAGGCGCTGTCTAGGTACCCTCCTGAGTTCTGGGGTGCCTTCTGTACCTTCTGAAGGTGACCCTTGACATGGCAGCAACAAAAGCAGCATCTAAAGTCGCCTGCCGAGTCTCATTGGGGAAAAGGAATGGGAAGAAACTGGCTTCATCAGAATATTTTAGGAGTTGAACATTTCAGGTTATTAATTTTTTTTAACATGGAAATTCAGATGTTGCTCTTTTGTGCTCCAAGAAGGTGAAGTTTGTCAGGCTAAAAGCCTTTCTGGGGTTTGTCACAGACTCCCTCGACATCAATGCGAAAGGGGGGGTTGTCTCCCAATACTAGATTTTAAAGGTTTGTTCAAACTACTTGCTTCAGAGAACCAAGAAAATCCAGCCTCAGCCAGTCAGCTGCACAGGAAGCCCTTCTTTCTATGAGGGCCTGAGGCAGCCATTCCAGGGATGCCTCTGGCCCTGTAGAGAGGCAGAGGCTGTTAACATGAGCATTCTCCAGGCAGGACCCAGTAGCCCTTTGAGTCAGAGTTTAACCTGGCCGGTTTCTCTTCAAATGTGTTTCTGAGCACATCACCATACCTCTTCTCAGTCTGTAAAATGGGCTGATGATGTTCACTGCTGCCTCAAAGACCCTTGACCTCTGCTAAAGGTGATAAATAAGAATGTCTCTAGCTGTCGCCATAGCCTGCCTTACCAGAAAGTGGCCCCTCAAGCACTGTGAAAGGTCAGAACGCTGGTAAGTGCTTCTGACTAGCCGCCACTAGCTTTAAGATGTCCTTAGGGTATGTGGGGATGGCTCTGCTGGTACTGCATTCCAGAGAGCATGGGAATTAAGCTGGATTCCCAGCCCCGGAGCTGGGATAGCCAGACACAGTGATAAATTCTTATAATTCCAGTGCTGGGGAGGCAGAGGAAGTAGGTGAGCCAGCCTAGCCACTCAATGAGGTTTGGGATCAGCAAGAAGTCCTGTTTCAAAAGGGTGGGCAGAAAGGCATGGGGGCACATACTTTTAATTCCAGTACCAGCACTTGAGAGGCAGGAGTCAGAAGATTTGTGAGTTTGATGTCAGTTTGGTCTATGCAGCCAGTTCCTGATCAACTAGAGCTACATGGTTAGGCAGGCTGTCTGTCTGGTGTGTGTGTGTGTGTGTGTGTGTGTGTGTGTGTGTGTGTCTACCTGCCTGCCTGCATGTTTCTCTGTCTTTCTCAGTCTCTCACACACTACACCACACACACACACACACACACACACACACACACACCAAACAACCCCCTCCCCCCAAAAAACCCTAAAACAACACCACCACTTAACTAAAACAAAACAAAAAAGCAGAATCATTGAGGAAGACACTGCATTCATGCAAGGTCAAACTCCACATACATAAAAGGAAAGCAAAACAAAGCAAAAAACCAAAAACTAAACAAAAACAGGTGGACAGAAAGAAAAAGAAGCCCTTGGGGTTGAGAGTTAAGGGACCCAGGCCTGAGTAGAGGCCCTGGAGCTTGAGCTGACTGTTCCTCAGCTCTGCTCCGTGAGGTTCCTGATTTGCCCTTGTATGATTCTGGAGGCAACCAGTCCAACTGCTCTCTGGGCCCCATGTATGATCAGCGCCCAGCATACCTGAGATTGGTAGATGAGGAAGGCCGATCTGCGTGTTCAAAGATTACACAACCTAATGGGGCTACGGGTATGGTCTGTGTAGCTGCCCTGGGCTGGTACACAGGCAAGGAGGAGTGCTCCTCCTCACATGTTGCTACCTCCTCTGGGGATGCTCCTTTGCATAACCTTTTTAGAACCCAGATCCCAACCCAGGACATATGGTAGCCTCTACCACAGACTCTGTCATTCTCAGTGCCAGGTCATTTTCTTTTGGGGGCAGTAATTAGCTAGGGACAGAAAGAACCCTCCCCAAACAGAAACCACAGGCCTTAACTCAGGCAAGGTTGAGGTAGTGATCTTGGGAGAATCACAGTCAGAATGTAGACATGGCAGCTGGACACAGGCAAACCAAGCCTGAGACAGGAGAAGAGGAAGGGTCACCATGGAGGACAGAGAAGAGAAGGCTGTCCAGAGCTCATTCTGCTTAAGAGTTCATGTCTCATGTTTGGTTGACCCACTGTGGGTCAACACTGCCTCTGGCCCATTTCGGGGGGATAGCCAGATTCACCCCCATTTCATGATACGGTTGTTTGGGGCGAAGACCCAGATAGAGTCGCAATTTGTGACACATGTCTTCATGGGAAACTAAGAGAATCTGGTCATGCTGAATTAGTTCCCAGAAGCCGGAGATGAGAGTGGGGAGGGTTAAGCCCAGCAGCTGGTACAGCTTCTGTACTAGGGCCAGGGGGGCCTAGAGAGGGCCCTTGATCCAGGCAACGGTGGATATGAGCCTGATTTCTCCAATGAGGGGCAGTCAGCCATGGCAGGGCAGATACTTGGAGGTGTCAATTCCGAGTCAACATTTGGAGGAGGATAAATGAGCCAGGTGCTGACAGCAGAGGCAACGGTGGGCAGGCCCCGCATGCTTACCTCAGCTATCCCGCTGCAGGCACTGAGGCCCCCACATTGAGGGCTGTGAATAAACACCAGTCAGCTTCTTTAGGGGCAACTTTATTTGCTGAACCAACATGAATCCTCCTGACAAGTTTTTTTTTTTTTTTTTTTTTTTTTTTCCTAGATTGCTCTTGATGGAGACTCGGGGCTTCTCAAACAATCACCATCTACATTTACTTTAAAAGTCAATCTCTTTCTTTCCCTTTGGCCCTGGCCCCCACCTCTGTCTCATTAATGGGACTTGAAGATAGATGCGGTGCTTTTTAACCTTTAATTGTGTGACTTTCTCAGAGGCCAGCCTTAGGAAATACAAGGTCCTCTCACTATTTTCTAAGCACAGCATTCGGCGTTCATTCTACTTGAATGCACTGTAGACAAAGAAATCCACCAGAAGTTTTTATATTCTTCTAGATATTTTTGTTTGTTTGTTTGTTTGCTGTTTGTTATTGTGGGGGTCAGGAGCCTACCACGGCATGCATGTCAGAGGGCAGCAAGTCTATGTAGTAATTGTCTACTTCCAACTTTACAAAGAGTCCAGGATATCAGACTTAGCTCACCAGGATACATCCTTGCCTGACAAGTGTCTTTACCCACTGGGCTATCTCTCCAGTTCTCAAACTTTCTTTCCCAATCCATTGGGTAATGGATTTCCTCCCCCCCCCCACAGTTGGCAGAGATAATGAGGTTTCCTTGTCTTTTTCCAAGCTTGTCTAGTCCCATGATCATTGGTGATCTAGAAGGTCCTACCTGGTTCTTTATGAGGTCTCTGATGAGAATCTAGACATTATGCACATGGAGGTCTCCTCAGTTAGACAAATCTCCTCTGTGAGCTCTGCCTGGTGGAGGCTGATGGGGCTGGGGAGGATGGATCAGTTTGATGTGTGGCACCCATGTAGTATGTAGGTGAAGCAATGTTTGCAGAGATGGGTAGATCTGAAATTGGATGGTTAGCCAGTGTAATGGAATCTACAAGCCCCAGGCTGCAGTGAGACCCCAAAGTGGATGGAGCTTGGGGAATGATACCTGATGCCATCCTCTGGCCTCCACCCAAGCATGCGTGTGAATATCTACACATACACAGAAGCTTGTACACATAGCCGTACACAGTGACACACTGTTCCCAAGACATGACTTGTTGGGTTGCTGTGTTGTTGGGCTAGCCTTTAAAGATGGCTTAAAACCAACATGGTGAATGGAACACTGGAGTCAAAGCTGAAAGCCTGTACCAAGATGTGCTCAAGAAATAAAGAGAGATAGGTCATGGTTTGGCCCCATGGGTGGACACCAGTCTATCTCTCTTCCAAATGGGATCCACATCCATCTTTGTCAACTGTCTCACACTGCTTCCTTCCTGTTGGTGAAGCAATGGAGCTCAGAAATTAAGAGCCAGAGGACCCTCTTCTGGAAGCATGAGTTGTCTTCCAGCCTGGAGTTAGGAAGCAGCATGAGAAGACCAGAGCCCTGCACGCCTGAGTCTGTAACCCCGAGTCGCCCATTACTTGGTTGACAGTGAGCAATCGTGACCTTTTGGGCTTTGCTCTTATTGAAGGCAAGCTGATGGATCTGATTAAACCAAAGGTGAGGCGTGGGGATGTTTCCCACTGCCAGAAGAAGTGAGGTTGGAGACGTCCCTCCCTCCATGTTTTCTGTCTATTTCTGTCACCACAGACCTTCATTCACTCCCAGCTCTGAGTAGCACTACACCCTTGAATCAAAAACAGCGTGTACCAGTGTCACTGGAGAGCCACCCCCACCTCCGTCCTAGCTTCCTAGGTGGTATTCCGAGCCTATTCATGTATAATTAAAACAAGTCCTACATAATTATAACCAACAGAAACTTCAGCCTTGTTCTGGGAGGCATTATTAGAGCCCCCCCACAACAAACCTTAGATTTGAAAAACATAATTTTTTTTCCACCCAGGCACCATCTGTCAAAAACAAATAAATGTTATGTATGACGACGTTCAATGCACATTCATGAACTTCTAAATTAAAGAACATTAGAAACAAAACCCCATGCAGTGCATTCAATAAATAAATGCATATGTGTGCACCTGTCAAAAAGTCAGACGCAGCAGGGGGCAAGCAGGCCCCAATTGAGCAAAGAAGTAGAAAAAAAAAAGGATAAGAAGCAAACCAAAGACACACTGCCTCATGTGGCTGCTGTAACCAGTACTGGAGTATCACAGATACAGTCTCTGGGGACCCAAGTCAGGACTGTGGCTGTGATTTCAGGATGGAGCATGGGCCTAGGATACAGCAGGCACTCACTCATTGCTGCAGAATACAGTGGGCACACAACCATTGCTGAAACAGACAACGTTCAGTTTCATTTTGTAGCCAGATGAACTCACCCGTGACCCTTGACATTGTCCGGGTGGCTAGAGGTCTGTGATAGCTCACCTCTCGGGGTGTCTGTGGTGGGGCTTCCAGAGCCAGGCTACAGGGGTCCGGAATTAAGAGAATTCATACCTTGATGAATCCAAAATATAATACCATTGTTGGGAGGTGCTCAAAAGTAGAAGGTAGGACCTGGTTGGGGGAAAAAGGCCAGTGAAGTCCTGTCTTGCTCTGGCTTCTTCATCTCTTCCTCTCTGACTTCAGGGAGTCCCTTCACTGCAGTGTTCCCTGTCCACGGCTAGGGAGCCCTACCATGTAGAGATAGAGAAGCCAAGACACAGGAGGGCAAATGGCTTGCTCCCTTACCCAAGTAAGGGGAAACTAGAGAATTGGAGCCTAGTCTGTGTACCCACTATCTGCTTCCCTTGTAAATCATCGAGGTCGGGCTCTTGGTGTGGGATGGGGATCAGAGCGGGGGCAAATGTGTTAGACAGACATGTTAGATCATTAGCTGGAAGCCTCACCTTCTCCCCTAAACATCAGGGTTCGGGTCTCAAGGAGACTGTCTGAGCCTCGAGAGGCAGGGTCTGGTTGATTGCAAAAGGAAAGGCTGATAGAAATTTCAGCAAAAAAAAAAAAAAAAAAATCCGTTGCAACAGTAGAAAAGAGTATTTCTCAGGAGGATCTTCAGGGAACTTGTCTCCGAACTGGCGGCTCTTTGGATGAGAGAGAGGACTGTAATCTCAGGGAACAGCTTCTCTGAGGCCGACTGCCTGGCTGCAGTTACGCCGGCGGCCACGTGAATGCGCTGTTGTGCAGCGAGTGAGCGAGGCGAGTGGGGGTGGCGCATACCTTTGGGACTGCGGACCCTCTTTCTGCCTGACTCTCAGGCCAGGAAAAGTTGTGACTGACATCATCGCCCCCCCCCCCCAAAAAAAAAAAAAACAGATCCTGGGGGTCCTGGGAGATAGGGTCGGGTCTGTGAGGACTCTACCCGACCCAGGTTGAAACCCCTTCCCCAATTTGTAAGTCCTGGTGACAGCCCCGGTGTTCTTGGGGGGCACTGAATGGAGTGAATCTGAGCCTAGACGCACTGCAGTGGAAGGGAGATGTGAGGTGGGGGAGTCCCTGTTCCCTTTGCGCAGTGGCATCTAGCAGGAAGCGATCCGAAGGGTACCATGCCCCAGTAGTCTCCTTGAAAAGACCAGCAACCCCCCATTTCCCCCTCGCCCCCGGGGTTCGGTACTGTTGGGGGTTTGTAGTCAGGGCTCCAGGGAGATGTGCTGCAGTCACCTTGTGCTAGGAAGGTCATTGCTTGCCCGGTGCTGTAGCACAGGCTTTGGGCCTGGACAATGACGCAGGATATTTTTCAGTTGGAGAGAAAAAGATGTACGTGAGAGAGAGAGAGAAACGTGCAAATACACATAGACCACGGGCGTGTGTGTGTGTGTGTGTGTGTGTGTGGCAGGGTGGGAGTGGGGTGTGGAAAACCTATGTACCTCTTAGGAAACCAGGAGAGACCCCAGCCCCCCTCCCCTCCTGGCGGCTCAGAACTGGGATTTGCAGGCTTCTCATCCCTGCTAAGGGTTAACGAAGCTCCTCACCGCTCCTGCCAGCCCTAGCCTGCCAGTGGCAGGGGGCAATAAACCATGATTTTTCTTTTCACCAGAGGGAGAGAGTGACAGGGAGAAAGATTAATTTTCTTCAGTGACACACACACACACACACACACACACATTTGTACGTTTTCTTATATGCAGGGAGAGACAAACCAACATATTTTGTGTATCCTTGTGCAGACATAAAATGCAGGAGCTGGAGAAGGAGTGTGTACGTGTGTTTCTCCAAGTTGGTGTGTGTTTCTTGGCTGCGGTAGAGGAAATGTTCCCAAGAGGACATTTTCTTCCTAGAGACACACATGCACACACACACACACACACACACACACATTCATGAAATGCATTCTTAGTCAGCTTCTCCGGAAGTGTGCAATTAATGTGAGGCCAGGGGGTCGATAGAGACCTGAGTGGCGTGTGTGTGTGTGTGTGTGTGTGTGTGTGTGTGTGACCAGAGAGACAACAGAGACAGAACAGTGAAAGATTTTTCCCCCTTCATTTAGAAAACAGTACCTTTCTGGTTTCTTGTTTTTGTTTTTTGTATTTTTTCAGCTCATGGGAGACAGAATCAGAATGATATGTTTTGGTTAAAAGCACACATAGTCACACATGTCAGGTGTGTGTGCTCACAGCTCATGAGTGTTATTTGGGGGGAAGAAGAGTTATTTTGTCCCAATGAAGAAAAGCTTTAGAGAGAGATTTTTCTGAGGAAGGTACAAAAAAAAAAAAAAAAAAAAAAAAAAAAAAAAAGAAAAGAAAAAGAAAAAAAAAGAAAAGAAAAAAGAAAAAAAGAAAAACAAACCCACCACCACCAACCACAAAAATCCATTCTGCCTGGTAAGATACCGTGTGTCTGTGAGCCGGGAATTACAAAATACAGCTCTTCTAGTGGGGTCCAAAAGGCAAGGAGGACACCGACTGCCCAGCCACACACACACACACACACACACACACACACACACACACACACACACGTGTTAATACGTTGAGGCCGATTGTGCTCCATCTGCATAGCGTGCACGTTTTCCCATACAGACAAGCAGTGCTTGTTTCTCTGCCTGCAGGAAGAGGGGGTCAGACACACGTGTGTGTGTGTGTGTGTGTGTGTGTGTGTGTGTGTGTGTATGTGTGTGTGTGTGTGTGTGTGAGAGAGAGAGAGAGAGAGAGAGAGAGTGAGTGAGAGAGAGAGAGAGAGAGACAGGACTTTTCTTTTTTTCTCACAGGGAACAATCTGTTCTGGATGGTGATTTTTAAAAAGTGAATTTCTGAGTGAAAACGGAAATTTTTGGTTTGGGGCCTGAGATAAACATCTCTTAAGCCTCTGCAAGCCGAGGCACGAGACAAAGCCTCTGTTTATTCTCCAGGTGGTACAATCTGAGACCGGCCACACGTCTGCTTTGTGTGTGCACACATGTATGTTGGGTATTTTTTCTTTTTTGAAAAATAACATATTTTCTATATTCAGGGAGTAAGCTCAGAACAGACTTTTTATTTTAAATCACAACCACAGGCACAATTCTTTCTCCCTCCCTTCACCCCATCACCCGTGTGTGTGTGTGTGTGTGTGTGTGTGTGTGTGTGTGTGTGAGAGAGAGAGAGAGAGAGAGAGAGAGAGAGAGAGTTTTTGCTTTGTTTTGTTTTTTGCCCCAACAGCCAATCTCTAGAGAGGGGCTTTTAAGAAAGACAAAGGGAATCATTTTTGCCTGGAGACTCGAATTCTCCTGTGAACCAAAACCCTGAACCTCATTTTCCCACCTCCACCCCAGTAGCCTCCCTGTCTCACTAGAAGCTTCAGTTTCTCGAGTCTATGAGAGACAGAGAGATGTAGACACAGAGAGACGAAGAAACAGTGAAGATTTTCTGCCTAGGAAAAGACCTGTTTGGTTCTTTTCACACACATGCACAGTTGCCGGGTGTGGGAAGAGGGTGAGGTGGGGGCTGCTCTCCCTCTCTTAAGCCCTGCTCTGTGAGAGTGGCCTGCTTCTTCAAGCACTGAAGGGCTCCAGCCGAAGCCGGTCAGGAGGGAGAGGTCGTTTCTGCAAATGCTCCTAGAGTATTCGTAGGAGCTGAGAATTCAAAGAGGGTCCATTTTTAATTGGTCACACTTGATGGACAGTGGGACATTTTTTTCAGAGTGTTTGTGAATGTGCCTGGTGCATACCCGTGAGCACAGGGGTTGGGTTGGGGAAGCAGATACATACATACACGCTGTACTTGCTACAAGCCTGGCAGGCCGTCGGCCTCTGTGTGTGCGCCAGTGGTTTATTCTGCCTCGTGACAGAGGGCTTCAGACATGTTCAGACTGTGGGGCCATTTTCTGCCTGGATAGACCCAGGAACTCCAGAGACAGATGTGGGCTGTTGAGTGTGCAGCGTTACAGGGGGAGTAGAAGAGTCTGTAAATGTGGGTGGTTTTCAACTGGGAGAAACACACATCTCATGCATGTGAGAGGACAGAGACAAATGGAAGGTTTTTCTGCTTGTGTCCATGAGCAACACACACACACACTCATACACACCGTCTCTTGCACACACATACATACTCTTTCTCTTGCATACAAACGCTCTCTCTGTCTCTCACATGCACACACACACACTCCCATTGGAGATGGGAGGGGGATGAGCAGGCTTTTCTCTGGTGTGGGAAGGATGTTGACAGGACCTGAACAGACATCCCTGAGAGACAGGTTGTTTTTCAGTTGCAAACATAAAATTTTCCATGAGCTGAATTGTGGCCTTTCAGGCAATGGAGCCAAGAAAGTTGTGCATGCTTGTGTGTGTGTGTGTGTGTGTGTGTCTGCTCATCTGACATGTACATGTGACCCGTACTTTCTCAAAGGCAGGAAGAGCTGTCATCCTGACCACACACACACATTTTCACATATACACACCACACACATACAAACACACACACTCACATATACACACTCTCTCACATATACACACATGCTCACACACATACACACACACACACACACACACACACACACACACACATGTTCCAATTTCCTGTAGCAGAGAAGCACTTTCAGGGCTTGATGGGGGCTCACAGTGGGTGGGGGCAGTTAAGTAATACTCCTGCCTCTTTGCTATGCACATGTATGTGTGAAACTGAGCATGTAGATAATTTTTTTCACCTTGGCTGAAATGTAGTGGGATTTCAGAGACGCAGACTTAAGCATAACCTTCCCCTTGTCCTGATTCCAGACACAGGAAGGAGCTGAGGCTCCAGTCTGTGCCCGAGAGGAGGCCTCTTCCTGAGTGTGCGTGCTGAGGACTGAAGTCCACATAATTTTCCTGTGCTCGGAGACACAAATAACCCAGCTCCGAGGGTCTTTAGCCTGCCACAGCTGTGTGAAATGGTGCTGGTTTACACCCCAAGGAGAGAGGATGGAGACCAAAGCCAGCCCAGTCTCTGAGGGGACTCAAGACAACAACTGATTCCAGGGGTCTATCCTGCAGAGCAGTGGTTCGCAACCTTCATAATGCCACAACTCATTAATACAGTTTTTCCTATTGTGGTGACTCCCAACCATAAGATTATTTTTGTTGCTACCTCATAATTGTAATTTTGCTTCTGTTATGAATTGTAAATATCTGATGTGTCGTGACCCAGACATTGAAAACCACTGCTGTGGATACAGGAGCCAGGCTTGTCCCCTGGCAGCAAAGTCTGAGATGGGAGGCTGACTTGTTAGATGTCTATAAGAATGGGGGTGCAGGAGAAACAAAGAGTGAGAGACAATGAAAAAATCAGAGACACAGACAGGCGGAGGCAAAGAGAGTAAGAGAGAGACAGACATACAGAGACACAGAGCTAGGCAGAGACAAAGACAAAAAGACAGAGAAATAAGAGACAAAAAAGGAGAAACTCAGAGAAATAGAGAGACATAGAGAGACAGGCACAAAGTCAGAGAGACACGGAGACAGAGAGACACACAGAGACAGAGAGATGAACAGAGACAAAGAAAGGCAGAAAGACACAGAAAAGGGAAGGGACAGAGAAAGATAGCAGCAGAGACAGAAATGGAGACAAAGCCAGAGATGAGACACAGAGGAGACAGAGAAAAAGCAAGAGAGAGAGAAGGACAGAGAAGCTTTCTGCCTCTACAGACAGACCCAACCATGTGAAGCAGACACATGAGTTTTAAACCTGGTGTGAGGGTCTCAATGTGTCAGCACAGAGACACAGAGATCTCTAGAGGGTGGGGTGTGCAGGAATAGAGGGCAGATATCTTTGCTAGCAGGGAAAGAGGAGGTATTTTTCTGTGTATGTAAAGACAGTGTTTTCCCTTTTTGTAGGATAAGGCCCAGAGCAGGAAGAGGTGTGTGTCCAAGGCCATTCTCTCTCTCTCTCTCTCTCTCTCTCTCTCTGATAAATTAAGACAGTGAAGATATGGAATGTATGCATCAGTCTGATAGATTTATCTTTATGACAGGGTCTCACTTCATAGCTCCGACTAGCCTTGAACTTGGACTTTTGACAGTTCTGCTAAGTTCTGAAATGGTAGGTTGTACCAATCAACCCAACATAAGAGAGAGACAGACAGACAGAAACAGACTATCAGATCAGAATGATGGGTACAGAAAGAAATAGACAGAGGGACAGAGAGAGTGTGAGGGAGAGTAGCTGAACTTGTTTCTTAAAGTGCCTAGTAGTGAGTGGAAATTGTGCTTTTGGCCTAGAATTTTGCAACATCATCAAAATATGCAAGGGAGGGAGCAGAGGGCAGAGGGCAGAGGGTAGCCTCTTCTATTGGCCATAGAAACTCTTTGCTTTGCCTACCAGATCTTATAATTTGTGGAATTCGAGGAGGGGAGTGAGGAATTGGTGGGCCCCACAGCTCTCTGGGTCACGGTCTCCAGAACCTGGAGGTACCTGTACACAGCTAGCACTAGCCACTCAAGTAGCACATCTCCTAGCAAGGCAGAAATACAAATAGCTGCTGAGACTGGCAAGATGGTTCAGTGGGTAGAAAAGATTGTCACACAAACCTGAGTTCGAGTTCTGTAACCCCTGTAAAAAAAGGGAGGAGAGAATCAACCTCACAGAGTTCCTCTGACTTCCTCATGTGAACCATGGCATCCCTACCTCATATAATAATAAAGATGATTTTTTAAAAAGTTCTAAAGGATACTTGATTTCTTGGGTCCTATGGTGGGGCATGGCTGCTGCAAGGGTTGGCTGTAAGTCAGAGAATCAGTCGCCTGGTAAATAGGTCCTGGTGGGGGAAGCTCTTGCTTCATTTACACAGTCTAGAACCCTGGCTAGGGAATGGCACCACCTACAGTGGGCAGGTCTTCCTTAGCCAATTAACTCAATCAAGAGAATCCCTCACAACCATGCCTAGAGCCCCACATTTTCCCTGATTCTAGATTCTATCAGTTTGACTATTAACACTAACTGTGATGATTTGAATATGCTTAGCCCAGGGAGTGGCATTATTAGGAGGTGTGGCCTTGTAGTAGGTATAACCTTGTTGGAGTAGATGCAGCCTTGTTGGAAGAAGTGTGTCATGATTGGGGTAGGCTTTGAGACCTTCTTCCTAGGTGCCTGGAAGACAGTAGTCTTCTGTTTGCTTTCATAGCAAGCTGTAGAACTCTCAGTTCCTCCAGCACCATGCCTGCCTGGATGCTTCCATGCTTCTTACAATGATGATAATGAACTGAACTTAAGAACCTGTAGTCAAACCCCAATTAAATGTTTGTCTTTATAGTAGTTATTGTAGTTGGGATGTCTCTTTACAGCAATGGAAACCTTAACTAGGATACTAACCAACTAACTAACACTTCTGGAAGAGATCATTTCTCCATATAAAAGTAACTTCATGAACAGAAAGCTTGTGTTAAGAATGTGACCCTTGGAGCTGTGGCAGCCATCCTGTGGCTATCAGGATAGCCATACACAAGGGTGGGATGAGTGTGAAGTTGGGCTTTATCACTTGTATGTGACTCATCAGACCCTACTGTTGGAGTCGTGTAGAGCTGGCTTGTTCATAGACTCTCAGTGGTTTTATCAGTCACATATTACCATGACCTCCCTTGGATATTGCAGGAGGCTTGGTGTTTTGAACCAAGCAACAAGCTGGTGACCAAATTACTCTCTGGGTTAATTTTAGAGGCCTATCTTTTGTTCCTCAGAATATAAATGTTAGAAAGAGCTGCAGAAAAAGCCCATCCCCTACAATCATGGGGTCTTGGCGCTGGACAGTTGTTCCATGCATGTGGCAGTGATGACTCTGATGGGTCCTTTGGTGATGAAGGTGACTTTTTTCACAGCAACTGGTTCTGATGAGTCTGAGCCATGGCTACTGATTTCATAGGAGTTAGAAAAGAGCTTCAAGTGCATCCTTGATCTACTCATAGGTAAACACATGTCACTAAAACTGTCACTGGTCAAGTTCAAATCTGTCTTATATCCCAGTTCTAACGTGGCTGCTTAAGGTGCCCTTTAAAAAACTACATCTTCCATCCACAGTGGTCACCAGGACTGGGAAGGGGTCAGAAGCCATTGGCAGAGGTAGTCACTGCAGGGGTGAATGGGGGTAAGTTGGCCCTGCGGTCCTCAGCCCCTAAGCCCTGTGTGGTACCCTATAGTCCTGCCTGATAGACCCAGTCACCATGCAGGTTACATTCTGAGACATTGGCATTATCCCCATTGTACAAAGCTCAAAGGCGAGTCCCAAACGGGTCAAGCCGCCCACTTGAGGCCACCCTACTCACAAAAGAAAATATCTGGGTTTGTCTGCGACCTTAGAGTTGAGGAGGGGAAAAAAGAAAACAAGGGAGCGAGGGAGGAAAAAGAAAGAGAGGAAACAGAGTTTAATTAAGTTTGAATTTTAAATGAACAATGAATTTTTAAAAGTATACCCTATGCAATAATTTGCTGAAAAATTATTGCTGTCTTCTAGAAATTATAATTTAACATTTATCCACTGCTGCTACACACTCCAGCCTCCACCCACAGGGACACATGATAAAATGCAAACTTCGCCTGGGTTCATTCATTTGATTCATGGCCCCATTTCTCTAAAAGGCCTTTCATTTCTCCGTGTCTATATCTTCCTTCCGTTCCATTCTCCCGCCTTCATTTTTCACATAGGGAAATGGATCAACTCTCTTCTCAGTTGCCATGGGAATCTTTATGGGCCCAGGCAAGGCCACTGCTCTCCAGGGGATGGTGTGTGTTCTTTCCCCTAGTTCTTGGCTGACTATGTAACTTGTGAGCCTCTTAGCAATCTATCAATAGTCATTATGTGTAATGAGAACTTTGGTTTCTTTAAAAAGCACAGAGTTGTTATAAGAGTATGTTTCCGTTTTATTCCCAGGTATAGGAGATTGGTCTGCTTCAGATTGTCCACAGCGGCTGACAATGATTTGCCTTGTGCCCTGACAAAGGTGTGATTTTGCCAGCTGCAGACAGTTTTTTGCAATTGGGTGATGTTTGGAATTCTGGGGACTTTTTAGAGGGGGAGTTGTGTTGTTGGTTGTGGCTTTTTAAGTAATCATGTGCAAAGAAGAACTAACCAGAAGAAATTAAAGATCCTGATGTCAAAGATCAAACTTGCCCTAAGGACCTTCACACCCCTAACCATCAGGAAGTAGTCTAATAGCAATGCCATCCCCTCCCAGCCCCTGACTTTATTCAGGTACTGTTTTTTTCTCTCTTACCCAGAGTTAGGGTGTTGAAAGGAGAGAAGAAGAGGAGTGGAGAAGGGTGGAGAAAGAAGAACCCACAAAGTAGCTAAAGGTCAGCTATAAGACAGGATACAATTACACTACCAACAAAGCTGACATAGTACAGATAAGTGGGGTGGGTGGGTTTGTTGGTAGAATATATGTACATGAGGAAGAATGGAGGAAGGGATAGATGGGTGAATGGGTGGATGGATGGGTGAGTGGTTGGATAGAGAAGTGAATGAAGAGATGGATAGATGGATGAATCGATGGAAGAATAAATAAATGAGTGCAGCATGGAAATATAGAATCTCTCTGTATGTGTGTGTGTAGATGGATGGGGCAGGCGTATGATGTATGCATGTATGTATGTATGTATGTATGTACGTATGGATGTATATGTACTGGCTAGTTTTCTGTGTCAACTTGACACAAGCTGGAGTTATCACAGAGAAAGGAGCCTCTTCTGAGGAAATGCCTCCATGAGATTCAGCTGTAAGACATTTTCTCAGCTAGTGATCAAGGGAGGAGGGTCCAGCTCATTCTGGGTAGTGCCATCTCTGGGCTGGTAGACCTGGATTCTATAAGAAAGCAAGCTGAGCAGGTCAGGGGAAGCAAGCCAGTAAGTAACATCCCTCCATGGCCTCTGCATCAGCTCCTGCTTCTAGACCTGCTTGAGATCCAGTCCTGACTTCCTTTGGTGATAAACAGCAGTGTGGAAGTGTAAGCTGAATAAACCCTTTCCTCTCTAACTTTCTTCTTGGTCATGATGCTTGTGCAGGAATAGAAACCCTGACTAAGGCAGTATGTATGTATAGATGATAAATAAATGGCTGATAGATAGATGAATGGTCAATGAATGCATAAATGGGCAGGCGGCTGGGTGGAAGATGAATGACTGGATAGATGGATGGTTGCACAGGTAAATGAATAAACAGTGGTATGCAAAGAGGGGACATTTAACGTTGACCTTACAAGTCAAAGGATAAAGCATGGGCAGCGAGTGCTGAAGGCAGCCAGCTCCCAGTCCCTGCTGGGATATCCATCGAGTAGAGCCATGGCTCCTCACCCTCTCTTTCTGGACAGGTTGTGCATCCAGTGGCTTTGTGCACCTGCATTGGAAGATGCTCATTCCATGCCTGGGAGGGTTTGGAGTGTCCTTCAGCTTTCGAGCATCCCCAAGAAACCTGGCTCCCCAGAACCTCTGACTACCCTCTGCAGGCTCTCAGGTTGCTGGCTGGGTTTCAAGGAGATTCGGCAAGGCAGGCGCACATGAACAGACTTCATCATATTGTCAAGAACTTAAAATTGCAGCCATTTGCATGACTTCACTTTAATTGCTGTAATAAATAATTTTTGGTTAATTAGGATGCAGAAACTTATATATCATTTATTAAGAAAAATAATTTGCAGGGAAAATTGATGTGTTTTTCCATTGGTCTTTTTCTACAGGTCTCGCAAACTAGGATAAATAGACTATCATCCAAGCAGTGGCAAGAGGACCCAAGCACTTGACTGTGAAGTATTGTCAGACCTACTGTGTGTGGCTGTGTGCCAGCTTGGAGAGCCACTAATGGAAGAAATCAAGAAAATAATAAAAGTAAAGAATGATACAAAGCTGTCTGTCAGGGCTGGAATCATCTCCTCAACCTTTTTACTGTGCCTTTGAGGCAAGTGACTTAAATGGCTCTGTGCCCATCTTCCTCATCTGTGGACGATGTCACGGTTTGCACGGAACTCTTTGTGGAGGTGGCTCAGCACACATTTTCCTTTTGCTTGTAACTACATTCTGATGTTTACTGGAGACTTACTTCTCTTCCTTGGTCCCTGAGCTTTGAACAGGACAGGGTAGGCCTTGCACCCAGTCTCTGGACCAGTTAGCACGGTCTTGAGCACATGATTGGTTGAGGGACTGGCATGTGACCAGAGGATACTGGAGCAGCTAGGTCCATCCATGTCTGAAGGAAGTCTACCACTTGGAATTTAAGATCCACGATCTAATAATATCTGGGGTGGAATTAAGTCAGCTTGATTTTTTTTTTCTTTCTATGGGCCTCAGCAAAACTTCACTGTTAACTTTTGGAACCGTGTCAGATTTGGAGGACTTGATAACTAATTAACATTTAAAAGGCAAAAAGAAACTGTAGTTAGCTGACAATGGCTCCGTGGCTAAAAGTACTTACTGTGCTCACAGAGAACCTAGATTCGGCTCCTAGAGCTAACAGTGGACAGACCAGAACAACCTGTGACTCTATTTCAAGGGAATTATACACCTGTTTCTGGACTCCAAGGGCACGTGTCCTCACACAGACACCCTTCCCCCACATGTGCATATTAAAAACAGTAAAACTAAATATTAAAAGCAAAGCAAAATAACAATGAAGAACAAGAAAAAGAGAAGAAAAGCCAGGACCTGCTCTGAACCTTCTTTCCTGATGATTCTGTGTAGGCACCCCACCATTTGGACTGGTGAGATGTGTATGTGTTTGGTGACAATTCGTGGTGTAGTAATAGTAATAGTAATAGTATGCCATCTATGAAGTCAAAATCGTGAGAGATGAGCAAGTTTTAAGATCTCTTCACATAAGGAAAGAGACCTTAGGATGGTGCATGTAGAAGAAGGAAGTGAAAAGAGTTTTCTACTCTGTCTTTTTCATACTCTGCCCAGATCTTGGTCTGCAGGAATATACTGTGGCCACCCAGGTAAACTGCCATTATCCACTGTGCTAAATGACTTAGCACACAACTCTTCAGAAAGTTCACTGGAAGGTGATTAACGTCCCAAGGGAAAAGTGTGCTCTCTGCCGATAACATAACAGAGATGAAGTCCCCAGGGTATCCATCTCTTTCTGATCTGATGTACCAAAGCTCAGCTTCACAAATCTCCCCCCATTGACACAGGCCACTGTCCTTCTCAGAGAGGACAGTTCGATTGTTCTGACTATACCAGTGTCCTTTGTGTGTGACCTGTGGCCTTTTCATAGCCACCGAGGTAAACACTCAACCTGAATCTGGTCCTCCATTAGCAAGTCAGCCAAGGTGCGGGTTTTCCCTGCATCCTGTTTTGTGTGACAATGTCCTGGGGTATCACATGTGCATTCCCTGTCATCTCTAGTACTGCTTATGACAGAAAGAAAAGGGGCTGGTGACCACATGTCTACCCCATCAGCAACCCCAGGCCATTGATTCTTCTCTCTAGGTGTCTCTCTTCCAACTCGCTCTGGCGTGTGACTGTGTCCATGGCTGTCTTGAGGCAAAGAGGCTATGACAGCATACATGAGACACTCACAAGATCCTTAAGAAGGTGGAGGGAAGTTCACAGACTCTTAGATGGCCTTCAGAGGACCTCACAGGATAAATAGCCAACAGGAAAGGGTTTCTGAGTGTAGCTGCCTGTGAAATGCTCATGGTCAGGTAAGTAAAAAGGTTGGACTTAGACAAACCCCTTCTTCTGGCCGTTCTCTGAGTAAATCAATTTTCTTCCTCCCTCCCTCTCTCCCTCCTTCCCTCCTCTTTCTTTCTTTCTTTCTTTCTTTCTTTCTTTCTTTCTTTTTTTCTTTACTTCCTTCCTTCTTTTTTCTTTCTTCCTTCCTTTCTTCTTTCTTTCTTTCTTTACTTCCTTCCTTCTTTTTTCTTTCTTCCTTCATTTCTTCTTTCTTTCTTTCTTTCTTTCTTTCTTTCTTTCTTTCTTTCTTCCTTTCTTTCTTTTGAGAGTTACTATGTAACTCTAGCCAGCCTGAACCTTGACATCTAGACCAGGATGATGGCAAACTCACAGAGAACCACTTGCTTCTGCCTCCTGAGTACAAGGATTACAGATGCACACAGTATTCCTGGAAAATAGATTTCTTAATATTTTTCCAGGAAAGGTCATGCCACAGCATCCCTAATTACTGAAGCTAGGGATAGGGAGAAGATTCCTTCTGAGCTGGGGAGTGGTGTAGGAAGGGTGAGGTAGTTTCTTAGCTTTGCTGGACACATCCTCTACATTAATATTCAGGACAATGTGAAACTGAGAGGTGTGTCAACAAAGCCTGGACACATGAGCTGTCATGGTGGCTCCAGGGCTGCAAAGATAGCCCCATACCATGGAACAACTGTAGCAGCTAAAGGAAGTCTTCAAGAAAGCCTGTGGGGATAAGGAGACCCAAAATTGGCCACTTCTAGGGAACATTGCCACACTGTGGGTCTGCAGCTAGCCAGGCCTGCATATGCAATGTTCACCCCAGGACACTCTTTCCTGGGTCCCTAAATTTGGTTTGAACTCTGAAATTATGGTTTATATACATCCACTCAGCACAAGATGAGTATACAGGAACTTAGAATGATGCTTGCCCTGCATATTCTAATCCTCATTTCAGGAAAAATCCATTTCAAGGTAGTGGGAATTCGGTCTACTTCTTCTCCTGGGGTCAGTGTGGTAGGAGTTATAGGTACATGGAAGAACAGTTGGGTCAACATCTTGTGGAGGTGCAAGAAGAGCCAGCATCCAGAACAATGTCCAGGTTTGAGGCCTTAGTCTCAGCTGAGAACCCACACATAGAGGGCTCCCATACGGAGGGCTGGAACCTGCCCTAAGGAACAGACCTTTGATGTCAGAACCAGAATAAACCTGTGTAATCGGTACCACCAGACACAGAGGTTTGAAGGCTAGATGGGGGCAGAGCAGAGATGCCTTGGGAGCAAGAGGGACCACTCAACAAAAATCTGATCATGGCTCCTTGAACTTGCTGAGAAAGGCCCCTTATTATTGGCCTAGGAAGATCCTGCCCTCTGAGGAGCAGCAATTGAGCCATTCTGGTCAGATGCTGGACTCCAGTTGTGGGCAAGCAGAGAACCTCCTTTCCCAACACCCACATGTCTTGTGCAGACAGACCAATGCATGCATGCAGGTATACACACACTCATATACACACATACACACATACACACACACATACACACACACACACTCACACACACATACACTCATACACACATACACACACACTCACACACACATACACACACTCACACACACATACACACAATCACACACTCACACACACATACACACACTCATACACACATACACACACACTCACTCACACACATACACACACACATACACACACACACACACACACACACACACACACACATGCACACACACACACGGGAGCACACAGCATGGCTACAGCCTTGTTCCTATTCTGATCCCTTGGTAATTCAGACAGCTGGTTTGTGCAGACAAGCGTGTGACCCATCAGGCATCAGCCCCCAGTGCGTGGGCTGAGTTTCTTTCCGGAAGAGACCACTTCTGAGAGATGCCCTGTCGCATTCTCCCAACCCCCCTGTGCCAGAATCTTCAGTGCTGGAAGCGAGCTATTCAATAGAACATTTTGCAATTAATTTGGTTTCCAAAACACTGATCAATAAATCATGGAGAAGTCTTCCGGGAACAATTTGTTTCTCTCTCCTAAGGAACTGCAGGATGACGTTGGCTTTAAAAGAGGAAACGAGTTCGGGTCACAGGTGTCTGTGCGGTACCACAACCCAACCACCACTAAGCCCATTGTAACCACTCTTTATTGATTTATGTAAGTACCTAATGTTTTCCTCACAAAAGTAAACCCTTGACCATGGAAAAGGCTGCAAACCAGGCAGTGCTACAAGAGGCAGGCCAACTGCAGCAGGCACCTGCTCTGAAGAAGCAGGCTGGGTGACTCTGCCACCAGACCTAGACTCATCATGGAACTTGGGTACTGGTTGGCTCATCTTTTTAGGGGAAAGGGTGGGTTTCAGGTATCAGAGAGGTAGAGGTGAGCCTCTGGCCATCCTGGTAGGTCAGAGCTGTGCTGCTGTGTCCCTTTCCTACCTAGTTGGAGTTGACAAACTCTTTAGAACATAACACCCTAGGAAACCGCTCCACTGTACACCTGCACCCCAGAGTACAAAGACTCATCTCTGTAGGACCGGAGGGTCCTTGCTGTGCTCTAGCTTCCTGGGCCTGAGCACTACTTTGAGTTCAGGACAAGGGCTTTCTACCACTGGTAACTGGCACAAAACAAAAACCCTGGAGGCTGGAGATGGCTCAGTTGATCAAGTTCTTACTGTACAAGCATGAGCCCTAGGATACTCCCCAGAACTGAGCAAGAATACTAGACATGATGGTATTGTTCCCTCTGTGCAGGGGATCCAGACTCAGGAAGATCTTCCAGGCCAGCCTAACTGAATCTGGAAACTCCCAGTCCAAGGCCATTCTCTCTCTCTCTCTCTCTCTCTCTCTCTCTCACACACACACACACACACACACACACACACACACACACACACAGAGAGAGAGAGAGAGAGAGAGAGAGAGAGAGAGAGAGAGAGAGAATCTTCCTGGTCTGGAAGGTTGCAGATGTCCTGGGGATGTATCTCAAGATGCCCAAGAGGGTACCCAAGTGCCTTGGACTCTAAGTGATGCACCCAATGGCCTACTCTGCTCCTCCAAGCAGAGTCTCCAGAAAATTCTTAAGTTCACTCATGGAAGATATGGTGGTCTAGTTCAAGTACCAGGAAAATGTAACACTGAAATAACTTCGAAGCAGCTGCTAAGTCGGTTTCCTGTCACCATTCTGGGGTCTGTTGATAGCTTGTCTGTGCTTACACTGCCCTGCAGGAGATTGCCAACTTGCTAAGGGAAGGAGCCACATCTGCCTTCTATTGTATCACAGACTCCTCAGCTGGAAGAAGTATCAGCATCCAGAGGATGCTTGGTAGGTATTACAGGAGCTCCTTGGGGACAGAGGTGGTTGGGAGACAGCCTTTGAGAACTTCTGGAAGGTTCTCCCCCAATCATGGAGGGCCTATTAGATAATTCAAGTTCCTTCCAATTGCTAATAGTCTAGAATTCCGAAAAACAAGAGGCCATCTCTGAGCATTAGGAATGAGCATTACTCATTGGCCCTTGAGTTGTCAGGAACACTAACCAATGCCACTCATGTGCTCATAATGACGGTGAGAAGCCATTGGCGAGCTCTGTCAAGAGGAGCCACTAGGCACAAAGTGGGGGCTCAGAACAGATACCACTTCACTGCCCGGAACACTTTGTGCCCTAGGAAGGCCAGGTGTACAGAGCTGTTGTTAACTTTCTCCATGACTTTGCTGAGTTCTGATGTTCTTTCTTGGGCTCATTTGAACTATTGATTAAAACCAGCATTTCCCCTGGTGCTTCATCTTTTCAATAATGCTAATTTTGGTAATTCATTAAGTTAGGCTCGACAGTGCCTCTGCTTCTAACATTCACAATGAGCCAAGTATTGAGATTAGAACATGGGAAAGCCAGTCCACTGCCGTGGGCACAGTTGGCCCCATCACAGATGTAACCCTGCAAAGACCCCAAGTCCAGACTGGTTTCAACTCCTATCTCATAGCTAGAACTAGACAATTTCCCAAGAAGACAAATGAGTCATCTTGCTTTCAAAGGTCTTTGCATTAGAAAGACATTCTGCCTTGGACTGTCTCATTCATTCTGGAATTTAATATCCTGAGACATCAGGAAGTCCTCCACAGTATCTAAATTAAATTCTTTCTTCTGAAGCACAGGTCCATTTCCTTCTCAGGAGATAGCAAACTGCCAGCCACACTGTCTGTGTGATAACCAGAGATACATCAATTCTTAGGATGACCTGACCCAACCTCTCTTCCAGAAGAAAGGCACACTTGAAAGTGGTCAAATGTTTCAGAAAGATTGCATAGAGAACTGTTTACAAGACTGGTATTAGGGGCTAAGACTTCTGCAGACCTTTGTAGGACTCCTCCAACCCCACTTTAAGCACACTCCCTGTGGCCTCCTACAAGGAGCCCAGAAGCATGACCGGGCAGTGGCAAAGATATGAACAACCATGTCACAGGGAAGGAAATTACAGCCAGCTATGAAAGCACAAGGAAGGGTACTCAGGTTCCCTCAGAAAGAGAGCAATGAAGATGAGCCACTGATGGTACAATTGAGGCATCCTTCAGGCTGACCACACCCTGTGCTCTCTCTGAGGGAGGAACAAGACGTCTTTGATGTCTGCAGAGAAGAGCAGAGAAGAGCTCCCTAGAGCCTTGGTGAACTCAGAGTGTGAGCACCCTTGGACTTCTCTTTTGAAGATTTGCTGCATAGCATGCCTCACACTTGTCCACACACACACACACACACACACACACACACACACACACACACACACACACAAACCCACCAAAAAGCACAGGCATGCAACAAACTCCATGAACTGTTGTTCTTCATGTGCAGCCATAGGCCATCACCAAGAGCCGGTCTAGCTCCTCTGCTGGAACAGGAAACTGTCTGAGGAAACCAAGGTGCAGGAAGCTGGGTATTAGATATAGGTACAAAGAGGGAGCACAGCAGTCTTCATACATGGTCTGCACGGATACACACATTCACATGCAATGCTCCACAGAGGAGCAGGAGAGTGCTATCTGTAGTTGCTTGTCAGGAGACTCTGAGCTCCATCGCACGTCCAGTCTCCTGTCTGACTTGGGCCTCAGCCCTTAGGCAGGCCACACCCTCCCCACTTCATCCCCTTTCTGCCAGCTTCTTTCCTTCCACAGCCCTTCAACTTCCACCAGGCAAACTGCCGTACCTACACCCACGTAGATGTATGTTCCCCTCCCACGTTTTGGATTTTGCCTCTGATATCACTAACAGGACAAACTCACCTTTCCTTCCGTTGCCCACCCTGCCTCGTTTCATCTTTCTTCTGCAGATGACCTTGGAGTTCTCTGACAGAGACTCAAACCTGGACCGCCTGGGAGAGCTCAGACAAGCTCATCTCTAGCGTGCCTGCTTCTCCCTCCATGGACTGTCTATTGCTTGAGGGAGTGAGTCCAATGTGCAGTAAGTAATCAAGAATAGATTAGCAACATCTCCATTACCACCCTCATTTCACAACTGATGGTTCTTAAACAAGCATGGAATGTATTTTGTGGGAACAGAAGGAAGCCACAGCCCCTTGCAAATGTCTGGAGATATGCCATGTTACTCCTCCACATGAGACTAGGCCTGGGGCCTGACCTGTCACTGTATCTAGGGATAATAAAAGCTTTACATCTTTAGGTGTCGATGGAGACAGCAACAGAGTCTAGGCAACTCAGGGGTATCCATCATGATCTATCTTGTGTTGCAGAGAACTGCGTTGATCTTGGATCACTTGCAGTAACCTCCTGCACTATGGCTGTGATGTTTTTCTTGCCATGAGGCTGCCATCTTGGTCAGCAGAATTCCACTCTCCACAAATGTGTCTATGTGATAAAGACATAAAGGATGATCTCAGGGCCATAGGAATTGGCTGCCTTGTCCCTTCAATGGGGGTGTTAGGGCTGATGCATCCCAGACTTTTATCTACAAACACCATTTCTCTCCAGAAATGGAACCTCAGAGAAATATCATTCTATCTGCACAAGAGTGACAAGAGTTAGAGTGAGCTTTGTAAGGACACACAGCAGTAGAAACTCTGGATCCACAGAAGAACACAGTGGCCGTAGCTATAGGATGCTAAGTAGACTGAGGGACAACTACAGGAGAAAATATTAGCAAGAGCACAACAAATCCACGAGTCTCTAGATGTTATTCTGAGTAGAGGAGCCCAGATGCAGGCAAGCACAGCTGAATCTTTTGAGGAATCGAAGAGGAGGAAGAATTAATTATCACATTGGAATTAGGATATCATTTGCCTTGGAAAGGCAGAGGAGGGGGGGCAATGAACTTAGCCAGGGGAGGAAAAAAAGGCTTTCTGTTGGCTCAATTGTGTGGTTGTCTATGAGAACATTGCTTTATAATGTTATTCAGTTGGACATGCTGGTGACCCATGGTCAGGTTGGTGACCAAGTAGATATACACATAGCAGAATTTATAGCACTATAAACTTACACCCTGAGCTTGTTACTGATTGTAAATAAACCCTAAGCACACAAAAATCTGAAAGAAAGCTCATCTAGTTCTGCTAGATCCATTGCCAATGTTTTGCACTTTAAATTAAACCCACTGTACATGCAAAGGCACCGTTGTTAGTGAATTCCGTATTCCCAATGTCTGTACTTAAAATGTACATGTTTTATGAAGTTTATGGCAAAGAGGAAGGCAAGAATAATTTCAGGTTATTGTGAAGCCACAGTTGACACATATGGAATTGCTCTGCGTACAGGAACACTTCTGGATATTTTATTGCCTAATAAGGAGAAAGTTATACGTGCCATTTCTCAGCCCTGGGATTGCTGTCAGAGCAATATACGGAGGCAGAGGAGGGTCTGCATTATCTGTGGTGGAATTTTGTTTATGGAGAGACAGGTACCCTGGAGCCTGCCTGGGAGGGTGTGGGTAGCAGCCCAGGTGATTGATGGGATGCTTTAATTGCTAAGAAGCCTGCTGGGCTGCAGCTGGATCTGGGCCTCCAGTAGACAGCCCAACACCTCAGTGGATGGTTGGGCTGGCCTCGGCTACACGTTTTCATTTCTGGATACTTTTCTCTCCTTCCCAAGCTTTATCTTGTCTAACAAATCTTTAGTTTAATGGGAGCTTTTCCTGGAGGATAGAACCTGAGGTCTTGTGCATGCCTGTTAAGCATTCTACCACCCAGGATACGTCCCGAGTATATCCATCTTCAGTTTGTTTGTGGGGGTCTTTACTTTTATTTTTGCATTCGTGTGTGTGTGTGTGTGTGTGCCTGTCTGTAGCCTTTGGTGTTGTCCCTCAGATGCTATCTACTTTGCATTTAGTGGAATTCACATGCCCATGAGCCCCAATGAACCACCTGTTTTTGCCTCCCTTGGTGCTGGCTGGAATTTTGAGTGGTACCATCATGCCCAGATTTTTGGGTTCTGGGGATCAAACACAGGTTCTTGTGCTTGTATGACATCTATCTTTCCAACACACATTCCCAGCTCTCGACTGCTTTGTGGTCTCCTGGAGAGTTGGCAGCCTCTCTCTTCTTACCAGAGCCCTACAGTAGCCCTGAGAGAGAGAGGCTCGGGGTGGTGATGGAAGAACCTGTGAAGTCCATCCATGTGCAACAGAGCCAGCTTATGCCTCAAGCGGCCTCACTGTCATTGGCCCCAGACACTGTACAGCCCCATTCACTTTCCCCAGAACCCTCTGCTGATCTGTCTTCCAAACTCTCTTTCTCCCTGCTTTTGGTCAGGCCTTGATCCCTTTCCTATCCAATGCAACTGACTCTCCCTGATCCCAGAGAGTCTCCAACTGTGGGAATCTCCTTTGATGGAGCTTTTCACAGCGCAGGGTTCAGAGATGGACTGACTTGGGGAGGAAGTAATACAACCAACGGACAGTGAGTAATATGCACCAATCAATCGACTAACCAGTAGACTGTCTCCTGCCAGTCTCCTGCGGAGCTCTTGGTATATGACCCTCCTGCTTAGGCTTCTGCGCTGTCTACTGAGGCTGCTGAAGGTGAGACCATCATGTCAGTCGGAGATGGGGCCTTAAGTAATGTTTAGCATCTGCTTGGGGAGCACAGTTGCTCACTGAACCTGGATCCCTGAGAGATCGGGCTGGGAAATAGCAAACACCTTACTCAGTGTAGATGATACTTGGGGGTGGGCTACGTGAATCAGTGGTCCAAAAGGCCATCAGCATTCTGGTTAAGACAGCTCTGTTGTGCTTTTGCTCAACTACAAGGTCATTTGGCCTTCATCAATCTATCAATTGCTTTCAGCCCTGAAATTAAACGATAAACTGTGCTGCCCAAGTAAAAACAAAGCAATAAAGTATCTTGATCCACAGGTGTGACCCTCTAGCTGTCAGCTCAGAAGACAGGGTGGCGAGGGGCGGGGTGGTTCTGCCCAGGAAGTCCTGACCCCATCTCAGGGACCACTACCATACCAGTAGGTGCTGGGCTATGTCATGACAATATTGCCTCTTTGCCCTTCCTTTAGCCCCTCTCTCTTTTGTAAGTGTGTGGTACATGTGAACTTGGGTGTGTATGTGGAGGCCAGAGGTCAGAGGTCAGGGACTGTTGTCTTCTATTAATGCTTTTCACCATCCTATATGCTATTTGTTTTCTTGGATTAGCTGACCTGCCAGGCCCTGGTATTGGTGGTCTCTGGCTACCCTATCCTGCACTGAGGTCCCAGATAGACACCACCACACCTAGCTTCTGCATGGGTGCCAGTGGTCCAAACTCGGGTCCTGTGCTTGCAGGACAAGCCCGTTGCCAACTGAGCTATCTTTCCTACCTCTCCTTTTTTTTTTTTTTTTTTGCTTAATACTTTCAAAACTTTATATGCTGAGGGAATAGGCTGGAACAGACTGATGCATGGCAAATAAAGCTGCTGGGCTGAGACGAAGCCCACTGTGCTTCAGACTTTGAACATCGCCAGCTCTCACCAGACTTCCATCCTCCAAGAGCCCAGATGACCCATAGCTTTCCCTCATCGTGCCAGTCCATGGTGGCAGCTTCTACCTCGTTACTCATCCCTCCCTGCCCTAGTGAGGAACAGCCGGACCCTTGGGGAGGCAACAGGAGCATGCAGTTCCAGCAGCCAACGTTATTAACCGCCTGAACTAGCAAATTGGATTTATGATAGTATAAATTAAAATTATGCTAACTCCTCTTTCAAAGCGCCAACCCTAAACACAAACTTAAATTAAGAAGTTCTTCACAGGGATAGTGTGAGAAGAGCTGTCGGGAAAGCAGACCCAGTGAGACTGGGGTGCGACACAGCTGTTCTCGTCAGCCCCAAGCCTGACCACTCCAGAAAGTCCTCAAAATGCAAATGTCTGACCCCAGTGGAGGAACTGATATAAATAAGGAAGACTGTGCCTGGCAGCCGTGCCTGTGAACATCCGAGGCTTCTTAGTTCCTTCAGAGGTTTAAGTAGGAGTCACTGTGAGGTGGAGAGATCTAATTGGGAATTTAATGAGTCTCTGATCCTGGACTCAGCCACACTCCCAAAGGATGCTACAGCTTGCTCTCAGCTCATCCCCAATTCACCCAAGGGAGAGCCAAAACCACAGGCCTAAGCTTTTTGCTTCTCTCAGCTGCCAACCGCTGCTGCCTGTCCTCAGAAATTGGCTTGAATCACTGCATCCTGGTCTGTCAGAGAAATCCTATTGTCTCAACTAACCTGAAGGCTGAGGCAGGGGGATTGCCAAGTTCAAGGGCAGCCTGTCTAACTTAATGAAGTCCTCTTTCAACATGAAAGCCTAACATGGGGTTTAAGAATGTATACCACTGATAGAACACCTGCCCTAGGTTAAATCCTCAGGAAAGATGGACAGGAAGGAAGGGGCAGGCAGGATGCAGACCTGTCAGAATGAGTTGGGTGGGGGCTAGGGGTGGAGCTCCCGTGATCCAAAACAATTTCTTCAGTAACTTTGGCAAGAATATGCCCCCCCTCCATTTGTGGGTATCTTATTTATTCATTCAGAACCCATCCCCAGCACACAATGTTTCTGAGCCAGGTGGCTTCTGGCACTTTGGAGGTCTGTGCTGCTCAGGGGTCCTGAAGAAAGAACTGTCCCTCCTTCTGAAACCTTGAGGAGGTCCTTTTGCTAAGGATTTTTCAGGTGGGGGTGTGGAAGTCCGGCTAGCAAGTGAGACCCACTGCGGGTAGAGTATTAAGAAAAGACGGCACGCCCATGTAGGGTGTAAGGGGTGAGGGCAGGGGAAACATTAGACTCTTGTTCTGAGTGGATATATAACTGGAAATGACACCAGCAGAATCCACATCAGAGGGAGCTCTGAGAAAAAGAAGTCCAAGCTAGGGGCTCAGTAACACAAAGGCCGTGAAAGGGGGAGAAGCCTTTTTTTTTCCTATTTATTTTCTCTTTGTTGTTTTTCCTATTTCACCTGAAACTCACTGTGTAGATCATGCTGGCCCTGAATTCACAGTACTGGGACTATAGGCATGTACTACCATGCCTGTGGGTTTTTGTTGTTTGTTTGTTTGTTTCTTGTTGTTGTTGTTGTTGTTCTTCTTCTTCTTCTTTTTCTTCTTTTCTTTTTCTTTTCTTTTCTTTCTTTCTTTTTTTTCTGGTTTTTAAAAGAATCTGGAATGGCTGCAGTTAGAGAGGAGGCCCGATAGAAGGACTGGGCTTACTGAGTGGAGGTGGAATGTAGAGCCCTACAGACACAGGAGCCCCACTCAAGCTGTGCGAGAAGGGCCAGGAGCCTGCTCAGTGCTCAGCAAATATTTGTTGATCAGATGAACAACATTCTCTTCACTATCAACACTGGCAATAGAAACCATGGACTCTGTGGCACCACAAGCTATGGCTCATCCTTGCTAAGAGACCGCCAGTTCTAGGAGACGGGATATGACTCAATCACTACAATCCCTGGCATTGGGATTGAGGACCTGTATCCACATAAAATTGTCAGGCATGGCATGCATTTCTGTAATCCCAGCACTGGGGAGGCAGAGATAGGAGGATCTCTGGGATTTGCTGGCCAGCCAGGCTAGCTGTTAGTGAGTTCCAGGCTCAATGATAAATCGTCTGATAAAACAGGTGAAAATTACTGAAGACACCCGAGGCTGACCAGGTGGTAGCTACACATACACCGACACATCTACAGGTGCACACGTTAACATAACATATACCGGCAGAGAAAACACATGGAGATCAAATTCAAAGTACATTGAGGATGTGTGCACTGAAACAGTCTCCAATTTTATCTTGGTGAACAGTAGCATCCCCTGCCTACTCTGCCCTTCTGCTAACACCATTACCAGCCATGTCAGGGTGACGCAAACATTTTGGATGGTATTTACTAAGAAGACACATTGGTCAAACTTTGCCCAACAACACATAGAAATAGCAGGTCCTCAGAACCTCTTGTACAGGCACCTGTGAGACCAGTGCTGGCACTGGCTGCTGAGGGGGTCATAAGCTTTGGAATGACTGGCCAGTGTTCCCAATTCTTGGTGGTCTGGCCTCTTACCTCTGTATGTTGCCATTTTCCAGCACTGTGTCTGCATGCACATTTTCCATCAAGGCAAGCAGAGGTGGTTAGGTGTTGGACTCCAGATCTGTGGGTTTCATTCCCCCCCCCCCAGGAATGGCCACAGGCAGCTGCCTCTTTCATGGGAAACATCCTCAAAAATTAAACAAAGATGGTTTGTTTTGGCCAAGCCACCTCAGGAGCCGAATGTCTCACAATAAAGGATGTCTGGTTTCATAGCTCTGGATACAAGATTGTCTCCAGCCAGCTGAGGAGATCCAGGTCACCGTTTGGTTGTTCAGCTGTCTGTACACTCAGGAGGGCCCTGCTCCACCCCTAGGATGTGATTTGTGGTTTGGATCTTCAGCCCAGAGACTGGAGGCCAGCGTGAGGAGAACTGGAGGCAGAGAGAGAAGGAGGAACAGAGGGAACTCAAGACAGGGGGTTTGAAGAAGTAGCCTGGGCTAAGGGTGGAGTGTTAGAGGAGGCATGGGCAGGGAGGCAGGTCTCCTCACCTCTCACCTCTTGTTTTTCTCTTGCTTTTAAGAAACAGCCAATGAGTCTGGACATGATGGGATATGCTTGTAATCCCAGAGTTGAGGAAGCAGAAATACACATTCCTGGGACTCATAGGCTATGCAGCCTAATCTAATTGGTAAATTACAAATTCAATAAAACATAGAGTTTGGTGCCCAAGGAATGACACCTGAGTTTGTCCTTTGGTCACTCAACCCATACCACACACACCAATGGTGAGCATTTTTGTTCAGAAATGCATAATAATCTTCCTAGCAAGGTGGGTGAAAGGCTGTGTGGAAGCAGCCTCTTGGCCTTTGGCTTTCTGCAGTGGAAAACACAGGAAAGGCCTGGGCCCTTCTCTAACTCTACTGCCCCCTTTGGATGCTTAAGTCTTCACAGAGCAGAAGCAACATCAGCTTCTCCTTCTGGAACCAACAGGGAGTTGGGAGAGATGGGCTTCTGTAGAAACATTTGCCATCTATTCTAGGACCTAGAGCTCTGGCTCACAGTCAAGCCACCTTTTACATCCCAAGATTCATCCTGTACTGAAAGCTAGCTGCTGGGTCCTCAGCATTTCTGGTCACACCCAAGGCCCCCTCACCTTCCTCTGGACACCTTGAACATGCTCACCCCAAGGTCTTTCACTCATTTCTTTTCTAGCAGTACAATTGTAAAAATATTACTTGTTTGTTTCTCCCTCAGGTATACCAGTACTCCCTCCTTAGATTACAGCCCTGCCTCCAAGAAGGGAAGAGGAAACAGTCTGCTCAGGCATAGAGTGGATTCTGGTGCACTGGCAGTACTGTGGAGGAAGTGACTTAGAAATATTTTCTGGACAAAAGACACCTCAAGACTGAGCTGTGGAAAGTATGCCTGGTCACTCATTTCTATTTGAGAGGGAAAAGTGCCTTCATGTAAGAATATGTGTGGGCTCCTGGGCAGAGGTGAGCAGCTCTACCACTGTCAGGCAAATGCAGAGATGAACACTCAGAGCTGGGAGTCCATCAGCAAAGGAGGAAGGCAATGCCACATGAATCTTAACAGTTCTGTCACCTGGTGTCACCTGTCCCAGAATGCTGCAAATGCATAGGGAAAAAAATGGCTTTCCAGTGGTTCCAGCTTATAGACCAGGCCCTGATAGGATACCACTTGTCCTCGGATAGCTAAAGCTCTGGTAGTCATGTGATGTTGTGACTGACCTTTGACATGCCTGGGTACAGAAGCCAGGGTGAGGCTAATAGTGACCCACTCCAGTCATTATTATCACTAGTGACTAACTTGGGTGGGACTGTGCATTCTACTCTGGGGCTTGGTGGGTCAGAGGTTATTCCAATGACCCCATTAAACTGAAAACTTTTTTTTTTTATTTGGGGACTATAGGGCAACAAGCATTTAACTATTGGCTTTAATGACTTAGAAAGCATCAGTGTTACTCAAGGGAGGCAGGATTTATAAAGACTGGCAGAGGAGGGAGCTGATAGCTTTGGGTCAAGGCAGTGACCAGAATTGATGACCTGGAGGGGCTATGCAATTGGACCGGAGTGATGCAGGGAAACTAGCCTTGTGAATGAAAGCATACTCTTCCCCCAGAGCATGGCAGTGTTAACATATAGGGCTTTTGGTTGAGTTTCTCTACATGGGCTTGTCTGTGATCAAAGTTCCTTACCAAGGCTGTGCACCCAATGGCTAATTCACAGTAGTTACCTCTTTCCTCCAGGGAGAACAGTTTGAAGATGTCTGCACTCCAGAGTTGTCTCCCAGGACTGGCTAAGGCCGTGTTAGAATTCCATCATGGTTTGCCTCCATCCCTGGTGATTGCTTATTTTCCACAGGTGTATCTTCTGAAGGGACTTCTATTTTTTTGTCTGGGTTCAAAATGCCAGTGCAGAGTCTACTGCCCAGAAAAGCTGATGCAGACACTAGCTGTCTATAATTCATCTATCAATTCAGTGCCTAATCACCCACAGCTTCAGCCCATCCAACCCCTCTTTTCCAACAGCCTTCCATTTATCCATTTATCTATGGCCATCCATCAGCCAATCTAACTACCCAACATCCAAATATCTGTTCAATTATCCTGATAACAAGCATTTTATCTGCACTTGACTATGCATACATCATTCATCAGTTTTACCAGCCTACCACCCACTTTTTTTTTGTTTTGCCTTTTACCCATCCTTCCGTGCACTCATGTGTGCACCCACTCACACATCCTCCCACCACCCACCCACAAACATCTGGCTGACTGTCCACACATGAACCATATAATCATCCACACAACCATTATGCAACTGTGAATTTTGCACCCACTGTGGATCAGACATTGTTTTATGTAGTGGTGGCCAGGAGAAACCTCGTCTTTGGAAGAATATTTTTTTTTTCAAGTAACAAATTAAACAAGTAGTTGGTACCTGTTTTGTGCCAAGCTCTGTAGATACAAAAGCAAAAGTAGTCTGAAAAGCCTACAAAAGCCGGCAAAGGGTTCCAAGCCTACAAGGTGAGATAGATGGAAAACAAGACCCTAAAATCCTGAGTTTTAACATCTTCAGAATTTGAGTGCCTGGGAGATGTCAGTTAGTAAGTACTTGTTGTTCAAGAGTGGGGCCCTGCATTTGGACCCCAGATCATAAAATCCAGGCATAGTGGCAGGCCCAGTGCCAGGGAGGCAGAAGCAGAAGCACCCTGGAGCATAATGGCTGGCCAGCCTTGCCCGGTCAGCTAGCTCCAGTTGAGTGAGAAACTGAGTCTCAAAAGCTTATGGCTGGATATCACAGCAGTTAAGAGCACTGGGTGCTTTTGCAGAGAACCAGATTCAGTTCCAGCATCCATAAGACAGCTCACAACTGCCTGCAACTCCAGTTCTGGAGTAATCTATTGTCTCCCTGATCACGACGGGCTTCTGAACATACATGGTACACATATATACTCAGGATATAAAGTAAAATGTGTATATATATATATATATATGTGTGTGTGTGTGTGTACATACATACTACATACACACTTGAACATATACACATACAGATGAAGAGAGATAGACAGACGGACAGACACACACACACAGAGAGAGAGAGAGAGAGAGAGAGAGAGAGAGAGAGAGAGAGAGAGAGAGAAGAGAGAGAGAGAGAGAGAGAGAGACCCTGACCCTTTTTACCTAGTTCAGGAAAGCCCTGAGAAATGATGTTTAGGTTTTGAACCTGGGTGAAGACTTAGTATAAGCTCAGATGAGTACACTGAGACACTGCCCACACGTGTAGGGTGACAGAGGAGGAGGAGAAGAAGGTGGGCTTAGCACAGGTGCCAGCCATGTTTTTAACAGGACCTAGGGATATTAGAAGACAGCGCACATGCTCCTCTGGAAAGTTAAAAAGTGATACCTTCCTCACAGGCTTGGAATCAGAATCACAACTCTTGAGACATTAAGGGTTTGTCACATGACATGTAGATTCGACTGTTAATAAACAGTATCAGCTAACCGTTAATAACTGTGCGACAAAGTACGATGCTAATAGGCACTGATGGCAAGTTAGCATGGGACTTTGTATTAGCATATAATTAGCACATGGCTTTATCACTATGTCCGGCCGAGGGCATTACTTGTGGTATTTGTCTGGGTACCACTTTGAAAGGAGAAGTTTGTTCAGCAGCCAAAAGGGCATGTTTCTTTTGATGCCTCTTTTCCCATGAGAGTGTTTGAGAGAAGCCTGCAGGACTTGCAAGACTCTGGAGGACCAGCTTGAGTCCTTGTTTCGTTGTTGGACAGAAGTGTGGAGGAAGGGGCAGGGAACTGGGTGCCACTTGGCAGGAGCGGGCTCAGGCTTCAAGAGTACAGCCCCCACTCTGCTTTCTGCAATCATACCATTATGGCAGCCGCCCATGAATTTCTCTAAAAACCTTTTCGGGAATTGTTTATGTTTTCAGATGAATGACCTCTTGGGGTAATGAGTTTCCATAACAACTAATGGATGACCAGTGTGCTTCCGCCCAAAGCCTGGTCCCTCCTGCTTTCTGATTAGAATCAGCAATAGCTGATGGGACTCAAGTGGTTCCTGTTTGTCATCTCCACACACAGTGGCAATTGATGGGGGCAGGTGTGGGGCCCCAGGGCATCATCTGCCCCTGCCACATGCTAGCCTACAGGTGACAATGGGCTTCAACTTTTTCCTGACCACCCTCTAACAAGACACTGCCCCTGTGTATGTTTAGGGGATCTGCCTAGAACTGACTGGAAGCTTCCAGAAGGAGTTTCTGGACAAAGCAGAAGCATCTGTCCAACTGTTATCCTAACAGCTGAACAAAGGGACCTATTTGGAAAACAAGGAAGTAATCTATAGATTAAATGGGATTTTGGTCTCTGATGAGGAGATGAGAAGAAAGGCGACTTTGAACACCCTAACAGGTCACCCAGGTGGGGCCAAGGTGTCAGGACAGAGTATCTTGGCTCTGAAACACCTCTTCCACAGCCCTGATAAACCACAGCTGATCCTATGATGCCTAGAACAGTTCACTGGGGAAGGAAAGACTGGGTTCAGTTTCCTTACAGAGCCTTCCCAAGTGGGGCCCCTCAGAGAGGAAGATGGATCAGAAAATATTTTAAATGAAGAAATGAGCTGATGGGTATAGCTTTTAGGGAAAGGGCATAAGGGAGAAGCTCAGAGAAGGCCAGGCCCACCTTCCTGGCTGCAGAAGAGAGATGCTGTTCCTGATCTCCCTGCTCATCTGCAGGATGCACACAACTTCAGTAGGAGCTGAGTTCCTAGCTCTAGTCTAATTCTGATTTTGGAAACAGGAAGCAGGGTTTGGGGGTGAGGGAGAGGACTTCCAAGGTCATGCCGGTGTTCTGAGGTCTTGTCATTTGCCAGGAACACACACACACACAGAACTGAGCTCGTCCAACAAAGGTGAAAACTCAAAGCAAAAGACTTCCTAGGCCTGTCTTAATTGTGCCTTGGCAAAATGGAGAGAAAGAACTCGGCGATGACAGAGGAGGGTCGGTGAGCAGCCTAAAATTGGGCTCATAAAAGGCAGGATCAATTTGTACTCTTTCTGAGGAAGAGGGCTGCACAAGGCCTGAATTATGCCTCTGGGTTATTTGGTTTTGCTTTGAAATCAGAAAATTGTAGAGATTACATCCCAGGATTGATTGGAGCAGAGGCAGCTGCAAGTCCACACCTCTCCCTTTGTCTGCTGGGACTCTGAATAGACATGTCCCTTCCGGGAGTAGCAGCATAGTGGCGGTGGTGGGAGAGAGGGCAAAGAGAGAGATGGTAATTTGGCAGATGGACCCTAATGCATTGGATCCATGCTTCTGTGAGTTTGGTGCACTGTTTACTTTTGATGTTAAAAGGAGCCGGTGGGGCCAGGCTGCCCCCTGCCCTCTGCCCCCCACTACAGTGGCCCCTCCACCGCCAGAGTAATTGCTCATTGATCCTCTTCAGAGCTCACCCTTAACTCCTCTATGCTTCTGCAAATAGCCCCTAACTCACAATCACCTGGAATGCTATTGATTTTTTTTTTAATTTAACTTGCTAGATGTTTCCACTCCCACTCTGAAGGAAGATTGCCTACACCCAAGCCAGAACCCTTGAAACACCCTTTCTTCCATGAGCACACCCCTATTCTCTAAGCCTCTAAAAAAAACCGGTACCTTCCTTGGTGAGCACCCACACGAGGTCATGGAGTATGAGTTTGGTTATCTAGTGCTTGATGCCTTCAGATGTCATGAGGGTTCCTGTGCTGTGCTGATCTAGTTACAGTACCTGTGCCTCCTGGTGAAGCATCTCTTGTTTGCCAGTGAGTCTTCCTGACATGTGGCAGACCCACACCCTCAGCCATGCTCTCAGACTGAAGCACATGGCCCTTCTCCTCAAAACTCACCATTCGCCTGACTCCACCAAGGTCGAGCACAGGCTGGGAGGCATTTTGTGAGTATCACATTCAGAGAAATAAATCACAGGAAGACATGTTTACTGCCAGCTATAGGTGTGGTTTTTTTTCCTAAGGGCTATATTCATCTGCAAGTTGTCTTTTCCAACTAAGTCTGTTTTTGGAAGAAACAGTTATAGACATCCCAGAGAGGAAGGGATCTGACCTCAGATGTGAGTCAGAAATGCCCACCCCTCACAAGCTCATGTTTCAGATATTAGTCTCTGTTATATTGAGAGGCCTTTAGAAGTTGGGGGTGAGCTAGCAGAAATCTGCAACTAGAGACACGACTTTGAAGGCTGTTTCCTTTGCCAGCATTCTTGGTTTTGGCTTCCTGGTTGACCTCAATGTGACTGGTCTCTTCAGTGTGCCCCCAAGTTCCATCGTTTGTCCCCCATATTAGTCAGGCTTCCGTAGAGACAACAGAGCCTATATACACCATTAGAGGAGATTTTACTAGATTGCCTTACACAGCAGGGACTATGCAGTCAGTTCAGTAATAATCCATTGTCCATGAGGCTAAATGCCTTTGCAGTCCCATTTGGGCACAGAAGGTCTTAGGGTCCCTGGAGAGTCAGTGGTGTTCAGTCTACATCAGAAGGCCAAAGAAGCTGGAGCCTGGTGGCCATGAATGGTTGCTGCTATGATGACAGGTATACTTAGGAAGAAGAATCCAGTATGAGCCTGTGGCCCTGGCTCTTTTCAGCACTACTTCATGGGCTGTTTGATAGGAGACATCATGTGATTTGAGAGTCATCCCCTCTCTGTCCAACCTCTTTGTGAAGATCACCACAGACACTTCAAGTGATTTTCCCCTTAGATAATTCTAATTCCCATCAAGGTGTCAATGCAAACCAACCACCGAGTCAGCCACAGTGATCTGAGATCATAAGCCCAAATGAATTTACCTACACTCAAGTTGTTCCTGCTGGGTGTTTTGGTCACAGAGATACAACAGCAACCAACGGGCTTGTGTTGACCCCTATTTTGTCAACACCAATAGGGCAAGTTCCAATGTTTTCCACAATTTGGGCCTCTCACCCATAAAAGAGGGATATTGGTGAGTAAGCTACACACAAAAACACATGCAAACACAAATGGTACCTGAAAATGTCAAGGTCCAAGGGCAGAGCCATATCAGGGCTGTGCAGTTGAGGAACACAAGCTACCCACTATCGTTTCTGCAATTACTTCAATGTTGGACATGTGTTTTCACGTGTGTATTCACATGAAAGGTTGGCATTTGCTCTCTTACTTAACCACTTAGCCACCATGTCTTTGAGTCAGGGCCTAAGACCCTAACCTCACTGATCTAGCTAGGCTGGCTGGCTGGCTAGTGAACACTAGAGATCCCCAGTTATGAGATTGTGGGTGTGCACAGCGACACCCTGCTTTTATATGATTGCCTTTGCAACAAGCACTTTCCCCTTCGAGCCAACTCCACAGCTCTGATGTTGTGGGAGGTAGGTTGGTGCCTGGGAGAGTTTTGGAGGGGGGTTGTGGATAAAGGACATGATCACAGCACCTGCCCATTTCACAAATTTTTAAAGGGATTTTCAGAAAGCTAAGTCAATGTTGAATGAGGAGTGCCCAACCCGGCATCCGTGTGTACTTAATAAATGGGATTTATTCTTGACCCTTAAGTCTATTTATTTAAGCCACCAGTGATTTCTTTTCTCGTTAGGAGCATCCAGAACTCCCAAATGGGGTTTGTTGAAAGACTGTCTGTTGCACTTGGCAAACACGAAACTTCTGCTTTGGGTTAGTTGGTTTATTCTCGAGGTTAATTGTTGCTAATTTCACTGCTAGATTGCCAACGGAAATGTCAACATAAAACCCAAATTAGAGGTGCTCACTGTAGATTGGCGGGGAGAGGTGGGCTGTTGGCAGAATGGAGCTCACAAAACAAGATGACTGGAAGGGGAAGGATACTGTGCAGGTGTGGGGTGTAGTGAATGCTCAAAGCCATGTTTTCCCCCCAAACCCTTAGGATCTCAAATCTCTCCGGTGCCTTTGTACAGCCAAGACCAGTGTTAACTCAAGTGAAGATCAGGCTGTCTGGCAGCAAAGGGAAGTGCAGTTCTAGTCCCAAGTTCATGGTGCATAGCAAGCACCTGCTTTCTCCTTCAAAGCCCTTTGGAAGACAGGGCTTCATGCTGGCTGAGTGTCAGAAGCAAAGCTCAACCCCAATGCGGGCTCAGATCCCACCACTGCTGTGTGGGCTGAACCTCAGCCTTCTCTCTCACAGATGGCTAATGAAAACAGTTACTCCAGTCAAGGAGGCTGGGTGAGGGGGTCTAAAAAAGGTTTAAAAAGAATCAACCCAAGCACATACTTTCTAGCTGGGGACTAGTGGCAAGTGTACAGAGCCTGGCTTGGCCACCAGCTTGGTGTAGTCACCAGCTTGGCGCGGTCATCAGCTTGTGTGCAGCAGAGGCCACAGTAGGGCCACTACTCTTCCCTGTGTTCTCCACTGGTGTTCCTTCTTTTCTGGGTGTATAGGATAGGGAAGTAGATCAACCCACTGCTGACTGGCTATTAGGAACTGAAAACCCACACACATGAAAGAATGCCCTTGGCATTGGGAGAGAGGAACTTATCTCCCCTGGAACTGTAATCACATTCTTAAGAACAAGTACAGGAGACAAGACAGCTGGCTAAGCCTCCTGCTGCTTTTCTATCCCACTGAGGGCTGGAGACTACAACAAAGTGAGAGGAGGTGGCTTTGGCCAGGAGTCACATCCTAAGCCAGCAAGGACAGGGAGAGGGGCTTGTCTTCTTTCCCTGTGTCTGGTCTGTTGGCGTTCCCTTTCAGGTCACCTCTTTGTATCACTATAAAGCTGAGGAGAGTGGCAGACATGATAGCTTAGTTTCCAGTCATTAAGGCAGGATGGATCCTTGACCGTGATTTGGGGTTGCGGGGGAGATTTGTCAGAGAGAAGGCCATTCAATCAAGCAAAGGGCAGGACATAGTGGAAGTTTGAAAAAAGGTTTGATGCTGGTGTGCCTCATCCAAAGGCAATTCTGCCCTCCCGCTGGATGTTGTAGAGAATCATGGAGCAGGGAAGAGGTGCACAGCATGGAAATGAGCAGCCCTAGGCATGACTTCTGTTGTCTTTCAAACGGGGGCTTTCTCATCAATATTGGTGGAGGCCGCTGGCCTGCAGCATGGAGGCCCACTCAGCAAAGCCCTGAAGTAGAGGAAATGCAATTCAGTTGCATAATGAGGCTAGGTAATTGGAAAGACCAGGCAGAACATCCAGCTAAGTTTATTCAGTCTAGTGTATTCATTAAAAGTCTAACACAGTCAACATCATTCAAAGTTGCCCATTCATTGTTGCCTCGATCCTCGAGTCAGACGTAGGAAATGAATGATGAGAATACTGCTTCAATATGGATCAGGGGTATCAGCAACCTTTGCCTGGAAGCTAAGGTAGTGACCTGTCAATGTAGTGGAAGAGGGGCTGCAGCCTTCCTTGAACTTGGTGCTGTATTATCCCGTCTAAGAGACCATGGTTATGAGGTGTTGACCCACTCAATCTCCGTCCTTCAGAGGCAGAATGGAAGATGTCCCATGGATTCCCGCAGGCAGTGAGAGCTCACATGTCTCCGAAGGCATGAGAGGATCTCAGCCCAGCCATGAAATGTAAGATACACAAACCAGTGCGTGGAGACATATATGGAAGTTTCTGGAAAATGTAACTTAAGGATGAACATAATGGATACATTTTTCTTTTTATTATATTTCCTTCCTCTGTGATTAATTTGTAGATGTGCAATCGTGAGCATGCAGGGTTTCTTTACATGGAGCTGGTGAAAGTCTAATTTTCAAAGTTTCATGTCTAGCTCCATCCTTGCTGGATGAGATGCAATTCGTATTTATTTCTGCAGCACCAGGGCTTTCTTCTTCTACTTTAGGGATCACAGTGAACCTCACATGCCCCAAAGTTCAAAAGCCACCAAATACCCATCCCAAGCAGCTCCGAGGCCAGCTGGCTATTCAGCCCACCACAGCACAGCTATTTATTTAACTGATGGTTACTGTCCTCATCCCGATGATGTCTGCCTTGTTAGAGATGAACACCATTGAATCTGTCACCATGACAAAGTGCACCTGTGTTTATCCTTCTGTTGCCAAGGCTGAGAGTTCAATATTTTTCTCATTAATTTTTAACACCTATTTTTTTTGAAAAAAAAATGAGGCATCAGCAAAAGAATGAGGGAGCAGTTGCTTTTCCAGGTTTGAAGCCTTCCTGCTTCCTCTCTCTCTCTCTGGGGACCCTGCTGGATACGGGGCAATGCACTCTCAGAGGACTTTGCTATGCAGAGGCAGTGTTCCTATAAAGCTTAAGTGATGAGCACAGGCTGGTGACTTGCTAACTGCCAAGGACAACCTTGCTTATGCCCATAGTACAGCTTGTATAGCAGGAACATCTCCTTTATCCATGGAAACACCCAACGCGTGTCTAGGTGACCAGATGCTCCCCAGCTCATGAGTGCTGGCCACCAGGGCTCTTGACTTCTAGCTTGAGTCTTCAGTGAATGTTCAGGAAAACTCAGTTGATTCTGTTTCCACGAGGTTCTGCCATGTCTTTGTGTTCCATAAACGGTGTCCTCTAAGAAATAACACAGTGATGGACTGACATCCCAGATAACAAGTTCATTCATTCATTCTCACCTACCCACTCATGAAACTATTCCATGCATGCATCCATGCGTCCACCCATATACCTATCTATCTCTGTGCCAGCCTATGTCAGTTAACTGCTGAGTATCGGATGCTGTGATAAATATATCACACAGAACCCCAGAAAAGCTAAACTCACCACACACACACACACACACACACACACACATACAAAGAAGGCAACAAAAGGAAGCGGCTGGACCAACTGAAGTCTGAAGAGACCCCACTCTTATAGGTTGGGAACAAAATGGTGCTAAGGGCACACCGGAGCCAGGATTCTGAAAATAGAGAGGGCTTCTGATAGCCTGCCCATGTCTGACTTCCTAGACCACAACACAGAGTCCAGAACCACCTACACGGCAACAATGATATTTATCTTCCTCTGAACACACTGAATGGTGTTGCTTCCAGCGTATGTAGAACTTAAGGGTCACTGTTGAACTCAAGACGGGATGCTTTGGCTACCCGCCAAGGCCTTGTCATAGATACAGCTGGAGTTTTGGGTGACCTCATCAACTTCATGTTGACTAGACACAAGTAGGCCTATACTCTCTGACCAGCCCTCCATCCAGAAGGAAGGAGATTATTACACAGCCTTCCCAGGTGCCTCTCTTCTGGAATTAAACCAAATTCACCCTCTGTAGCATCCTTGGGCCTCAACTTCCTGACTTGTCTGATAGGATGGGAATAGCTAGTTTTTTGGTTTTTTTTTTTTTTTTTTTTTTTTTTTTTTTTTTTTTTTTTTTTGTTGCTTGCTTGCTTGCTTGTTTGTTTGTTTTGAGCATGGCTGTGTGTCCACGTGTCTGAGCTCTCTCTGTGTTCTGGTTATGACACCCACACTGACACTCTCCCTGTGGTCTCAGTTTGCTTATATAACACTAACAGAGAATCGAGACTCAGAGTGGGGGATAGCCACAGCCCTACAACGCAGCTGCTGTGTGGGAGACATAGGGTTTGATGTTAGCAAAGTATGAAGACATTACTCTTCAGATGAGACAAGACCTTACAAAAATAGTGTGTGACAAGACCAGAGTGTCACCTGGGAAGGCTCCATAACAGTCTTTTTCCTTCCTGGTAGAGGGCTGGGCAGGGCACAGGCCAACTTGTGTCTAGTCAGCATGAAGCTGATGAGATCATCCACTCCACCCATATCTGTGACATGTCCTTGGAGGAGGCCAAATGGGCTCTGTCTTAAGTTTCAGCACTGTGACCCTCAAGTTCTTCAGAGAGCAGTTTCAGCTAAACCTACTTCAGAACCCCATGGGATATATACAGGACACTCCAGAAGCAGGAGGAAACCTCCTGGTATTTACAAATATTCATCATCCCAGAGGCTGGTCGTGGTACCTGAGCACAGGCAGAGACAAAATGGAAAGACCAACATACACAGGAGAAGAGGACCCCATGGGGCTGAGAGGTGGGGAGAGGGCTGCATCCGCTATTCAGACAATGGTCAGGAAGCCTGGGCCCTGGCCCCCAGCCCCCCACTTCCACAGTAGCTGAGCCTGCCAGAGGGCAGGGGGGTGGAGGGTCAGGGGGCTGCCGCCTCATTTCCTCTCTGTCTTCCTGGATTCATTACCTGGTAAATGTTCTTGGGCCTCTCATCCGCCTGACTGTTCTGCAGTCTGTAGATAACACCTGTGACAATGGGGGGACCCTTGGGGTGGTGCCTTCCTTTCTACCCATGTGCTCTAACAAAAATAATATTAAGCTATTAAATATAGCTCATATCAGCCTCCTATGAGGAGGATTCACCACCAACATTAAAGAGAGGTAAAATGCTGCCCAAGGCTCCCTCTGGGAGGCGATAGAGCTGAGCTTTGCAGGCCTGAGGCCCACCATCCTCTCTTGTGTTTCCTGATGAACCCTCTTCCCCAGAGGTACCCACACCAGACAGGCTGGAGGCCTGTGCTTTCAGAGTGGCCATCTATTGAAGGGACCCAATGAAATCTGCAGACATGAGAGCACATGCTTATGGGACTCATGGAAGCAAGAGGCCGCCTTGCAAGGAAAGGCCTGAGAAGGGCTCACCTTCCCAGGACTCACAACCGTGATGGACCACTGGCCTGTTTGGCAAAGGGACCTGTCCCTAGTCTCAGGTCTACCAGTTAATGGTGACCTGTGCACAGTAATGCTGAGCAGAGGACAAAGTGGGTGTTTGATGTGGAAAGGTATCGACCTGATGTCGCTTGTTAACCAAACAATTCCATTTGTTTAAAGCATGAACTATTTAAAGAGCCCAGGAGTGAGACACGCAGGAGGAAGCATGCTGAGGTAGTGTGGGTCCCTCAGCATAGTTGAACAGGGAGGACTTCATCTTAAGGACTGAGAGTTGGTCAGAGATGTGCGCCTATCTTCCCTGGGCAGACTGACAGACATGCACTGTATCTCAGCCAAGTCTACACATAGGTCAAGTGTCCCCATGTAGGGTAAGAGTCAGGTTCAACAAGCCTGGGGGCTGGATTATATATACCAGCCTCTTTACCTGGTATCTTCATGCATCAGGCCTCAAGAGTACCTCAAGCTGTTCAGAAGGATTCAGGGAAGCTGGGGTGGGGAGAGGGGAGCCTTGGTTTCTTCCATTCTAACCTGACTCCAACCACATACACCACTAACAAGTACAGCGCTTGTGGGGGCCAGGCCTGTGCCATGGGAAAAGAAGATGGCTGGCCCCCTAATAGGCATTGTGGGGCTGTTTCCTGAAAATTAACCCATTCCCTCCTAGAGGAAGGAAGGAAGATTCTGAAGATACAGAAAGTAAATGAAACTTAAAAGCCACAGGAAGCTTCTAAAATCCACAAGATCCACAAGGCCCGCCCCCAGGATTATATAAGCTGTAACAACTGCTGAGAGATGAGACTGTAGCCCTACGGCAGAGCTGCCTGCCAGTTATTCAGGATGCTCCGTAGACACAGCTTTCTGGGTCATTGCCTCTGCCCGGGTGGGCTTTTCAGCTGCTTTGAGTCACCCATGTTCTTGTCTACTCTCTACTGCACCAAACTAGTTCGAATCGGGTTGATTGTTCTCGGCACTAACACTGGTGCCTTGTTGAGGCTGAATAAAATTTTGTTCCCACTCTCTCATGAAAGGTCACATGACAACTGCTAAGTCAGCTGGGAGTACTAGACCCAGGCCATGAACAATGTAGCATGTGAAGTGGTCTGCTCCCATGGTCAAGAGTTCCTCACAGCCAAAGGCTGTCTGCTCATACCCAGAGAGACACTAGTATAATTGAACTTTACCTCTACATGTCCATCTGCCCATAGATGCGCCCCAAGGCCACTCCATGACTGTCAAGATGTGAGCAGGGGTTCGTCAGCGGGAGTGACCTCTCTGGTTGGCTCCACCCATCCATCCTGGTCACTCTAGAAGACTGATCACAAGACCAGACTTCGGCTCCTTTAGAGTCCTGCTTGCTCCTCTTGATTCATCTGATGAGGACTGCACGGGTTCCACATGCCTGCCACTCTGAGAAACAACCCTCGTCCCTCTTTCCAGCACCCTGAGGATGCCCTGCCTTAGCTCCATGACTGCTCCCTGTCTAATGGGAAAAGTTCTGGGTGTGCAGGGAGAGGGTGTCTAAAGATGTAATTGACCTTCAGGTGTCCACTGTTGACATTGGAAGGCGGGACAGCACACCTCTGGCCATCTCACAGCAGGTTTGCTTGAATAGAATAGACTCTGACAGGTGACACCCCTGTCACACCTGTGCCAAACACCCCATTCAGAAATAGGAGAGAGAAGAAAAATAAGGGAAAGTAGCTTTTGACTCTGTGTGGTAGGTATCTATACATGTACACATACATGTGTGTGTGTGTGTGTGTGTGTGTGTGTGTGTGTGTGTAGGCCACAAATCAATGTTGGGAGTTTTTTTCAGTTGATCTTCAACTTATCTTTTGTTGTAGTCAGCATCCCTCACTGAACCTGTAGTTACTGATGCAGGTAGACATGCTGGTTAGCAAAGGTCCAGAACCCTCCTGTCTACCCCTAATACTGAGTATTAGGACTGCCACACTCTGTTTTTATGAGAATGTTGGGGGATCTGAACTCGGGTCCTCATATTCACACAGCGAGTATTTTATTCACCGAGCCAGCTCCCCAGCCCTCAAATAACTATTTCAATAAATGACCTGCCACACTTCCAGAGTCCAGAGGAGAAGAGGGGCTACATCAGGGCTGGAACAGGAGGTGCCAGAGTCTGCAGTTTGTCCTTGGACAAACCTTAATATCACCCAGACTGGAGAAAGGCTTTAGCGACTGCGGAGGGCCAGAAGATGAATCTCAAAAACAGTCAGGGGAGTTTATCAGCCCCACTATCTTCTCCTGGGAGCGAATTATTAATGACTCAGATTCCGTCCGGCGATGTCAGCCCCGAGTCCCTCTGCCACTCCCACGCTGATGCCAAGGCAGAATGGATAAACAGCTCCCGCCTGGAGAGGAAGACAGCGTCTGCATCCTTCAGACGGAAGATTTCCAGATAAGCACCCACGTAGTTATTGCCACGCTCCGTTAAGTAAGGAGAGTCTAAACTGTTCAGAGCCCTCGGGACTGCGATCCTGCCACAGTGGCAGGCGGAGATAAAGCTTTTCTTCTTGTTCGTTCCTTTCTCACTCCCCAAACCTAGTTCACCTGCCATGACCTGCTCTAAAGTTTCTTGCTAGCAAACTGGATCCAAACTCCACACACTGGCTTATCAGCCACCCTAGTAGAGCACCCTAACTTACATGTCACCCTGCTCTCACCTGCCCTCAGGAACTTAATCTTCTGCCACTGCCCTTGTGCACCTGGCATAGAAGTGTAGGTACTTTCTAAATGGTCATTTCTCTCCATAGGTCCTACACTGAGCTCCACAGAATGTCTCGCCCTGCTCTATCTGTTCTGCATCATGTAGATATTTAGTGATGTTTAGGTGGGTGAATGGACGAAGACATGGTGGACAAATGGAGACTTTTTCTCTTTAACATTATTCTCAGCATCCATACCATCTCCACTATCAGTGGTAGAATCACCAGCATCATCACCATCACCACCACCATCATCACCGTCATCATCGTCACACCACCATCACCATCATCACCATCACCACCCTCATCATCACCATCATCATTATCATCATCACCACCACCACCATCACCACCACCACTATCACCACTATCATCACCACCACCACCACCACCACCATCACCACCACCATCATCATCATCATCCACACCACTACCATCATTGCCCTCACCTCTGCTATCCCCATTATTATGATCATAACTACCATCACCATCATAATCACTGCCTTGCACAACTATTATCACCATCAGTAACAACATTCACAAGTATTATTACAACCATCTCCACTCACAACTATTCACCATTCACTACCATCATTCACAACTATTATCACCATCATTAGCAACACAATTCATCATCGTCACCATGACTATACCACCATCCCTATTCAGAACCAGCATCACCAACAACATAATCATCACATGATTGCTACCTTCACTGTCATGGCTAGCATTAACCCCATCATTACCACTGTCGTTGCAAATGTTTTATAGAGTCTTTGCTGTGCGACAAGTACCATCAATCAAATTGATCCTCACAGGACTCCTCTGTGTCTGTACTATGCTTAGTCCTCCATACTGCAGAGTGATGTGGAAAGCTGCAGAGTCTAGGCCTCAGATCACATCACACTACACTAGAGGACTAGCAGCTCTACCCTGACCCTTACCTCGCTGAGTTCTCACACGGGGTCCAACCAGCCCTTAGCGAGTTCCTGAGATTTCCAGAATCTTAGAGCCTGCCACCAAACTCTCCTCAAAGCAACTTTCCCACCCTGGACTCCTGCCTTAGCTCCCATTTATGTGGACAACGCCCATTTTCAGACTGCCTAAAGCGTGCTCACTGCTGGTCCTGATGATATCCAAGCCCATATCACCATAAGAAAGAGAGAAGCTAGATTCTCTACCATGCTGCACACCAGAAGTTCTGTGTTACTTAGACCCCAAAGCAGGGCTGCTTGAGCCAGGAGGGCCACAGAATCATTGTTACCACCATCCTGTTTCATTTGGTGCCCTTCAGACCCCCACACTGTCCTAGCTGTAGCACCAGGATGGAATAGACAGGAATTCCAAAAGATGACCCTGATACCTTGTGATGAGAAGTTTTGATTAGTGAAGCTCACTTCTGGGTGTGGCCATGCTGGGCTTTTCCTTAGAGGTTTAATTGGAGAAGGAAAACGTACCTGGAAAGTGGGGGGCATCACCCAATGGACCGGGGTTCTAAACTGAATAAGATGAGTGTAAATGGAACACCAGTTGAACACAGGTGTTTTCCTTACTCTTGTTTCCTTGTCTTCAAGATGTGAAGGGTATTGGGCACACGCTGTGTCACCGTTAACACTGCCACACCTTCTCCACTGTGACGGACTGCTCCCTCTCACAGTGTGAGCCAAAGAAAACTTGGGCCCTTTAAGTTGCTTTTTTCCAGGTGTTTGTGCACCCTAAAAAGCCAGAAAAATGCAGAAAGTACTGTTGGATTGTTCTCCCAAATAAAAGCAAACACTTGGAGATGGCATGCAATGATTGAATAAATAAATATGTAGGTAGAAGACACGTGTCCCCCATGTTCTCAGAAGTGTAGGCAGACACTTTGTTTCCAAGGATTCTGAGAGTAGTTGCTTCCTTCTTGAGGCCTCATATGACCTTCTTCTCAGAGGACTGATCTAATTCAGGACAGATTTTGGGTTAAGACCTGTCTGGGTCTGTGTGACCAGAATGGAGGGAGGGTTGTCGTAGGCTCAGGGGACTGAGTGGGCTAGGACTGAAGCAAGGACAGAGGGTCTTGTAGAAGCAGCATCCAGGAAACCAGAAACATGACTCAAGACAGGAAGTACGGTAGGACAGTGGGAAAAAGACACCAGTGGGGACACACATGCATAGGTGTGAGGGATGACTCAGGAACCAGCAGACATCCAGGCTCTGGGGATAAATTGAAAGATATCCTAACCCTCAGGTGAAGGGTCTAAAGAAGGGAGATTTTGCACCCAGCTCTCCTAGGCTATGACAACACTCTTGCCATCTCTTGCATGAGACAGGACCAATAAGGCTTTCCTTTCGGGCACTGGGGTACTTACGTGGTTTATGTCATCAAATATCCTGATTTTTATTTGTGTTTCAACCTCAGTAGCTTATCAAATATCTGGTCTTTTATCCTGAAGGCCATCAGGAAGCTGAAGTAGGGTTGGGCCTCAACCCTAATGTTGTCTGAACATGGGGAACTCTTCATCACACCATTTTTGGGGGGCTTTCTAGAATCCTGAAGATGTAAATCATATCTACTCCTCCCAATGACAAGCCCATGTTTGTTCTATAAAGTTCGTCTTGGGAAAACTAGATTGTCTATAGGGCTTGTGTGTACAAGAAGTTGCCTACAGGAACATGGGGAATCCCAAGGCAGCCACACTGCAGTCTTCATCCAGCAGGGAGGGCAGCACTTTTCTTCCGATCCTCCCCCACCCCAGCTATATATATACCCTAGCATCTCCGGAGACCTGCAGGTCATGGGAAATTAGGGCAGCATTTTTTGCAAAAGGCTGAGAAGAGTGGCCTCAGTCTCAGGTGAGGATCCAATGACCCCAACCCTTCCTCCAAGGAAATATCAACAACCAACAGATCCAATCAATCATGATGGGCTCCGGCAAGGAGCCACAGCCGATCTGATGAGGAAGGCGGCTGTTGTGCTTCCACAACACATGGAAGAGCAGCAGAGGAGCTCAGACTCTATGTGGGGGTCTCTCTGCTTTGGAGTATATCATCCAGCAGGGATGCTGGACCTCTGGCCTGTCCATTTGCCACTTGACTCAGTGCCATTAGGAAAGGCTCTAGATGGATCATTGTTTGGCTGGCTCTGAAATCTAACAGACTCTGACCCCACATCTGGAAGCTGTCAACCTACAGCTGCCCCACCCCCAATCTGATCTCATTAATCTTGAAACAACAGGGGAGGGGAGACCATCTGTCCCAGGATGGTTTACATTGGAAGTTAATTCTCAAAGCATAGCTTTTCAGACCACCAAAGGATGTATCATAAGTCAGACAGGGCTAAGACAAGAGAGACTCACATCTTCTTTGGTCCAGGGACCCTGCCCCAGGCATCGTCAGTCCCAGAACACACTGTTATTAACACCCCTTTGATGAGATAGTGCCCTTCACAGAGTGGACAGGTGTGGAGCACTGATGTTGACATGTCCTGTCTTTTGAACCTTCATCTTAGTTTCAGCCATTACCCGAAGCAAGAACCCTAGATCCTAGGACAAAGCCCTCATCCAGGCCACACAAATACCTCTTCACTCTTCCACACCTGTAAGTTCTATTGGAATCTCTCCTGAATAGCTGGCCTGCCTTCCATGGCTGCATACTGACCTCTTTGCATTGCCTGGCTTATTCCCCATCTTCTACAACCATCAGGCCACCCACATTCCTGTCCCTGGGACACCCGCATCATAAATACTTTGTACCTCCTGGCCACAGGGCCTTTGCACCAGCTATTGCTGATGCTAAGCATCTCTGACCCTCTTGGCTGCCTTTCCACCCACAAAGACAAGGACATCAGTTCCACTGTCTCCCCTCCTCTAAACCCTATTATATCACATATCTTCAAGAGCAATCCTTAACACAATGGTCATCTGGGAAACTCTTCTCTTTCTATTGAGCCCGGATCAGCAGGTACACACGTGTGCTCTCTCACAAGCAGAATAAGCCACTGTGTTTGCAGTTCCTGTACATAAACGAAAGCATGGAGAGGCTGTGTCCAAACTTATGAAGTGGTAAACACCGTGGCACAGAACTAGCCTTGTGTGAGGACACCCCAGGACCAGGCTACTGTGTTAATTCACTGCCACCCATTCCTATGGAACCTCCCACAGGGTCCAAATTCTTAGCTGTGAATTTAGGTCTTGTGCCATCAACATCCTCCTGTGCAGTCTAACACAATGTCCAGCCTTTAGTTGCTTGAAACAACAGTGAAGAATCTGCTTGCACTGGGAAGATCAGAGTCCGTGTGATCACTGACTCAGTGTCTCTCCAGCTCTGCTGTGATGCTCCTGGAGTCTGCTGGGAGGAATGGGAATCTGAGCATTCTATCTACACAATAGAGGTGAGTAGCTAAGGGTAAAGTCAGACTGCAGACAATGCTCACAACCCCCTGTGATGGCTAATCTTGGTGATCTATTTGACATATTTGGAATCAACTAAAACACAACCCCTGAGCACTGCTGTGAGGGACTTTCTTGATTATATTATCTAAAGTAGGAAGACCCTCCCTATGTGGGTGGCACCACTTTCAGTAGCCCAGATAAAAGAACAACAAAGAAGGAAATTTTGCTTTTTGCCTGCTTACCCTCACTCTTGCTGGCAAGTTCATCTACTCTCTTGCTGAGGCACTTCTTAGCTGACATTAGAACTAAGTGCTTGGGGATTTCAAAGTAAATTGAAAACTAGCAGCTTTCTAAGAGTTCTCCGGGCCTCTAACACCAGAATGGGATAGCTAAGACATCTAATCTCATGGAACAAATGACTGTATGAAACAGTCATTGTGGGACAACAGGAACCACAACCCATAAACCAGTCCAATAAATCTCATTCCATTGTGTGTTTTATTCACCGTTCTACTTCTGTGAAGAGACAGTATGATTAAGGCAACCTATAGAAGACAGCATTTAATTGGGAACTTGCATGCAGTTTAAGAGGATGACTCCATGATCATTGCGGCAAGGAGTATGGTGTCAGGCAGGCAGACACAGTGCTGAAGCAGTCACTGAGATCTTATCTTCAACTTGGAAGCAGAGGGAGTGATACTGGACCTGGCATGGGCTTTTGAAACCTCAACACCCACTCGCACTGACACGTTTCCTTCGGCAAGGCCACACCTCCCAATTTTTCTAATCCTTTCAAAGAGGGCCACTTCCTGGTGTGTAAGCATATAGAGGAACCTGATCCTACTCTGTCTGAGGTAGAAAAATGTTTGTTAACATTTATGTCCAAGAATATGGTGCAGGGACATCATTACTTCTCCGTAAGACTTGGCTTTTCCTAACTCCCCTTATCTTTCGTAATGCCATTGTTTCCGTCAAGAGTCTGGGATCCCTGTCCTGGAAGCTGGCACATGACCATGCATGGCAGACTGAGGGTGATGTAAGAGAGCCTTGCGGTAGGTAGGTCCATGGGGTCTCTGATTTCAGAAGCAATTCTCGTTACATATTCCTTGCTTACTGGTCACACAGATAGACTTGGGTGGAAGTTCCTATGATCTGTTCTTAGCAACTTTTCTGAGTATGTATTCCTAAGAGAAGCCCATACAGCAAACTTCCAGGTCAGAAACAGACTGCAGAATCATGGTACTCCACCATATGGATACCACACACTATAAATCCCTGGCCACTGATGCACATATGTAATCCTAGCACTTGGGAGGAGGCAACAGGAGGACCAAAGTTTAAGGGCTCCTCAGCTCAACAGCAAGTTTAAGACCAGTCCAAGATGCATGTGATTCTATCTTAAACAAACAAACAAAAAAAAGTACATTTCCCAAACTACACTCCTGGTATCTGTGTCATATATGCTGTGCTTTTTCTTTCAAAACAGTTTTCAGAACCAAAACCATTTTTAAAGAAATGTATTCATGACCGGGCTCTAGGTCAGTAGTAAAATGCTTATCTAGCATGCACATAACCCTGGATTTGATCCTTAGCACTGAAAAACAAAAAGAAATAAAATAGAAAAAAAATAGTTCCACCTAAAGCTAGGGAGCAGGTAGCTCCCTGCTTCTCATGACTAATGGGGGCTGTTAATGCCTTAATGATGTCTGTGGCATATGAATCAAAATGGGTCCCATAGGCTCATACATATGAATGCTTTGGTTTGAATTTTTCAGAACTATTTAGAGAAATATTAGGAGATAAGGCCCTGTTGAAGGAGGTGTGTTATTGGGGAATGGGCTTTAAAAGCTCCACACCTACCTCACAGTCTTTCTTCCTTTGCCCCCAACTTATAGATAAGATATGAACTTTCAGCTATTGCTGGAGAACCATGCCTACATAATGCCATGCTCCTTGCCATGATAGTCATAAGTTTGCCCTCTAAACTGCAAGCAAGGCCACAATTAAATGTTTTCTTTATAAGCTATGGTGTCTCTTCACAGCAATGGCATATGAACTAAGATGTAAGTAAATTAGGATACTGTATCATATCTTCATTAATTCTTTGAAGATATTCAATAACTAATACTTTCCAGCTTTGATGTGTGTTGGTTTTATGACAACAGCACTTTTAGAAGCTAGACATGTAGCTCTGTTGGCAGAATACTGTCCTAGCACACACAGGTACTGGGCTCTATTTTAGGCATTGCACAAGCAGGATGTGATGATGTATAACCACAGCACTTTGAAAGTGGAGGCAGAAAGATCAAAAGTTCAAGATTATCTTTGCCTATGGAGTTCAAGGCCAGCTTGGGTTACATGAGACTCTGCATGAATGAATGAATGGGTGAATAAATGAATGAATAATAAATCATTCTATTTGTTCCATAGCTGGGTACTTCAACATAGGCTTCAGATTTTTGTCACTCAGGAAGTAGAAATCCAAAATTAGGTACCAGATGAAGCAGCTTTCTCTTATGGCTCTTAGAAGTAGACTTTCTTGTCAGCATGGTATCTCTATTCTTGGGGCTACAGCACCTAACAATCTGTACCCCACCCAAGGCAGCACTATTTTAGTAAACCTCCAACATTGTGTTTGTATTGTGTTTCTTCTTTTTTCGCTAAGAAAGCAGCATCCTCCAGCAGAACTGGATGCTTTTATCTTTAATAGTGGAGTCTATACAGTTCTGGATTTTGCCCCATGACTGAGGCAAACAGTTTCAGACAGACATTTCCAGCTTCAGGCACTCAAAGATTCTGGACTTTTGTTACACTCCAGACCTTTTTGACAGCAGGACCTGAATGTGACCTAAGGCTTGATATGATGACATACGAAGGTACTGGGAGCTGTTTAAACAGCTTCCCAAGGCTCGCCTAAAGCACAAATGAAACAAAACCCAGGTGAGATGGGCATAGACAGGAAGAAGGGACAGTTTCTAGGTGACCTTTTCTTCCACCTGGGCCCTGGCAGGCAATAGAGTCTGAAAGCTGTCAGGAAATTCATGTCTGACAATGGGCTTGAACAAAAAGGGGAAACCGGAGACATTCAGCCATCTGAGCATCTTCCTAAAGTCAAGGTTTTAAACTGCCATGAACATTGCTTCAGAGGGAACATTTGGCAATGTCAGGAGAAAGTTTTAGATGTAGGAGTTGGCCAAAGATCCTGCTGAACAGCCTGCAGAGCACGGGACGTCCACACAGTCCTGAGGTTAGGCTGGGGGACTCTGGAGGACAGGATCAGTGAAGAGTCAAGCTTGTGGGCTCTTAGCTTCACCCATAAGGGTGAAGATGCTCTAAGGAGACATGTGTTTCTCTCTCTTCCACTACCAGACTATTGAGATGATGGACTGCCCACTCCAAAATTGGAATTTCACCAGGAATCTGATGCTGGGAGAAGAGAAAGGCTGAGAGATTTTGAGGCTGCGATTTCACTCAGTTATGACAACTTATCAGCCTATTTTGCAGGAAAAACTAAAGCCAAGAAAATGACTGCTCAGAGATGGATGGGATTTGAGACAATGACAGGTCACTGATGGGGAGAACTTAGGACAGTGGTGGGTCAGTGATGGGCAGGACCTGAAACAGTGATATGTCAGTGATGGGTAGGGCCTGAGACAACAATGGGTCAGTGACAGGTGAGACACACTTACTATAGGATCATTGGACTCCATCATAACCTTTTGTCATGACTCCGAAGTCAGACTTGGTGAGGGTCTGGTGACCTTTTCATTCATTCATCTTTGCAATGTGGTCACATCAAGTAAATATCTTTTATCTGCTTTTCACTTTCACTTATCTCAGTAGTTGGACTAATCAGGGCAGACAGATGATAAAACTAGCTTGTCATGTCTGTGGGGGCTTTGACTCAGATACTCAGGGAAAATAAAGTTAAAGGTCTCATGGTCAAAGACAACCTGAGATGTTGCCTTGGGTTCTTTTACCTGCAGTGTGTAGAGAGGACACATCTCATGGCATGTCAGTGGGTTGAGAGCCATCTAAGCCAGCTGGGGGCTGTCCTGTAAAGCCGTCTTCAAGCCTACACCCCAGAGTCTGCTCCCCATATGCAAGGCCAGATGACAACTGGCCAACACAAAGCAGATGCCGGTGTCACCACTGCCTCCACCCTGATGACACTTCCAAAGCTCCTTTTCCTCATTTTTCTTTCTGCACAGTACATTCATCTGCTGGGGGTGGGATTGGCCCAGATGAGAGGAAGCCACAGACAGAACCCAGGCCCATCTGCCAGAATGTCTACAACTTCCTCTAAATTATAGCTACTCTGTCAGATGGGGGGCTCATTGTCTCCAAGAATGCCCCAGTGGCACTTTACATGACAAAAGAACATGGGGCCTCTGATGAGGCTCTAGAGTCTTCTTGGACACACTGTTCTCTGAATACACCCAATCTCAGTAACAGCCAAGGTCCCCCTACAGAGACAGGAGAGTAGCCACCAGCCATAAATCTCTCCTGAGAAGGCTTTTTCTACCAACTTGTTGAGTAGCTGGGAGGCCTGGCTGGGGCAGCCTCCTCCAGCTCACAAGTCCTGGCCACCTCCTGCCTGTCTCTGCTATTGTCTTGAAACTCTAGGTTCTTTGTGTGACCCCACCCACACCCCTAATGTGGATTAAGATCTGTTACTGAAGTGTTAACCTAATTGTTGCCTTCCCACTGTGCATCCTTTGCTTTGAAACCAGGCTTGTCCTCCCAATACCTTTTAGAAAAGGCCAAAGCCCTTCTCAAGGGATCTCATATGATCATGGTTTCCTGTCTTTTTTTATCCATCCATCCATCCATCCATCCATCCATCCATCCATCCATCCTTCCATCCACCCACCCACTCACTCACCCATCCATCCAACCATCCATCCATCCATCCATCCATCCATCCATCCATCCTTCCATCCACCCACCCACTCACTCACCCATCCATCCAACCATCCATCCATCCATCCACCCACCCACCCATCCATCTATCCATCCATCCACTCGTCCATCCATCCATCTGTTTGTCCATTCGTTCATCCAGAAGACAGGCAGGCAGGCAGCCACACATGCATACAAACAGGCACACCTCAGTCCTTAAATTCTAGGAATGCTGGTCTAAACTGCTTGCATATTCTGCTCTCCCTCTGTGTGAATTCCCTCCCTTTCTTGGACACAGCAGTTTATCCTGTGATTTTTCGGTCAAGATTTCCATCTTTCAAGAAGCTTTCCCACCTGCTTCCCAGATACCAAGACTGAATAATGGTACCAAGGAGGCAGTTGTTGCATTGTCTCAGAAAATCCACACACAAGGAAACCAGAACACTAGGAAGGCGAATAACCTACCTTGGCCATCAGGCATTCACTGTGGATCCAGGAATTGTTTCTGGAGGCCCCAGCACAAGCTCTACAATCTCCAGAGTTCATCATACCTTGAAGTCTTTCAGAATTTTTTTTTCCTTTTTTAGTGGCCTTTCTAGACACTTATTCCCATAGCACCAGATTCTTAAGAAGAGCTGTCTTCAGAGTGCTGGCCAAACCCAAGGTCTGTCACCCAGTGTGTTTTAACATAATTGTGGATAAGAGGTCCTTTTGGGGGCAGGTTCGTTGAGCTGTCTGAAGAATTGGCTGGGGTCTTTCTTTTCATCAGCATCCCTCTCTCCAACCACTCCCTGGCCAACACCCCAGCCTACCAAGCTGAGTGCAGATGCCATTCACCACCAGCAAGGCTCTCTCTGCACACGTGCCCTAGCTAGGTACTAGTAAGCATAGGTTCACAGCCCACAACTTTCTGCAAATTTAACTGCTTCAGGAGTCTGGTCTAACCTGGGGGCATTCCCAAAGCCCTGAGAGCAATTCCACAGCTGGACCTTGTTCTCTGGGATGCAGGAAAAGCCATCTTTTTCTCCACTTGTACTGGAGAATGAAGGGGTGCCATCCCAAAACACCAGTACACCCTATTTCACACAGATGGCACCACCATCCAATTTGAAAGATCATTATTATCTCACGTCATAGGTGGAGAAACCAAGTCCGAGATCAAAGAACCACTGGGGCACCCAGCCCTCCCTGGCTATCTTGAACTACAGAAGGGCAGGCATGCTTGGACTAGAATCTTTTTGTAACACACACTTTAGCTAAGGCCACACAATCACCCCACAAAAAGATGGCATTTGTCTTCTTATGTACCTGTTTTCCGGGCCAAGTAAACCTCCATCCAAAGATGCCTGAGGAACGAAGAAGGGGTTTGTCAGATTGTTGCAGCCACTAAAGCAGTGTTTGTTCCCAGGTATTTCCTGATATTAAGTAACCTGCTGGATATCTCTATAATCGATATAGAGATTGCAGTTTGAATATTTTCAAGCTCTTTGATTGTTTTGACAAACTGTATCTATATGAATCATTTCGGTTTGCGTGTGTACCCATAAGTAGTGTGAATGACAGCTCTCTCTGTCCTGTTGCTGGGGTTAAAAAAATGCCTGAATAAATTTTATTACTTAAAGAAAAGATATGTTTTTCATTAATGAAGAAAGGATAGAAGACTCAGGAGGCTGATGTCTCTCATGCTGTGGAGAATAGCCTTCCTTCCATTTAGAATTGCCAACTAAAAACACAGGCCACCACTTCATTTGAATTTAGACAAACTGTGAATGGTTTCTCAGTGCATGTCCCAGTTGTTGGATGAAACATACTTATGCCTACATTTTACTTACTCTTCATCTGAAATTCAGACTTCCCTGAGTTTGCTTTACCTCTGTTGGTTAAATCTGGAAACCCTTTGTGAACATGTGTCTATACTAAAACAAAAACAAACAGGGATTAATTTTCTCACCGTTCTAAAATTTAAGGTTCAACAGGGTCAAGTTACACTGCTTTTCTTTTGGGGGTAGGGGGTATGTCTAGACAGATAGGCTTTCTCTGTGTAGCCACGGTTGTCCTATAACTCACTGTCTCTGCTCTGTTCTCAAACCCAGAGATCGGCCTTCCTCTGCCTCCTGAGTGCTGACATTAAAGGCATGCCCACCACTGCCTGACATTGTTTATTTATCTATTTTAACTAATCAAGAAAGGCATGACATTGTTCATATTAATGGGTTACCATGTGGCATACACTCATACACATAAAGTAAAGAAAATTTAAAATAATTTTAAAAAACACGAAATTAAAATTTTTAAAAATTTTATTTGTATGGGTGTGCTTTAGAAACCACATGTGTGCCTGGTGCAAACAGAAGTCAGAGAATGTCCTCAGATTCCTGAGAACTGGAGTTATAGACAATTGTGAACACCATGTGGATGCTGGGAATTGAACCCAGGTCCTTTGGAAAAGCAGCAGGTACTCTCAACCACTGAGCCATCTTTTCCAGAAACACCCCCATATAGTTTTTAATGCATACATTATTTTGCTATGTCCAAATCAAGATAGACTTATCCATTTCACCAAACATTAGATCATTAGTTCTGATGTTGGCTGATGGACTGGTTGGGTAGTTAGCTAACTAGTTAGCTAGCTAGTTAGTTAGTTAGTCAGTTGGATCTGAGGAAGGCTGTCCCTATGTGTTCCAGGCTAACTTTGGACCCCCACAGCCTTCTCTCTCACCTTTCTGATTATCAGGAATACATGTCTGGATCATCACACCCAGCTCACTATGCCTACTTTTATTTGCCTCCTTTCCTCTTGAACAGGAGCCGGTGTGCACCACAGGCTCCTTGGGGATGAGGCCTCACTCCATGCCAGAGCCATATCGACAATCCCTGTGCCTTGACATGTTTATGCCATGACACTGTGTGCGGCAGCCTGACGGACATATGGTAGTGATATGTGATCTTAAGTCTTTGGTATCTGAGCCTTAGGAGGACTTAGCCCGGTGGGTCTTGCATGGAGACCTTTATCATCTCTGGTTCTCTGGGCACCCTCATGTTGGTGCTACCTATTGGCAAGAGGTCTCTGGTCTCATAGTCACATTTATTTTGCATGTCTAAGGATAGAGACAGGCGCTCATGACTCCTGCTGAGCCCGTCTGCACAGCCTGTGGATGGGTGGAGAAGATCTTGTGGTACAGGTAAGTAGCTATTGATGGCAACATCATTATTTTTGGTGTCATTTGAAAGCCGTGGAGTATGTACCTGTTCTTGTGGGTTCACACACATGAATGTGCCTGCAGAGGCTAGAGACCAATGTCTGCTGTCTTCTTTGATTGGTCTCCATTTTTTTTGAGACAGGGTCTCTTATCATATGTGAATTACCAACACTGGTTGATTGATGAACTTCAGGGATCAACTTGCCTCCAACTCAGTCAGTGGTGGCCTTTACAGTGCCCTGGCACCCTGTCTGTCTTTAAGGTGGAAGATGGGAATGGGCACTCGGGTACTGGTTGCTTGAAAGGTGGGCATTTTATCAGCTGAATCGCCTCCCCGCCCCTGTGCATGGCTTTAAAACAGGAATGAGGAGAAAGCCACCCACCAGAGGACTCACTGGCAATTACCTTATTAATTTATAACAGCAACAGATGCTGTGGATGGCAGGGACGGAGCTTGTTCCAGTAATTGGGCATGTCCCATGCAAGCAGGATTAGGCTCCTAATTTGCTTTTTCATAGATAATTTGAAAGAATGATCCAGTCCACGCCCTGTCAGAACAATTAGAAACTCTGAATTTGTGGGGCCCATATCACACTGTTGACCACTTGCTACTGCAGGTGCAGAGAGTGACATCACAGGATGGCTCCATCAGCCGCCACTGGAAACAGGACACATTCTGCTGTTCTGGGCTGTCAGTCCTGAGTCCTGGAAGGCTTTCAGGCTGAATGCCCATTTCCCTAATCCTTTCAGCAAATGGTCTTTTTTCCTACTCTTCTCCCACATTCTCCAGCCCTGGGAAGGGGATAAAGACTAGTCCTCGGTGACAGGAGTGGGAGAAACTTGGTAAGAGAAGCAGGTGGCACCACCTGTGACCGGATCCAATTCCAACCTCACAGCTGCAGCTTAGTCGCCTTCGAAGATCCAAATCCCAAGCTCTTCTGAGGCTTTTTCCCATCATCTGGGCCCAGGAATTCCTATGCCCAGAAGCTCCTTCCTATGCTAGAGTGTCCTATTTCAAATACTCCAGTGTCCACAGAAAACCTGTTCATAGCCCATCTAGTCCTGTGTCCACACGGTTTAATTGCTCTCACAGGGAACTGGGGAGAGGGGAGGTTCAAAGTTCTGAGAAAAATCTATGTCCTTGTTCTTCCATTGTCTTGGGTTACTCATTCGTTAGTGGTATGACAGTCTGGACATTTAACACCAGAAAGGGGATTACAGTGTAACTTTATTCCCGAGGAGACCCCAAACTGCTAGCCAAATCTCCCTTTCTTTTTTTCCTCACACCCTCTTCCCACCTCAACAACAACAACAACAAAAAGAGATGATCTTGCATCATTAATTAATTTATTAGACATATTTCCCCTGAAAGTAAGCTTGGTTCTGGGCCCTGAGGAATCAACCAACACTAAAGGAATGTCTGCCATTTCCTGAGCGTGCTCCCAAAGAGACTGGAACCCAGAGGTTGGTTCACACGCTCAAACAACAGCTGGTTAAGAAAACAATAAACCATCGCAGCAGAAACTACTGCTCATCTGCAGTCAGGCCTTCTTGAACACCAGGGGCAGTATTTGCACACTGGTTCTGCACAGCCCTAGGCTGGGAGAGGCCATTCCACCCCATCTACACATTGTATCCTTGCCCTAAGGTCAAAGAAACAAGGTAGCATCCCCTAAGCAATAAGGGCCAAACAAAATGTGAGCGGAATGTAGTCATAGTTCCCAGAGGGGCTAAACACTGCCTTAAAATAGGACACCCAATGCTACAGTTGCTACTGGGATGTGACAGTTACAAATATGTTTAATTACCAATTCCCCTCTTTTCCATGCCCATGACCTTTGCATGATTGTCTGGCTCCTTGCTGTTAGGGGGTAGCTTCCCCCATGCCTCTTGATTAGGAATGACTTGCCACTTACCTTGAATAATTCGAAGTGGAAGCATCTTGGATCCACAGTCCCTTTGCTTTCTTCTCACTGATGCCTCTGTCTCAACCTTAAGGAAAAGGCCCAGGGAAACTTTCTGGAAGACGAATGACTTCATGAAGCAGAGCCAAATCACCCCTGCCAAAGCTACACCGGATCATCCAGTCAAGCTACCCTGCAGACACCCAGCAACTCCAGCAGACATCACCAAACTGTGGCTCACCAGCGCCTATAGTCTCGGAGGCGAGGAACGTTACTTTTGTAAACCATGTGTAGCTGTCTTCCAGGTTGACTATGATCATCAACCCTTTGAATGAGAATACCTACAGTCAGTGATTACTGAGAGGTGACTCTCACCCTATAAATATTTCATGTGGATGGAGGGGAAAGGCTCACAAGCACATCAATAATCTAAAGACTGTCACAAGGCCAAGCATCCCCCCCGCCCCCCCCCACTTATATAAGAAGTAAATACCAGGCTAAAGAGAAACTATTTGGTGGCGCAGCTTTTCTTTAGTTGTCTTTGCTGTGGTAGACAGGACTCATAGCTGATCATGTCACCTACACTCCTGTAAGTAACCCCAATAAGCTCATTGGTTCACAGGGCTGGACTTGGACAGAGCCCCATCTACATTGGCATAGATACATATTCTGTTAAGTCATCCAAGAACTTAGGCAGGAACTTGGTCTTTTGTTGTTGTTGTTGTTGTTGTTGTTGTTGTTGTTGTTGTTGTTGCAGGGGCTACTTTTTCCATTAGACTCATTTTTATTTTGTGAGTGAGTGTTTTGGATGCACATGTGTATGTGCGCAATGCACATGCTTAGCACCCATGAAGATTAAATGAGAATATCGTTTCGTCTGGGACTAAAGTTATAGATGGCTGTGAGCCACTGTGTGGGTACTGGGAATTGAACCTGAGTCCTCTACAAAAGCAACTAGTGCACTGAACTGCTGAGCTGTCTCTCCAGCCCCAAGTCTGCCAAGGGAAAGTCACGTGATAGCAAATCTATGCTGTTATAGTACGGGATGACCTACCATAAAACAACATGTAGATGGCAGAGGCACAGCACAAGCACTCAGCGTTCTACTTGATCTCTCAAAACTGACCAAGTAAATTTAGCCAACACTTTGACAATAAGAAACAATAGTGGCCACCCAGAGCCACTGTACCCCCAGGCATGTCCTTCAAGGTAAGTTACTGTTGCCTAGGAACCTTTGAGGGCTGAAATAAATGAAGTCTATTGGCCCCGGAGTTAAAAACAAAGCAAAGGGCAGCAAAAACAACCTTGCATAACAAAATTGAGAAATTTTTCATCAAGTCTCTTGAAAACATAGCATTAAGGCAGCAAGCAAGCTGTAACTCTATTAATATGCAATCATACGAGTTGAATAAAATTTAATGCGTATAAGCCAAATGAATAATTCCTCCCTAATAAAATCCAAAATTAAAAGAAATCATGAGGAAATTCAAATTATTATCTTTGCCACTTGTACTGTGCCAAACTCCACACAGTTACAAAGAAAAATAATCTACTTTGCAAAGAATTTTATGCCCCTTCCCAGTAGCTGCTCAGTGCGGGTTGTGTATACACCCTCTCAACTACTCAATATGCCTTGGCTTCTCACAGCAGACAGCCTGGCAGATGTCAGTCCCCAGGCTCTTAGAAGCCCTAGGGAAATTTCTTCAGTCTTCACATGAAAACACTACAAACATGGGAATAGAGGAGAGAGCTCAGGGGCACAGTGCTTGCCTCCAAGGTTTGAGGACCGAAGCTTGATCCCCACAAGCTAAGTAAAACCTTAGATATGGTGGCTGCCACTCGGGATTCCAGTTTAGGGTGTGGAACTGGAAGATCACTAGAACTGGATATCCAGCCAGCCTAGTCAATGAAAGACTCTGTTTCAGGAAAAAACAAAAGGTGAATGACTCTTGAGGAAGAACAGTTGAGGGGTGATCATCTCTGGCCTTTACATGAACATACAAACATATGTATGTATGCCCCCTCACCTCTCACACACATTCAACTACAGGGATTACACCCCCACCCCCACACCCACCCTCACACACACACACACCACTCAAAACATTTGAGACATATGTGACAGAGACATTGAAGGTAATTGGTCTAGGACAGCAAGGAGTGGCTCGTCAGGGTACAGGTATCTGTTCTGCACTTCTCTGCAGAAGAGTCTTCCTACATCTTGGCTGCATAATAACTAATCACTTACCACCTGGGCAAGGCTCCTTTTGTTTGCTTTCTTTCCCCATAGACTCCAAGTCCCTGAAGGCAAGGGCCAAGTTGGGCTCATCTCTGTGTTTTCTTTCACTCAACAGATGTTCACTAGGCTCCACCAAGTGGCATGTGCTCATCTAAGTAGCCAACAGAGCACACACCAGTTCCACTGTTGACAAATGGGGAGGGTGAGAAATAACCCAAAAAGGAAGGTAAGCTTGCCCAGGGGCTATTGGTGAATTAGTGGCTCTGTCCTCATGTAACACCCTTTCCTGGCCTCTCCAGAAAGTACCTTCACCCTGTCCATGCCATGCAGGCCACCTGCGGTGGAATCAGGACCCTTGCTGAAGATAAGTAGCTCTGTGGAAAGGCTATGGAATGTAGGATGTTGGACATGAAGAAGCAAGCTTGTTGGGAAGGTGGTATACAACGTGGCTCCGGGAGAGAATGGGAGAATTTCACCAATGGCTGACACAGTCATCTCTGTTAGGCACTTGGGAAATCACGGCTGGTTGAAAGAGCTGCCTTTGATCCCTGAACTGCTGTGATCTGAGACCAGTGCACATAGGTGACAGGTATTACCCAAATGACCACGAGGAATGCTGTTGAGACACAAAACCACAAGGCTTTGACCTGGTTGGGTAGGAATGGAATAGATGTAGTCTGGTGAGTAGAGCTGGGGGAAAGAGGAGAACATTCTAGAAAGAAAACAATCGAAGTGAAGGCCATAAGATGGGTAGGGATTAAAGAAAGACAAGGGAGGGACTTCTGAACTAAGACGAGAATCTTGGTAAAATGAAACTGGGGGTGGATCATGTTGGACCGTATGGCCACCCTGAAGTTTTATACATTTTTTGGCTCAAGAGCACCCAAAAAAGAGAACAGTCTAAGAATGGCTTTCAGTTTTTAAACTGAGTGACAAAAGCAAGCCACTCAGACTTTACCTACCCTAGTTCTCATCAAAAGACCCAATGGGATGCATCTCTATTACCACCAACTGGCTTTAAAGACTATTCAGTTACAAGCCTGGGGCCTGATCTTGTCTACATCTAGGAGCTGACTCCCAGGTCCTTTGTCCCAAGGTAAATCATTTACTTACTTAAAATTTGTCCCCTGCTAATGAATGCTAATGAATGCTAATGAAACAAATACTTAAGATGTAAAAGATCAGTTTGGGAACACACAAGACTGATCCCAGGAAAGGCTGGATTTCAGCTGTAGGTGAAGGGATTTAGGATATCCCTGTGGTAACAATATCATTGGCCCTTGGCTTATGGTTATGCTGTGACCAAGGGAGGGGCTGTCCTTTCCAACACAATGTGACTTTCCTCAATAACTAGTTCCTCCTCTAGCCCATTTCATGGACCATGAAATGGGGAGAGAAATAAAGATATTTTGGATCGTTAGAGACCTTGGAAAGACACATGCTTGAAGGACGTGTCTGAATAAGCTTGTCAGGGTACATTTCCTATTGGTAGTCTGGAAACTGATGAAAACCATGGGTTGTACTTATTTTTTTAATTTTTTTTGAAGAAGCACTCCACTTAATTCAAGACAGGAATGATGTCTTAATCAAGGCTCTTGTGTTGCTAGGCACCTCCGTGGGCTCTCAGTGGGTCTTTTCTGCGTGTCACTCATTTTCTTTTCTGGGAAAAACATCTTCTGGGTTCAAAGGCTGATCATGAGACCCACACTCGTTCCTACCCTGTGGCCTCCCAGCCCACTTCACAGATGGACACATGACCTAGTTTGACCCAATTAGTGGAGCCAGGATTGTTTAGGAGCAACTGAGGATGATGTTTTCTCCTTGCCCTTGGAACTGGAGCAATAAAAGCCAATAATTAGTGGGTTCTCGGGTGAGTTGGATAAGGATGCCCACACTGAGACTGTTAACCAGTTTCAGGAGCAAAGGGTCTGAGAGGACTTTGCTGGAAATCGCTTTCTTGCATGAAATCCAACGAGGAAGCAGAGCCAAGCTTGCACAGAGATGAGGTAGAAATGAAGTATTGCCAAGGACCAAGGAGGTTCCCTTTCTGTCCTTCTCCCATGCCTGCTGTCCTGTCTTTGCTGCATACATGGATTTCTTGTTCCTCCCAGTCTCCAAAGCTCCTTCCACTCAGTGTACGATGAAGAAGGGAACTAACTCATGACTACTTCTAAAGTAGAACCCAAGGAGACAGATAATTGAAGTTATCCAACCTTAGTCCAATCAGATAAGCAAGAAGAGCAATGACATTATATACTACATCCTTTAAAAAAAAAGTGAGAAACTTTTGTCTTCTTTTTTTAGTATTTACTTGGTTATTTTCTTATTTATTATGTGCATTGGTGTTTTACCTGCACGTATGTCTTGATTAATGATCGATATGGGAGGGCGCAACTCAGTGCCATGCCTGATTAGATGGTCCTAGTCTGTATAAGAAGTTGAGCAAGCCAAAGGGAATACACCAGGAAGTAGCACTCTTCACAACCTCTGCATCAGTTCCTGCTTCCAGGTTCCTGCCCTGAGTTCTGCACTGTCACTCAGTCATAACTTGGAAGTGTAAGATAAAACAAACCCTTTCCTCCCCAAGTTGCTGTTGCTAAGGTGTTTGTCAATTACACTACCAGGACAGGAATCCGGAGCTTCTGAAATTAGCTGCTGTTCTAGTCACATTGTCTAGTCCACTCTGAAAAGGTGTCCAGGGAGGAATCAGACCACTCTGCTGGAATACAAGCGTGCTCGCAGGCACAATTGCATGCACTCACACACCCTGCTCCCAGGAGCAACCACTTTTCCAGTTCAATGTTGGAAAGGCACAAACAATTCCTGGTTCAGTGGTGGAAAGGGGCAAATACTTCCTGGTTCTTCCATTCAGTTGTCCCTTCCCATATTTTCAAAACCACGTGGAAGAAGACTTCCATCTGTAGGTCAGGGATTGATTCTTGGCAGCCTTCAAAGGACTGTGCTTCTTTCTTTACTTGTCATCTGAAACTATATTAATTCCTGGAGAATTTCATATATTTTGATCATATTCCTCCTCTATTATACCAGAACCAACAGTATTCTTCCCAACTTTGTGTTTTCTTTTTAAAACAAAACAAACAAAAACAAAACAAAGCACCCACCAAGTCGAATCTATGGTCATACACTCCAGGATATGGAGCGTCTACTGTAGTGTGTTTTCTACTTATAAAACGTTATCCTAGGAGCTGACATGATTGCTCAGTGGGTAGAGATGCTTGCCATACAAGCCTAGGGACACAAGAATGGTCCCTGAGACCACATAAAAGTAGAAGGAAATAAATGACTCAACAAAGTTGTCTTCTGATGGCCACACAGAGGCACCATGGCATATGTGGTGTAGTATGAACTCCACACACAAACAATAAATAGAAATTCAAAGCACAAATAAATTTTCATTTTTCTTTAAGCACTTCTTTAGCCCCAGAGCATTTCCCATTCTCCCCCATCACCACCTCTTCACTTCCTAATAATTTGTCTATTTCGACTTCCCTTTAGTGGAATCACTTTGGGGAAAATATTTCACTTTTTGAGCCTCGGACAGATAACTTATCTACAAATAACAATGACAGCAATACAGCTGTGAATCTGACACAGTCTGTGGAAAGTTCAGATGGAGTTACCTTTTGATATTTCAATCTTGCTTCCGGGAGTGTATCTTTCAGAGAGACCTTCACATGCAGAAATGGCATTACAAGGTTTAGCTTTTGTGGTATTAATTGCTAAGACAAAATATTGGGAACAATTCATTGGCTACTTCTAGATACCAATTGGATAAACCAAATCATACGTACCTACTTCAAAACCATTGAGCAAAACTAGAAAAGCCTTTTTAAAGTATGTATGCTTTAATATATATATATATATTTTTTTCTTTAAATAGCCAAACACTTGCTGCTCTATCAGAGGGACCTGAGATGAGCTCATAGCACCCACACCTGGTACTTCACAGCTATGTGTAACTACAGTTCCAAGGATATTCAACACCCTCTTCTAGCCATGGACACCTGTATACACATGGTGCACATATACACACATAGGCACAGCACTCCTACACATAAAAGAAAAAAATATGTCATGCAAAAATGTTTGATATTTCTTTCCTGGTTCCTAGGAAGGGCTCCCGAACCTCTGAAGATTTCAGTCCTTTGTTTCCTAATGGAGTGACTAATGGAGCAGGACATAGGTTTCCAATGAAGCAGGTCCTCAGAAAGACCTTGACTAGAGTGTTGTAACTTTCTGTTCCCATGCATTGACTCCCTGAGATTGATTTTAATAATTAATAATCAATAATCAATGGTGAACTTCAGTGGGACCCTTAAACATTGTATTCAAAGGGCTACCATGTTGGCAAGTGTATCAGGGTATGTCCGAATGTTCTATGCCATGCTACCGTACCTTATTTCATCGAACTCTTGCCTATGTCTGTCTCCCAGCTGTCCTCGCTCTCACAAGACTATATCTACAGCCATACTACCCCGATGTGCCTTGTCTTGCCAACAAAACTGAGATTATATGCAGAGTGCTTTCTGTTCTGGTAGTTGTTTGGGTTACTTCTCAGATATAGGGATGTGCCTCGTGGAGGTAAGCAGAAATGTAGGTATCATAAAGGACCCCCCCCCTCTCTCTCTCACACACACACACACACACACACTTGTGGCTGATATCTGCACTGGGTGTAGCCTTGTTTGGAGAAATTATCTTGTGGGATCAGGTGCCACTTCCAGGTAGGTAGCATCAGAATTGAATTGAGTTGCTGGATGCCCACTGGCATTGGAGAATTGGTGAAGAAAACCAGCATGATTTGATGTTGGGAAAAAACAGGTGTTCTGTGGCAGAAGAAAAACAATGTCATGTTGTTACCTTTCCTGCAGTGAGAAGCTGGACGACGTGTTGCATTACTTTTATTAGAGAGGCACAAACAAATGCGTTTTCACCTCAGAGAGGGAACCAGTGACAGATCACAGACACCATTCTATCCACGTCTAACGTGGGTGAGGGGTAACTCCTAGTAACACAGGTGACCACCAAGCAGCTGCACTGCTGCCGAGACTCACCACGGATGACCTCCCAGAGGCACCTACACAGGGGACTTCTCCCTTCTATCCTGTATACACGGAAGCCTTCTATGGTTGGTGAAAGGTAAAGAATATAATGAAGGCCCGTGATCTGCGGTAAAGCTCTCTGATGAGGTTCTATGAATAGATCTGATCTTGTGAGAGTCTCTTGAGTGTGGGTAGTCACAGCTACTCTAGTTTCAAGATAACTATGGCATGACTGGAAGACAGACGTCTCTTAACAGTGGTACCTGTTACATGCTTAGATGATGAAATGGAACCAGGTCATAAAATGATATCCGGAGGCAGACGTGAGGTGGTGTAGCAGAGACAGGGCTGGGCTTCCAGCTTCTGTGTGTGGTTTTAGAGTGGTTTGGACATCCGATTCACGCAAGGGTTCTTAGCTCTTTTAGCTGGCAACATCTGCACAGAACCAGCAGCCTTAGTTCCTCATGGTCGCTTGCACTGGCTAATTACTTATTTTACAAGGTAAGTAAGCACTATATGCATGCTGAACAAAGACCCATGGTGGGCATTGTTTGCCCATGGGAAAGCCAACCTCCCAGCCCCTAGCCTTTGTGATTATCCCTAAGAGGAGGACCATGGCATCCCTTGGATCATAGAATTCATCAGATAGGACACACTTTGAATAAAGAGGACTTCATGTGTGGCTGACTCCTCCCTCACACAGCACATGACAACCCCCCTAGCAACACCTGTGGATTGAGTGATGGGAAGTCCCATCCTCAACTAAATACCTGCTTAAGACAACCTTGCATTTTTTAAGGGTTATTTACATCGTATGTGTGTGTATGTGTGTGTATGCATGTATTTAGCACACATACATGAGACTGCCTGTGGAAGCCAAAAGAGGGTGTCAGGTCCCTTGGAGCTAAAGTTATAGGCCATTGTTAGTCGATTCACAAGTCCTCCGCAAGAGCAGCAAGGGCTTGAAACTGTCGAGCCACCTCTCCAGGCCTGGTGTTGAATTTTTTAATGTTAAATTCACACTCAAGAAAAAAAGAACACAGACAAACATTTTAGTGAAATCCAAGTAATAGGTACCGGGAGACTGGCAGAGTACCATTGTTGAGTAGCAGAGCCAAAAGTCTCCCAGAGATGGAAGGACGGGGCTCCTTTTCATCGAGAAGTCATCAGAAGTGCTTATTGACATAGGCAAAATGGTATAACCTAAAAGGTCTGCCAAGTCCCTTCTAACGCTGAGCATCAAGGACAAGAAGAAACACACAGAAAAGAGAAGCAACCCATGAATCAGGACTATTTGTAGGTGATACCAGAAAAGAATGGGATAGCATCTTTTAAAAACAAAACAATATCTGCTAAACTACCATACATACTGTTCAAGATAAAGATGTATGCAAGTAGAAGTTCATGACCCTTAGAGTCCTCTACTGGCCCTCAAGCCACTTGGTCCACTGAGTAATGTCAGTCATAAAAACAGAATGTGGCCAGACCCATTCATTTACATATTACCTCTGGCTGCTATGAATCTCCATAGCAGAGGGGTTGCAATAGACAACCATGTGACCCCAATGCCAAGAATATTTGCCATGTGAAAAGCAGTAAAGGTTTTATGAATTGAAACTGTTTATTTTATGAGCAACTTTTCTCATGGCTGTGACCGAATACTTGATAGGAAGCTGAACTGAAGAGAGGACAAGTTGCTCATGGTCTGTGGCCAAAGTATATATCATCCACCTTGACTGAGAAAGCGTGTGGAGTGTTCACAGTGGTGGGGGTGTTTGCCCGAGACTTCTCACATTGCCTCGGATTGGAAAACAGAGATCAGACAGGAAGTCGGGCTGTGGAGCCTTGAGAATTGTCTCTAGTAACTCTCTTTCAGCAAGGTTCCACCTCCTAAAAGCCCCACTATTCCCTTAAACAGTAGCACCAAGAAGTCAAGCACATGGACCTATGGGGGACATTTCACACTGAGACCACAACAGTTCAACAATAAGAGAATGAAATAGTTAGATACTCAGAGTATATACATGGAAGTGTCCTGCTCCGTGGAAGTAGGCTTACGCATGGGCATTGATTACCACTGTCATGGACATGAGGTGAATATCTGGGTCCTGGTCCTAAAAGACAAGAGCGTCCATCAACGTTCAGCAACCCAGAAGCTCTGCCTGTATGGCCACCATTCCCCCCCCCAAAAAAAAATTCGGAGGAAAAAGGCAGGAGGCCTGTTCTGAGGGAGGGTGTTTAGAGAAGGACACCACAGAAAGCCTATCTCAGCACAGTATCTCTCCCCGTGACTCATATGAGTTTCACAGGGTGAAGGGTTTGAACTCATCCCACTTTGGGCACACCTAAGATGCTAAAAGGCCAGAGGGTCAGCTTAGGGTCCTGCCTCACGCCATGATTACACACTATTTCTTATTCTTGCTCATCTCACTCTGATACTCATGCCTCCCACTGGCCCCTGAAAAACCCAGAACCTATTTTTCTCCAAATCTTTGCAGGGGTTGCACCCCTTTCTCAGGATGTCCCTCCTGCATGGTTTGTTTGGCTGTTATACATCAAACCAAAGAGATTCCCCAAAGACTTTGAGAGCAAACCTGGCACTGGTGTTTCCTATCTATTATGCTGATATTCAGTAGAGTGGTCATGTATGGTAGCTGTAATGGATCCACTCAAGATGGCAGAAGGGCAGGGAGAGTGGGGGAAGGGGGAGATAAAAGTGGAGAGGCAGTATACTGGCTGGTTTTTTTGTGTCAACTTGCGCAAGCTGGAGTTATCACAGAAAGGAGCCTCCCTTGAGGAAATGCCTCCATGATATCCAGCTGTAAGGCATTTTCTCAACTAGTGATCAGGATGGTGGTGGGGAAGGACCCATCCCCTTGTAGGTGGTGCCATCCCTAAGCTGGTAGTCCTGGGTTCTATAAGAAAGCAGGCTGAACAAGCCAGGGGAAGCAAGCCAGTAAGTAACATCCCTCCATGGCCTCTGCATCAGCTCCTGCTTCCTGACCTGCTTGAGTTCCAGTCCTGACTTCCTTTGGTGATGAACAGCAATGTGGAAGTGTAAGCTGAATAAACCCTTTCCTCCCCAACCTGCTTCTGGGTCATGCTGTTTGTTCAGGAATAGAAACCCTGACTGAGACAAGCCGGTAGTCAGTTTGTGGTCATGGGCTGCCCTCCCTGCACCACAGGATTGTGTCTATCAGCCCAGCTCTTGCCATGCCTTGGTACCTTGTTCTGGGATTCTAGGAGGGTTAATGAGGTACACCTAGCAGAAGGGGCTTGTGTTCAGAGTCACTAAGTCTTATAATTTCCCAGCATGGAATACCACCCAAACTGTTATGGGTCCCAACCTTCCTGACGAATGGTGAGGGAGAGAATCGGGGTAGGGTGGGGTTGGGCAGAAGGGGGGAGGCAGGGGTGGGGTGATGATAGTGGTTATAAAGCTCCAAGGGCAGGTAGCTTGAATCACATAAGCTTTGTATACTAAAGCTTTCACATCTGATAATTCAGGGATTCAGAGAACTTGTATCGTCCAGGGGTTGGGGGATGGTTGATGACTCGGACTATACCATAAGCAATCCCATTTCTTTAAGATACATTCCAAACTCAAAGGTGCATGAGTCTCTGAGAAAGTTTTCATTTAAAATGAAAGAAAACAAAAGCCAGGGGGGAGCTGGGGACAGGTCAGTGAGTAAAGCGTTTGCCATCTAAGCACAGGGACCTGAGTTCAGATTCCCTGTTCTCACACAGAAGGGCAGACACAGTGAGTGGGCTCACTAGCCAGCTAACTTAGCCCAGTTAGTGAGCTCCAAGCTCAGTGAGAGACCTCGCCTCAAAAACTAAGATGGGAGTGACCAGAGAAGACACCTGTCATCAATCTCTAGCCCTAGGCACCTGTGTGCTCATTTGTATGTTCATACCTGTACACACATGCACCGTATATACGAGTACACACATTAAAAATGGGGGATGGGAGCTGGTGCCTCTTTGGTTTGGGGGAATGTTAAAGACATAAAACCTTGATTCCATGTAGTTGAAACAAGTGCTACAACTGTTTTGGAAATAAAGAAACTGAGGCTACAGTTGGTTAACATGAGCCCTCCATGGGAGTTTGTAGCCAGACATACTCTCCAGCCTCAAGTCCGCCTCGGCAGCCCTTCAGAGGAGTACCAGCTTGGTTTGGCTTTCTGCTGTGGCCATCTTAAAATCCTTCACCCTTCTGAACTGGGGTCTGTAGATTCTGTAGCCGGCCCTGGCCAGCCTCCCTGTGAATGGGTCCTCCACAGCTCCTCCCTGATGCAGGAAAGCCCAGCTAATGCTGGATCAGACTGTGCGCACCAAGCTCCTAGTTCTCCTGACCTGTTTGCTCCCATGCCCTGCAGTCTCTCCAAGGGTTGAAGGATGCCAGGCCCATCAGCGCCTCCCAGGAACACCATGTCCCTGCTGTGCACTGCCTGCACATCCTGCTGAATAAATCAGTACTCAACTCTCTCAATTCATCAGAGTCAAAACTCTCTAAAATGAGTTTAATTAAAACAAGAGGCTCTTGGGTTTTCTCAGATTAGATAGTGATCCAGCCTACTCCAAACAAAAGAGAGGGTAGGGTAGGTGGGTGAGTGGGGGTGTTTCTGTGTCTTTGTCTTGGTCCAGCTCCCTTCCCATGATGGTCTCTAACAGCATGAGTTTCGATTCAAAATTGGGGCACAGACACAGGGAAGAGAATCCTTGCACTCAGACCCCACAGACCAACACTGTCCATCTCCCTAACACTGTGACCTCTAACCATAAAATTATCCCGGTGCGACATTATGACTGTAGTTTTGCTAGCGTTATAAACCATAATGAAAATATCTGATATGGGTATCTGATATGTGACTCCCCCCCCCCAAAAGGGGTTGTGACCCACAGGTTGAAAATGGCTGCTGTAGATGCTTCAGAATCGTTTTTTAAAAAGTTTATTAGCATGGATCATACAAAGCGATGCTTTTATAAAGGCATTTGCATTAATATTTTGACAGTGTTCATCCCCTTGCCCTCTCCTGCCCTCCCTCCCCTTTTGCTTTTATGGCTCCCTGGCTTTGCCACTGCAGTCACTTCTGGAGCTAATTTTCACATGTTTTGACCAATAGGCCCGTGATTGTCTTCCTGCAAATCCCTTGTGTGGGGTACCAGGGGAAGAATGGGCATGTCAAGGAAGTCACCAACTTTATCCAAACCTCCTTCTTCCCAACCACCCTGTTTATCTTCTTAGATGGTCTCCAAACTCCTCTCCTTTCAAGAGCCGCCTGGCTTCCTGGATCTATACTTTCCTCTTGAGATGAATCCTATCTTCCAGAACTCTGGCTCCCTCCTGTCTTCCTGTAACTATGGGTTCAAGGAAAAGCCCGCAAACCAGAGCAAACTTTTAGATGTTCTTTTATTATGCATTTGACTTATCTGCAGAGTGTTCTCTCAGTGAGTGGATTTGTCTTTGAGATACAATCTGGCCACTGTGCTGAACACTGCTGATGAGACTTAAGCGAGTTCTAGCCACAAAGAGATATGAGTTTGGATTTTTTGAACACAATTTAAAAATCTATTTTTCAGTCTGCCTACCTATCTACAGTGCCTTTACTTTTAGTAGACCCCATAAAGGAGTTAAGTAGAAAATAGTTCCCCAATAAATAATTACTTCTCCTAACTGTACATTCCCCCCAGCAAACCGTCACTCTCACACCCCCCACCCCCGATAAGCAGGCACCTTCACACCTGTAATAACTTAGGAGACCTTCTTCTGAACTTCACCATCTGGTTAAGGCCCCACTTCACACAAGAGCTAAAGTGTCTCCGCATGGTGCCCTTGGAACATGCCCAAAGACAGGTTGTCATTGCTATGAGGCCCGGTGGGGAGGTGGGCAGACTGTCCCAGCTGGGCCTGCAGAGCAGAGTTTACATGGGAACTCAGTCCAACTCCACCTCCACCCCCATACTAACCACGTTCACAAAGAGCCCAGCTGTAAGAGATTTTGAACAAAGGTTACAATTCCCAGTGGTTGCCAATTATATAGACAAACAGGAATTTACATAATGTACAAAGAGTTTGTGTTTTTGGCTTATTTTGAAGCCACGCCCCTAAGATCCACATTTATTCATGAAAGTAGATATCCAGCCCAGTAGCAGGGTTGGGAGCCCTGCTGCAGAGGGCATTGCAGAACCCCCAGCTCTTTGCTGAGTGCCCCAGAGTTCAAAACCATCAAGAATATGGGTTTTTGTTGTTGTTTTGTTCTCTCTCTCTCTCTCTCTCTCTCTCTCTCTCTCTCTTGTCTCACGAACATCAAGGTCTCTTGCTTTCTTTTCCTTTTTGTTTTCGAGAGCCACTCTTCTGATAAGTACTAAGCACAGCAGAAGGTTTTTAAGTCCTATGAGCGACTCAGGTCTCAAGCAGACAGATGCCTCGCTAACTTGCATAGGCCATGCGGGCTTGTAGAAGGCCTGCTCTGGCCACATGGGTGTCCTGAACCTTCTAGGAGATGGATGCGTGTTTACTTTTGTAAAAAGTCAGCCTGGTGTCCACTTACTCTCTGAGAGGAGTCACGTCAAAAGCAAGTAAGTAGCTTTTTGACTTAACATACCTCTCAAACAATTTCCTTGTGAAACTGGAGCCGCAGGCATCTGGCCCCCAGGGCACATGTGGGATCATTTTACCCATTAGGAAAGCTGGGGTCTTTTGGACTTGGGCATTCTTGGAGAAAGGGTATACAAGTAAGTGAGGGCTCTTTGGATGGGTCTTTCTTTCATTTTTGCCTCGTCCCTAAAGAGGTGGAAATTCGAACTCTGTAAGCGCACGCTTGGAGGCTCTTTCCCGGAAGAGAGTCGGGGCAGGCAGGGAGAGCAGGGTGAAATCCACCGCTGGAAGCTAGAAGCATCAGTTGCGGCCATGAAAGCCAGCTAGGGCCGGTGGGCTTTGTCTGTCCTTGGCTTCAACCTGTTTCAAGGAAAGAGAACAAAAAGAAAAAGAAGGATGTCAGGTCTGCACACCAGCTCTTCCAGTTTGAAGAGGTGACCTAGGCCACACCTCTAGCTGTCTCCTGCCTGGAAGCTCCCCTTCTTCAGTGCCCAGAGGCTGAGCACAAGGGTGGGGAAAGGATTACAGCAACAGGAGTGGCCACCGGAAGGCCTTTTGTCAGCTCACTCGTTGATAATCTCAAGCCAAGAGCAGTACAGCAGTAGCTGCCACTCTGTGAGTGTAACTTTGGCCATTACTAACTCTCATCTGAGCAGCAAGGGATTCGGGATGAATTACTCTCTCTTGTGGCAGGAAGTGCCTTCGTGAGAACTTTCCATGAATGAAAAGGTTCTGGAAGGCTATCTTGACAGACTATGGTGGGTGTGTGGATGGGAGGAGGGATGGCAGACATGCATGTATGCACAGACACACACAGAGATACACACACATACACGCCTGTGAAGGTCAGAGAGCAATTCCAGGTGTCATTCCTCAGAATTAGTGACCTTCTTTTTTCTTTTAAATAGTGTCTGGCATGGCGGCCTGGGGCTGTTTGCTTCAGCTGGCCTAGGCGTCCAGAAAGCCTCAAGGAACTGCGTCTCCGCCATCTCAGCCATGGAGGCACAGACCAGACTGCCAACCAGACTGCCACACCCAGCTTTATGTGGAGATGCTGGAGATCAGGATCTCAGCTTGTATAACAAGTACTTTACAGCTGAATGTCTCTCCACAACCTCAGGCTTATCTTTTGGTCACATGACAGGACAATCTCAACAGCCGCATTGTGGGAGAGAGGCATCATGTGCTTTCTTGACCTAGGGAACATTTGATGGCCATTCTTTGGATAGGGCCCAGGACATCCCTCCTTCCTATTCCCCTGCCTGAAACACCTCTTTCTCCTTCATCTATGTACCTCACTTTCTGCCAAGGCCTCAGATGGCTCCTTGCGTACCCAATGGCCCACAGCAGCACCCCATCTCTTTCTATCCTTGACCGACTATCCGGGTTTCCTTTGCTTTCCTCGGTTTGTATTGTACAGATCTGTCTGCTGTCTGCTTCTGCCAATAAATAAACTGGAGGAGACCCACCGTGCCTTCTCCTACACATCTGGGACAGTGAGGATCCAGCATGTAGCAGGTGTGTTTCCGACCTCAGCTAAATGAACGCATGGGCAGATTGACGAATGATGTAAGAGGTGCACAGCTTTGGACATAGCCTGTTCTCACCAACCTAAGTTTGATTAGGAGTACCGAAAAGTGATAAATCGGGGAAAGAATGAAGAGCAAGCTGGGTAGGGACCAGCTGCGGTCTGCCCCGGTGCCCCGGGCTCTCGAGGAGATGCTGCTACCTCAGCCTCTCTGTTTCCTTCCATTTTCTCTAGCCCACTGGAAGCCATCTTATGGATGCGGAGAGCTCCTGTACGCAGGGCTTAGATTAATCGTCCCTTGATCATACCTGCAGGAACTGAAGCCACCCCCAGGCTATGAGTGTGAATTGCTGTTTGACTGACAGAGTGAAAAATAAGCCCAGCTTGGTTTCAGGAAGCCTTCAGGATTGCTCATACCAAAATAAAAATAAAAAATAAAACAATACACACATGCACAATCACGAGTGTACTAGTGCACACACACACACACACACACAATGAAGCAAGTATTAAAACAATAACACATTGAGCTGGGGGTGGGGGCACACCCTCTTCTACTGAGAAGAAAGGATGGAACAGCAATCATTTGGTTACAGAAGTCGAGACCAAGGTAGGGCTGATCAGCTCAGCCTGCAATGGCAGGTAACTTTGTTGCCATTCCAGTGAGAGCCAAGCTGGAGTTCACCTCCTCAGAGTTAAGAGGGTTACATGGTGGAGGTGCTCTAAAATCACAAAGGGTTACTCAGGGCCAGGAAGGTGACAATGACCAAATACACCCAGAGCTGACAGGTCAAGAGGCGTCACTGTCTGTTGGTGGGGACCCTTGTGAGATTTGGAGTCCCACCAGTCACTTACTGAGACCAGATGCCAGCTCTCCACTGACCCCTGTCCCCTGAGTGAATGTATCCTGTTTTCACCTTTGACGTGGGCCTCCAGTCTCCTGCTTCTCTTCTGCAACCAGCCTTTCTGCTCTCCTGGAGTAACTGTAGGGACATAGCAGGTTTTAGAGATTAGCATTTCCATGTGGCTGGTTTTGGGGGATGTCAAATTATGACTTCCTCTTCTCCATGAACAAGCACATTAGCATGTGCTCCCCAAGGACCAAGTGTCAGGCACCGACTGTAGGACTGAAGTCTCAGTGAGTGGATGTCGGAATACCAAACACACGCCTCAGTTACTCATTGGGTTCTCAACACCCCAGGTGGGAGAAAAAGAGTGCATCTAGGCCCAGGTTCTCCAGATGACAGAGCCCAACCCCGAGGCTACCAAACCCTTGCTTTCTTTTGGGCCCACCCAGCTCAGATGGATCATTAAGCCCATAAAGGAGAATGCAAGAGTTTTATGTACACAGTCAGCCCTTCCCTCGGGCTGCTCTGATGAGTCTTTGTCCAATGTGAAGGGAAAGAGGAGTCAAGAGTTTCATGGTACCTGTCTAGGGGATGGTGGTCCAGGTGGCCCTGGGGCAGTATGGTGGCTTACCACTCAGAATGGATCTATGTGTTTCTCTGTGTAGCTGAGAAGACCATGCAGTCTCAGAGAAGAGACTCAGGGGCCACACAGAAACCAAATTGAAAGCCCAGGCCAAGGGATCCTTTATGTGTAGCAAGAATATAAACTCCTGCTTGCTGTTTGTAAAGAAGCTACAAATGCACATGGAGATGGGCAGGGTCTTCCATCTTTAAGTGTTCCCAACTCATTCTGGTTTGTTCACATAGCTACCTACTAGCTGTGGCTGTGGCCTGTGTTCGGAAAGGCAAGGAAGGTTGGAGACCTGGCTAAGCTACCCTCTACCCACCTTTGTGAAGGCCCTGGCTTAGCTTTGCCCACCAGTGATTTGTACCTAGACACGAGTGGGACTAGAAGCTGGGTCATACATACCTGGTGACATCTGCAGTGTGTGCACAGAAGTGTGCACAGGCTTTGTCATCTGCCCCCATACAAGTACACCGCAAGCGTGTCTGTGGAGAAGGCTGAGAGCTTCCCGGAACTGGCCCCGAGGACCTCTTTCCTCGAAGGCTTCCTCTGTAGTTGGACAGTCCATAGGGCACAGTCTGTCTGCAGAGTATAGAGAAATGTGTTGGGGGGTGGAGGGTCTATTCAGCCACTCCAGGGTGAAGCACCCCACTATAGTATGCTAGTTGGAAACCAGACACTGAAATGGGCTGCTAACACAGAGGTGCAGAAGGTCTAGGGAAGGGCTGACTGTCCTAGCAGCCTTACAGATCTGAGGCAAGCCTATGCAGTTCAGGAGAGCCCTCAGCCTCACTGAGGTACCTGAAGCCAGGCTGCAACCCTGCCTCATACCCCAGACTCCAAGCTCCTCCTGGCACACAGTTGACTTTCTCTTTTTTTCTACCTGAAACTCTGCAGGCCTAGCTCCTCCAGAGCAGGTCCTGAGATCCCAGCCTGGACCTCTAGCTACCCCCCTGCACCGCCCCCTGCCTGTCTCAGGTAATAAAATCCTCAAAAGCATGAGAACTTGAGTAGGGCCCCAGAACTCATGGAAAGAAACCGGGTGTGGTAACTTGTGCTTATAACCCAATGCCGGGCACACAGAGACAGCAGGATCCTTGAGGCCCGTTGGCCCACCAGCCTAACTGGCTGTACCTGTCTCATAAAAAGGTGGATGGTCCTAAGGAGTGACACCTGAGGTTGATCACTGGCCTCATTATCCACATGCAAACAAAGACATACACATATGAACCACTGGGCTTTCCTACCAGAAACCAGTTAGTTACCCAAAGCTCCAACCAAGGATATCCTACTTGATCCATTTGCTGGTCCTCGTCTGGGACCTGACCTGATACCTATGAGGTCTTCCAAACCTGTAGCTGTCCCTGGTAACTTTAGTGCAGACTGAACTTAAAGGCAGGGCACACAGCAGGTCTCACAGCAGGCACTGGGGAAAATGGGGCAGATGAAATTACAGTTATTAGAGATGCACCCCAGCCCCTGCATGTAGCGTCCTCAGAGAGACAAACACCACCGGCTTTACTCCATCCTCTGCAGGAACTGTCGCCACCACCTCAGTGGGGCGGCTGAGGGTAGAATTCATCATGGGAAAGTCTTATTGTGCAGCAAGAACTGTCTGAAATGATTGACCGCTTATGGTTATGGTCAGCATTGGGAGGCATCTAGAGCAATAAATGTTTAAATCGGATTTTAAGCGCGAGCACAGCCCAACCATGGCTCATTCTCCAGAGAGGAAAGGCTTCTAGAGCTGAGTGAGAAGTTAAAAACCACATACTAAATTCATTAATGTAACTCAACATGAACTGGGGGACAAATTACTAAGAACTTGAGGAAACTTATGGGGCCAAAGGCTCTTTTCCAGTAAGTCTTGGCATACTTGTTCATCCCTCTTTCTACGAGGCCCGCAGAGTATCAACAATTATCCACCTCAAAGGGTGGCCTAACATCCTCTCTGTGTTTTCAAAATAAAATCAAATTGAATTTCTTTTCTTAGAAACATACGTCCAGGAAGTCTTTGGGGGGGGGGTGTGAGGAGAGTCAGGCAGGGTGCCTATGGGAGCAGATGCGTGGAACAGAACTTCTTCCATGCTGGGTTGGGGATCAGGGAAGAGCATCCCACCCCGCCCCTTCTGCTTTTGTCCTAACTTCTCCCTATCAAGTACCCTCAGAAGCAGCAGAGTAAATTCCCTGCTAACCCAGGAAGACCCCACTGCTGAGGAAGGCGGTGGGAGACAGAAGGGTCCAGTCCCATTGGGAGTTCTTTCTTAGGACCACAATGTGGGGGAGGGAAGAAGGGTGATGTGACCATTGTTGTAGATGCAGATTTGGCTGAAGGTATATTTTCCCAGTAACAGGGTTACAGCAAACCTCCAAGTGTTGACATTAAAGCCAGTCCTCCGTTTCTTGGTGAAAATTACACGTGAGGAACAGCAAAGCTCCCATTTCTCCATCAACATGGAGACCTGCAATTTTGAAATTGCTGTCAGCTGATTATGCATCTGTGGGTGTAGAGACACTCAGCTGAAGCAAAGCTCTCTGTCTAAAGTGTTTTAAGTAAGGAAATAGAGCGACTGGGTATTTGTTAATAGAGACGTGTTAGCACTTTTTCTTCGTCTCAAGCAGAAATCACCCCCCCCCCCGCCACAGCTTCAAAGAGTGTTTACAGGACTGATCCCCCTCCCCAGGGGATGGAAGGCTCTTAGGAGCTGGCCGTCTATCTTGTCCCAGTGAACACGGGTAGGGTTTGGAACGAGAGCTCAACATGAAGGTTCACCACTCCAAGTCTAAATGTTAAAAGATTATAGGTCAATTTGATAAAAGCTAGTTTAAAAAAAATCTGTTCCTCAACCTGGAAAACTGTCATTCATAGTCCCTGAGAACAGGCTCATATTAGGGGTCCGGGTATTCCTTACAGTTCTCAGATGGTATCTGGCAACCAAACACCTCTTCAGTTCTCTTCCCTCCTGCTTCATCCCACACCAAGGCAACTTCAACTAGTCCCAGGCTCTATCCAAGGTCTATCTATTCACCAACCTTCAAGCACCTACCAGGTAGGCACAGGAATATAGGTCTGAGCCCTACTGTGTCCTTAAATGTCAGACACTAGATAATATCTACATGGACTTGGGGATATTCAGGTAGGGGCTCCCAAGACTCAAAATCCAGGGAACACTTTCTAGAAAAAGATGCATTCAGTTTTAGATTCCTTGCAAAGGGTGGAAGATACATGGCCAAAGGAGGCAAGCAGTAGCCCTCCAAATCAGAGGTAGGTCTGGGTGTTTTTTTCCCAGATCAGAAGGCCTATTCCCCATGAGCAGGTAGCATCACTCAGGAAAAAGACATAGGAGGACTGAGCCACCAAAGCTAATCTTGATTACATAACAAATTTGAGGCCAATTGTCTGAAGAAAATCCAAATCACAAAAAACTAACAAACAAAAAGGCACAAAAAAAAAAAAAAAAGAGTAGAGAGTGAATCCTTTATTTCATACTATTTTATACTAGCCATGGACTTAGTACAAAGTAGAATTGAGGTAGGAGAATTACTTTCAGTCTTTCAATTAGACCTTAGCTTCAGCTTCTTGGTGAGCTCCAGACCAGGGTGACCAACAGAATGAGACCTTTTGGGAAGAAAACAACAACCTCAACAAAATACTAAAAACTAAAAGAAATTAAAAACAAACAAAAAGAGTCTTTGGTTGATAATTGTGAGGTAATCCCCACTTGACAAGACTAGATTATTTGCATCTTAATGAGCTCAGTCATCATCACAAAGAACTTCTTGGGTTCTTAACCTCCCACCGAATAGCTGGGATTATTTTAAGTGTAAAAAATAGATACACCAGTGCCTATAAGCATTAGCATGCTACCGCCAGGCGAAGAAAAGCTGATAAAGGACAAATGTCAAGCCTGTATGTTTGGGCATAGAAAAAGTCCACAGGGTACAGCTTGATGACCTGGTAATTCCATTGTTAAGTTATAAACCACTTACATGACCTGTGCTCCACCCTCATGGACATGTATACATACACCCTCATGACAATCGTATACACAACGATTGTCAGGCATTTGCTGGGATGAGAGTCTGTGTGGGAACATATGCAGCAAAGAGTTAGCAGTGAATGAAAACTAGATCCACCGATTATGTAACTGGTTTGAGAAGTTGTGAGTTTCACCAGTAGAAAAATTCCACTCATCAGTCCTGTGGTGCTTGTGATGTGTGACTAAGCAATAAAGGAACCCGAAGACCACAGCAGTGCTGTTTCCTGCCCCCTGTCGTTCTGACTCTTTCAAGAGTCTGTAATTCATTTGTGTTACTACTCTTTGTCACCATCCCCTGAACGGACAACACGAAATGCTCAGTAGTGGACCATGAAAACAGGATTAAATTATCTGAGAACCTTGGACCAGTATACTCAGCCCAACTGTGTCTGCCTACTGCTCAGCAGTTGGGTTTAGATAATGCAGCTCTTTGTAGAGACAGGCAGCCCTTCCATCTGTTGATGTCAGTAATACTGCAGAGCTCCACACAAGGGAAGCAGATGAAGGGATGGATAAACAGAATGCTCTCCATCTTCCTACAGATGCAGCGTCTAGTGCTCTGTGTGCTTGTGTAATAAATTATCTCTCAACTTATGTACCAAGAAGACTCATTACTTAATCAGTGACGAAGATGCCAGAATCTTATTTATCACAGTGTCTTTGTTTCTCAAGTTTCCCCAAATGTCACATATATAAATGTTATTAAATATTAAAACTCCTAAGTCGCCTGCATTCATCTTCATCTGCCGAGCCACACTAAACACCATTCATTTATCTCTCTGTGAGAAGTTTTTAAACAAGGAGAATGACTTTAGGGAAACACACACACACATACACACTTACTTCCCGGTTCTAGGGTTTTTCTTAGAGAAATGAGGGAGTTCCATCTTTATATTTGTGAAGCTGGCAGCTGCATGTGACAGTTAAGCGGCAGACACACACATGACAAGGACCCAGCTGGGAATCAACAGAGGGGCTACATCTGCTGAGTCCTAAGCCATTAGGAAAGTGGGTCAAACTGAAAGAAAAATTGCTCCTCATTTTCTCACTGGATGGTATTTAGCAATACTTGCTGGAGGAGTGTCTGGGCAAACATCATGAAACAGATAGGAGGTCCTGCCTACGAAGCAAAGATTCACAAACGGATTAGTACATTGGCATGGCTAGCTTCCTCCATCCAAGAGTGTGTTGTCCAGCTTCTTTTGCTTCACTGAGGTTGTCTGGGCAGCAGCCCCACATCTCACCAGGGCAGCGCTGGCCTTGAGATGCCTGCAAGGAAAACCTCCACTCAACCTGAGGCTCCATTCCTTGCAATAAAAGTTCAGTGCTTGCCACTTTCTGCTTGGTGGTTGAAGATCTGGCTATAGTGAGCACCTGGATTTATAGTTCCTGGGTCAGTGGCCTCTCTCACAATGCGAAGCCAGCCAGGCAGAGGGAAACATTCATAAAATGTGTGCCTATAACTACTTTTTAAAAATAAATATGGCTGTCATTTTAAGTTAGAAAAGCTAAAGTTCTGGCTGAATATGTCTCCAAGAGTAGGGCATGTTCGTTTTTCTCTCAGAGTATGTGTCAAGTGCACGGTCTGCCTCCTCCTTCTGAAGCAGTCAAGCAAAGATGGGGGAGCCCAGAGATGGGGTAGACAAGCATGCAATTCATGGGGCTTTGGGGACCATGCTGGCCTGGCCAAGAGAAAAGAAACAAACGGCTCCCACTAGCGAGTAGGTAGTCAGGAGACAGCAGCCATCACTGGCTAAAACCTCCTGCCACTCTGTGGGCAAACAACTCTGAGACCCTGGCATGCTGTCTGGCCATGGCTCGATCACATTCTACTAACGCGTTCCCTAGATGAGACCACTGGGCCATCATCTTAAGCCTAATTCTTCAGGCGAGGAAGGTGGCCTCTGCCACGGTGCTCACTGGCTCTGAAACATTAGCCAGATACAAACGTGTTCTCTCCAGTGTGACAAGATGCAGAAGGGCCACACCGACAAGCATCTGTAGGTTGCCTGCTGTACACAGATGCAGAGGATGGTGTGTGCAGACTATCTTGGGGATGGGATCCCATTGTCAATAGTGGAGAGTGGAGGACTCTCCACCCAGAACCCCAGGCCAATGTCAGAGGTTCCTGTCTCCTTGAATCCAGTTTCCAGTGTTCCTCATCCTACTAGTCACCTGCCTCAGTTTCCCCTGCCCTTTCTCAGATGAGCCACTCGGTCTTTCTCTCCTTCTCCCGCCCCCATCCTTTCTCTCAAAATTCCTAACGAAGGAGCACAAGGTCCAAAGGCACTTTGGGTTACTCTGTGCCAGGTGGCTCTGTTTTATCTTAGTCATCAGCCACCCCTTCAGGTCCCCCGTACCCCACACTGTAGCAGCCCTGATCTCTGAGCTGTTTATCCCTTCGGATCTGAGGGTGTCCTATCTCCTACCAATAAGTCCCTGCCATGAATCACACCTAAATAAGGTATCTCTTGCTATTTATAACAAACTCCCATTGAGCCTGGACCCTGTACTTATGAGGTGGCAATCATATTCTCAGATATCACAGGGAGGCTGCCATGTCTCCAAGCAGAGGTATTTTTCTCTAAAGAACTAGGACAAAGCCAACAAATAGAGTTGCTAAAGTCCTTTCTTTCCCTGTGCCCAAGGTAAAACTTCAAGTTGAACTTGTACCATCCTTGAACAGATGGAGGCAAACACGGTACTTGCCTTCATCATTCTGGTCAAAGCCCAGATCCAGACAATGGGTTGAGCCAATCAGAAGTCTTGAGTATATTCATCCCCTCACTGAGCACTTGTGGAAGTCAGGTTTGGGCCAGGCAGCCCACAGGGTGGTCTTCCAATTTCTAAGAATAAAGTAGGACAGAAAGCCTAGGTTCCCTGTGTCCTTTGTCACCAAACAGAAAACATATGTAAAGTTGCTGGCTGCATAGAATCTCATCCACACCTTGTGTTTCGGAAACATGGGAGCAGGGCACTGGCTACCTGGAGCTTCCTTTGCTTCTTCTGTAGAAAACCCCCACAGATCAATGTCGGAAGAGCCCATGCCAGGGCCCTCCCAGTCCCCAGAAAGAACTAAAGACTGTAGAGAATTTAGAGCTATGAGATGCTGAGAGACCCAGACTGTGATTGGTTGCTGACTGAAAACACTCTCAAACAGTATTCTTCCCTATTGGGTACCGACCTCATTGTCAGTCCCAAGACCGAGGGACACATTTTCTTCTGAAAGTATGGTATCCTTGGCCACTAGCCTTGACAAAGTCTACTGGGATCAAAGCAGCAGGACTTGGTCCAGCTGAGCCCCGGGCTGTGTCTACCTGCTCAGCTCTGCACAGGTGTCTGGCTCATGCTCTCCCTCAACTCTATCACAGAGCCTCAGTAAGTATCTGCTAAGTGAAGAGGGTGAGATCTCACCGCACAGTCTCCTAAGTGTGCAGAATTCCCTATTGGCTGAGTGGGTTTCTACTGTATTTGGTCCCCCATTCATTTGTTTGGGAGACATGATAGTTAACCCCACCCACCTGGAACACTGAGCGCGGTAAGCTAGGGCCTCATGCACCTAGTTGAATACCCTACCACTAACCCACACCACCAAACATGGTTTTACTTTTTTCTTTTTACTATTTTTTTTTGCTTAAATTGTCTACTCTGGCCTTCAAGTCATTCTGTCCCCTTTCATTTCATTCCTGTCATCTCCACACCCTGGAAAGCTGAGATTACAATCCTACAATGCCAAGCTGTGGCAATTAATCTTAATTGTCAACTTTATTGAATTATGAAACCCTAAGGGATTAGTGGTCATTGGGCTCTGACCAAATCAAAGAATTAAACTCTGGCTGGAGTCACAGTATGAGGTCATCACTGCCCCACTGGGAGTCTATAGAAGGTATTAGAAGAATGTCACCGAGTTAGGTAGTGGTGGCCATGCCTTTAATCCCAGCAATGGGGGGGGGGGGAAGGGGGCAGAGACAGGTGGATCTCTGAACTTGAGGGTACCCTGGTCTACAGAGTAGGTTTCAGGATAGCCAGGGCTACACAGAGAAACCCTGTCTCAAATAAACCAGAGAAGAAGAAGGAGAAGGAGGAGGAAGATGGGGGAAAGGAGGATGGGGAGGAGGAGGTGACATAAAGAGAGGTGGGTCTTATTCTGTCCCCCTCCTATTTTTCGTCTCTGCTTCCTGGTTTCTATGACACATTGCAGTGGTGTATTATGTCTTCTCCCACCACAGTGCCAACCAAGTCCTCTGACACTGTGATAAAATAAGTCCTCCTTCCTTGTGTTAGTAACTACTCTCCTCCTTTTTGTGTTCGGATAGCCTGTGGGAGCGACTTAAGGAAGGAAAAGGTAGTTGCAGTCAGGGAAGGAGCAGCAAAGAAGGGTGCTGGCTTTCAGCTAGTGCTTTCCTATCTATCCAGTCCAGGATCTCAGCCCATGTGACGGTGCTGCTCATCACACTTAGGGAGAGTCTACACACCTCACTTAACCCAATCTGTAATCTCCCTCACCAGCATGCAAGAACATTCTGAACTAGACATGGTGGTTCTAGACCATCCTGTCGGTAGTATTAATCATCTCAGCTTGTTTTGGATGGTTGCTATAGTGATTGTGGGGCATACAGTCAGGGGTAAGAGTATGCCTTCCTAGGAGAAATGTGGTCTTCAGATCACTCCAAGTGCAGGATCTCCGTTTCATCGTAACTACTGTGGCCACACCAATCATGCTAATCGGAGCAGACTGCATAGACAAACAAGGCACAGACAAGACTAGGGAGACACTCAGTAGGGAGGCCCCAAGTTCCAACCAAACTGATGACTGTCTGAGATCCCGGGTGTGTTTCTTCCCCACTGGAGGACCTGAAAAGTAGAAATTTGCTTGGCTACTTTGTAAAAGTCCCCTTAACTTCACATTCCACCTGAAGCCTTTCTAGGACCCTCGCCACCACACAAGTACTATCACCAGAGAAAGCCCCAGAACACGATTCCGAGGAGAACACCACAACTCAGCACCGACTTCACCAGTCTGAGAGGTTCCCAGGGTCTCACCAACTGTATTTAGAAAGCTTCACCCAGCTAACTGGGCCTTAGAAAAACAAACAAGCAAAACTCCCATAAAAGCCAAGGCCACAGAAATCTTTCGTCTCCAAGCTCACTGGAACACAGAAGCCGCTTGCCTTTCTTCACACAGGGGTCAGAGGGACTGAGGATGATAGGAAACACAATGAAATGTTTCTGAGGAGGCTTAAGAGTTAAAGGCTCAGTTTTCCCCTGAAAAGTTAAGAGGAATAATGTAGAAAACAGGACATCTAAAGAATCCTCGGAGTGGGTAGCTTCCCCTCCACTGTGCGACCAAAGGCATCAAAGGAGCTAGAGTTTCCCTCTCCAGCCCCACATGACCCTGGCGAACTCCAAGTCAGATGTAGGCATGAGAACTCGTGTCTCTCTGACCTGGCTTCATTACAACTTTTATGCAAAGCTGCAGACAGATGGAGCTCAAAATAGCTACCAGACGTGGAGCATGGAGCGGCAGAGCAGAGCAGGTATTGGAAGGCAGGGGTCCCTGTAGAGGGGGTTTTCAAAAATGCTGACACTACCACATGCCTCTTTAAATTACCTGCAGGATGTGAATGAGGCCTGCCTGGCGGCTTTTCAGGAGAGTCCATGTACAGGACAGAAAAGGTCTTAGTGACTTCGCTTGATCCAATGTCATCACACTGCTGACAAAGTCTTGCATGTGGCCTTGTGAAGTGCTGGTAAATGCAATGCTTCCCTTAAAACTAAGATACCTGGTTCCTGTTAGAGAGTGGGGCTTTATCCTCAAGTAAGAAGTCAGGCAGGGAAACAGTAAGAAGTGTGGAAAAGCAAAAAGTCAGCACCTAAGCTGTTGGTAATGTGCAGGTATAGACTTTTCCCCTCATTCCAACGTCATGAAAATGCCTTGCCTTTCTATGCTAAGGTGTTGGTACCTCTATTTCCAGAAGCTCCTTGGTCTTCAACATCCATTCTGTCTCACAAAGACATGCAGCGGTCAGTTCTGTATCCTCAGTCAGTTGCTTCTAACTTTCAGCTAAGCAAGTTCCTTTCCCATGTCTACCATAGGCCTTTTATCCATCTGGCCACCCCTGTCTCTGGGCCTTTCTAACAGACTGGAGAAACAAATCTGTTTCTGGTTTTTAACTTACTGGGTCAGGATGTGGAGCTTGGTCACTGTTTACTAGAGCCTCCTGCTAAGTCTGCCTCAGAAGCCATAAAAAAAAGCCAGACTGAGTGCTGCCAAGTTGTTCAAGAACTCTTGGCTCTCAGATTCTGTGCCAGGGCTGGGGAGGATGCAACAACATGGTCCTGTCAAGTGGATTCATGCTAGGGAGACCTGTGGGCTGCTGGGAGTTTAGCCTCCTGTACTGTGCCTAGGCAAACAACCCATCATCCACCACATCCAGCCATTCTGCATGTCTGTTTTCCCTTTGAGAGCAGTTGAGGGCAGAAGTGTTTGCACCCGTATAGGCATCCTGGACATGCACACGTGAATTTTTGTACGTATGTGTTTCTCGTATTCAGTGCTGTTGTACTAGCAGAGAACAACAGCAGTCCATTTTGTCATGTGACATGGGACTACTCGACAGCCGAGTAGTGGTGAAACAGGGTCTCCTCCTGTGTGGACAGGACCTTCTATCAGCTCCCCTGCAGATGTTCTGCGACACCAAAGGTGCGGCTTTCAGGACTGAGAGCTGGAATGTTGAAGTCAGTCCGGTTCCAGCCATGGCCACAGAGCCTCCTTAAGGAAAACATTGTTTACCTCCTAGCTTCCTTTGTTTTAAATTCTTGTAGGAATAAACCACACCAGAGATGTCAGGGACTTGCAAAGGCCCTCAGATTTAAGGCCAAGTTTTTAACTGCAATACCCCTTTCATCTAGCGGAAACCCAAATGCCCCCTTGGGGTCATGCAGGGTCATAGCCTCTTCTCTGAGCTTTCTTGCTTCAAATCAAGCTGCTGGTGAGCCTCAGGCAGGGTTCAGCTGCATTCCAGCCTAGCCTGACTCTGCTCCCAGGCAAGATCTCTCTTCCTCTTTGACTCTGGGACTTTCAGCCAGTGGGAAACCCAGGGAAAGGTCACCTTGTGGGAACAACCTTCAAGCCTACTCTGAAATCGAACCTCAAGATTCTCAAGTAAAGTGTATTTTTGTCAAATGTTCTAAGAACTAAGTTAGTCAGATTAAAAACTGACATGTAAGGTGTCAGACTCCCAAGGAGGATGTGGAAACAGATACATGGAAACAACAACAACAACAACAACAACAAACCCACCCAAGCTCAAGAGTCAGGGGTGACTGAAATTATTCAGAACTGTGAACTTGACACCACCACTGTATCTGGCCAGCACCATGTCCTACGCATTCTTCTTGAAAGAAAACCATGCGACTCTTTCTTAGCAGCCCATGATCACAGTCTTCTCTGCATCAGTGCTGGTAACTCTGTCTCCTGTACCCACTTCAGGGCCTGGATCTGGACTGAGAGGTAGGAACCCCAGGGCTTGTCAGCTACAAATCCCTTGCTCAGACTCTACTAGACTCTTCCGGGTAAGAAGGCAGGTCATACCTTCTCTTCAACCCTTCATGAGATTTACCAAAGAGACTCTAAACAGATCTTTTACCTCACCCTGAAGTGTCCAGATGCTACAGACTGTGCCAAGAGAGCTTGTGCTAGGACCTCAGGTTCCATACTTACATCAGGGATATCAGGGAGTACCATGCCCTAGTCCCCAAGCCTTCTGATTATTTACCAAGAACAAAGAGAAACAACAGGAAGCAAGAGAAGAGGGCGGGACAAAAATCCCACCCCTACCTGCAACAACCTTTGGTCACAGGTGGCTTTATCTAGCTACTTATCAGCCACTGGGACAGCCAGACACACCTTTTCCCAAGGTCCGGGACTTTATGCTAACTGGACACCAGTAGACAGGAAAGACAACATCCAGAAATGCTGCATGTCTGAGAGGGACAGAGGGTAAGCACTTGCTGATGGGTACTTCTGGTCAAGAGAGAGACCAAGAAGTCTCTTGGTTCAAGAAGTCAACTTTAGAAGGAATTCTGTAGTCACTGGTGTCTTCTAACATGGAATGGGAAATAGCAAGACAACCACTCTGTGGAGAGAGGTTTCTGCAGGGTTAGAAACAGGGTCCTGGTACTAACCAGTCTCCAAATATTTTCCCCAGTTGCCTTCACAGACTCTTCACTCCCCTACAGACACACAGCGGCTGAGACCCACAGAGGGACATCTTCAAAGTGTAATCTCTAACAAGATGATATGACCCTGGCGTTTAAGCTCTTTAATGACACGTGGGTTTTCTTCCTCTGGTTGTGAAAATTCACGTGAGAAAGTCCCAGGGTCCCCCTCTCTCTAAATGCTAGGAGTCTTGGACCTAAAGTGTGTGAGACTCTGGACAGCAATGGAGGATGGGTTTAATCAAATCCATCTCTCTCCATGACCAAACGGGAAGCCCGAGGCTTAAGGAGTAGAAGAGCATGAAAAAGAAAACTCCCACTCAGAGGATAGAGCCAATGGGCTGTGAATCCCCCAGACCCACACCTGTCTATCACATAATCACTACCATCAGGCTAAACCTGCCAGTATGGAAGGCAAGCACACTACAAGGGCCAGCCATAGCTCTTGAAGGCTATCAAAGTCACATTCTTGTCATCAAGTCAACCCTAAGCTTCTGGAGTAAAATGTAGGCATCCAATGGACCCACAGTTTGTGATTTATGTCTATAAAACTTATCCTGCTAAGGGGCAGATGTGTCATCCCAAAGAGTTGTGTGTATGAATCAACATCACCCTTGCAGAGAACAGAAGTGGCCAGAGATAGGACAGCTATAGCCCAGAGCCCACCCCACTGCCATGAAGACGTGGTATCTATGAAGATGTTTCTGGGGCTGGGGAGATGGCTCAGTCAGTGAAGCTGCACATGCCTGGGGACCCGAGTTTAGATCTCAAGCACTGGCATGAGAAGCTGGATGAGGTGCCGTGTGCAATATCAGCACCGAGGAGACAAAAATGGGGCAGCATCCCTGGGACATGCCGGGTAGTCAATCTAACCGAGTCAGTGAGTGCCAGACCCCGGGAGAGACCCCGTCTCCAAAACTAAGGTGAAGCATAACTGAGGATGACACATGATGCTGGCTTCTGGCCTCCACCCATAATCGCACATGTAACCATATACATGTGAGAACACACACACACACACACAAGGTCAAATGAATGTATGCAGGAGTCAGTTACAGCACCATAGGGAGGCCTGTGTTAGAAAAGGTAGACAGGGCAAGTCTGAGAGGACAGCTCCTGAAGCCATACTACCCAACTGAAAACTGTGGAGGGGACACACTCACACACACACACACACACTCACTCACACACACACACACACACACACAACAAACAAAGCTGTACGGCTCTCACAAAGTGATGCGTGGCCAATCCATATGGCCACTGAGATCCACATCAGTCACTCATGACACGTTCCCAACTCTAGCATGGCTACAAAGACTGTCCTTTCTGCCTCAAATAAGCAGCAGCCATGATCCCACCAAGGGCTGGTTCACAGCGCAGGGTAACTTTTATTGGGATCCTGAAATGCCACAGTGCGTGCAGGGCTGACTCTAGTCTGCAGGAAGCCGGGGCCCCAGACCCCTAAATTCCATTGGGATCCTGTAACAGTCAGGCAGCTGCTCTCTAAAACCTGCTAAAAGGCCTTTCTTGTAGATCACAGATGCTGAAAGCACAACTTGTCCCTTTCTTCAATAAAAGACATAAAATGCAAGTTCCAATGTGTTAATTATTACCATTATCAATCTATTCTTTACTTCTTTGGGGGAAAGAAAAAATGCAAAAAAAAAAAAAAAACCCTTAAAGAAGCAAAAAAAAAAAAAAAAAAAAAAAACAAATGTCATTCTTGCAGGATTAAGTCAGTGTGGCATGCTTTGGCAAAGGTTGGGCAGCAAGCAGGCTGGATGTTCTTATCCTTAGGGGGTGTCAGTTGAAGAAACTCAGGGAGACACCCCTTCCCCCATCACTGCCCCACACTTGCACCAGAACCTGTACCCTACAGAGGGGAAGCAAGGAGCAGATGGCACCTCCAGCCAGACAGAGAAGCACAGCAGAACTCAAAGTCAAGCAGAGAGGGAAGCTAGCACCCGTCTCCCACCATACCACACGCACGATGCTGTGTCTTGCCTTCTCTTTCCATAAATGCAATCTGGCTAGTCAGCCATGTGGCTCAGAGTTTTGTTTGGGAAACACGGTCGCCATCCCAGCAACCCGGTGGCTCCCTCAGATGTCCCTAAGGGATTAGCAGATGTCAGGTCCCCTGGCACAGTGGTGGGGAAGCACACATCAGGCTCTTTGTTGAGTGCTATTTCAGACCTGACAATTTGCAACCACCTACCTCAAAAGGGACTTCCTCTGTGGGGCATGTAGACTCAGTGTTCCAAGAGGGTTAATTTTGTTTCAATGCCCAGTTGTTTGGTCGGCCACTAACCTAGAAGCAGCTGTAAGGGTCTTTTTCAGATGTCACTACCATGTATGTAGTACCCTCTGAGCAAAGCAGATCGCCTTTCACAACCTAGATGGCCTTTGTCTAGCCAAGTTGGCACCTCCAAGACTCAGAACCTCTTACAAAGACAGAATTCTGATCCTAGGCTCCTTCTGCTCTCAGGTCTGTGTCACCATCTCTCACTGGAATTTTCAGCCATTGGTGGCCTTCAGCTGTGATCAGATACCAGTAATTCCTCTGTATCCACATGGTTGTACAAACACACCCTAATGCTTCTGTCTCTCTGGTAGACTATGAATGGTACAATCCCCACCTGCCTTGAAGGTAGGACATGAGTGTTTTAAACACACTTATGCAGGCTGGGCAGCCCCAAGCATGTATGTACACACATGACATCCCATGCACCACCTCCCCACTCAAGTGTGTACACACATGACATCCCATGCACCACCTCCATACTCAAGTGTGAACACACATGACATCTCATGTACCACCTCCCCAGTCACTGTCTTAGGCTTTGTGAATTTTCCAGGACAAGATGGGATGGGTTTTCCTTGGTTTGGATTTTTTTTTCTGTTTTTGCTGGCAGTCCTGCAGGTTGCGGGAAATTGGGATTCCTCACATGGCTGAGGCAAGTTTGAGGAAAAACTGTGCCATCTGTTAGTTGTGATCTCAGATGCCAAGAAGTCCAACTGGTGACGGTCAAATGTGGATCTTTGGATCTATAGGCTTTGAGAAAAGTCATGGATCAGGCACCTGGGGAGACCCTACCTCCAGAGTGCAGTGAAGTGTGGGGTCTCTGAAAAAAACCACACGTTCTAGACAAAGTGACCTCTTGGGAGCAAGAATGCTCTTCAGACTAGAGCCATGGCAAAAGTTAAAGTGAGAAAGCAAAGCCAGGTTCAGGGTTTAACCAAAAATCAGCCAACATCAATGGAGCACTGAATGTAAGTATAGGCTAACAGCTCAGGGTACGACAAATGTGGAGGGACCACAGAATCTCAGAGCTTCTGTGTAAGAGAGTCTTGGTAGTATAAAGGTCTCTTGAGCCTAAAGGAGGTGGTTAACTTCCCATGAGGACATGGGCGGGGCTTGATGGTAACTTTCAACATCACTCCTTCAGAGCCTCCCACATAGAACCAAGCCCACCCAGCATAGCCTTCAAAAGGACCTCACATGTGTCTTTCAACCACAAAGCCAGAGGGTGGACTTGGTCTTCAGGCAAACAAATGGACAGGAAGAGGAGCATCATGAAAAGGCAGAAACTCCCAATGTTCAAGGTTCTTGGTTTAGAAACAAGGGTCAAGATTCCTCCCTCAACCTGAGCAGCTGGCCACAGGGACCAGGAGCAGCCACAACCTAGTAGGGCTACTTGGGGAGTGAGAACACTAGGCCCCTTTAGGACAGAAATTATGTGAGAAGAAGAGACCACTGGAGGAGAGGGGCTGACATGGGGGAAGGGCAGGGGCCAGAGTGGAACGTTAGTACCTTCTCATTACAATCTTGTTCCCAATACTTTACAGATAGGAAATGGATCTACTTAAGGGAAGGAAGAAGAGGAGGGAGAGAATGAATGGTATGGGCGAACGCGTATGTATCTGCATGCACAGAAAGAGGGTAAGGCCAGGAAACATCTCCTTGCTAGCTTATTTATCTTGTCTGAGTTCAAAGTGCTCTGGCGACTGTCACTTTTGTTTCCCAAGTGGTTGAATGTTACACGGGGACACTCGATTCACCCATTCCCTCCCACTGGATAAAGTAAAGCAAGGTAGGAGAAGAGAGAAAGACATAGACCAGACACTAGGAGAAACTCTTCCAGGTGGCTGTCCCAGAAAAAGCAGATGACCCATGGCATCCTTTTACAACACCCAAAACAGGTCAAAATCCCAACACAGGATCTCAAATATCTGGGTGTTTATGGAACCTCGAGGACATGTCCCAGGTACTCAGTTCTCATCCAAGCAGTGCTCAGAAGAATGGAGGACAAGCCAAGACCTACAGTAATTCCCAATTCCTGACTCCACCCTGTCCCTTCCTGATGAATTTCTTCTCTCTTCTCCTAAACTTACATCTTGGGATTCTAGCCAAGACCAGGACCCAGGGCTTCTTGACTGCTCAGCCTCCCCTTTCTGGAAGACTCATTTGTAGGATCACAGTGGCAAATGGTTAGAAATCAAGGACAGCAGTCAGCGTGGTGGTGGTTCTAACAAAAGTTGAACCTAAAGCATTGAGAAGAGATATCAATCCATGACAGCCCAATACTCACCCCTGTAACCCTTCTATATCCCCATGTGGCTAACAGTTTATACTCAAAGGGCCTCATCAGACACAGTTGGGAAGTAATGGCTCCATTGGGATCAGCTACAGACCTGAGGAGTCCCAGACAGCTCTTGGTTCAATAAGGGACTAACTACAAAGCTGCTGGACAGTAGCAGCCATGATTAAACAAACACCAAGCCCAGGACCTATGCAGAAATCCGGGTGGTTCATCAGTGAAGCTAGCTCTGCTTGCCACTCTGGGCACTTGGGGGAGATTTCAGACCTACCTGGATATAGTTAGGGATCTTGTCAACAGATTCAGGAGACACTGGACCCTCAGAGTAACCCCCTCTCCTGTGTGCTTTATTACTGAGATGTCTAGGTGGGTGGCCCTTCAAAGCCAAGACCCAGAGGACTCTGACACCAATGGGCTTCCAGAGAAAGGAAACCATGATGGACAATAATTAGTTGCCTTTCCAGGCTGAGGGATTGTGCTCAGCCATCTCCAATCTCCCAGACAAGGATTCCTGGCAGGCTTGAGCAGATGTCCCTCGAAATGCAGAGAACGCCCAAGGAACCAAGTTTAGTGGCATCCAGACCAAGATTCAAGGGATCCGAGAGACAAGCTGTGAGACAGTAACCTCAAGGTCATGCACTATAGCTGCTTACAAGTCATGTCTTAGCACAGAGGGGACCCCAGAAGTCCAGTGGGAATTGAGTGGAAGCTAAAACAGTGAAACCTCCTCTACAGCCCCAGAAGAACGTGCTCCTTATCAAAGGTGACACCTAGATACATAGGCACCTGCTATTATGTACTTGTGAGAGATTTTAAGGCTGAACTGTGAGGCCCTCTGGGTCCATGGCTGTGTACACTGGGGTCAGCCCTGGGGAGTGGCAGCCATGTGAGCCACATGTGTCACTCTGGCTTGGCATCCAAGATGGGCAGGAATGGAAGAAGCTGTTTCATGGAATGGATGCCATCTGGGTCTTCCTACTCTGTCCCCACGCCAAAGCTGCTTTCACTGGATTCCAAAGAAGGTTAGGAGCAAGGCTCAGCCCACTGAGCCTCTGGGGCAGGAGCATAGAACTCTGTGATCATCTAAAGCCCCTGCCCACCACATTCTCAAGTCCAGCATCGAGTTTCTTTGAGGCTAAGTTCTCAGAGGGGAGGTGGGTTGCCCAGGCATGTGATAGGATGTATGCTGCCTGGAGTCACTGCAAGAGCTGACCCCTGCTCCGTGGCAGACTGAGGGATCTAAGTGTAGTGGGCTGAGGTCTGTGCAAAAAAGAAAAAAAGAAAAAAATCTGAAGCCTCAGGCCTGGCACAGAGCCACCCTCTACCCGCAGCCCCTAGGCCAACTCACTCAGGAGTATTGATCCAGATGATATCCAGGTGGCAATAGTAGACACACTCCTTGTCCTTATAAGTGAAGCACGTGCAGCGCCGAGGTCGGTGGTTTGCAGGCACCTTCTCGTCCTCCTGGTCCCCAGACCTGCCTGGACCCTGTTTCTGCCCAGCACTTTCAGGCTGTGCAGGCAGTACAGCTGTTGGGGACACAGTCCTCTCACCAGGGCCAGCCACAGTCTCTTCACAGTCCCCCTCTGATCCAGCTTCAAGGGGTCCCTGGGACACACTGGCTCTGCCAGAGCCCCCAGGCTTGGGGCAAGGCACAAATCCTGCAGGAGGATTGAAGGGCACCTAAGCTGCTGACACAGAGTTCTTGGCACCCACTACCCCGCCCCCCAAACCAGAATGAGACTCGACCAAACTTCTGTAATGTCTGGAGGCTGGTTGCATTTCTCCCCAAGTCTCCAAACTAATCCAAATGCCTTAAAAAGTTTACAAAGCTCCGTGCACACTGAGTAAAAACTTGAGGGCTATTTCGGTCCCTGTGAACTCTGAAAATTATTTGCTCTTCACTGGGTGAAACTCGATTTGGTATAGTCTCTGAAAAGTGTCCAAAGAGCCTCCCAAGCTGAAAACCCTCAGACCCAGTGGAAGATATCTTTATGTCTTCGAGTTCCTCTACCCGCCCCTGGGAGACTTCAGGGTGCAAAGCTAGACTCATTAGCTCCCCCGCAACACAGACCCGCGCCAGGCTTCCTTTTGTGTGCACTCCCGCGTGGAGAGGCGCGCCGCCCCGCCCCTCCTGCTTACCTGCAGTGGAGGTCACTGTGAGCCCGAGAAGGAGCCACAGCCCCAGCTCCATGAACCCCGATCAGGCGCGGGAGCACCGGGCCTGGAGGGTGGCCGCTTGTGACCGCAAACAGGCAGTGAGAGAGGGTACAGCTTTCTAGTCCTGCCGCTGCCTGAACTGCGCGTCCCGGCTCAGAGTTAGTTGGCTGAGGCGGTCACGAACTTTCAGAGCGCGCTGCCCATCCCTGTGCAGGGCTGGCCGGTTGTGGCTCGGGCTTTTCTGGCTCCCGCACCACCCCCTTCGCCTCCCCGCCCCTCTGAGGGGCTGGAACTGCCGCGCCGAGCCTTTGAACCCAGGACTCACGGGGGTCGCTTTCCAAGCACAGGGGGAAGCCGACCAGAGGCGCATTTGCCCCAGGCTCACCCAGGGCTAGAGAGAGGCGGGGACACCGAGCTCCCCTGTGGGTGGATGGGGTAGGGTGAAGGCCCGAACAGCTGCTTGAAGGCCACCCTCTGCCCCTGCACACACTGCTCACTTACACTTAGACTCACACTTGAAACCCCCTTCCCAGTTCAAACCAACCGCACCCCACCCCAAGAGTACCAAAACCATGAAAGGGCTTCACAACAGGGATGTGGGCTTCTTGTTCCTTTGAAATGAATCTAAAGGAAAAGCTCTATTCACCAATGGCCTTACCCTTGCTGAGGGCTCTTGTGCCACGGCCCTGGGTGTACTTTACACTTGTGATTCATGGCTGCCTGAGCCAGCTCCCTGACTCTGGGTGTTCTGAGTGACAGGTGGGGCCGTGGGACCAGAGCAAAGATTCCATTCAATGTGAGTTAGCGGTTCCTGGGGAACCCCATTTCCCCACTGGCCCCTTCAGTGAGGGACCTCTCTCCAAAGGTCATACAACTGTCTACAGGTGCCTGGCTTCTTGGGGGCACTTTGGTAGTTTAGTGGGTCTGCAAACCTTTGACTACTGTCATAAAACGAAGGTTTTCAAAATCATTCCATTCCTCACCCCCCTGCCCCAATATTTCTAACGATCGGCATTCTAAAGAGTAGATTCCAAAGAGGTGGCTCTTGGGAGGTAATCCATGAAACAACTGGCTTCCACTTACTGGCTCTGTCTCCATTCCAAGAAGAAGCCCAAACCAGCCAGGCAAAGTAGACCCATAGGGAATCCTACATGAAGAGAAACTGAGGCCTCACAGCCAATGCCTGCCACTGACACGGAGCAAGCAAACTGTAAGTAGAAAGAGACTGAAGCTCCTGCCTCCAAGGATTCCAGCTGAAGGCCGATTGGTTTGGACTGCTGTGTGTCACAAGACACTTTAGACCGAGGGCTCATACACAGAAGCACGCTGCTCACAATTCTGAGGTCTTAGAAGCCCAAGCGTGTCCCGGGTCTATCATGGCTCACGGATGGCTCTTCTTTAATGGTGAATTGTGGTGGAAGGCCAAAGTGCTCCCTGAGGCCTTATTTATGGTTAACGATTACAATGTGGTTCACTATGAATCACTGACCCTATTCCTGAAGGCTCACTCTCACAACCTGGTCACCCCCAAGGTCGCCCCTCCTAACAGTCATCTGGGATTTCATCAGGTCAAGAGAGAGGTCTATCGTTCTCTCTTTCCATCTTCCGTCATCGAGGGCACTGACAGCCCAGTTGTCTTCACCGGCCTCTGTGGGTGGGGCCAAAGCAAACATGTCCTGGATGGACGTGTGCCCTGGGTCTTCACTCCAGCCGAGATAAGGAAGGTTAAAGGTGGAGAACCCGGTTAAGAGCATAAGACACTGTACAGCAGGGACAGCAGAGAGGAGGCAGCTGGCCCACAGGGGAGGCAGCAATGGAACTGAGCTTCACAGTGACTTGGACACGTTGTAGAAATGCCAAAGGCCTTTCCTTTGCTAGTCTTCTGCTCTTGCTGCTGTTCCAGAAGAACAGTGTGGCCGTTCTCAACAATGTTCCAACCACTGCTCTCTCTGCGGCGGAGGAGAGAAGTCAGTGACTGGGCAGGACTGGAGTCCAGCTGCGACTTAATGGCATTGTACTCTACTCTTAATTGTGTGCTCATTTTTTATTTATAGCAATCAGTGCTGGCTTTCGTTGTGTGGTAGAGATGGAACATTTCTTCTCTACATGAATTTTGTTAAACCAAAGAGGAGTGATCTGACTCGGAACACGGTGTGACTCGGGGATCAGATGATTTGGTGGCGTGGCAGAATCACAAAGCTGCTCTGCCTGCCACCAACCCCGGGAAAGCTGAGCTCTAGTGGATGGACGAGAAAACCAGGCGAGGGGGTTGGAAGAAAGTACTGGGGACCAGCTGATTGCAGTATCCCTGAGACAGTGAAGTTTGTCACCAGGGTTGGCACTGGGAAGGGAAGTCATAATCCATGAAAATTAGCAAAACCCTTAATATATTTTGACAAACTGGTATAAAGAATTTCACCAAACTAGCCGTCTATTTCTGGGAACTGACTGACCAAGGGAGGTCTAGGAAGTTCTCCCTTGGGCAATCAAAGGCTTCATTCCTACTCTCTTGTTCTGTAAACAACCTGGAGGACTACGGTGGGGAAGATGGACCAATTGGTTTTCCCTCCATCTGTTGGACAAACCTGTCCCCCACTATACTGACACCACTGACGAAGCAGCCACAGACTTATCAACAGACACCTTGAAGGCCACAGTGGCTTTGTTTACTGACTACCCCAGTATCTTCTCTCTCCCTTCTAGTTGCATCTAGAGGTTCCCCTCAAAGACTCTGTCCCCCATTTGGTTAGGGTAGATCCTCTGTAACCCCACGAATCTGAAATTTTAACATAGGATAAAACTGAGATCTTAGCAACTGACACGAAGTAGACACAACTTTCTGGCTACAAGTTCAAGTCTGGATTAGGTGTGTGACCATCTTGGGCAAATTAGTCGGTCTCAGGATTTTGACTAGAGCTCTTGAGAAGGTTCTCTATCCAGTGTTACTATAGGAAAGAGAAAACTCAAATCTAAAGCTTCTAGGAGGCATGTTGACACAGAACAGACTACGTATGACCAACCCCAACAAAGAAGAAATGGAGGGGGGGAGTTTAAGTTTTGATTTATTATTTAAGATCCAGCTGGGCCTGAAATCTACCCTGCTTGTGACCTATTTACAATAGGTCATGATTTTATTCCTAACACAACATCTGTAGATTTTTTTTTTAAATCAACTTTCAATTAGAGAAATCCTTGCTGAAACATGCCCCATTCTTGAAGACTCCAGGCTGAACAAGGTGTGAAAGAAGCATGTGACTTAGACAGTTCAGCTGTAAACTGGCAAAAAGGCTCTTATTTGGTTCAAAATGTTTAAACTATCTGGCCTGTCACCACAACCCTGTTATTTATCAGAGTTCAGATTTAAATTCAGTGTTACCTCATCTCAGGGCACAGTTCACTCCCGTTAAGCTGTGCTAACTCTTGAACTCACACCTGGAGTTGGTACTTGATTCCATTCTATCCAGTGTGTTCCTGAAGACAAGTCGTCGGTTCTGCATCTCTTGGGTTTCCAGATGCTCATAATCTGTCATGAGAGGCCAAGCTGGGGGATAATGGCCATGCGTCTCTAAAGAGGATAATAATAAACGATCCTCTCTCCTCTGAGGTCTACCAGTGTTCCTTGATTTTTCTTGAGTACCATCGCTGTGTGTCCCAAGAGTCACCATCTCTCAGGACACTTCCGAGCGTCAGCCACTCTGGTTCGCATTTGCTTCTTCCCAGGCAGCAGATGTGTGACCACTGCGTTGACACTGGAGCTCTCATGGGTTGATTCAAAATCCAGGGTTGAGAACATTGCAGTTTATCTCAGCTAAGCATCCCTTCCAGTTGCCCCTTCCTGTACTTTATGACTCTTTTGAAGATTGTTTTCCCTTAAATTTAGGGGATTTAAGAGACAGGGACAAAATATATTCTGTAGTTTTCCATTATCCTTAAACTTCCTCCACCCATCCTGAAGATGCCTGGGACTTGCTTCGAAGTCAGAGAATTAAGTTCCTCTCCATGTTCTGCAAGGTTGGCTTTGTACCCTCTAGTCATGACAGTTCATCCTGAGACCCGCCTACTGCTGCAGATGTTTTACTTTAAAAGTAATGTACATCACAATTATGATTCAGTGAAATAAACCCATCCCAAGCCAGACCTGGAGCTGCAGCCTGTAAGGCCGGCTACTCAACCTACTGAGAGAGTCAGGAAAAGCATCAGTTCAAGGAAGCCTGGGTGAGTCCCTAAAACTTCCTTCCTTCCTTCCTTCCTTCCTTCCTTCCTTCCTTCATTCATTCATTTATTTATTTATTTATTTATTTATTTATTTATTTATTTGGTTAGTTAGTTAGTTAGTTAGTTTAATGTATTCAGTCTTTAAGAGTCCCAAGGGTCCAAGTTAGTTTACTCTGCTGGTCTTTCTGTGGAGTTCCTATCCCCTTCGGGGTCCTCAATTCTTCCCCTGATGTTTCCATAAGAGTCCCCAAGTTCTCATTTATTTATTTTTAAGCATGGGATATATCTTGGTGGCAAATTACTTGTTTACTATGTGTGAATACTTGAGTTCTATCCCCCAAACTACAGGCACAGACAGACTGACTGACAGACACACACACACACACACACACACACACACACACACACACACATGCACACACAGAGAGAGATCACTGTGACTTATTTTTTAATAATTTATTATTAATTTATTACATAAAAGTACACTGTAGCTGTCTTCAGACACATCAGATTCCATTACAGATGGTTGTGAGCCACCACATGGTTGCTGGAGATTAAACTCGGGACCTCTGGAAGAGCAGTCAGTGCTCTTAACCACTGAGCCATCTCTCCAGCCTTCACAGTGACTTCTAAACTTTAATCAAGCCCATATGTTCAAGGCCTAAAAGATATTAGGCTATTTCCAGGAGAGATATGATATCTCCAGCAGAAATTGTCCCTGAGAGCTGCCTAGTGAGCCCCGTGAGCTCTACTGTGCACACCAGATCTCCGTGGCCCTCTCTGTCACTCTTCTTCTACATCTAAGTGACACTCCAGGGCATAGCTTGAGACTCTGCACGGAGAAATCAGGATTTGTTCTCTGGGACATGAGTAAGATGACAGTTCTCCCAAAGGACCACATCTAAGGCCTCAGAACTTTGGGTAAGTTATACAAAATGGGAAACGGACCACAAAACAAGAAAGACAAAGAAGTACTTGTGGGTCTCAACATCATCATAAATGTCTTGCATGACAGAAGCAGGAGGCCAGCCATAGAAGCAGTTATGGAAGGGGAAGCCCAAGAACCTTCAGGAACTGGCAGTGGGCAGACTAGGTTTTCCCCTAAAGAATCTAGAAGGAGTGTGCTCCTACCAGCCTGGTTTTCAAACATCTGAACTGCAGGAGCATGACACTAAGTTTATACATGGTTCAGCCACTGTTTGTGATGACTATGGCCCCATGGATCTTTGCACAGGACTCACATGGCTCACAGAGTTTCTTCAGAGGAGAGCCCGACTCCAGAAAGGCAGAGGCAAGGTAATTGTGTATTTCTGTAAACTTTCTAGGAGCATTAAATGAGGCCTGGGGCTTCTGGTAGCCATGCACACCATAATGTGAGATGTAGCCCCATGAAGGGAACCAACAGAGATGGGGGATGATGAGGGGAAGATGCAGTAATGGGGACAAACTAAGGCATTAGTCCTTGTACTCTTCATGGTTCCATGGATCTTTACATCTACCAGTCGAGATATTTCCCTCTTTACTTTACCCACCCAACTGGATTACTTCCAATTCATTCAGAAGCATCTGGATGTGACTATTCCACCTTACAGTTGTCTGGAACCCAGGGACCAAAGGAAGTATATGCAGCAAAGAAAACTTTCTCACGAAGCAGAATGACCACACTTGCCAAGAGTCTAGAATGTCTACATCTTCCACGATTGGCTAGCAAACTATGCATGTTGTTTTAAAACCCTTTCTTGTAGAAGTTGATGCTATGTGGGGGGAGAAAGGCTACCCAATATCCTAAAGCTATCAGGTGCAGCCTTGAGCCAATCACCAACTTGCCACTCCCTGGTACAAGTACCCATACCCGGATGGGATCAATTCCATCTTTCCACATATAAGGAGACAACCCTTAGGGGAAAAGTCATCAAGGAGGAGTTTTTGTTTGGGAATTAGAGACGTTTCCCTCAGTAGCATCTCCAATATACGTCTGTTTTAGTTTTGCCAGGAAGTGTTACCCAGATGTGCATGTGAGCATACACACAAACATGCACACACACAGCACTCCTCTCATTCAGACTTTATGCATAGATGTGCACACGTGTGCCACACACATGCACACCACTCTTCTCTGCTTACCTCAAACACTTGTACATTCTTGCTGGCACCTTTGGCACCTTGGCTGAAGGTGGGAATTTCAGGCATTTCAGCAGATTAATGAGAGGCTGCTTCTGAGCGAGTTAAGTCAACAGGGCACAAACACACCTGCCTGCTTCACCGCCTTGAAGCAGCACTGGCTTTTATCACAAGAATTTTTTTTCCCACAAATTTCATCTTTCTGAGGTTGAGATACCAGTAAATTCCTGTGTCCCTGTATGAGACCAGTCACTGGACTTTGGAAATTTGATTCCAGTAGCTGCCAGATGCTCTGATCTGTTTGCAGAACAAAAATATCCATGCACATGTTTCTTGCCTTTCACCTCACTCTATGAAACCTTACCCAAAGCCAATTCAAAACCCAGTTAGTTCTTGGAGCCCCCCTTGACCAGCTGTTCAACTTCTCTCAGTCTTTCCATTCATGAAATGGGATAATGATAGAATGGACCCAGGAGGGTTGTACAGATTTATATATGATAAAGTTTTGGGTTCACACCTAGAGCAAACAAAGCAAGTACTTAATAAGCTATACCCAGCAAATGCAGCCACTATAACAACTGTAGTTGAGAGGATGTGTTTCTTCTACTAGATTAGAAGCCCTTGAGGGTGGTGCATTTGTTGTTGTTCATTTGTTGATTGATCTAGGATCAAGCTGACCTCAGACTCTTGGTGATCCTTCTGTTTCTATCACTTGCTTCTGGGGTGGCAGGTGTGCACCCCTGGCCCTTGCTGTCTCTTGGAACAATAATGAGCATTGTAAATCTTCTCCACTGTGGAAGTGATGGTCAACAAGGTCATCCATTGGCTGGGAAGTGACACAGCAAAGCCCACTTATCTGTCTTGGATATCAGTTGCTGGAGTATCCAGAGTGTCACTGGAAGAGAAACACATGACCCAGATCTGTGGCTTGTATCCTTCATTCTCCAAGGGCTCCCTAAGAGTGAGTGCCCTTAACTGGAAGAAGACACCCAGTGAACATGCTATTGGTCATGTGTATCTATCACTACATCTACAGTTCTATAGTCAATCCCTTGGGACCCAGGAAGACACACATGGGAAATGATCATGTGATATGGGAGGTGGTATGAAGGATTGGGGCCACCTCTGATGTACCATACCAGGAAATAAAATCCTACAACTGACACTGAACTGGGGAAATCCATCTGCAAATAAATGTTGGGTGAGTCAAACAAGAGTTTGGGAGCCACCCACACCTAAGTCACTAATGTTAAACATCAGAGTCAGTGGCCAAAAATAGAGGAATATATAGGGTATAGATGACTCTATTAGAGAGCATAGTGACTCTTGAAGTGTTTGATGGTTAGCTTTATCTGTTTATACAACACTATCTAAGGTTTGTATGTTTGTTTGCTTCCAGGGAGACAAGAATGAGAGACAGAAGTGCTGAGCACCAAATGGTCCACCTATAATATACCCCCTCCTCCCAAGGCTGGGATAATTTAGGAAGACAGGGCAGAAAGAGTGTGGGTGTGGGTGACAAAGAAACAGTGTCTTCTGGACACAGCAGGGCGGCTGCACATATAAACTCACAGCAGATGTGACAACCTACAAGACCCATTCAAGTCCATACCAGACAAAATCCCAGCAGGCAATGCTGGGGTGGGCAGGACATCCCATCACTAGCTGAAGAAATATTGGCAACTGATGGCTGTTGGGAGACAGAAAGGCAGTTTTTGTCAAGGATGTGGGCCCTGGTAGGTCAACCAGGCTCCAGTGGACGGCTACACACCGTAGTATTCCAGTATGAACTTGATAGGGACGTCAAAAGGACATAACTTGTGTGAATAAGGAAATGGGTAGGTCTGGGGGGTTTGGGGGTAAAGGAAGCATAAGGGCCAAATGCATTGTATGAACTTCCCAAAGAAGTAATAAAATTTTCTAATTAAAAGAGACAGATATACCAAATTTGCCTGCTGTTTTCCAAGAAGCCAATGAAGGAGGACAGAAGGTGGTGGTTGGAGGCAACACAGGAGGATCCTGCATGGCCGCTGGCCTGGGAGCTCCTGAAACTCAGACCAAGCCACTCCGGTCTCAAGCGATGGGGCCTGACAAGTTTTCTTTTGAAGGAAATTTCACAATTGTGCTTTTAATGAGCTCCACATTTTTTTCGTGTGAAACCCATTTCCTTCCAAAAGACCAGAGCAATGGCCTCAGCAGGACAGCAGTTAAACAAAGGAATGGTGCTGTTCAGTCTGGAAGTCATAACTCAAGTTCTGAAATCCAGAGAGGGCAGGGTTTGCTACCTTCTCAGATCCTGGGAGCCTGCCAGACCCTGTGAAGGATCAGAGAGGAAAGGAAAGGAGTTTGGCTTTATTTTTCTTAAAACCTTAGGATTAAACGCTTAGTTTACAGAGCTGTCAACCGGAGTCGTCATGCGAACATGTCGATTGGAAAGGCATCTTCTGTGTTCCCCTATTCATGCAATTCTTCCTTAAGTACCTACAGGGAGCTGGCACTGTGCTAGAACAAAAGGTACCTTCATGCGAGAGAGGCAGGAAGACAAGAACAAATACCTAATTAACACGATGCCAGGGCTGTTGTCTTGGCTATGCCTTGATGTGATGGGGAGCTGAGAAAAAAAGTTAAGACATAAATATTTTGTTTTTTCATGATTTCTGAAGTTTTGGGTCATGGTACCTAGGTGCTGATGCTCCTGGGCCCACTGTGGTAAGTGGAGCGTCATGGCCAAGAATGTAAGCAAAGGGACCCAGCTCATGGCAGTAGCCCCACCAGAGGAGAGGATTGAGGACACATTATTCCTTTCAAAGCTGTGTCTACATTCATCTGTAGGATGAGTCAGGCCTCCCCACCCTAATTACTAACTTCTCCTGACATTATTATCAAATTGTAAATATATCAGTATGCTAACCCTTTGATTGGAAGAGAGCCCTGATGATCCAGGAAACAAAGGCCTTCAATCCACGAGCCTTTGGAAGAACAATTCATATTCTAACCAGCACATCTGTATGACTATTAAGGAGGAAAGGGTTGGACACAGCCTGTCTAGAGAGATATCAGTGGGATGAAGAAAGGAACCCCACTTTTAAGGCATAGGAAAGGAAACCCAAAGAAGAAGGTGAAGTTCCAGGTATGTGCCCCAAGGGACCTGAATGGGGTCAGGTTATAAAACCTAAAAGCTCACCCCCAGTAACCAGAAGACATTGACAAACATGTCCCCTGTTTGCCTCCTGATTGCAGACACAATATGATTAGCTGGTTCACAATTCTGCCACCAATCTTTCTCCACCGTAATAGGCTGAAACCCTCAAATCATGAGCCAGAATAAACGCTTCCCCCCTTAAGTTGCTTCTCTTTAAATGTTTAGGTATAATGACAAAGAAAGTAACTAGTACATAGTATCTTTAAAGTAGTTACAAAATGACAATTTCCATGATGATTAGTGAGAAGGCTTTCATCAGTAGGGGCCATAGATCACACCTACCCGACCCTATGTGGATACTTCTCAACTTGCTCACACCCACCACCCATTTCTCAGGCATGAAGACTGAGGCTCAGGAGAAGGTAAGTCAGCTAGAATGGTAGTGTAGGGGCTTTGGGTGTCATTCTAACATAGGTGTTACAGATGTTAGGATGTTCAACAGACAAACTGTACTCTCTGGACAGGCACATCCCTGACATAGTGAGAGGCATTAACTGGATGTTCAGAAAAAGAGAAGGCAGCTCTTTTCCTGGGACCTCGGGTTCCATGTTACAGAATACCATAGACAACAGAATTGAGGGATGGGAGACCTTAGTCTTCAGTGGCACAAGTTGAGGACCCAGATCAAGCCTCACCTGAAGCAGACATGTTTGTAGACACTCCTGTCTTTGCATCCTTTCAGTCTCTGAAAGCACTAACTATAATAATATAAAATAAGCATTTATATTTTCTACCCACTGTGCTGTCGTTGGCCATCACTACTGCTGTCACCACAGAAGACATTAAGATACAAAGTGACTTAAAGCATTAGATATGCCTTTTACCAAAGCCACTGTCATATTTACCCCCTGGCTCTTCCCTCCCCTCCTTCTCTAGCTCCCTCAGAACCCAGAACCCCTGGTAGGATGGTCCTGTCTTCTGCTATGGCTCAAGCCAAACCTTTAAAAGGAAAGAATGCCAATGACTCCCAGAAAAAGCTCCAGGCCTAGCACTTAGCGTTTCCTCGATACTGTCAATAAATGATTAATTCACAACAGATGCGGAAACCAGGGCGCTGTCACATGTCTACAGTTAGGCCCACCGGAGATGAGGCCGTCAATTACTAGGGATCCAGAGTACTGTGGTTGATGCCCACCAGCTTGTAGAGGTGTGGCAGTCTGTGGTTTGCTAGGCAGCTAAAGGAAAAGACTGGGAATTTCTAGAGAACATTGGGAGACACAGTTGGAAGGAAGTGGGGGTCTCTAGATTCAAAGAAGGCATTCAGTGGAGGCAAGGCCATGTCTCAGGGGTCTGAGGACATGACTGTCTTCTACAGTCTGTCTGGAGTTATGCTGTAACTGAGTTTTCTCCTCACCCTTGGTTCACATCGCTTTTGTCTTTTACTAGATTTTTGAAAAATCCCCTCAAAATGTTTGCTTTAGAAAGAGATGGCATCAGTTAGCTAAATGGAAACCAGTCTCACGTGTTAGAAACAAAAATTATAAAATTAAATTCAAGGGCCCAAACCGTGACAGTCACCCATCTAACCGGATATTATTGTGTACGAAAAGATTAAGGTTTTAGCTGCCCCTTTCCGCCTGCTTTTTGAGATATTGTGGGCGAAGGCTTCAGCACTCTGGCTTCGGTTCTTCCAGGTGCCGCACTGAATACGGGATGCGAGCACGTGGCTCAGTTCTGCAAGCCTTAGCTTCCTCTTCGGGAAGACCATGGTAGCAGTAACAGTGCCTCGGTGGCTCGCCATGCTGTTGGAAAGAATTTAACTGAAATGACATGTGTGTAATAATATGCTCCTCAAAATAACTCCACATATGGATGCTATCATCCTTTTTGCTACAAGGCCAATGTCGATACTAATCTTTGATGACTCCCTCCCTCTGCTTGGTGGTAGTGTGGCAATCTTCAGCTCCAACAGCATTCCTTGCTTACTGAGCCTCGGCAGTAGCCCTTGCTCATCTGGCAAACACTTAGCCTTCCTCCTAGGAACATACGCGTTAGCAGGAAGGCAACATTAGACTGGGCAAAGTCCAGGGGTAGAGATGAGAGTGGGTGGAAAAATAAGTCCAAAGTGTTAGACCCCAGCAATTGAAGCATAGAAGAGCTCAGCTCAGGCCCAGGTGCTAAGATGGAAAGAGAAACAGGAAGAGGGGATATCCGGCATGCAAATGAACAGGTACGGGCAGCCAACAGGAGAGCAGCTCTCACTTTCTCTTGTGGTTGCCTTTGGACAACTCTGAACTTGAATCCTCGTGATCTCTGCCTAGTGCCGTCCACTCTGGGCGAAGGCCAGAAGGCTGTCCCAGGAGAGGGTGTGTCCGCAGACTGCTTGGTGCTGGTTCCAAAGGGCTGCCGGGGTGTGTCTTACAGTCACCCAGCAAATTGCTGCCACAGCCTGTGTGTCCATCATCTAAGGACCCACCGTTGTCCACAGAGAGCCCCCTATTGAGCAGACGATGCAGATGACGGGTTGAGGTTGGACCAGCTCTCCAAAACAATCCTAGCTTGTGGGAATGGGAGATAGTTATTCCTTTTCCAAAATCTAAGAATTAACAAGAATATCAAAGCTGAATGGAATGAATCTGCTTCAAGACCATTTGATCCTACGAGCAGTCTACCTCAAACCATGGGTTGTGCTTTAGCACCAACAGGCATGGTCTCCATCACAGAACCATTGAGGGAAATGCAGGTACCAAAGGGTACATTTCTTAATCCCTGACCAGGGGTGAAACTGGAAGGAGGTTTTGCACGATGTAGAAGATTCCACTTGCTGAGTCATCCTTTCTCTCTATAGTCTACACATAGCAGACGTCCATGAGCATGCTTACCATCAGGGAAAAACAGCAACTAAAAGATTAAGTAGCTGGACTTGGGTCATAAAGCTAAGAAATGAGATGCTGGGGCCGGAACCTGATTTGTCCGCTGCCAGATCCCAGAGTTTCCTCACCTTCCCTGTCTCTGTGGTCACATCTCCCTGTCCTAGCATGGCCCTCAGATGTGAAGAAACCTCGTTGAGAGTCAGCTGCACCCTGTTGCCATCTTTAGGAGCATAGCACATGTCAGTATTGGTAACTCATCGAATGATTTCGCAGAGCTGAGCTGACATCTGAAATGTGAATGGGAGTGCTCATGGGTAAGACACAATAACACCTGAGGCGAACCACTGACTCCTTGAAGACCCTGCAGGACTTTGGGAATCTTTCTCCACTTGGAACGGAGTTATTACAAGCACTGTTCTGGGCACAGAGGCTGGGAACCTGCTATGCCACCAGAGGATGCCAGGGACTCCCCAGCCACTGTCTGGCAAGAAACACTTGCATGTAAGATTGACTACCCAACTGCTGGCTTCTATAGTAGTCAGAATGCCCCTCCCATTTGTGGCTAGCCTAGGTTTATCCCAGAGATAAGAGGCAGGTGAGTCATGACCTCAAAGAACCTGAAAGCGGGTTCACACCCTGCACAAACATCTGTGGCTCTTGACGGTCTTTTTCTGGTGGTACTCAACTCATTCATCTCCTCTCATATGTGTTCAGCCCAGGTACCTGTCAATGGCCTCTCAACGGTGAGCGATTGGACAAAATGGAGGTTAGTGGCCATTAACTTGTTAATCTAAATTAGGTGATCGAGGTCTTGAGGGACCCTGTGCCTGGAACGAAGAATTGAAAAACTGACCAAGGTTAGACAGGATTTCTAAGTTAGGGTTTCTCAAAATCAAATTGTGGAGAAAGGGGTTTCCTTTCTTATGTAACCATGTCCCTTTTTATCATCAAAGGAAGTTAGGACTGGAACTTAAGTAGGGCAGGAACCTGGGGGTAGGAGCAGATACAGAGGCCATGGATGGGTGTTGCTGACAGGTTGCTCATCATGGCTTGCTCACCAGGATCACCCAGCCCAGGGATGACCACACCCATAATGGACTAGGCCCTCCCTCATCAACCTCCAATTAAGAAAATGGCTTACAGGCTTGCCTATAACTTGATCTTTTAAAGGCATTTTCTTAACTGAGGCTCCCTTCTTTTAGACGGTTATAGCCTGTGTCTAGTTGACATGACACCAGCCAGCAAACAGACCAAGAGCAAACAATATGTTACATGACCTTGGAAAACTTACAGTCAGAATGCAGGCAGCCTTCAGTGACAGCCCTGTAGGGAAAGGAACAAACACTACCTCTGTCATTCACTAGGTCCTGTACACTGCACAAGGAAGCAGATAATGGAGAGAAAACAGGCAACAAGCAGGCAAATAACATGGAAAGAAAACACAGACTGATGATCCCATAAAGGACCTGAATGGGATGGAGCAATACAGAGTATGGAGGGAGGCCACCGATCTATGTGTGGTCTGCAAAGACCTCCCTGGTAGATTGTTGCGCTCATCCCAAAGATGGAGAAGCTAATAACTTACTTATCTGCTGAAGGTGCTCTCCATAAAGGAACTGTTGAGTATGGAGAGCCTGGTCATGTGGAGTTTGCCTTAGCAGAAGGAAGAGAGGAAGGAACCTGTTAGCAGCCCTGCCCACAGTTGGTGCCTTAAGGAAGATCTAAAGACAAGGTCTCTATAGCTGTGCTCCAAGCAAGGGTTCTAGGGCATAGACTTCCAGTGTTTGGTTTCTGGGGCTCTAGGACCAGTCCAAACTCTGTCTCCATCCTTGCTTCTTCGTCCCTGCCCTTTTATCTCCTCCATGATATAAGAACAGCTGTCTCTGGATTTGAGCCCCACACTGATATAGAATGATTTTTATCTTGGTACCTAATTATATTCTCGAAAGTGCCTTCAATTACGTTCACATTCACGGGTTCTGGGGATCTTCTGGGAGATCCACCATTTCACTCACTGGCTCCCCAAAATGCATATTCATCCCACATGCAAAGCACATTTACCACTTCCCAATACCCAAAGTCTACCTGACACATCCATCCTGCATCTAAAAATTCCCTCTGGGTATCATTAGCTCAGTAATCTCCAAGCAATGATTGGTCTAACCCAAGCAAAGGTGAGACACCAGATGCCCTGTCCTTGGAAAATACCTCTGGCTATGGATCCTGGAACTAGAAATCAAGTTATGTTTCCAAAATGCCGTTGCAGGACCCCTGTGAGAATGACATTCCTACTGAAGAGCAGAGGTCTTTAAATAAAGGAGGCTCTGCCCCAAGCACGTCAGGAATGTGGGAGAGCAAGTCCTTCAGAACTGTAATTTTGCTAGTGTTATGAATCATAATGTAAACATCTGTGTTTTCCAATGGTCTTAGGCGACACCAGTGAAGGGGGTCATGACCCACAGGTTGAGAACCACTGCTCTAGGGTTATGTAGGACTACAGACTGTACTGATGGACGACACAGGAAGGAAGCCACTTGGGGTGCTGGTATTGATGAAACAGGAGCTATTGATGGCTTTGTCTATGGTCAGATCAATAACTGCTATGCAGGCAAAGGTGAGTAGATATTCGCACAGGTTGAAGTTGGAAGGCAGAAAAGATGGTACAGAGAGGATTAAAAGGGCTTCTAGGATTGGAGGACCATTTGGAGGAGAGATCGCCCAGAAGGTGTGTGGAAATGTGAGCTGTGTGAGAAGAGGAAACCTCAGGCACACAGCAGCTGAAACTAGACTTGGCCCCTTTGGCCTTTATATCTGAACACAACACAGAAAAGAGATTTTGTGAGAAACGAGTGAAAGAGTTCTTGAAGGACAGAAACATAGCCCAGCGTGCTGACATGTCCTGCGCCCAGCTTCTGCATCTGTGTGCTCACGCCTCACAGCGGCTGAGCTCCTCCGATGCGCTATAGAACAGGCCTAACTTGAATACAGGGACCCAGCCACTCCCTGGCAGCCTGCTTCTTCTCACCAGCACAGTCACTAGCGCTGAGAAACAATGTTGATGTAATTTAACATGGCTGGACACGAAAGAGAGTGACAAATGAACCCTCTGAACAGAGGAATGTAGATGAGTGTGAAGACACACTTCACACTCGGAGGCACGCAGGAGCTGCTTGCTCTGAACACAGTGTTCAAGGAGATGCTGAGAGCCTCTGTACGGTCATCCTTGATCCCTTTGCCTCTGAAATACCCCTCATTAATCAATGTATAATGATACCAGTGGTCTTGAAGTGGTACCTAAGTGCTGAGCCACTTCTGGGGTACTCAGTACTACAGCCCAGCCTCCGCTGTACACAGAAGCATAGTCAGCAACTTTTACTCTTTTATGGACAAGGACACTAAAGACGTTGCAGGGCTCAGCAAAATCACTGCAGAGGAGCAAGGATGAGACTGGGTCAGTGACTGGGGACCTGTGAGCAGACAGATTTCTTGTGAAGCTCTGGGACAAGCTCACTTGGCAACAACTCACAAGAAGATATCTGAAGGCACAGGACTGAAGAACAGAAAAGAGATGGAGAAAAATGTGGGTCTGAAGGGGAGAATCCAGCTGTGCTCCAGCCCTACCAGGACACAGGATGTGGGGTGACATGTCCTCACACCAGTGACCACTTCCACTGTCCTAATAGCCATTTGTCGTAGGCTCATTTCTTTGTTCCGTTTGTTAGGAAATGAGTCCTTGGAAGTCACCTCTTTTGCTCCCCAGCTAGGGGAAAAGATATCTATCACTCTTCATTGTAGATCCCACATCCACAGATCCAACCGAGCTAGGATGGAAATGCAATGACTGTGAATATGGACAGAGCAGCTCTAATCTGCTTACCTTACAATCAATGAGGATAACGACAAATTATGTAGCATTGACATTATGTGAGATGGTAGCATTACTAAATGACTTAAAATATACAAGAGGATGCCCACCGGTTACGAAAAATTACTGTGTCACTGTGTATGAAAGACTTAGCCTCAGGGGTTAAAGGGTCATCAGATAAATTTTATGGTCCCAAGGGATGCTAAGGAATGGCTTCATATCTGCCCACAGGATGCCAGGTACCAAATTCCAATTGCTGTAGCGCTCTAAAGGTAACATGGGCTGATACGGCCTGATGACATGACCCAGAGTAGCTCTAGCAAGTAAGCAGGAAAAGTATTCAATGACACCAAGGTACAAAATCACAAGAAAATCACACACCATTCTCTGTGTCCATAACAGGTGGTACAGTTAGGTAGACACAGAGATGTCCCGGGATCCATGAAGTGGGAGAATTCAAAAGAGGAAATCTCAAAACAAGGAGAGCTCCTAAGGGTACAAACCACAGAAGGAAGACCTGAAGAGATAGATGAATGAACTTTTTCATAAAAGTGCCAAGAATTTTCAGTGAAAGGGGACAATCTTTTCAACAGATTACAGTGGGGGACCTCAGTATCTATAAGCATGAGAAAGAAGTCAGACCTTTACTGACACCACCTGCCAAAATCAACTCAACTTTTGAGCTATAGTAATGACCAGTGTGGCAAGGTGGAGGGTTGTCATAGTTACAACAATGACATGAACGTTATAAGAATAACTGTCTTAGTTACTTTTAAATTAGTTTTTAGCTCTATTTATACTTACATACTTATTACTTTTCTAGGACAAACATACCATGACCAAGGTAACTTATAAAAGAAAGCATTTAATGTGAAGGCTCATGGTTCTAGTAGAGTCTGTGACAGACAGTATGGCAGCATGGCAGGCTGCAGTCATGGTGCTGAAGCAATAACTAAGAGCTTATACATGAGCCAATTGGGAACGGCATGTGCTTTCGATACCCCAAAACCCACCTCTGCTGACATTTCTCCCTCAACAAAGCCACACCTCCTAACTCTTCCCAAACAGTTCCACCAACCGGGAGACAAACTTTTAAATATATTAACCTATGAGAGCCATTTTAATTCAAATCATTATAGTAACCACTTTCTGATTGGATTTCAGAGCTGTTCCATGGGAGATAAACACATACCTGGTACTGTAAACCTGGCCCAAAGCCCATGGTTGGGGAACTCACAAGCCCCGGGGAGACTCTCCTACTCTTACTTTGCTAAGTGGATATATAATCAAACTGCATTTAAAATCCACATTTATAGAGCCCTAGATTGGCTTTGCTCTCAGACCCTGTCAGAAAAGTTTCTTTGTGCTGTAAATGGTGGGTAACGCAGGAACCCATACTTGGTCACAGTGGCTGTGGCCAGGCAGTTAGACTCATGATCTTACCACAGCTGGGATTAGCCACCACAGTTTTGTGAGACCTTGATAAGATCAAACCAGGCAACAGCCTGTCATGGAGGTAGGAAGTGCTCACAACCCTCCACCTGTAGCCCAGGAGCTGTTAACAATTAATGGTTTCTGGGGTGGAGGGGGGTGTAAAGAATCCATTTTCATTGAGGGTGTATGACCATTGGTAGGTCCACCCTGATGCTACAACCTAGAGAATCTGGGCAGCCCAATGTGGAACAAATGGGCTAATAAGGAAGGAAGGAAGGAAGGAAGGGAGGAAGGAAGGAAGGAAGGAAGGAAGGAAGGAAGGAAGGAAGGAAGGAAGGAAGGACAGAAAGATGGGAAGGAGTGGGGCTTGAGGGTAGTGGATCTGGGAGGAGCAGGATGAATACGGTTAAAACACATTGAGTTCGTGTATAAAATTCTCAAAATAATAAAGTATTATACTGAAAATTAGCACAAATTGTATCAAAGGCCTGAAAACATACTACAAGAACTGTAAAACTGAAACCATAAATCTCTCAGAAGAAAGCGTGCAGGGAACAAAGGCAGAAACAGCTAACTAGACCCACGTCAACTCCAAGCCCTTTTATGTACTGGGAGAGACTACAAAGTGAGAGAAGGGGCAAGACACAGAACAAGCGTTTGCAGTCACTTACGCAACAGAGGTGGTGTCCACCATATGCAGCAGATTCCAAAACTCTGTAACAACAAAAATTCTAAAGTGGCAAAGAGCTTAAGGGCATGCTCCCCTCCACCCAAAGAAAATACGAAAATACGTAGTTAGTTGGCCAATAAGCATGTGGGAAAATGTGGCCATCACTAAAGCCTAGAGAAATTCAAGTGAGAACACCAAAGAGGGCAGGCTAGATGGCTCAGCAGGTAAAGGAGCTTGCTGCCAAGCCTGGCTGTAACCTGTATCCCCTGTACCCCAGCTGGTGGAAGGAGACCTTCACAAGCAACCTGTGGTACATATCCTTTACCCCATGAAAAATGTAACTTAAAAAAAAACTCTTTAAAGGAGCCACTGTCTCATGACTCTTTTGTGAGCATTAACGTGTCTGCAACTTGTTTTTAAGGGAGAGAGAAGCAAGGAGAGAGAGCAGACAAGGAGAGGGAAGCAGAGGAGCCTCCGGCTTTTGGAGGAATTTTAATTTCACATCTTAGCTGGTACATATATAATGGAAGGCCTCCCTCCAGCTCACTATTTGTTTGGAATAAATATGTCATTTAATAACGTTTTTGGAAAAATATCTCAAGTTAAGGAATTCTTTTGATGTTCAAAGAAATTAAATGACAAATTGTTCCAGAGAGTTGGCAGAGGCAGAGAGAAGGGTTCTATGCTATTTACACTTTTTTTTTTAAACTTAACCATTCTGTATCTGTCCCTAAGATTTCCTTAAAAAATAAATCAGTTTTTCTAAAATAGATGTTTGCATGGGTTCCTCCAGGCAGGACCTGGACGCACCCACTGATTTGATCAGATCAGTTTAAAGAGCTGGCATATTGAGTAATTGGTTTTCCAGGGTTTCTGTCTTCCTGAGTTGACTGATTCAATTAATTTAAAGTCAACCTTTTGGCTTGTCACTGAGGCGCACAGGACTGCCTGTGACATTTCCTTTTGACCACTGCCCTTTCTGCTCCTTCACCAAACTTTGTGTTTCGGGTGAAGAGGAGACAGAGTGATTACTGGAAACTCGGAGAATCCAGGAAGTGTCTCCGCAAAGTGGATGTGATGAGATTAAAAGTCTACGCTGAGAACAAGCGCCGTCGGCTACGACATGCTTAGGTTGCCTTTCACCATGGGTCTATGTTCACAACACTTTTCTGAGAAACGAAAAAGCATTCTGGGTAAAGGTTGGGTGGGCCTGGAGCTGCTTTTTTGCTTCAGCTGAGGCTATGTTGACTCAAGGCCTTTGTTCTGGCTCACAATGGAATCCTGAGTAAGACCATGTTAAGCAGTAAGTAGCCTTAGATTCTTTGAAAAACAAGGCATGGGGCTCAGGAGAAAATACTTACACAAAGCAGAAAGCAGGCCAGAGGTTGTCTAAATAAACTTTGGGAAACAGTTATTCTCAGATCTACTGGGGAGCAACGGGTCTTCAGAAGCATACAGATTCCAGAGAGGAATATGGGGTTGTATGGGGAGACCAACACCTGAGCCAGAAAACAATCTTTAAAAACAAGGTGTTGAAGATCTGGCCTGAAAGGTCTACCCTCCTCAGGTGAACACGAACAGAAACATCCACCTTGCAAGGGCCCTTCTGAGATTTTCACAAGCTCAAGTCAGAGGATGGGAGACATGCGCCCAGTGACAGCGGTCAATTACAGGATCCATTATAAGCAGCCTTCTGCATCTCTTCAGCACAGAAAGAATGTGTCATCTTGACGTTCCAAATACATAAGGACTATTAAGATGATAAGCCAACTTCTGCCCCCTTCAAACCTCTCTATAATTTATACGGGGTATAAATGAGCGTATGATGGGAAGGGTTCAGGCGGAGAGGAGATGGTTCAGGTGGGCCAGCAGGGAATGGTGAGGAAGCCTGGGACAAGGGAGGCCAAAACGTATCTCCCAGAAACTTCAAGAAGGTAAGTGGCTGGGTCAGTTTCAGCTTGTGCAAATGACGATTACAATGCTCTCCAGAGCCATTGAGTTAGAGCAGGAGCAAGACATGCCCTTCCTGTCCCATGGCCTCTCATCTGATTTTATTTTATTTCCTACGATGGAGTTCAATCTACTGGTCCCCCCTTATTATATATGCAAGTGTGTGTGAGTGTATGAGTGTTTGCATGCATGTGGGTGTGTGAGAGTGGTATGTAGGTGCCGTTGGGTGTTGCACATGCTTTGGAAGCCAAGGTTGACATCAAGAATCTTCTTCAGTCACTTGCCACCTCATTCCTTGAGGTAATCTCTCAATTGTCCTCTGGCCCAGTGGACAGGACTGGTCTAGCCAGCAAGCTTGAACATCTAAGTGCTCTCACTATAAGCAAGCTGCTAAACTACACAGCATTCAAAGGATTCCTAGGATCCAAATTCTGGTCCCCATAATCATGTGGGAAGAACTTTACCTGTTAAGCCATCTCCCCCCAGCACCCTCTTCATAGGAGTTTTAGGCACATGCTCAGGAAATTACATGTTTTCTGAGTGTGATATACATGTGGGAATGTGTTCATATCTGTGCACATGTGGGTGCATGCATGTGGAAGCCACAGGTTCACATTAGTTGTCTTTCTCTATTGATCATAGTTTGAGATGGGATCTCTCTTGAACCTGGAGCTCACCAGAGATTGGTACTGTCTCTGCCTTCCCAGTACTAGGATTATAGCTTTGTGCTGCCACACACAGCTTCTATGTAGTGTGCTGGAGATCTGAACTCCGGTCCTCATTCTGTGGGGCAAGGACCTCCATCTTCCTAGTCCCAGAAAGTTCTTCATGGTAACATGCTGAAGGTACGCTTATATGACAGGTTTGCTCTTCTGGGACAGTTAACAACATCAGAACACACTTTGTATCACACATCCTTGCATATTTGGGCATTGTTAGCTACTGAAATTTCATGGAAAGAGAGCAAGGATTCTGTGAAACACTTTACACTGGACAGAACAAAGAAACATCTGGCCTAATATCTATGGGCCATGACGTGGAACACCGATCCATTAGTTCTTCTACAGGTTAGATAGCAGAGCCTCACTGAGCATTGCTTTGTGTTCCAGACTATGGGTCCACAAACTAGAAGGAAGACAGAAACTGAGCACCACCCAGACAAGCTCAGGCAGATGAGACTTTGCTGTAGCCAGCCACTCCCATCCATGATGATATCCCGTGAAGTCAGTGTGCCTGGCACCCTCACAAGAGCTCTGCTTGGACAGACCAACTTGCAGGTCGGCTTTCCTTCTGTGTGCCATGTCTTCCTGAAGGCTCCACCTGACCCAGGCAAGAAGCTTCTGTTTCTCATCAGGAGCTGGCCCTGTGTTCTTCCTCTTGTCTCAGAGACGCACTCTAACTGCTTCGTGTCTATCTAGGATTTGGACCTTTCCCTGGAAAATAGTGTCAAAAATAAATGCAATGCACAGTGCCTTACTAAGAATAAATGCACTACACTGTTCCTTACTAAGAATAAATGCACTGCACTGTGGCTTACTAAGAATAAATGCACTACACTGTGCCCTGCTAAGCCAGGTCTAGATGTTCTGTGCAGCCCTGGTGCGGACTGCAGAGCACAGAGAATGTCTGACAAGCTTTGGAGAGTTCCCAGGTCCTAAGAGACTGGATCAACAACACTGCTGGGTCTTTCTTCTGCCTGCTCCTCACCAATAAACAAAAACTTGGTCTCTTTTATGATTCCAGACATGCCATGAGGTCTTTTTTTTAGCAGATAGGAACATATGACTTGAAACAGTTATTTGTGAAGGGAAAAGGCAGATCTCATGCGTGCTGCTTTTACCTCAAGCAATGTCATTTGAGTTCTTGAGAACGAGAGAGCCCCCAAAAGCAAAGGCCTGGCTGACAATGCTGCAGTTGAGGTAAGTTTTAAAACATTTGGAGGTAGAGTTCAGGAGAAAGTATAACTCAAGCACTCCGACAAGTACTCCATGTCACTTTGTGTGTGTGTGTGTGTGTGTGTGTGTGTGTGTGTGTGTCTACATGCCAGTGTAGATGGGAGCATGTTAAGCAAATTCTCTGGAAGGCTGGAGGCCTAGAAGCCAGAAGAGAGCACTGGACCCCTCAGAACTGAAGTTACAGGCATTTGTGAGCTGCCCCATGTGGATGCATGCCCTCCTGATAGACTGGAAGATGCTCTTAACCCCCGAGTCATCTCTCCAGCCCCCACTTTTACTTGCAGTACAGCCTTTGATGTAATCGCCTGGTGAGAGATGATTTTGCCAATGTTGAGGCTAAAACGTGTGAGCATTCTGAGTTAAGGCTGAGCTCAGAGGATTGGTTGGCAACGTAGAGGCTTCCGACTCATGAGTATTAGCTACTCTTCCTGTCGCTGAGACAGAACACCCACCAAAAGCAACCCAAGGAAGGGAAACTGTGTTCTACCTCACATCATGGTGGGTGAGGCAGTGACCACAAGGGTGCTGCCACAGAAAGTAGAGCTAGCTGAGAGAGCACTGGAGGTCCACTTTCTCCTTTCTCCTGTGGTCAGTACTGGTGCCCTAGTCTCTGCATGATACCAACCCACACTCAGGATGAGTCTTTCCTCTAAGACTCTCACACAAACAAGCTAAGATATGTCTCCCAGGGGACTCCAGATCCCACCAAGTTTACATCAGCCTGTTGTCGGGCCATTGTCCAGTGAGCCGAGGACAGCCTACAGGTTCAACCATTTTCATAGTTTTGTCTCACTCTGTAGCCCAGGAACCCCTCAAACTCACAGTGAGCCTCCTGCCTCGGCAGGAGAAGTAGAGTCATGACTTCATATCTGTATGGAGGTCTTGGATTTCAACTTGGACTGAAGAGGACCTGGTAAAAAGGTGTTACTTCTGCACCTAGAAATCTGAAATGGGTTTCTGCTTAGCACTATTCTTCCGCAGTGGTCTGAGAAGGGAATCATGAGTTCTGGGATTACAGTGTGAGGTGCTGTATCTTCAGTGCTTTTGAAACAGTGAAGTTTGCTGTGGCACATCACAGTCACTGGACCATCTCCCGAGAGCAGACACAGTGAACTTGAACTTTGAATAGTTAGACTTATTATGTGTCTTGGGAGGAGGCTGGTCATTTAACAATCCTTTACTTCTTGTAAAAGCTGAAGGTAGGGCTTGGCTTGTTTTTTGTGTTCTGGTGGCCACTCTTTTATAGAGATATGTCCCCTGCAGAGAGCCGTCTAGTCAAGATGATTTGAAGGTCTGACACACCACCCTAGTAAGAAGGTGCTGTCAGAGGAACTCGCTCGAGGCCTTCGGTCCTTTCATTTAGGAGCTCACATTTGCACAAAACTTCCTATTTTGCAAAGTGACTTTTATGTGTTTCATGCCTTCCAAGAATATTGTATGACTCATGTATCTGGAGGGGCTGGGTCTTTGCCTCCGAATTGGTACGTAGCAGAGGCCTTGGGTTTCAACTTAGGTTGAAGGAGACCTGGTGAGAAAGTTGCTTGTTTCTGCACCAAGAAAATTGGAAACTGGGATGCTTGGCACGGATCTTTCCGTCGTGGCCTGAGAGGTTAACAAGAGCCGCAGCGGATGACCTTCCTGACCACACTGTTCTCCTGAGAGTCATTCTGCTACACAAAGGGTCTCCCTTCTTGTGGCTTGCTGTCCCCCACCGCATGCTGGGCCCTTCATTCTAATCCTCTGCCTTTTGTCTTCTGGGCTGTTCATCCCTGGCCAGCAATTGCTATGCTGTTTCATATTCTGGTTTCCCACACACCCCGGGTGTCAAGAGCTTCAGCCTTTGCTCTGAGCAGAGTCGATTGTTCAGGAGCTGCTGAACAAAACAAAGAGACTGGAGCCAATACTGGAATGGAGGTGAAGACGTCATTGATTTCCCCGATTTCGGGTTCCTCAAGGACAGAACTCAGCCTGGTTCATCTTTGTGGGAAACTGAGGAGGTGAAAAGTCCTCTAAACCTACTTGCTTTATCCACCCAGGCATAATGGTCTGGGTGTGTGCTCTTCTTAGCTCCTTCCATGCTCGCCATCTTCTAAGTGACCCAGTGGAATCAAGGCCACTATCTTTGACAGCACAAAGAGACATGTCCCCTCTGTCAGCTTCTTCCCTAAAAACTATGAACCCAGTCGGTTGTGGTGAAAACACCAGGCAAACCTGCCCTGAGGGAAACTGCATAAAAGATATGGTCATACTTCCTCAGAATGTTCAGTCATATCAAGGTCAAGTGCTGAAGGCTTGGTCTCCAGACCCAATCTGAGACCTTACTCAACCGTGAAATCTCTGAACTGGATGGACGGATCCTGGATCGGTTTTTAACTTGAGAGTGTAATAGGGATTCAGTAGAGTAGGAGGTGGGGTCTGGTTGAAGGACATAGGTCATCCCAAGACATGTTCTGGAAAGGAACACCTTTGCACTTACCTTTTTCATATCTCCATTTCTGTTACCTGTTCAGTATGAAGTAAAGAATTTTGTTTTCCCGTCTGATGTTCTTCTGCCTTTCCACTGAGCTACAGGAATGGCTCTTATATGCCCTTACATGCACAAACATATACATACATGATAATCTATGATTCAAAGGAAATGTGCTCTATTTCACCTGAAATGACAGTTGACTGTGGACTGAAAACTGTAAACTGTGAGCCAAAGTGAACCCCTGCCCCTTTAAAAGGCCCCCTGGGTTGTGGGCAACAAACAGCAACAAAAAGCTTACACAGTCATGAAAAGATAAGGAAATAAAAACAAAACAGAACAAAAAACTAAAACCAAAGGCACCGACTAAGAAGACATTATACATAAATGTAATATGGTATCCAAATGAAGGCCCAGACCAGACTCAGGATGTTAGGAGAACATTGGTGGGAGGCAGCAAACTATATGGTTTCATCAACAGGAATGGACCAGAGTCTTATCCTGTCTGTGACATATTCACTCCAGAGAAACCAATGTCATCAGCAGAGGAAACTGGATGAAAAATTTCTGGGAGTCTCGTTGGCTTTGCAACTTATCTTTTAAATATAAGATGATTTTAAAATAATTCACTAGAGGACTGAAACATCAAGGATGGGAAAGTAGCCCAGGGAGAAGAGCATGTCCTGAGATAGCCCAGCCAGCAGAGACTGTCCCACAGGTATAAAGACCTGAGTCCCATCTTCCAACCCACATAACTAAAAGAGAAAAAAAATCAAAAGCTGAACACGGCATACTTATAATTCCAGCACTGAGAAGGCAGAGGCAGATAGATCCCCGGGCCAGCCTATTTGGGAGGATTCATCAAAAGACCCTGTCTTGACGGAAAAGATGGGTTTCACCCAAGGATAAAAGCCCTGGGTGGGCCTCTGGTATTCACATACTTTTTCACACATACTTCTGGTCTCCATGTATAAAATCCACATGCACATGAACCCTTACATACACAAACATATACATACATGATAATCTATGATTCAAGGGAAGGTGCTTTCTTTCACCCTAAGTGACAGATAAGTGGACTGTCCAGAGAAGTTCAAAGCATTGTCTCCTAACATGATTATCATCCACCAGTTCCTCAGACCCTTCTCTAAGATGTGACTGTTTGCCCTGGGGCTCCAGAGAATTAGATCATGAAGAAGAACTTGACATGCCAATTTCTCTGCTCAGAAGTCTGAGTGACCCAAATTGCTCTGAGGAAAAGAAAAGAAATACATCCTGTAGGGCCTGGATGCTGAGAGTCTTGGGGTAATTCAATCGTCAGAGTGCTGCAGGGGAGAGAAACATGGTGCCTCTGATTGAGAGGGATGGGGTGTTCCGCTACCATCTAGAACCTATGTAAGGTCTAGGTGCCTGTGCAAGTTGGAAAATGGTTATGATCCACTCTGGGTGGCAGGAAGTCATCTGGAGTAACCTCTAACTCCAGAAAGACACCAAAGTTTCTACTCCTCCCAGAAGTCAAAGGTCCACAGCTGCTTCTGATCAGGAGGGCCAACTTTCCACCAGAGCCCCAAGTTCTCACATTCCCCTTGCTGTATCTTCAAAGCACAGCTCCCTCACCCCAGTGCAAGTAAAAACACACATGTCCTTCCAAGATCCTGGCTGCTCAAGCATGCACCTCCTCCCCTCACTAAGACGTCTGTGTCCCCATGTCCTCAGGCGCCTCCAGACTGACCCACAGGGACTCCTCAGAAGGTCCCCTCTCTCCCAGCCCTTGCATGTATGCACCAAAGCTTAATGACTGCACCTCCTAAGTTCTCACATCCTTTCTGTCCACAGAAACTTTGGTCATCACTCTTCAAACACCCACCCACAGGCTGGCTTCCATGCCTAAGGTTTTGATAGAGGTTGCCCCTTCCTCCTCTAGTCCTGGCTTCACTAAATAGAGTCAGGAATGGGGATGATCAGAAGGTTTGGGGAGGGACTTGTCACTAATAGAGGAGAGCCCCAGAGCTCTTTAAGGTTAAATCTCCTGGTATATTGTGATGCACCTCAGCTTGTTGTGTGGCTACAGATCAGTGACTAGGTTAGCGCAGGGTCCAGTTTCAGAAGTGGTCGTCACTGACTAGGCAAAACCAGAATCCAAGAAAACACACATTCGCTGTTGACACACCACTCCCTGGTCTCCTTTTGTGTGAAGCTTAGACTTCTTGTTCTATCTTCCTTGTGTCTACAGAGATCTGGCTATGGAAAGGGGGCTCATCACACACACCCATCAACTCATTCTATGTGATGCTGCGGACTTTCCCACCATCTTGTGTACATACAGCGCATCAGTAAATCTGTCCCATGGGCGGGAACCTGTACAAACATAACACTGTGGACCAACCCCACCCGACTAGCAAGTGGCTGCTACCCAGAGGGGCCATATAGCTGTGTTCTGTGATGTCAGTACAAAAAGCTCACTTTGGTATGTTAGTTGGGCATTGCTGCTGAATGCCAGAGTTCTGAGTGTCTTTAGCTGTGGGCGACAAGGACATTCATATTCATTTTACAGACAAGGAAACCTAATGTTGAGAAATGTGTAGTCAACACCCTGATCACTTCACTGCTGAGGAAAGACAGACTGGGCTCAGTCTTGCCCAATTCTTGATCTTGCTCTTATAGTTTTTTGGTCAGTGCTGGTGCTTAGAGCTGGCTACTTTGTCAGGATCCATTCCACCACCAAGGGGTCTGTTACTGTTAGTACCACAGTGTCCAGATGGAGTGGCCCAGGGCTGGGTTTGAAGTTATCTTTGTCTGGGTTGAATTATCATGGAATTGGGCTGTGTTGATGCTAGAGAAATGATGATTATTTTCTCTAATTTATTTATTTTCCTTTGCTATCAACTTCAGCTACCAAATCCTCTTTTGTAGAACCTTCTGGATCTTTCCAAAATTACACAGGATGAGAAGGATTTGCTGCTTCCTTAGAGAGTCTGCCCTGAAGGGCTGGGTTCCATCGTTCCAAGGACAGATGGGTGGAGGCAGAGGCCTTCTTGACCTTTGCACAAGTTTTCCCACAGCATCCAGTTTGGCAAGGATCTCCAGTGGCATCCATACTGCTGTCCACACACCTCTGTAAGTGGTTTCCAAAACTGAACTCATTGAAATCATCTGCATGATTTACTTTTCTCACTGGAGTGCCCATCATGTAAAAGAAGCAACTTAAGAAAGGTTTTTGTTTTTGTTTTTGTTTTTCGGCTCACAGTCTGGAGGTACACGCTGTGCAGATGGGGAAGGCAGGACAGTAAAGCAGCAAGCCGGTCAGGTTGTGTCCACAGTCAGGAAGCAGGTGGAGATGAAGGTGGCAGCTCAGCTTGGTGTCTCCTGTTAATTCAAGCAGGAGCCCAGCCTGTAGCAGTTTAAATACTTGGCAGGTAAATGTGAGAACCAAAATTCAGATTCCCAGAAACTCATGTAAATAGAGACTTGCTGTGACAACCTGGCTATAATTCCAGCCCAGGACATTCGAGATGAGACACCCTTCCCCCTCCCCCCGGCCCCAGAATATGTTGTCTAGAAAAACTAGTCATATTCATGAATTCTGTGTTTGCTCGAGAGACCCTGCCTCAATGAATAAAATGGCAGAGCCCTCGCTGGTGTCTGTGTGCAGGCACACACAGAGCAACAGCAGAATGGAAGGACCAGCGATGATTCCCAACATCAATTGCAGGCCTCCACAAGTATGTACACACGTGAACACACACACAGTTCACACACATGCAAACATGTTCGTGCACACCAAACACATAAACAAATGAAAGGGGAAGGTGTGTCTGTCTGTCTGTCTCTGTGTGTGTGTGTGTCTGCAGCAATGGTGACAGCCAGAAAATGTCTATCTCTGAGTAATGGGCTGTGAGAGGTACAAGGGAGCCTTCTGGAAGCTGGAGGTCTGTTGTATCTTGACCTGAGTAGGTCTGTACCTGTGTACAGGTGAAGTCCATCATAGGATACACCTGGATCTTCTTGCATGTGTGTCTATGTGTCAGCACATACACAGCAACAGGATCAAAGGCCCAGTACCTTTGCCGTGTGCTGAGACACCTTGCCAATAGCAGTCCCACTAATTAGGAAGAGTATTTACTTACAGGGTTGCTCCCCAAAGCTAGGCCCAGATCTCTGCATTCTCCAAGGCCAACTATGAGAGAGAGAAAGTTTATGTTTTGGAATGCAATAAAATATGTTACGTGCTAAATATTAATGGCATTTTTTTCCTGAGGTGTGACTGGCTGAATCTGAAGTGTTTGCTCATGTTGGGGGCACAGTGGTAATGAGGTAAAGCCCCTGTGCTTTCTTGCGGGTTTCACCTAGGGCAAAAACTCTATTCCACATAGTTACCAGAGTTAAATCCATGGAGTATATGACAGGGCCTCGGAAAGTGCAGAGAATTATGCAAATAGAGGGATATATTATCATCATGCCCATGTGTGAGGGTCTCTGGTGGGATGGATCGTGTCTTATGTGACAAAGATCTATGCCTTATCTATGCTGAATTAGTAATTTGCTTATGCTAATAAAACAAAGAAATGCAGTTGCTGGTATTTCAAAAACAATCTCATTTCTTCTATGAATTCTAATGTGACTTTTCTCCCCTCTCCTATTTTTCTTTTTGATTGGCACCTGCAGATATGTGAGGTGCTCTGAAGTGCTTTGAGTCTGGAGAACAAATGACCCATGGGAAAGAGATAAGGGGTTTGTGGACAAGGGAGAAGGATGGGGAAGAGAGGAGGAGGAGTTTGAGGTGGGGAAGAGAGGAGGAGGAGTTCAAGGGAGGGAAGGAGGGAAAGGGAGGAAAGGAAGAGGGAGAGGAAAAGAGGAAGGGAAGGAAGGGAGGAGAAGGGGAAGAAAGAAGGGACTATTTTGCTTGACTTCCAAATGTACCCCAGATGCAAGTCATTTTGATGAACTGCCCACCACTTTTTGTCAAATCAAGCTAGGTGACAGAGCTTTGCTCCTTGCTGGAGTGGCCATCTCATTAGATCTTCAATGCACCCTTTTCATTTGTTTGCTGTGGACACATCTGCTTTGACTCCTCCACAAGGCAAACCAAGGAACCGGTCCTGTGGCCAATGGGTTTCTGGAACTCTCAGAATGGGCAGAGATATGCTTGTGCACTGAGTGGCTTCCAGGCCTGGAGCTGCCCTCAGATGGGGTTCAAGTCTTTAAACACTCAGATGTGCAATGAGTCTCAAGTCCAACGTGCTATCGCAGTGATGTTGGGGGACTGTAAAGGAGCTCCTGGAGGCCTGCGGGGGATATCTCCATCACCACAGCAGAGAGACGTCGTGATGTCTCATGGCTGTCCCAGCTGTCTATGGGGACCCAGACCCCCCTTTAGCTGACAGCATTGTGTATGATGGTGGAGGCAGACTCACAGAAGCTAGAAGCTAACAGCTTTGTGCAAAGGCCAGCTCTGCTCCCCCTCCAAAGGCCTGGACCTAAGCCCTCCTGTTACACAGTTCACTCCTCCCCCAAATAATGATCCAGGAGTTCTTAAAGGGGCTGTGTAGGCTTTCCACCTCAAGCTCCTTCAGGAAGTAGATTAAACGGAGAGAGTTGCCTTCCAGAGGCAATGAAGGATGTGAAATGGCAAGAGACATTCAAGAGAGGTGCTGGAGAGACGGCTCGAAGGTTAAGAGCACTGGCTGCTCTTCCAGAGGACCCAGGTTCAATTCCCAGTAACTGCACGGCAGCTCACTTAACTCTCATTCCAGGGTCCTCTCTTGACCTCTGAAGCACTTCATGCACACAGCACAGACATGCATGCATCCAAAGCGCTCACACATGTAAAGTAAAATAAATAAATGAGGGGAGGGGTGAAGAGAGAGAAAAATTAAAGACATGTGCAAGCAGAGTGGGCCGAGCTTGTCTTTTCATGAAATTGTTTTGGAAAGTGTTCTATTCTATTTAAAAATATGCAGTGTGTTTCCTATTGTCAGGATTATTAGTACAAAATGGATTAACTAACAGATTTACACGCTTCTCGTTTTAATTTATAAACCAAGAAACATGGGTGGCTACTTTATAATAGATATTTCAGGAATTAATTTTCTTCATTTAATAAGTTTTAGTTGATCTACAATAAAGAATTCTTAACTGACACACGCTTTGGGGTTCTTGGCTGTTTTTTAGGGTGCCAATGACCACAACTGTTTCTAGATGAATGTCCTCAACCTGGGAGGTGTTTCTTATGCTTCCTTTTTCACTGGAGGAGAGACTGAGGCAGGAGGAGACTCGGAGCCAGCCTCAAGCCCAGGGGAGGTGTGGTGAGATTGAAATTAAATTTTAGAGAGAGTTCCTCCTTTTTCTGAAAGCAAATGTCCTTCTTGGTAAAGACAACCAGCATCCATTCTTAGAATTAACTCCATTTCAGTAATCTGTAGAAATTCAAGGCAGCATCTGGAAGCTCAACAGAGAAGGTTCCAGAACTATCTGATGCTGAAAAAACTCATAATCAGAAGAAGCTCCCCAATGCTACACTGATCTTGATATTGGAGACCTCCGGAATATCATTCAAAGCCAGATCAATCTGCCCTTTATCCCATGACTTCCAGGACTGAAAATGGCCGAGAGCAAACTCAGGTGCTTGTATGCAAGGCAGACGTGCAAACAAGAGTTTGTCCGAAGGACAGGAAACTCCGTATGCTTCCGCAGAGCACCAGCCAACTGGGACCCTCAAGATGGGGAGCTGTACATGTCCCCCAGTGGCACCCACCCCTTCTTCTTCTCTAACTGCACCTTTTACAAGGTGATGGCTTTGCCACCGCCCTCTGCACATGGCTGAGGCCCAGGACTGCATGCATTCTGGCAAGTGTACCAGGTATTCATTTGAACTTCATGTGTCTGTAATTGAAAGGTACATTTCCTCTTGCTGCGTAGGAAACCAGAAAAGAGAGCCCACCATGGTGATAAATAATACAGCTCCAACGCCCAGCCCAGCATCTTGGTTCAGGGTAGCAGTCAGTTCAATTTCCACCTTTAGGTTCCCTGCTGCTCCGTAGCCAATTGTTTTATTCAATCTGACTGTAATATCCGAAGAACTGATTATAAAGCCAGCAGTGTACCCCACCCCACAAATGCTACCTTCCTTAGATGAGATCACGATGAAACCCACACAATGAGGCTCTGGTAATTGAAGGGTCTCGCTTGCGTCCCTGTCCATGGGCCTGTCCTGGCTGAGGACCACAACAACCTCTGGCTCTGTTAAAGCACTATGGCAAATGTGTCCCGTGAGAGGAGACCTCAGTTTTACTTTTCTTTGCCACTTGAAAGAAATGAGTTACTTCAGCAAGAGCTTTCTGGTTGTTTATAAGCCCCCACCAAGGAGCATCTAGCTTTGGGTCACCTGCTCTAGCCCAGGCAGGAATCTGGAGGGTGGGACATTGATCGTGGCCCATCATTGCTATACAGGTTTCCTGCTGTCTATGGGCTACAGGTGGCTTAAAATGTTAAACAACCTAGACTCTCCACGGTTTTCTTACCAAGAGACCAGTATGTGCCTCTGTTCCCAGTCTCCTAGCATTGCCTCACTGAAGACTGAATATATCTATAAAAATTGTGTGTGTGTGTGTTTAAGTGTGTGCACACGTGTGTGTGCCTACGTGCATGTGCATTTAGATCAGCTTGTGAGGATCTATTCTCTTCTTTTCACACCGTGTGAGTCTTAGGGATCAAACTCAGGTTGTGATTCTTGACAGCATGAGTCTTTCTTTACCTGCTGAGTGATCTCACCCGCCCATAGCTAGCACATGTTAAAGCGCTTTTCCCCATGAGCCCCTTGGCGGATGTGGACCATTTTTGATAAGCAGCAAATAAAAGACGAGCCAGAGATACTGACCTATGAATTGGATTTTTAATTGGATGATCTCCACGGGGGAGAGCTCAGCTACTAATTGAAAAGATTAAGCTTTTCAAAGCCTAAATCTATGTTAAATAAAGTCTGAGCTGAACAAAATGAATCCGGCCAGTGAAGGCACTGAATGAATCCCAAGCAGGTCCACAGACCCTCTGGTTCTGCCCCCACCACAAACAGGTGTTTTCAGAACTCTCTTCTGCCATTATCTGAAGAAAGGGCAGCAAAGGGCACAGAGACTAAATAGATGTCTGAGCTTCTAGAATGTTCTCAGATTTCAGCTCATTTAAATTCTGTTCCCAAGTCTCCCAGAGACACTTCTTATATTGTGAGTTGTATGGGACACAACAGTAGACATTTGGAATCTTCTAGAAGCCAGCGGAGCCTTTTCATATGGATGGAGGTGAAAGTCGTAAGGCCGCATGAGCCATCTATGAGTCTATTCAGAGGTTTATGAAGTGTGGTTATCACCGACTATTTCCAAGTCTCGTTTCATCATCTGGAATGTTCCATTTAAATGAGCTCTTGTGAAAATTACACAGATCAGCATAAATGAGATAGCAAGACAAAAACCCAAAGGGGTCTGTGGGGACTTCGCTCAGCTCCTCCAGTGACATTGAATAAAGATGTTTTTAGCTCAGCCATATCTACTCTCAGGAACACTGTGATCCCTCTAGGTTATTGTCCATTTACATTCAAGCCGGGACTAGAGCTGACCCCCCGCCCCTACACACAGAAGACTCGGTGGAAAAAACACTGCGCAGTAATTTCAGCTGCACCCCTAAGTAGAATCATAATGATGTTGAAAGGAAAAAGAAAAAAAACTGAGAAGAAATGGCCTTTCTGGGACTATGTTTGGAATTGGTAATAAGATATCTAGAAGTTTCCTTCTCACCATTGAAAATAATTCTAAGAGCAGAAAAAGTCACAGAAAGTGTATCCCGGTGCCTGGCAACATACTAAACATCCAATCAATGTTTGTCAAAACAACAAAGGCATCTTTCTTGTTCTCTGTTCTTCCCTTAAAACTTCAAAACCGGGGGTTGGGGGGGAATATAATAAGATGAACCTATCAAGCCCTCTGTGGTTATTTTCTCCAAATCACTTGTTTTTAGCACAAAAGGGATAACTACCTGAGATGTATTTTTTCATTATTTCCTTTGTGTGGGGGGCTTTGAAATTAATTTATGCTCTCTCAGTATCAGGCTGTGTCATAATGGAAGATGTGTGCTTCTGTTTCTGGTCCTGTCCTCCCGCTGCTCGAATCTCCCTTTGTCTACTCTTGCGATCTCTGCCAAAGTGCCCGAGGAAGGCAATGGAAGTACATAAATTATGAGGCCGCATAAGAGCCATGGGCATCTTCTTCAGTCTGTGCATCTTCAGAAGACTTTTATTTTCACAGAAACAAACACAATGGGACCTTGGTGAACTAGAACATTTGGGGGGTGTCAGGTGAGAGACTGGACCATTTCATTTTCTGGGTAATTTTCTGTTAACCAGAAATCCATCCATACTTTCAAACCTCAAAGCAGAAAATCTCTTTTAAAAATATGGCATTCTTCCCATTCCTACCTAGGATGGCAGGGCACAGTGGAAAATCTGGGAGGGTGGATGTGGCCTTTGTAGAGGTGGTAGACACAGGGATGGTGCCTTGGTATCAGCAACAGCTTTGCCGCATACTCAAGACACAGAATCTCCTCTTGAGGATTTAGTTTTCCCTAAAAGGAAAAAGGTACCAACCAAAAACAGGATTCATCACAACCAAACGGAAGTGCACAGGACCAGAACTCACCTATCTGTGCTTGTCTGAATAGATTGGTATAGTTTGAGCTACACCCAGTCCTCTGATGTGCCAGGCGAGTCTACTTCATGTTTGATGGTTAACACTGATTGTCAACCAGGCAGGCTCGGGAATCACATAGGAAATGCAGCTTTGAGCGTGTCTATGAGGGGATTTCTAGACTCTGTGAGTGGCGGTAAGAAGAGCCATTCTGGATGTGGACAGCACCATTCCACAAGCTGGAGCGTGAGCTGAATGACAAGGAGAAAGTGAGCGGAACGCTGGCGGCCATTGCTCTCCACTTTCTGACTGCAGATGCGCCTGACCAGCTGCCTCATGCTGCCTTGACTGTCTCACTATAATGGACCAAAACCTCAAACTGTGAGACAAAAATATACCCTTTCTTAAGTTGCTCTTGTCAGGTGTGTTGTCACAGCAACAAAATAATAGTTAATGGATAACTGCCAATTATGTAAAGTGATGGGAAAACAGCAAACAGCCTTTGAGTTACCATCCTTCCTCCTGATTCTTTTTCCTCAAGGGAGGATCCTCAAGGGGCATCGCTAAGTAAAATTTGGGCTTCTGTCTAGACAAGGAGCCTGGACAGTCCAGAATGCATGGGATGATCTGTTTGGCAGACTATAAGCTTGCCTCTCTACACCAGGACACCTTTGCTCATCACCATGGATACTGCAATCCAGGCTCCTCTTTGTTATGGGAACATCTTTTCTGTGAACTGGTGGATGCTAAAGTTCAATCTACACCTCTAGCTACTGGCTCATGCTGTGCCATCAGCACTGTCTAGACATTGCCCAGTATCCTCTGGGTAACACAGTGTTTCCTTCTTGACAAGCATGACCTACAAGGGTGGTATCAGCTTTTCCTGGGGGAAAAGAATTGGAAAGGAACACACCAAGCATCAAACACTTGGAGTCAAGGAGCTATTGGCGGCCTGCAGGCTGGTACTTGGGAATCAGCATGCACACCAAAGTTATTCTGGGTCACCATGCAGGGGCGCCCCATGATCCTTGGGACAAACTGAAGCTCCCAGGAGGATCATTAAGACTCTAAGCACCAAGATAATAGCCTTGTGGCAATTCTTGGTATTCACAGACCATTATGCTTAATCTATACCCAACAAGAAATCTGTTTCCATATTACCTGCTGTCCTACATGTACTTCATGCTATGGTAACTAGTGGGATGTCTATGCATGCTATCAAACCTCTAAAAGAATTAAGTACCGACAAAATTATTCATATAATGTTATGCCAAAATGCCTTAAAAAAAACAGAATAAACTTAAACTCAACTTAAAAAAAGAGATATTCTAAGCACCAGATGCTGTGTTTACCACCTTCTCAGCTACTCCTGCTGATGTTGGAGAAAGTTGGCCTGGAGCAGGAGAGAAGTGGGTTTGAATGCTTCCAGGATTACCTCCTTCTTACCTGAGGAAATGCATATTTGCATTCAACATTTCAATGAGGCTAAAGACGCACCCATATTTCATTCATTCCCATACATCTTTTTCATTCTCAAATCTTTATTATGCCTGCTGCAGGATCCAGGACAAAAACAATGGAGTTGTTTACAACGGAGCCCAGAAGCCTCAGTCCTGTTAAAAGTTGCTAGTCTGTTACACACAGCACCACTCCGAGGGTAGGCAAGGCTGGGTGTCTCTAGAAGGACAGGGTGAGAATGATCCATCTCCTTTAGGGCTCATCATAAACAGGCTCAGGATAATCATCTACGAACGCCTGAGCTGAGATAGCCGTGGACTAACCCTGGGATGCTGGGTGATAAAGGACATTGGTTTTGCCTCTGGCAAAAATTGAGAAAAACTAAAAACAAGCCTGCCACAGCAGGAGGCAAGGGACCCAGATGCCATAGAGCGAGTCTTTCCCCAGTCACAGCCTGATGATCACCAAGCAGGAGGCTCAAAAGTTGCTCTCCACAGTTGTTAGCGTAGCCAAATCCATTTGCTTCACATTTAGAAGCAAAGGAAGTATGGGAACAGGCCCATCTGCACTATCACCTCATGCTGTGTGAGCAGGAACACCTAATTACCCATCCTTAGAAGTTCCTTTACATTTCACCAGGCAAACAACTCACTACCGAACAGAAAATCATCCCAAGCAACAAGAGAATAAATACATCATAACTTCTATGAGACTAATATCATGCCACTGTGATTTGGAAGGGTAGGTATCCATCTCTATGTTTTTATTTATTTGCTTATTTATTTTATTATTAATTTGCTTATTTATTGATTTTATTAATTGGCTTTCCCCCCTTTTATTGAAAGTAGAACTTTAATTTTTCTCACTTAGTATATCCTGATTATGGTTTCCCTTTCTTCTATTCCTCCTGGCTCCTTCCTCCTCCCCTCCCATCCAGAAACATACCCCATACACATGTTCCATCTCTCTTTTAAAAACACAGGGCTACTAAGGGATAATAATGGAATAAAACTTAATAGTATAAAATAATAAGATAAAACAAATAGCAACACAGCAGAATTGGACAAGACACAGAAAGGCAAGTATGCAAGAGAAGGCACAAGAACTAGAGACCCACATTTTGTAAACTAAGGGACTCCACAAAAACACTAAACTGGAAGCCATAATGTATACACAAAGGACCTGTAGGATGAAAAGAGAGAAGATATATAAGATAGAATTCTTTTTTAAGTCCTGATGCTACATTATAAGAAATTATGAGGAAACTCCAGATACCACTGTGCTTGTTTTCTTTTGGCTCTCTACTACTGGACATGCAGTTTCTCCAGTGAGACTCCCTTGGAGAAAACTAAACCTTCATTTGCAAGTAAATATCAATGAGAGATTATTTCTGGGCTAGGGACGGGGGCATGTGTCCACTGCTCCTTTTGCATGTTGATTTAGAAAGCCTTGGTTTTTGGTTCTGAGACTCTTTCTGCCTCCTCTTCTGCAAGGTTCCCTGAACCCTTAGAGAAAGGATTTAATGTAGACATCCCATTTAAGGCTGAGTGTCCCTAGGTCTCTCACTCTCTGTACATCGACAAGCTGTATTTGTTCCCATTGCTGGAGGAGAGAGCTTCTCTGGTGATGGCTGAATAAGACACTGGCCTATGAGTATAGAAGAGTGGCATTGGGAGTCAGCTTATGGCTACATGTTTGAGGTTTTTTTTTTTTTAATTTTGTTTTGTTTTGTTTTGTTTTTGAACAGTAGTATTTGGTTTTACCTTAGGTCCCTGGACTATTCAGTCTCAGGATACTGGTTACTCAAGAATTGTCAGGTACAGGTTTTATCTCTTTGAATGAGCCTTAAGTCAAATTGGATATTGGTTGGCTACTCCTACAAGCTTTGCACCACCATTGCCCTACTGTAGCTTGCAAACAGACCATCACATAGATCAGAGGCTTTGTGGCTGGCTTGATGTTTACATAACTTTCAGTATCACGCATAATACCTTCCTGTACCAAAGACACTAGCACGTAGGGGTGAGGGCCCTGTGTAGGCATGAGCTTGTCTTCTCCGTGTTCCATGAGTTGTATAGATGTTGTCTTCTGTAATGGGGTCTTTTAGTCAGTTTGTGGAGAGCAACCTCGAGTCTTAGCAACAGCCTGTTTGGGGACTCCCAGGAGGCCCCTTTGGCCAACAGCTCAATTATACATAACCCAGTTCCATTATTGAGAACTTCATCTGATGTCAAGAGATGGCCAGTCGGGGCTCTGTCTCTCCCATTATTTGGCAATTTCATTTAGATTGCCTTCATTTATGTGTATAGTTTAGAGAGTTTTTACTGTATTAGGTTTACAAACTAACCATCCAATTTCCCCAAGTTTTATCTGTCTCTCCCAATATTTCCCACTTGATTCTCCAATTCAAACCATCCCACATCCATCCATAACTATCTATTATGTTTCCCTTTCCTGGGGAGATCTCTCTGATATCCCTTACTCTATACCTAACTGCTGTGGTTTTACAGAGTAGGTTTCTTATCATTGACTTAAAAGCTAATATCCACATGTAAGTGAGTGAGTACCATATTTCTCTTAAAAGCTAATGTCCACATGTAAGTGAGTGAGTACCATATTTCTTTTTCTGAGTCTGGGTTACTTCACTCATGGTGATTTTTTTCTAGTTCCAGCTATTTGCCTGCAAATTTTATTATTTCATTTTTTTAAGGGCTGAGTACTACTCCACTGGATAAATACATATACTAAATTTTCTTTATCCATTCTGTTGAGGGACATTTAGATTGTTTCCAATTTCTAGCTATTATGAATAGAGCAACAGTGTCCATGGTTGAGCAGATGTCTCTGAGGTAGGATAATGGGTTGTATTATTATTATTATTATTATTATTATTATTATTATTATTATTATTATTATTATTATTATGGAGTTGTATAACTGGATTTTGAGGTAGATCCATACTCATATTTTTAAAGAACAGCCACACTATAAGTTCAGAATTCCACCAGTAATGGAGGAGTGTATCCCTTGCTCCACATCCTCGCCAGCCTAAGCTGTCATTTGTGTTACTGGTCTTAGACATTCTGACAGGTGTAAGATGAAACATCAAGGTACTTTTGATTTGCATTTCCATGATGAGTAAGGATGTTGAACAAATGTTTCTAGCCTTCTCAGTTTCCTCTTTTGAGATATCTCTGCTTAGATCTTGACCCCATTTTAAAATGAGGTTATATGTTTTCTTGATATATAGGCTTTTTAAAAAGTTCTTCATGTTTTGGGTAGTAGCCCTTTAATGGGAGTGTGGTTAGCAAAAATCTTTTTCTGTCCTGTAGGCTGATGCTTTGTCCAAATGAAGGCGTCCTTTGCTAAGCAGAAGCTTTTCGGCTTCATAATCTCTCGTTTATTGATTGTTGTTCTTTGTGCCTGTGCCATGTTCTGTTCAGAAAGACTGCTCCCGTATCAGCGAGTTCAAGGTTAGTCTATGTTTTCTCTTCTATTGGGTTCAGTGTATCTGGTTTTATATTGAGGTATTTGACTCCCTTGGACTTGAGATTTGTATACAGTGATAAGTATAAATCCATTTGCATTCTTCCACGTGCAGACATCCAGTTAGACAAGCACCATTTGTTGAAGATGTTTTCCTTTTTCCAGTGTGTATTTCTCATCTTTTTCTTTTTTTATCAAAAATCAGGCATCCATAATATGTCTGGGCCTTCAATTTGATTCCACTGATCATGTGTCATTTTTATGTCAATACTGTGCTGTTTTTGTTGCTCTAACTTTGGAGTTTAACTTGAACTCAAGGATAGAAATGCATTCACCCCTTTGTTTATAATTCAGGATGGTTTTAGCTATCCTGGGCTTTTTATGTTTCCATATGAAACTAAGAATTGTCCCTTCAAAATCTATGAAAAATTATGTCAATGGGGATTGCACTGAGTAGATTGTGTTTGGCATGGCAGCCATTTTTTACTATATTAATCCTAATGATCCATGAACATGGAAGATCTTCCATCTTCTGATGTCTTCTTCAATTTCTTTCTTCAGTGTCATAATTTTTTTGTCATGTAAATCTTTCACTTGCTTGGTTAGAGTTACTTCAAGATATTTTATATTATTTGAGACTATTGTGAAAGGTGTTACTTTTCTTATTTCTCTCCCGGTCTGTTTGTCATTTGTATGTGTATTAGTCAGAGCTCTCTAGAGTCACAGAACTTATGAATAGTCTCTATATAGCGAGGTATTTATTGGTGACTTACAGTCTGTAGTCCAATCCCTTAACAATGGCTGGCAGCAGCTGTAAAGTCCAAGGATCTAGCAGATGCTCAGTTCCACAGGGCAAGCAGGCAGAGCCCCAAAAGGCAAGCAGGAAAAGTCCCAGAAGGCAGGCAGGCGAGAGAGAGAGAGAGAGAGAGAGAGAGAGAGAGAGAGAGAGAGAGAGAGAGAGAGAGAGAGAGCCTTCCTTGTTTCAATGTCCTTATGTAGGTCTCCAACAGAAGGTGTGTCCCAGATTAAAGGTGTGTGCCACCACACCAGGATTTGGAAATTGCTTGTCCCAGATGACCTTGAGCTCAATGATCTCCTTGCCTTAGTTTCCTAAGATTCTTAGCCTCTATGCCTCAAGATCAAGATCAAAGGTGGACCTTCCAATTCTGGATTGTGGTTCATTCCAGATATGGTCAAGTTGACAACCAGAAGTAGCCACTACAGTATATAAAAGGGTTACTGACTTTTGTGAGTTTATTTTGTGTTTGGCTACTTTGCTATTATCAGTTCCCTGGTGGAGTTTTTGGACTTCCGATTTGTAAGATACCTTCAACTGTCTTATTTTTCTAACTAAGACTTCGAGTACTATACTGAATAGGTATAGAGAAGTTGGACAACTTTGTCTTGTTCTTGATGGAATTACTTTGAGTTTCTTTCCACTGAAGTTGGTATTGACTATGGACTCGCTATAAAGTGCCTTATTGTGTTGAGATTTGTCTCTTGGACCCCTAATCTCTCCAGGATGTTTACCTTGAAGGACTTTGCCAACTTTTTAAATTTGGATATTTTCTGTCTGCCTTTTAGCTAATTTCGATAAGAGTTTGTCAGTCTTATTAAATTCTCAAAAAAAAAAAAAAAAAAAAAAAAAAAAAAAAAAACAACTGTTTCCTTGATCTTTGCAGTTTTGTGGTTGTTGATGTTGTTTGTATTTTACTGAGTTCAGCCCTGAGCTTGAATACTTTTTTGCTGTCTAATTTTGTTTTTTATTTCTTCCTTTTGTTTTTGATCTTCCATTTGTGTTTATAAGTTACCGAAATGAGCTCTCTCTCCTGTTTTTGTATGTAGGCCCTTAGTGCTCTGGACATGACTCTCAAAACTTCCTCCAGCATGTCCTGTAAGTCTGGGTGCATGGTGTGTTCATTTTCATCTAATTCTAAAAAGTGTTTAATTTCTGAATTTCTGTCTTGACCCATTTTTCATTCAGTAGAAAGGTGCTCGGTGTCCGTGAGTTTGTAAGCCTTCTGTTGTTTCTGTTGTTGTAGATCTCTAGTTTCAATCTGTCATGGTCAGATAGAATGCAGGGTGTTACTTTAAGTTGTATATGTTGAGACTTGCTTTGTGTCATAGTCTGCAGTCAGTTTTGGAGAAAGTCCTATGAGGTCCTGTTAAGCACATGCTTGACATGTTCAGTTAGTATTAGGTATAACCATTTGGCTCCTGGTGTCATTGACACCAACATCACTCCATTCACTCTTTTGTCTGGATGGCAAGAGTGGGGTGTTAAATTCTCCCACTATTAGAGAGTGAAGGTCAACGTGAGGGTAAGCTGGAGTAGTGTCTTTTATGAAGTTGGATGTCCTTGCGTTTGGTGCATTTGTGCTTAGAATTATGATACTCTGGGTGTTTTTCCTTCATGAAAATGTAGTTCCTTCCCTAGCTCTATTAGTTTTGGCTTAAAGTCTATTTTGTCAATTAAAATGACTACACCAGCTTGCTTCTTAGGTCTGTTGCTTGGAATATCTTTTTCCATGCATTTGCTCTGAGGAGATGTCTATCCTTGATGTTATGGTGTGTTTCTTGTCTGCAGCATAAGGACAGGTCCTATTTTCACAACCCTTGTGTACTCTGTTTCTTTTTATTGGAGGGAAATGAGACCATTGATGTTGAAAGATATCAATGAGCAGGGTTTGTTTATTCTTCTCAGTTTTTTTATTTTGTTTCTATGGCCTGTGAATGGTGTGTGTAGTTTAGTGTGGTTTGATGTGTGATATGATCATGTGGTGTGTGTGTGTGTGTGTGTGTGTGTGTGTGTGTGTGCGTGCAGTGTGGTATATGTGTGGTGTATGTGTGTAGTATAACTGTGTGTGTATGTGTGTGTATGGTGGTGTGTGGTATATGTATGTAGAGTATTGGTATATGATGTGATATGTGTATCTGTGGTGTGTATGTCTGTATATGGTATGTGTGTATGTGTGTCTGTGGTGGTAGTGGTAGTGTGTGTGCAGTGTGGTGTGTGTCTATACATGGTGTGTATGTGTGTGTATGGTGGCTTTTGTATTTATATGTGTGAATGTAATAATATGTGGTGTGGTGTGTATGTGTGTGTATATTTGTGTGAAGTGTGGTATGTGTACATGTATATGTGGTGTGTGTGTGTGTGTGTGTGTGTGTGTGTCCTCTTTTGATTTTCCGGTCTAAGATTATTCATTGTGTTTTCTTGGATGTGTTTAACCTATTTAAGTTGGAGTTTTCCTTCTGGTACCTTTTGTTAATATATATTACTTAAATCTGATTTTATCATCGAATGTCTTATTTTCTCCATCTACTGTAACTGAAAATTTTGCTTGGTATAGTAGTCTATCCTGGCACCTGTGGTCTCTTAGAGTCTGAGGAACATCTGTCCAGACCCTTTTGGCTCCTAAAGTCTCCACTGAGAAATCAGGTGTTATTCTATTAGGTCTGCCTTTATGTTACTTTGTCTCTTTCCCTTTCAGACTTTAGATTTTTTAAACATTTGCTCAATATGTTTAGTATTTTGATTATTATGTACTAGAAGGACTTTCTTTTTCTGGTCTAGGTTGTTTGGTGCTGTTTGCTTCGTGTACCTTAATAGTTATCTCCTTCTTTAGGTGAGGAAATTTTCTTCTATGATTTTTTTGTTGAAAATATTTTCTGTTCCTTTGACCTGCATGTCTTCCCTTCCTTCTATTCCTATATATTTTTAAATTTGATCTTTTCATAGGGTTCCAGATTTCTTGGATATTTTCTGCCAGATTCTTTTTTATTTAATTTTTTTTCAACTAAGGTATCCATTTCCTCTATTGTGTCTTCTATGCCTAAGAGTCTCTCTCTGGTCTATTATTCTGTTGGTAAGGCTTTTGTTTGAGCTTTCCTTTTGAGTTCCTAAGTCTTTCACTTCCAGGTTTCTCTCAGTTTAGGCTTTCTCTCTCTCTCTCTCTCTCTCTCTCTCTCTCTCTCTCTCTCTCTCTCTCTCTCTCTCTCTTTCCACTTTCACATCTCCACTAAACTGTTTTATTCATTTCTTTTCACTGTTTATGATTTCATTGATTTCTTCAAGGGATGTCTCCATTTCCTCTTTAAGGACATCTATTATATTCATAGAGGGTATTTTGAATTCTCTGTCTTCTGTGTCAGCTATGTTGCTTTTCTCAGGACCCTACTGTTGTAGAGTTACTGTGCTCTAATAGGAACATATTGCCTTGGCTGTTATTGATTGTGTTTTGATGCTGGTGTCTTGGCATTTAGGTTTGGGATGATTGTAATTCTAGGTGGTAATGTCTGCTCTTGTCTTTTTTGTTGGGTGGCTGTTGTGTTCTTTGGTTTCTTTTGCTCTCTCGGGTTCTTAGAAGTATATGGTGACTGTGTGTTGACTGATAGGGAATCCTTTTGGGGTCCTGATAGCTATGTCTACTGGGAGGACTCCAGGTAAACTGTGTTTCTAGGTTTTGGGAGCTGACACTTAGGAATGGAAATGGGCTAGGAGAGCTCTGAGGGGATCCACAGGAGGGAGAAAAGCAAGGTGTTACATCAGGATCTGCTTATTTCCCTGGGAATAGGGGCAGAGAGTGAGGAGAGGCTACAGGAAGTAGTCTGCTGCAGAGCTGGGGATGAGACTCAGGGACATAGAGGGTTTCACTGGTTACTCTTGTCTGACCATCTTCTTGAATTCCCAGGGAGTGCATGCACAGATGGGAGGGTGGTAATGGGGTGAGAAGGGGGAAGTTGAAGAAGATTTACGTGATCCACTGGAGAGGGAGGAAAGTAGTCTGCTACAGAGATGGGGATGAGAGTAGTGTACCAGATTTGGAGGAGAGAAGATCTGAAATCAACGTACCTGCTTCCCTGGTCACTGTAGGTTCCATGGAATACCTGCATGGGTTGGCAAAAGGGATAAAGCCATGCGTGGAGTTGAAAGTGTGAGGGGAGGACATATGTGATCCACTGGAGATGGGAGAAGGGGAGGGAGGGAGGTGGTCTGCAGGGGAGAGATGGAACAGAGGAATTGAAATCAGAGAAATGGAGGGATGCTGAAAATCTCCATGTATTGTCTTTCCAAATAATTTGTTATGTAATACAGTTTGAATATATCCTTTCCTTTCTCCTAACGCCTCCCAGATTGTCCCTATCTCCCTTCCCTAAACAAAATAAAAAAGAAATCATAATCCCAAACCACAGAAGACAAAGGAAAAAACACCCAAACTAAACAACCACAACAAAAATCACACAAAAAAGCATGGCTTACACTCTGTCTTAGTCACTGTGCTGGATAGTTTTATGTCAACTTGACATAGGTTAAAGTCAGATGAGGAGACCTCAATTAAGAAAATGCCTTTATAAGATCAGGCTGTATGCAAACCAGCAAGACATTTTCTTTAATGTGATTGATGAGGGAAGGCCAAGTCCTACTTCCTTCTGCAATGAACAGCGATATGGAAGTATAAGCCAAATCAACCCTTTCCTCCCCATGGTATTTTATTGCAGCAATAGAAACCCTACCTATATAAAAGAAGTGACTGTTCTGTTACTGTGAAGAGACACTGTGGCCACAGATACTCTTATAAAGGAAAGTGTTGAATTGGGGGCTGGCTTAGAGTTTCAGAGATTCAGCCAATTATCACCATAGTGAGAAGTATGGCAGCATGCAGGTGTAGTAATTGGAAAGGTAGCTAAGAGCTGAATCCTAGTCCAGAGGCAGAGACAGAGACAGAGACAGAGACAGAGTGCTCTGCCATGGGCTTCTGAAAGCTCAAAGTACCCCCCCCAGTGGCACAAGGGCACACCTCCTAGTCTTTTCAAATAGTACAACTCCAAGTATTTGAATATATAAGCCCATGGGCGCCAGTTTTTACTCAAACCATCATATACTCTATTAGAGAAAACTCGTTTCCCTCTGCCAGCCACTATCAACTGTAAAATAACACTAGCAGAATTTCTCTCCCACTCCCCCCTTTTGTCCAGGCTCGCATTTCGTCTGGTTTGAACCTGTGCAGTTGTCCTGTGTACTGTCTCAGTCTCTGTGAGTTTATGTGTCCGACCCTTGTGTGCCTAGAGATGGCGTTTCCTTAAAATCGTCCATCACCTCTGAATCTCACAGTCTCCCAGCACTCTTGGGCATAAGTCCCTGAGCCTCAAGGGGAAGGGCTTGATAAAGATATCCCTGTTGGGCTTGAGTACTCCAAAGTCCCTCTGTCGCTGGACACTGTCTAGCTGTGGGGTTCTGTGTTAATTACCATCTATTGCAAAAAGCTTCTGTGGTGGTCTGTGGCTACAGCAGTAGGTCATTGTGAGCTGCCCATTCACTTAGCAGAATATAGTCGTCAGCTAGTCCCGAGCCACATACACACCAAATGGGCCACAGGGCAAAACCAGCTTTGTTTGTTTGCTTGTTTGAGATAGAGCACCACTACGTACTGTATCTGGCTGGCTGGAACTCACGTTGATCTGTCTGCCTCCACCTATTGAGTGGCATGATTAAAGGTGAACACTGACATGTGCATGCATGTGAGGCAGTGTGTGTATGTGTGTGTGCGTGTGAATGTAGGTACCAGTGGTGGCCAAAAGAAGGCACTATTTCTACCCTGGAGCTGGAGTTATGGACAATAGTGAATCATCTAATGTGGACGCTGGGAACTGAACTTGGGTCCTTTACAAAACCAATACCACACTCTTAACTACTGAGCCATTTGTCTACATTTTTTAATGTTATTTATTTAACTTATACGAGTACACTGTAGCTGTCTTCAGACACACCGGAAGAGGGCATCAGATCTCATTACAGATGGTTGTGAGCCATCATGTGGTTGCTGGGAATTGAACTCAGGACCTCTGGAAGAGCAGTCAGTGCTCTTAACCACTGAGTCACCTCTCCAGCCCTCAGCTGCACATTTTGATGGAGAAAACATACTTGGATATTTACAATTCTATGTGTGGTCATCAACTTTAGTATCTTGGAGGGAAAACAAACGATGAACGCAGAAAGTATACTTACTGGGACCTAGAATAATTGGGGGAGGCTCTGAGAGAAGCTACATCTTTTAGATCATCTCATTCTTTCCTCAAGTGCAATGAACACACTGTTCATGGCAATAAAGATGATATTTAAGTGTTACACAGATGAACAATTTTAATGATTTTGTGCTTAAATGTATATTAGAAAAGACACCTAACTAGTTCATGTAACTAGAGCCATTTCACAGATATTGTTGCTCAGAGCAATAATCTTTCCCATAGTGCAGAGACTTTTAAATAGAAAGATTAAGTAAATAACATATCTGTGAGTGATGCATTGAAACATATGACAAAAGAAAAACTGAGATAGTTTTCAAAGGATTGAAGTTTGAATATTAATGGGCTAATCTCTTACAGGCCTGAGTTTGAGGAGCTAGGAACTGAGCAGCCACAAGCCATCAGACGGAGCACAGGTTCCCAGACCCTACTCACAATGTTTCTTCCAAAGAAAGCATCAGACCCCCTGACTCCCCGAGGCTGCGTGTGCGGAAGGATGGCACTACGCTGGGTCAGAAAACCTGATGCCTTATCCTCCAAATGAACACGCAAGCCATCTTCACGAAGAGGTAGGATTTGGATGCATCTTTGTTGATGAATATTATTAAGCTTTCGAGAAACATCAATTCCAAAAGAGAGAGTTGCACGGTGGATATTAAGTACCCTGATGTGGTTGCAAAGTTTAGCTACATTTAAGAATTTTAGGAGGCATTTTTAAGTTAGAACCTATGAATTAAGGCGGGCACTGGGGGCAAGCAATAGCACAGGAAGGCAGGGCAATTTGCTATTATCTATCCTTTCACTGACTGGTATGGAATTCCAATATGGCTGACATAGCTGCTGGTGAACAGGTTGGAAATGATCAGAAATAGCATTTTACAGGAAGTCACTGCATGTGGTGGATGGTTTGAGTGGAAATTAATGAATCACACAAGACGTTTTTATTTTTGAGTTTTATTTTTATCAAAACAAAATAACATAACCATAGAAAGAAGTGGGGAGTATTCATCACCCAAGAAGCAAAGTGTTTCCCACCTTGAGCAAGGGAATTGTGTGTACTCAAAAGCAAGAGAGCCACTCTCTGGTGCTCCCGGCCAGGTCTGACTTCTCCTGACTCCTCTTCTCCCCATGATGACACAGTGTGCTCTCATGTTCCTGTGCCCTTCAGACCAAACTCTGCATTTACCACATCCATGAAGAGTATGAAGGAGACGCACTTTGAAGTTCAGCACTCAGCACTGTTCTACAGCCTGATACTTGTGTGTAAGGAGTTTTGAAAGGGATGGAGAAATGTAGTATTTCAAAAGCCAGTGCTTCTTGAACTGGGGGCTAACTGGAGTAAAGAAAAACACGCAGCCCCCCTTTGGCTATTGTAGGAATTTGATAGTCCTGAGCCAGGTGGGCCATCCCCTCCCTCAGCTAGGAATCTGAGCAGCCCCACATCCCGAGACTGTAAAGATCTGCTGTACCAGGTAAATTCTGTGCAAAATGCAAATTTCTCTGCTGGGGGAGAAATGAATAATGAGTAATGAATGCGAACACCATGACGTAGTTTTGGCATGAGACTGAGAATCCTTCATCTCTCATGCTGAAGACAGTGGTCATGCCTTTACTGGTGCAAGACTAAGACTCTAGACCCCAGCTTTAGAAGGTAGCATTCAGGAGAAGGAAGTCCCAGTCTCTTCTAAGTTACTGCCCAAGTTGTCAGCTATGCTTTTATTAGAATCCAGAAAATCCATCTGTTTATCTCTCCTTCTTTCCCTCCCTCCCCTCCCTCACTCCTCCCCCTTTTGAGTCTCTCTTTTCTCCCCCCCTCACCCCACCTCTCTCTTTCCCTCCTATTTCTTTTTTTCTCTCTCTCTACTATGTCTCTCTCCCTCCCCACTCCTCTCTCTCCCTCCCCACCCCTCTCTCTCCCTCTGTAGCTCCCTTTCCCTGCCTAGCGACCTCCCCACCACCACCACCCTGCTAACACACCACAGGGTCTTAGCTTCCTCAGAAATGCCAAGCTTAGTCCCAAGGAAGGGAAAAGCATTTCCCAAGGCACCTAACAACAGGAATGGTCAGGCCAGCCATCCAAACTCACAAAGCTTTAAGAGTTGGTCAAGCAGAGAGGTGAGACCCTGCTCCTCCATGCATCTGAAAATGTGGCCAGGCACAGCATTCAGGAGGCCAGTCAGTGGCCAGCATCGGACACCATGAGGAGTGGTTCTCACACAGCAGAGAATCCAAAGTCCTCTTTCTCTCCATCTGTGCTGACAGCCTGGTGCTCAGCTCCATGAGGGAAGTGGAGCCACCATTTACTCAAGACTCCTGCATGAAGTGCATAAGAGTAACAGCACTGGCGAACACGGAGCTGGCCTTGCCCTAACATGCTCCTTACGTGTGTTGTTGGGAACCGAATCTCGAGCTTCTAGGCAAGCACTAGACCACTGAGCTTCATCCCCAGCACTGAGAAATAGATACGTGTTTTGTGATCCATCCTGTGGTACACACTTGCAATATTGTCAAACCACAGCAACAATCGACTGCTAATACTAGAATTTTATTTAATAACCCAAGCTGAGTTTTGGATTTTACTGGTAAAAGTTTTCTTAGCATTGTATTTCACCTTAAAAAAGGTAGATTAAAAAAAAAACAACAACAACAAACAAAACAGTGACTGTTTGGCACATTATCAAAAGGACTCCCCTTTAAAACCAAACTGACCCCCCCCCCAAAAAAAGTCTTACTTTAGGATGTTTTGCTAGCTCCTCCCAAGGTCATTTAAAATATTTGTTTGATTTTTTTTTTTTAATTATCTTGAAATACAGGGGTCACAAACCGGTGTTGATTTAAAGTAAGCAACCCCTGGGAAGACTGGCACTAAGTGAGCCAGACAGGGGGGTTTAAAAGGATGGAATCAATATTCTGCTATTTCAGATGCAGCCTGAGCTAGCTACGGTGGCTCAGAAGGGGCAGAGCTTCCAGCGTGCCTTTTGGAGCTATGGTTATAACGTGGGCCTGGTGACCCTCTTAGACTCAATTGTTCCCTGGAAATAAGGATCTGGGACAATGGTTCTCAACCTCCCTAATGCTGTGACCCTTCAATATGGCTTCTTGTGTTGTGATGGCCTCTGACCATAAAATTATTTTTGTCGCTACTTCATTACCGTAATCTTGATACTGCTATGAATCGTACTGTAATTGCCTGTGTTTTCCAAGAGCCATAGGCAACCCCTTTGAAAGGGTCATTTGAGCCCTAAATGGGTCATGACTCACAGGTTGAGAAACCACTAGAAGGTGGTCCTGCCTTGTACCTCCGGAGGCCGAGGAACTAGTTCCACCTACATACATACATGGTCTCTTCCATTTCGTGTTATGCTTCTTGTTATAGAAATCCTGATTTATAAGGTAGGTAACTAAATCATGAAATCCAGGGAGGTGCATGAGATGACCCTTCCCTCAGCTCACAAACTATATAGTAGTAGTCCTAACAGTATTTGTGCATCCTCTCCCCAGAATGTTCTTGAGCATCTTACAAGACATCTCTGTCGGCCACTCCCATCAGGATCCAGCCCCACAGTTGTGTTCAGCTCCCCGGTCCAGGACTCAACTTCATTCATGCCTCATGCATAGCGGCCTTTCAACAGGGCTCTGACAGCTTCCTCCACTGCTTTTCTCAGGCCAGGTCATCCAAAGGGCAGCTAGTCACATACAGCAGAGGATCGCCTGATCTCAGTGAGAGAAGATTCGCCTAACCCTTGAGAGGCTTGAGGCCCCAGGGAGTGGGGAGGCCTGGTGGGGGTGGTGGGGGGAGTAGGGTGGGGTAGAGTGGGGGTGATGGAGGTGGGGTGGAGTGGGGGCGGATGAAGATTGGGGAGGAGTGGAGACATCCTCTTGGAGACAGAGGGAGGAGACATGGGATGAGGAACTGTCCTGTTGGAGAGTAGACCTGAAGGGGGATAACAACTGGACTATTTTAAAAAGTAATTAAAAGAAGAAGGAAGAGGAGGAGAAGCCGTATAGAGAGGTGATGTCTAGCTCTTTCCAGCTCCTCTGGGCCGTTGTTGGCCCGGATTTAATCGGTGAGATATTTCTGAACATGTGTGTGGACCACAGACGTACGCTAAGTAACGAGAGGCTGCTCTTTGCATTGAAGTTCTCTCTGAGGAGCAGCAAAAACGGAATGGACCATACATACTTCTTCACAGCTGAGGACTTGGAAGTATGTTTGCGAGTGCGCACGTGAGGCCAGTGCTTCTGGCTGCCTTGCCTGAGAGCACGAGATGTCATGTGATCATCCCTACCTCGACGTTAAGCCAACAGTTGGGCTGGAAATCACAAATTGTACAAAATTCATGCCACGGCAAGTAGAAAATCGTAGAGGACCGGGCAGTGTAAACTTCTTGAAGTTTCCCTCTCCCACTTAAGGGGAAGGAGAAGATGGCTGGGAACCTGAGGCCTGCGTAGTGGGCTGGCTCACACAGACCTTGCCTCCGCACAGCGGCACACAGGCTTGGAAGGCTGAGGGCTTTGATCTGTGCTGTTCTGAGATTCACAATACAGAGGCTGATTTAATTTGACAGCAAAGTAACACTAAGCCCCCAAAATAAAATTACCAAGATGTAAAACAGCGTCAAACTCCAATTAGTTTTATGCCGTGGAAGCTTCTGGAGGAAGTCGGAACGGCTCCATCACGAGGCACCGGCATCATCAGTTCAGGCAGCACAGATTACTTAAATGTAACCCTCTAATTGAAATTGCTCAGAGCCTAAGATGACAAGAAGAAGCAGAGGAAAATAAGTGAATTTTTTCCTCAAAAATAAAAATGACTCATTACAGTGACTATTTTACTAACTTAATGCAATGTTCTTTTGCAAGACCTAAAAATTAGAGAAGGGGAAAAAGAAAACAAACCCAAGGCTTGGGGTTGGGGAGGGGGGTCTCACAGAAAAGGTGCCAGGTACAAGGAACACACGTGCTTGTGTTATTAGACCAGAAACAAGTATCGACCATTTGTGCAACATATGATAAGACCTTAGGCATCACGATATATATTTACAGTTTTCATTAAGAAGATGGCTGGCCCTGACCAGTTTTTTAATGTATCTGGAGTTAGTCTCCAAAGTACATGGTGCCATCTTGGTGCTCAGTTCTAACCCCATCCTTCTCTCTTAAGCTACCCCAATAACACCAGATGTGTTTGCCACTCTTAATTTAGTGGCAGTGACGTCAGATGTGCTGACCCTATGGGATCCCACTGATCGGGTACAAAGTCCCATATGGCTCTTCTGATTAGTGTCATTTTACCGGACGAAGCTATGAAGATTGGAACTGTGTACTTTGGAGTCTCTTGCAGTGGCCCTTCTTGGCCATAATGACGTTTCTAGATGAATGTAGAAGAGTCCCAGTTCTATCTAAGATTAGCTAAAGAAAGGTATGGCTGGATCTGGGCACGTTGGTTAGAGTTGGCTTGATGAAATCTTACATGGCTTTCCTGGTCTATAGATGTTTTATAAATAAAGGTCAGTGCCCATGACACTTGGTGATGTTTATCTCAGAAGATCGCCAGGTCCTGGCCATTGCCACTGTCTCTCTCTGGAAGTACGTCATATCTCGATGACCAGTCTGTCTTCGTCGTCACTGCTGGTATCGCTGAGTTCCACCCGAGTCTGCTTCCTCATTCCTTCCAAACTCCTCTTTCGGATGGATCTCAAACGAGCTTCGGGAACTTCTGAGGAGGGTTGTCCTTGGTCAGAAGGAGCTGTGACCGTCTTGGGGGTAATTAAACCTTCCGCTTGACAAGCAGCAACTTGGACGGTCAGATCCGCACACCCGTGTTGACCCAACCAAGAACATTCTGCCTGGGCTCTTGCTTCCTCCTGGTGTGAACTGACTGAACTTGGTCCTGAAGGTGGTATTTTTCGGGTTTTTCCGGGTGATTGTTTACCAGGTGAAGGCCTCCCTGGCAGGGGCACCTGTGGTCTGCTGTCTGGTGTGGCTCTTCTGTCTGAGGAGCTTCGTTCCAGAGATTCCTGTGCACAGGACTCTGCGCCGAGAGGCCCTGGTGTCTTGTGTCCTGTTCTTATCCCCTCAGAAACACTGATGGCGGCCACAGAGGTAGCTGTGTCATGGTGGGGAAATATTCCTTTGGATCTCAAGGAAGAAGGCAGCTCTGGAAGATCTGCAGAGAAGCACAAGTTGGGAATTACGGAGACTTGATCCTGCAGAGGGCTCAGCTGAGTTCCTGGAGGTCCAACATCAAGACCTTTGCCCTGAGGCAGATCTTCCTGAAACCCTGAAGAGTACCTAGTAGATTGCAGAGATAATCCGGACCCATCAGCATGCTCCTTCTGAGAACAGGCATGACGCTCACCAGCCTCTGGAGAAATCTACAACGGAGTGTAAAGGGAAAGAAATAGGGAAAAGATTAATTGGCATAAGGAAAAGTGAGGTCAGAAACATGGTCCGCAATGAAAGCAAGGTCTTGAGGTCCTGATGAATTTTTCCTGAGCAAGGGCCTCAATAGGATCCCTCAATACATTTCTAATTAATAAAGCTGATTGATAACTAATCGATACATTGACCCCAGCCAAGCTCCTGACTGACACAAAACAAGTCACTGTGGGATTTTTTTTTTTAAGACTTATTTATTATATATAAGAACACTGTTGCTGTCTTCAGACACACCAGAAGAGGGCATCAGATCTCATTATAGATGGTTGTGAGCCATCATGTGGTTGCTGGGAATTGAACTCAGGACCTTCGGAAGAGCAGCAGTGCTCTTAACCCCTGAGCCATCTCTCCAGCCCATCACTGTGAGATCTTAATGTGGCTCTCAAGGCCTGTCCCACACATCCTGTCCCCAGCCAACAGAACTGGTAAAGCGGGTGTGTGGTTCCAACACAGTCTGCCTGAAGCGATTTTGCACAACAGGGACATCTGAAGCATGGTAGCATCTTCTCCCGTGGGGATTAATTACACAGACTTGAGGTTTTCAGGAAAGCATCCTAAGGGTTCCACAACCAAAGTCAGCTGACTGTACATGTGACACATCAAAGTCAGGCTAGTAAAGGGTGTAAGTCAACCTTCCACCTTGGTCACAACTTGTTTTTCTCTGTACACACTAGGCTAGTTAGCTCAAGAACTTTTAGAGGTTTTCCTGTCTCTACTTCTCATATCCCTGAAGAAGCGCTAAGGTTATAGACTCTCAAACATGCACCCAGCTTTGATATGGGCTCTGAGATTGCTTTTATAAGGGCCCGGGGTTTTGAACTCAGGTCCTCACACTTGCACAGCAGGTCATTTCCTTGCTGAGCTGACTCCCCAGCTGCAAAGTTGGTTAATTTGTCAGTGTAGAATGTTTGGGGATTTTTGGATTGATTTTAGGGTTCTGGGGAGTCCTCGAAGAAGACCAGTATGTTTTATCATATGGCAGAGATTTAGGAATAAAAACGTAAGTCTAGAGGACAGATAGACGTTGGTGGCTTAGAGTGGTGGTTCCTACCTTCAGAGTCGATTTGTCTATTTCCAAGATGGTTTTTGAGCTCATGGCAGGAGACATGGGTCCTGGAGTCTGATTACAATCACCTTCCTTCTCTTTGTTCCTATGATCAACAGACAAGTCTTTGCTGGCACAAGATGGCTCTCCTTGTACATTTAGACCTGAAAGAGGGAATGTGTTCGTTACTGTACATCTAGACTCGAAAGAATGACACAGAGGTTGTCTGAGTCTCCACAACCACCCTCAGCTCCATGAGCCTCAGCTCACATGGTGGGCACCGCACCCTGACTACCTCCAGCCAACTCACACCCAGCCAAATGAGTTGTCTCCACTTCCTGCAAGGAAAAACGTGGAAAAAACAAGCCCCTAAGTCAAACTCCATAACCATATTCATTGTAAATAATGTCCCACATGGTGTCTATTATTGTCACAGATTCATCCTCTACCCGGGTTTCACTGGGTTAATTTTATATCGATTTGAGTCCCCAAGTCCTGGAGCCAGGTGGCAGAATTAAAGAACTCATTAAACACTGGGATTCTTGGTGACTAGCTCTCCACCAGAGTGCCAGGCAGCAGGGGATGCGGTGGGTACCCAGGACACTGATATTTAGTGAGGCAGCTGTCTCCCTGTGGGAAAGGAAGAGATAGACTAGCCTCTCCCACCTGCTCGCCCTGGTCCCCCATTGCTCTCCCTTCCATTTCCTCACAAGGACCTACAACCGGGCCAGAAGAACCGCAGGGTGGCCCTTTCCGAGAAGTGAGGCTGTGTTATGAGATGACTGGTGGGGGGAGTGAAGATCCGGAATGCGTGGATCCTCGGAAGATGAACCGGGCACACCATCAAATCTGTGCTTGTTTTGATGAAAGTTATACAAGCATGGAGTTTGAAAACCTTAAGCCTCTCTGCTCATGAGGAAAGCTGGCAGCCCTTCACACAGCCAACTTGTTTCATTTCGGAGTCTTCCAAGATTTATCTCTCTCTCATACTTCAATGCTTGCAGGTTGACCTATGACCTCCATAACATTGGAAGAGAGCAGCTATCCCTCTACGACTCTACCCCCAAGACTTTAACTCCCTTGTGCACAGCATAACTGTCACCTCCACCCTCTGGGCTTTCATGTGCATATCCTTGATGCCACGCCTTGTGTGCATGGCTCTTTTAAGTCTACATCAAGTCTAGGTGCTCACCTGTCACCACTGAGCTGTATTGAACAATAATATTGCATTGTTTAAAAACAAAACAAAACAAAATTGTTTTTCTCGGAGTTAATAAGTTCTGAGGTCCCCACCACTTTCCCTGTTTACCTTTCTAGAAACATATTAAAATCACTCCCTAGTTTGATATTAAAATCAAACTGTCTATGGTTTGATTTCTCTCTGGGCAAGCTAAAACTCATGCCTTCAGCATGTCATAAATTCTGAGGGTTCTTTTTTCCCCTCATTTAAAAAGAATGAAGAAACAAAGGAGGGGAGGGAGTAAAGAGGGAGAGAGAGAAGGTGGGAGGGTGGAAGAGGCAAGAAAATTGAAGGAGGGAAAAATAAATGATGGAGAAAGGGACAGAAAAGAGATGTTAATTTAAAAAAAAAAACAATGTAGTGGTCTTCACATTGTAGACCTCACTATGATAGGGTCTAAGTTAGATTGGATGAAATGAATGTAATCCCAGCACAGGGGAAGCAAAAACAAGAGGATCCCTGGCTCTTGCTGGCTGGCCAGCCTAGCCCAGTGCGTGAGCTCTAGGCCAGTGAGAAGCTCTCTCAAAAAACAAAGTACATGGCACCTGATGCCTCACACATGGTATCAGCTCCCTGAATCGTCTCCTCTGGGCATGGACACTGCAAGCCCATTAGACACCTAAGTTCTCCCAGGGTTCTCAAAGTGAGCAGAGTGAACAGATGCCAGCTGAAGGTGGGCTCGGAGGGAGAGTGGAGGACAGGGGTTCCTGGGGTCTCCAAAGGCTCTGCTTCATCCTCACCTGTGACATGTCAACGGGAAGTTGTCTCAATGCTAACGTGTCCCAGGCCCCTGTGTGCCAAAGACGGGGCGCTTAATCTAAGTAGCTCAGACTTCATCCCCACAGTGACAAAAGGACAGGGCAATTCATTCAATTCAATAAAGAAATAAAACCAATTAGTATAGAGAAACTAATCAGATTAGCCAAATGTATTCCCAACAGGTTGTTTGGGCTCTTAAGCTTAAGCAGAAAGGTCTTTCGAACATTTGACTGATAACTTCTGGCTCAAAAGGGAGAGTGAAGAAAGAAAATCTATTGATTTAATTTGCTTTCAACCCCACAGTCTACAGAGAAAAGTGAATTATCTCTAATAATCGTGAAAAATGTCCAAAAAAAATGTCACCGAAGTGTGTTAAACTAATTTGGATTATTGAAGCAGGACACTAACTTGCTTTGGAATGAATGGCCCCTCTCAAAAACTAAGCCGTGCCCTGGTCAAGTTTTAAAGTGCAAATGCCACCCTGTTTAAGCTTCAGCTCTATACCCTATGAATCACCTCCCCCATCTTCAGAATTACAGATTCTGTCATTTCCACACTTCGTCAGAGCCCAGCTGCCCACACTCAATTACAGGAATCTTATTACAGACTCATCTCTCGCTGAGGCTCTCTGCTGCGTGTTCTTCTCCTGATTAAAGGCCGCACGCACTCTTAATAATTTCTCTCAGAAATAATTGTTGTGCCACGTCAGGAGGAAGAGACTGCTTAAGCGGTTACAGCAGTTGCAAATTTAGCCCTCTTGAAAAGGCTATAAGAAACGGTAAAATAATTAAAAAGAAAACGCAGGCAGAGACAACAGGGAAGAGTTGACAGTGGGATTATCGGCCTCTTTAATGTCAGATCTGCTTCAGGCTGGCTCATTTCCAGCCCTTATTAAAATGCTAATAAATGGATTACTCAAATATCATTATCTCAAAATGTGAGTAATTTGAATAATTTCTTTTGGTTTGTCCCAATACCTCCCCAAACTCTATTCATGTGGAGTCCACAGACTCAGAAATCAGAAATAAGAAAGAGAAGCTCCAAGATCGGCCTAGCTACCCTTCTAAGCAAGCAGAAATTATAAACAGGAAGGTGGGTTTGTCTCTGGAACTGGTAATTGATTTGAGATTAAATTGTTCAAAAGTATCTCTGCCATTAAAGGGCACACAATGTGCTGGCAATTAAAACAAGCAATCGCTTACAAGAGAGCTGGGTAGATCTTTAAAACTAATCACGTTGCAAACGGTTACTTGCTCATTCATTGAAGTATTTATTGAATGCATTTTAAGTCTATATTTTTTCGAGCCTATATTGTTGAGCATGGGTATTGACCAGACACTGAGTGCAGCCAATATCTTGCCAAGAGCTAAGGTGTTTGTTCAGTGGTAAGGGAGGCTGATACCACCCCACAGAAATCACTATCTACTGGGGATAGAGATCTATTTTATTCTTAATTGGATATAATTACTGTTGGGGGGTTTACACATACCACGGTGCACATGTGGAACTCAGAGGACAGCTTTCAGGAGGTTGGTTCTTCCCTCCTACCACATGGGGTCCAGGGATTGACATCAAACCGTCATGTTTGACTACGCACACCTTTACCTACTGAGCCATAATCACACGTACACACAAAACGTCACCAAGCAGGTGCCATCAGCATTACGAAAGAGACAGCAAAACAGTGCTCAGACAGCAAGGCCATGTCTCAACCTCTGTCCACAGGAAGAGTTGAAACCATCCAAAAAGTGCCAGTTCCCAGAGCCGTGTCACTAATAAATCTGAACTACTCGGCCATGTCATTTTGGGGGTTTTTTCTTGGAGCCCCTCTGCATAGCTGCCGTAGTCTGAGGGTACCTTCACATGTTACGTACACCCTACTGCTTATGCAATCTCTTTAGGGAAACAGGATGATGTGTCATGGTGGCAGAGAGCCGTCCATCCCCCTGGGCAGAGAAAAAGATGGGCACTGTTGGATGCTGGAGGCAGTCAGGAAGTAATGGGAAACCCAGAAGCTGGTGGGCGGCTGGAGAGCTGGCAGAAGCAGCGTCAATCTCCACTTGTACCAGCAGGAGGGACCTAGGAGAGGACCGGAAATGTGTGTTTATCTGGTATTTCTGTTCTAATGCAATCTTTGGAAAGTTCTCCTCAGAGTCCTCCTGTCTCTCCTGTCATTCTCTCAGTCACTCTCGGCACTTGGTTTCTCTGATGAGAGGCAATCAGGCCAAGCACTCTCCCCTTGTGGACATCCTGTACCTTGACTATGTTTAGGACAAAATGGTGCTTAAAAATCTTGTCATGAGTTTTTAAAAAAAAAAAAAAAAAAAAGAAAGAAAACCCTTTTCAAAAACCATGTCCATTCTATAAAAGTGTACCCTTCAGATATGGATTCTGAAATCATGGAAGGAAAGAAGCAGAAGATGATTAAAGAGATGTCACCGAGACCATTAAATTTGGAGGCTGAGCCCGAACCAGCTCTTTAAGAGTTCTTATTTTTAAAGTCTTTGGTCAAGTGAAAAGCGTGTGTGGGTTTCTTCCTGGGATGCAATCAACAAACCTGCCACAGAGGTTCATCGCTCCTTCAGATTCATACAGCCAGGAACGGGGAGAAATTATTCTGTCTCAGCAATTTCAGAGAAGTGTGATTTAACTAACAGCTTTAGAGAAGGAATTAATACTCCTCCATTAATCCTAATAATAAAAAAAAGGTACCGAGAAGGAGGTCATTATAAGAGATGTAGAAGGGCCTGTCAGAGAGGGAAGGACTGCTATACTTCAGGGTCCCCTTATGAGAACCACCCTACAGAATCACAGGCCTGAGGCCAGAGGCCAGGCCCCAGGGCAGGTGAGATAATCCAAGGAGGGCACTGCCCATGAGGGAAACCATTAAAACTAACAGCAGTCAACAAAGGAAGGGTACAGCTTCTCACCAGGATCATCTGAAGCCCTTTGCACATACTAATTAGAAATCTGTGCCTCTTGTGTGGCTGTCATTAGAAAACTTCATTGTCGAACCTTGTCATTGCCATGTTCCTCAAGTCTCATTCCCAGGGTGAAGCAACGTGTCTGGGTCATGTGATCCTCTTGGTTCCTTTTAGTTCCACAGATGGGGCTAACCAGGTCCTCAAACCTGGTTATGAGATGAGATTCACCCTGCCCGGTGAAGTGCTCAAAAATCTCAGGTGGCATCACTAGGAATGTCTGTCTCACGTTTTTACTGAGGAAAACCAGCCTAAGTGGTCTGTGTAAAACAGGGCTCTGCAAGCAGAGAGGAACAAAAGCGTGGGGCACTGGAGAGTCTCCTTACTGGCAAAAGACCTAACAAATGGCTGCCTGGGTTTTTCTTTTCCCATATGAAAGTGAGTATTATCCTTCCAAGGCCTGTGAAGAACTGAGTTGGAATTTGGATGGAGATTGAGCTGAATCTATAGATTGCTTTTTGTAAGCTGGCTGTTTTCACTATGTTACTCCTGCCTATCCATGAGCATGGGAGGTCTTTCCATCTTCTGGTATCTTCTTCAGTTTCTTTCTTCAGAGATGTGAAGTTCTTGTCATATGGGCCTTTCACTTGTTTGGTTAAAGTCACATCAACGTATTTTATATTTGATATTTTTTATATATTTGTGGTTATTGTAAAGGGTGTTGTTTCCCTGATATTTAGCTTAGCTTGTTCATTGTTTGTATAAAGGAGGGCTACTGATTTTTTTTTTTTTTTTAGTGAATTTTATATCTAGCCACTCTGCTGAAGGTATTTATTAGCTGTAGGAATTCTCTGGTAGAATGTTTGGAAAATGAAAATCCCTGGATAATTAAAACAATCTTGCACAATAAAAGAATTTCCGGAGGTATCACCATCTCTGACTTCAAAGCTATACAACAGAGAAATGGTGATAAAAAACTGCCTGGTCTTGGTATAGACACAACAGGTTGATTGATAGAAAAAAATCAAATACTATGAAATGAATCCACATACCTTTGACAAAGAAGCCAAAACCATATAATGAAAAAAAGAAGAAGAAGAAGAAGAAGAAGAAGAAGAAGAAGAAGAAGAAGAAGAAGAAGAAGAAGAAGAAGAAGAAGAAGAAGAAGAAGAAGAAGAAGAAAGAAAAGAAAGCATTTTCAATAAATGGCACTTGTCTAACTGGATGTCTGCAGATCCATACTTATTATCCTGCACAAAACTCACGTCCAAGTGGATCAAAGACCTCAATATAAAACTGAATACACTAAGAACACTAATGGCTCATACTCTAGGATCAATTTCATATAAGGCTAAGGATACTGTCAATATGACAAAATGGCAGCCTACAGATTGGAAAAGGATCTTCACCAACCCTACATCCAATAGTAGGTTAATAAACACCAACAACCCAAATAGCCCAATTTTAAAAATTGGTGTGCAGAGCTAAAAGAGAATTCTCAACAGAAGACTCTTAAATGGCTGAGAAGCACTTGAATTATTTAATGTCCATATTCATCAGGGAAATGTAAATCAAAACAACTTTGAGATTGCACCTTAAACACATCAGAATGGCTAAGACCATAAACTCAAGCAGCAGTAGTTGCTGGTGAGAATGTACAGCAAGAGTAAAACTCCTCCATTTCTGGTAGGAGTACAAACTTGTACAGCCACTCTGAAAATCAATTTGGCAGTTTCTTAGAAAATTGTGAATAGTCCTACCTCAAGATCCAGCTATATCACTTCTGGGAATATACCCAAAAGATACCCCTCCATACCATAAGGACACATGCTCCACTATGTTCATAGCAGTCTTATTCATAATAGCTAGAAGCTGGAAACAACTCAGATGCCCCTCAACCAAAGAATGGATACAAAAAATGTGGTTCATTTACACAATGGAATACAACTGCAATATTAAACAATGACACCATAAAATTTGCAGGCAAATGGATGGACCCTGAAAATACCATCCTGAGTGAGGTAACCCAGATTCAAAAAGATTTACACGATATGTAGTCACTGATAAGGGGATATTAACCATAAAGTACAGGATAATCATGCTACAATCCATAGACCCAAAGAAGCCAAGTAACAAGGAAGGCCCAAAGGAGGATGCTTGAATTTCATTCAGAAGGGAAAATTGTCATTGGAGGTAGATATATGAAAAGAACTTTGTGGGAGAGGGGGTAAAGGGGGAGTGGGGGAGTTGGGTGTAGGGAGAGTTAGGTAAAGATGGCCAGGAGAGTGGACAGAAATGAAGGAGGTGATAGAGACCTGGGAAAGGGAGGCTCCGAGGGATTTTATGAAGGTACCTCCAGCTAAAACCCTAAGCAGTAGGGGATATGAAACCTGAAGTGGCCACCTCATGTAGCTAGGCAGGAGCCCCAGTGGAGGGATGAGGTCACCAAGCTACCCACAAAACCTTCAACCCAGAATGTGTCCTGCCTACAAGAAGTACAGGAACAAAGATGAAGCAGAGTCTAAGGAATGGCCAACCAATGACCAATGACTGGCTCAACTTGAAACCCATCCCATGGGCAAGGACCAATTCCTGACATTATTAGTAGTACCCTGTTATGACTGCAGACAGGTTCCTAGCATAACTATCCTCTGAGAGGTGCCATTCAGCAACTGACCAAAACAGATGCAGAGACCCACATTGAAATATTAGGCAGAGCTTGGGAAGTCTTATGGAAGAGTTGGGGGGAGGAATGAAGGACACAGAGGAGACAAGGACTCCATGAGAAGTTGAACTGAGTCATCTAACCTGGACCCTTGGGGGCTCCCACAGACTGAACCACCAACCTAAGAGCATACATGTACTGGACATAGACCCCCTGCACTTAAATAGGAAATGTGCAACTTGGTCCCTTAACAGCTGGAGTGGAGGCTTACCCTGACTCTGTTGCCCACCTGTGGATCCTGATCCCCTAACTAGGCTGTCTTATCTGGCCTCAGCGAAAAAAAAATGTACTTAGCCCTTCAGTGACTTGAGGTGCCAGGGTAGATTGGTACCAAAGAGAGACCTCCTTCTTCTCAAAAGGGAAAGAGACTGGGATGAAGAACCATGTGAGGCAGGGACTGGAAGGGGGGCTACAATCCAGATGTGAAGTGAATAAATTGGTGTGAATAAAATGGCTGCCAAGGAGCAGGAACTTTGGGACCAGACCCTGGAGATGCATTCTTGACCCTTGGATTCAACAGAGAAAGCCAAGAGAGGACAGAGGCTCTTATTCACTCAGCACACATGCTCAGAGTTTGCAAGGAATACACAGAAATTGGTATTTTACATACCTTTTATCCTTGCTATTTTCTAAACATAACCTGTGTTTACCCAACAGCTCTGTGCCCTGAACTTGACCTTTGGAGGCCAGCACTGTGGCCTGTTTTCCTCCTACCTAGTGTTTAAACCGCTCAAGTACAAGGACTGGATTGTAAGGGCAAACTTAACCTTGGAAAACACTATTTAATCAGGCATGGTGGGTCTCCAAGATTTGTCAGGCAGAGGCAGGAGAATCAGAAATGTAGTGTTGTGCTACATTATATGCAGGGGGAGGGGAGCTAGTTTGGGCTATAAAAAGCTCTGTCAAAAAATGTATAAAATATGAAATAGTGTCAAAAATATTTGCCAGACTGTGAGACCTGCTTTGGGGAAGCAATTTGGTAGAACCATAAAGTGAGATAATACTCATGACACCATCCAAGAGTGCATGGCTCTTGAGGTGAAAAATGTTAGAGCAATAGGTCTAAGAGGAACCCATGTCAGAAACTGCTGTCAACAGAGTAGAGGTTGGGTGACTAAATGGGGAAGGTTTTTATTTGTGTGTGTGTGTGTGTGTGTGTGTGTGTGTGTGTGTGTGTGTGTTTAGAGAGAATTTTGCATAAAATGTGTAAGAAGGAAAGGATTGCTCCTTGCTGCTCATCTTGGTTTCCTTCCCTGTTGCTATGATAAAACACTGACGAGAGCAACTTAAAGGAGAAAGGGCTGATTCTGGCTCCCAGTTCAAGGGGCAGTCCACCATGTTGAGGAATCGAGGCAGCAGCGGGAGCTAGAGCTAGCAGCAGCTCATCAAACAGTCAGGAAGCAAAGTATGATGAATAATGAGAGAAAAGAACTGACCTCTACATGTACTCTGTAACATGCATATCTACCCACACATGCATATACACACACAAGCACCCCAACCCTACACACACAGGGGGGAATTAACTCAAAAGACACGCTACAATTTTGGACTATTTATGATGTAATTTTTTTGGTTCAACATGTCTGCATGACTCTGTCTGTATGGAGAGAGATGTGGATGGCAGTGTATCAAGCTGACCATGTAGGGTTTACAGGGCTGACTTCTTGCCTTTTTCCTTGGCCACTTGCTGTTGCTGTTTGTTATGAAGAAAAACTAAAAGGCAAATTATGACATCACCTCTAAAATTTGGGCTAAAACATGATGAGGAAATGTCCCAGCATGTGTGCACATTTGTTAAGATGCAGAGAGAGACCACGCCATCCTATTGCCAGAGGGTCAGAACATGTAGCTTGGGATGGAAGATGGACTCTCACAGGCCAGTGACTAGAGGTTAGTTTCTCTGGCAGAATTGAGAGGTTCAGTGAACGAAGATGGAGAAAAGGTGTTATTGATGTTTTCATCTCTAACTAAATCTGTGGTGTCTTTGTGCTGCTCTGTTTTCAACCTTGCCTCTCCCAACCCACCTTTCAAGTCTCTCTTCTCTGTTCTCTTCTTTGATGAAAGGCAATCAATCTGAGAACCCTTCACTTACCAGCCTTCCCCACCTCTGCCAAACATCATCATCAATGACAACAACAACAGCAAGAAAACACCCTGTATTCCAGTAGGGAAGTATACTTAAAATCTTTTGGTAAGCCAAACCTTTAATCATGGCCAGATACTAAGAGAATGCTCTAAAATCAAGAAAGGACAATTTGCAGAGAGGAAAGGAAACTAAAAGGGGGGGGGGTGTTGTGAGTGTAGTATTATTTGAATTCTTTAGTGCCAAGATTAATTCCAGAGAATCTACCTTATGGGTCATTAATTTCAAACTTTCTTAAGTCTAAATGAAAATGGAAGAGAAGAAGTCCGGGCTTTGGGTATAATTGATGTGTGGAAGCCATCATTTCATCGTTTCTGAAGATTTACACCCTGCAGAAGGAGGTGTTATCCTGCTTCAGCAATTCTGTAAGCAATATTACTTAAATAATGGCTTTGGGAAAGAATATCTCCTATTAATTTTGACAGGAAAAATAATGTTGCAGACCCATTAGCTCTCGTCAGAGAGAAGGGAGGGAGTCCGTGGGTGAGAGAGCTCTGCAGCTCCGCCTGCCATCTTGATTCTGCTGGAGAAAACATTCTGGGATGCTGTGTGATGAAGTCAACCCATAACCCCCAACTCTACATGGTACACACAAGGTACACACACACACACACACACACACACACACACACACACACAGAAACACTTCGTTCTTCTGCCTCTTACAGTTAGGTAGACAATTTTAGCCCTGTCAGAACACTTCACTTCTTCAGTTTTTCTTAAATGAAAGGCAACTCCACAAGAGTGTGTGAATGTGTATATGTGTGTGTGTGTTGTGTGTACATATATGTGTATGTGTTTGTGTGTGTGTGTGTGTGTCCAGTTAAAATACATCTGTTAGCTATGTGAAATTTCCAAAGAAGTCTTAGAGACAAGGAATAAAAAATGATAACAATCCTTGCCCCGCCCTGCCCCGTAGTCAAGTACAAGTTCATTGCTAATAATTGAAGGAATTAAGTTCTGGAAGTTGTAGTGTTCACTTGGCTAAAGAGAAGGAATTAGAGACTAATTATCCACTGATGGCTGCCATGGTAAATGCCACAAAGAGATGGGCTGCAAATTATGCTGTAAGGGCACCTCATCTGGTTCAAGTGTCAGAAGTGAACAGCCTCAGAAATCATGGAAATGTCACCTCTCAAAACCATTCAAGAAGAGCCACCATGGCCATTGAGCCTCAACCCCAGCTCACCCGAGAGACAGGGTCAAGGGATCAGAAAATCACACTTGTCAAAATCTCACTCCGGAGAAGAGCACATCCTTCTTCTATTGCGAATTTCTGAAACTTTGTCTCTCTGAAGTAATGAGACACTTTACTTCGGAGTCTGCCTTTGTCCACTTGGATTCTTGCTATTTCGTTGGTGAAAGCCAATTAATTTAACATTTCTCTTTTAAAGGTTAGTTTTCCTCTTTTCTCTGAAAAACATGTCAATATATGTAGAGTCACGTTCAAAAATCAGTGCTCAAATTAAACTTTTTGCCAAAAATCACAGCTTGCACCTAAAAATGTAAGAAGAGGGTAGAGGAGTTGGGGTGGGGAAGAAGAAAACTAGGAAAAGAAAGAGGAGGAGGAGAAGGGGGAGGAGGGCAGGGAGGAATACCTTTACTGAAATGTGTTGAGCCCTGAAATGCTGTGACTGAACTCCAGTGACCCATCCCAAAGGCTGAAGAGATATCTCATAAGCTTGGGCACAGGAGGACCTGAGTTAGGGTCCCCAGCTCTGTGGAAGGAGCTGAGTGTGGTAGTGTTCACCTGTAATCTCAGAGTTGGGAGGTAGAGTCAGGTAGCCTGATTATCTGGCCTAATGGCTGAGCCCCAGATCCCAGAGAAAAAATATATTCTAAAACACAAGGTGAATGGCTACTGGGGAATATCACCCTGAGGTGCTTCTTAACTCCATGTGTACATGCCCACATACACGTTTGTGTACAGACACATGGTTATACCACACACACACAAACACAGAGACTCTGAATCATTACTTCTTAATGTTTCTTACAACTGAATGAGCCTGTCAAAGACACTTCATTTCTCAAAATATAACTGAGTTATTTGGTAGAGCTCATTTTTCCTTGCATCCTTAAAAAGGAGAAATTGATCCATTTCAATAATAACATCCAGGAAGAAAGATCTTCTCTTGGTTCCTCCATTAATCCTGAGAGGGCTGAGGTAGGAGGGCTGGCTTATATCAAAGAAGAAGCAGAGACAAGAAAGAGACCTTGGGAGCTGGCCCCATCAATTCTGGTTTTTTTTTTTTTTTTTTTTTTTCAATCACCTCAGGGAGAAACAGAATTAGGTGTAGTCTGTGAAAAAGATAGATGCTCAGAGAGAGCTTCAGTCTTTGATCAAATCTCAAATGTCAGAAAGGCCAAGAAGGAAGGAGGCCATGGTTTCCTTCCTTCCGAGTGAACAGCTCTGACCATTTTCCTTTTTCTTACTTGCAAAACTATCCCTGGCCATCTTTCCTCTCTGTGCTGAGGAAAAGAGGCCTTGGGAAACCCAGCACACTGAAGCTTCTTCCAAACCATATGAGTGGAAGGGTAGAGACAATATTTTTTAAAAGTGAGGGGACTGAGACAAAGATAAGAGAATAAAGCAGACCACAGTTTTCTTTAGAGAAGAAGTACTCTGGCTGAAGCTCACTCAGAAGCCAACACTTTCTCACCTGCATGTGAGGTGACTAATTGGGAGGGCACGGGATGCTGGAGTGTGTTCCTCGTGGCTTTGTCTTGCAATACAGCTTCATGGTGACCCACTCATGTAGTGCTTTCTCCATAGAAGCTTGCTGTAGTTTCTATGGGGTTCCATTAAAAACTCAAGGGTGTGGTCATAAGTTCTTTCACACTCCACCAGAGTGGAGCATATAGTACAAGAGTCAGCTGAGCTGGTCTACAGAGTGGATCATGTGGTCTTGAACTTGGAGGCTGTCTGTGTTGCTTAAAAGTTGAGGCAGGAGTTGCAAAGCAAGATGGGGTAGATGGACCCAACCCTTACAGAATCCTACAAAGTCACTGTGCAACCTCATACCAGCTCTCTTTTTTGTGATATGAAAGTGGAGGTAGACCACTTTCTTATCCTGGGAGCTCTTGGTTAGACTCACCATCACTGCAACCAGTCTGGTTAAAAATCACTTTCAATCCAAAACCTCGGTAGCTCACAAACTTGTGAAAAGTGAAGCCCAAAAATACAGGTAGGAAAAAAGAGAGGGTCAAAAATAAATATGGACTTTGGAAAGATTCTTTATCTCAGGCTGGGGAGGCAGCCTGTTTGATAAGGTGCTAACCCTGTGAGCAAAAACACCTAAATTTGGTCCCAGAACCTATGTTTAAGAAGAGAAGAGAGGAGGGCAGGGGAGGAGAGGAAAGGAAAGAGGAGAGGAGAGGAGAGGAGAGGAGAGGAGAGGAGAAGAGAAGAGAAGAGAAGAGAAGAGAAGAGAAGAGAAGAGAAGAGAAGAGAAGAGAAGAAGAAGAAGAAGACTCCCACATGTTGCCCTCTTACCGCCACACCTACCCTGAGACACAAGTGATACCCCTACCCCATCCTCACAAATAAATATCATTTTTTAAAAGTCTGATCTTCCCCAAAAGATTTTTACCCCAACACTCACCAATGGACTTCATTCTGTGATCTGGGATCCTTGGTTAAAAAAAAAAAATGTAAACAACACAGAATATTCCCTTAGGGAGGGGGCTGGCAGGTATAGGGAGCTAATCTTGGAGACTATATAGAGAAACTAAAGGTACATGAAAAAAAAAACAACAACAACAAATATTTAGACCTTCCCAGAGAAAGAGAAAGCAACCATTAGGAACTTTAGGCTGTTCCCAGACTCCTTTCAAGAGGATGGTCTCGGGCAGGGCTGAGGCACCATGGCTCACATGAACTCCCAAGCACCTGTCTACTTGAATATTTTCACAAAGTAGAGACAACCACATACACAAGAGAACCCTCCTCAAACTGTCCCCTGATGGAGGCCAGACTGTGTTCTTACAACACTCACAGAGAACACGGGTAACAGACGAGACTCTGACTGAGATCTCGTAGAGGTATAAGTCAGACATGGCGGATGGGGTTTTATTGGGGGACTTGTCCTGGTTTTTAAAACATGTGCATCATAAATTCAACCTAGAAAAGGAATACACAGCCTGGGGACTCATAATCAGCACAATGGTCTTGAAATAAAATAGCTTACACTGATTGTATGAATGGGGGAAGAAGAATGAGGAAGATTGCGTGTGCATTCACTGAGGAATGCGGTCTGGAGACATAAAGAGTGTGGTGGGTGGAGCTTCCTCACGTGAGCTTCTGAGGAACATCATCGGGAAACCGGAGGAATATGGGAACATGCAGTAGGGCGTGAGTGGGCGTGACACTCCATAGCCTTCTGGGACCACTGTGCTGGCAGTGCCCCCTACATGCCTGCTTGTCCCTCCAAAAAGTTTCAACTTCTTTTAAAGCAGATAGTAGTCGAGGTTACCCAGGCCACTTGTCCACCACAGAGGAAAGTGGGTGAGAACTTTCTCACAAGAGCATCCTCTAACCCCGTGTAAGCTGTGAATTCCTGTCAAGCATACTTCATTATTGCAGAAGTTCCATCCAAGAAAGAAATCCATACCCAGGCTCTTAAAAAATCGAGGTGGAGAGGGGGTAAGGAGAGGAAATGACATGAGGTGCTGTAATGGATTCCTATAGACACACACCCTGCCTGTGTGATCGCAGCCCCCAAGTGTGGCTTCTGAATGTCTTTCTCCACCAGAATGCCCACCTTTGATGTCCTCCTCATCCATTTCAAAGAGAACTGGCAATTACTTTCCTAGTACACTAGCTTTTAGAAAGAAGGGAAGCGCTGTGGCCCTTCATGGTGGACATCTTCCATTGCGTCAGCCGGCCAGCCACAGTGCCCTGCTGAGGCGGCCACATCCTGAGCAGGCAATAAGCTCATCAGAGCCCAGCTGTCCCCGTGGACAGATGAGTGGGACAAATCAAAAGCACTGATTTCAGAGACCCCAGGGGGTCAGGTCGCCCCGCAGGTAGGAACCAGTTTCCTATCTCAAAAGAGGTAATCAGCTAAGTGTTGGAATAACCGCCTAGAAATCCACCTGGCTGGAAGAAGGGCCCCAGGCAGCCTGGGCAGGCATGAGCAAGGAGTCTCCTGCTGACCAGCGTGAGGGAGAGAAATCAGATTTGAAACTCCCCACAGGAAGAGCTGCACCAGAGAGAGTGATTTTGTTCTGTCCCCTCTGTGTTGCTGTAGGAAGGGTTGCCAACAAAATATGGTCGCCTGATCTGATCCATGGGAGTCGCAGGCATGTAACAGTGCATGGACATGGGTATATCTTAAATAATACTGGAACATATTTATGTTTAGAAATATATATGCCAGAGCGGAGAGTTGGCTCCTTGGTAAAGTGCATGTGATGTTTTTGCAGAGGACCTGGACTTGGTTCTCAGAGCCCACCCACATGGTGGCTCACAACTATCTATAACCCTACTCTGGACAACCAGTACCCTCTGACCTCCATGGGCGGCAGGCATAAATGTGTGCACAGACACACATGCAGGCAAAACATATATATAATAAATAAATCTAAAATTATATATATGTATATGGTGTTGTCCGTTTAGAATTGAAATTTAACATCTAGAAATAAGCTTTAACTGGTGTCTAGTATTTTTATTTGTTAGATCTGACTAACTTACATTAGGATGAAGGACAAGGACACAAGTCAGAAGGAAATGTATTTGAAGACTGAGTTGGAGAGCCAACCATGACTCTCACCCTTGCTCCAGGCTCTGTATGATTGGGAGACTGTTAATCTAGGACTGCCTGTGGGGTACCCAGTTAACTTTGAATGAACACTAATTACCAATAAATATACCTTTATTTAAGTGGGCACTTTATAAATATCCCTAGGTAGGGAAGTCCTTGATGGTCCTCAAAAGGAAAAAGATTATAGAAAGAGCATCAAGAAATTTGTTGGCAGGCAGAAAGCAATGTGGGGTGGTGCACGGTCAGTGAGGACCTCATGTCCTTTCTCAGAGTGGTTTCTATGTGTACATGTACATGTATGCATGTATGTGAGTGTACATGTGTGAGTGTTTGTGTGTGTGAGAGAGAGAGAGAGAGAGAGCATTGTGTGTGTGCGCGCATGTGCGTATATTTAAGACCAGAATAAAAAACAATCTTCAAAAAGTCTATTTTGAAATATGATTAGTAAATGTGATATCTAAACAAACAAAAGAAAACCATTTTTGTTCTACCCACTATTGGAGAACTCAAGGCTATCCATTTTCTCCACGGATGGCCCCCTAACCACCAGGAGATACTATTAAACAGAGCCCATTGCTTTGAAGGTTTTTTCGGGTGCAGAGCCTGAACCAGCCTCCCCGAAACTCCAGGGAAGGCTGAGAGAGCCTCGGCAGCCGGATGGGAATAATAACCTTTAAAAGGCACATTAGAGAGAAACAAGCCTGCAGGTTCTGCACAAGGCGGCCAAACTCCAGTAATTGCAGGTTCGACCACATTTTCTACATGATAGTTTTGTTATGCTTCAAACTTTCCCCTCAAGATCTTTAAAATGAAAGAGAGAGAGAGAAAAATAAAATGAAAAGCAAAGAACCTACCCTTAAACTAAGGCGAAAGAAACAAAAAAATAAAACCCACAAACTTCTGTAGAATGTGTCCAAAGTATGGATCTCAGAGAAAGGTAAGAGCAGACTTTCCCCCACCAGAAACATCTTTGTTCATCATCTGAGGTCAAGGGCCTTGTTAAGAAAGGCCCCCACACTCACAGGAAGAAGAAGGATTGGCCCTCTAGGAGAAAGGTCTTTGAGGGAATAAGCCAAGACTTTTCTGCCAGCTGAGCCTGGTGGCTTACATCCGTGAATTCCCATCCGTGCTAGGGCAAGGAGATTGTTGTGAGTTTGAGGCCAGCCTTCTCTACATACTGACTTCCAAGTCAGCCAGTGCTCAGAACAAACTTAGACTTCCAGGTACTGATGTTTTCTTCCACACCTGGAGAAGGGTCAAGGGAGAAGAAAGATGTAACTTAAGGTGGAGTTTAGCTGGACAAACTCGGATGTAGACATCATGTGGTTGTATATATACAGAAATGGATACAACCAAGTCATGACAACTTCTTTAGAGGGACATTGGGCAAGCCCAGGAGGAAGGACGAGTCTATTAGGATACCAAACAGGCTCAGGAAGTTACAATATAGGTTGATGGTAGATGGTAGGTAGTTGAAGTCAGTATTCTGTATTTAGTAACCTAACCCTGATGTCTGTCTGGGTCATCTGAAACTTTTGTATACAAATTCAACCTTCAAAAGCCCTATCTTTATAAAGAATTAGTCTATTTGCTTCCGAAATATGTCTTCCCTCCTTATGAAGACCCAAGGCTATCAATCTTTCTGCAGTAAACATCATCGGCCCCTGCTTGCTGGAGAGAATGGGCTCATGAGCTGCTATTAGGATGTTTATTTGAGGGAGAAAGCCGAATCCACCTTCTAATAAATAAGGAGCGAGAGACGGGAGCTGATGAAATTGTATGGGGCAAATCATAAAATTTTAAAGTAGGTTTTTGCACAGCAATGTACCCTATGGTTCTTTATGTTTTATAGACATCATCTCCTCTCTGATTATAGGCTCGGGGTATATTTTCTCAGTGAGGATTTTAATGTTGTTCATATCAAATATTTTCAAGGAAAATATGAGCAATTTACTTCTCCGGTCACAGTTTGGGTTGCTAAAGACTGCGCGACCTCGGCTTCACACCATGGCTCTGAAGAAGGGAGCTTGGAGCCTGCTGCAGGAATACCAAGTAGCTCCCCTGTCAGAGGAAAGAGGAACGTGGTACATGGTAGACTCCCAAGGATAGAAGGCATAGTGTGGTTCTGAGACAGCTGTGGAGGGGAGAGAAGGACCCTGGCATTAGATCCTTCTAAGCCAGAAGAAATTTTGAAATGTCTAAAGATAAGAAGCCTGACCGTGGAGAACCCGACAAGTGTGTGACCTTGACCAGCCGATCAGAGACAATAACCCCAGAGTTGGTACAATGACTTTCCTCTCCATGACTTCCTTTCCTAGCCCCCATGGCCATGTCTAATCATGTGGAAACATCAGACAAAGTTGGATGGAGGGTCATCCCCAGTACTCCTCCAGAAGTTACCACAGAGATAGTCTAAGAATGGTTCTAGCCAAGAGAAGCTCAGAGAGGTGCCTATATGACATGTTGTAGTCCAGAAAGGATTCTGTGATAAGAAAGACTGTGGAGTTTCCTAATGATCATGGGTTCATAGAATGTCACAGGTATTCCAGCACCTTGTTCACAGTAGATGTTTTCAGTAAGAGAGACCAAGTAAACAGAACTTCACAGCGTCTCTCTCAAGGTGTATTTAAAGTTGAAAAATCCAGGGCCCTAAATCTTCTTTGAAGGCCTAGGAGAACCACCTTTCTCTTGTGGGAGAAGTTGGAAGTAGGAGATTCTGTGTGTCTGAGAACACCGACTGTTAAGGAACCTTCCAGAAGCCCACATTGTCTCCTTGTTCTTCTGAGATGGGATCGCAACATGTCACTCCATCCATGATGGTCTTTAAAATAAACACACATTTGCTTTTTGTCTTCATCTTTAGCCATCTTCTTTAGCAATCTTAGGGACCAACTAGCTGGTAGCCCATCCTCCCTCCCCTCCCCAATTCAGGACCTCCATAGGGCTAGGAAGATGACTTCAATGACAAAGTCCTTGCCTTGCACATGGGAGGATCTAAGGTGGAACTCCATAACCCAGGTGAAAAAGCTGGGCACGGTAACTAATCTCAGCACTGGATGATGGGGACAGGAGAAGCCCTGGTTGAGGTAGGAACTAGTCTAGGCTACTTGGACATTTCCAGGCTGGTGAAAGATACCATCTCAAAAACCAGGGTGATGGTTTCTGATCTCTGACTCTCATATTCTATAAGTGCTCCTTTATGCACATCCATGCACGAATGCACACACATATACACACACACACACACACACACACAGAGAGAGAGAGAGAGAGAGAGAGAGAGAGAGAGAGAGAGAGAGAGAGAGACGAGCAAACCTAGTGAAAGTTTTGGACCTACCTCAATGAGACCGCTAAGGTAGAAGGAATTTGTTGCTTATGATGAAGATCTGATGCCAACAATGTCAATCACCACAACAAAGAGCAAGAGATGTCTGGAGAGCACATGCTGTACAGGCAGAATACCCCTCCAGATGCTATCATACACCACAGGGGGTAAATTTGCCTCTATTCTTTTTGAGAAGTTGGGGGATATTGTAAGCTCCACAAATACCTGTCCTAATTTAAGACCTCGTCAGCAACAAACATGAATAATTACAGCTGTGGTTTCTGATTCACGAGATTGAAAAGGCTCCAGAACACCCTTGAAAGGTTTCCTTTTGATTCCTGCTACACATTCAGAACTTAGTGGACGAATGAGAAGGCACAATACAATGGCAACTGTCCACACAGGGGGTGGGTTCTTGGGTATGTGTGCTTATTCAACAATGAGCTTGTTGCTTGCTTCAACAACATATGTGACAAACACAATTTAAGAAAGGGTTGACCTTGGCTCACAATCCAAGGGTCCAGTTCATCACAGCATATAAGTCTTGGTGGCAGAAGAGTGACAGGAGTGTGAGGCAGCAGGTCACAATAACCAAAGCCAGGGAGTAGAGAGAGGTGAATACTGGTACTCAACTTACTGGCTCCTTCTTGTTCAGTTTGTCTCTGCCCATGGAATGGGGCTATCCACATGTAGGGCAGGTCTTCCCAGTGAACCAGGTCTGGAATCTCCCTCAAGGACACAATCCAGGTATTTGTGTCCCAGGTGATTCTAGATTCCCAAATCTCATATCTAAACCCAGGGTAGAGAGCACAGAGCGGACACTGGCATTTTCTTCTTTATTCTTCAAGTGTGACTGTGTCACTGATAACCTGAAGTCTTTTTCTTCCAGCTCATTAGCAGATACTAGAGTGCTTGGTCTTGGTCAACACAGCTTTCTACATAGGTGCTAATTAAAAGCAATTAAGGGCTGAGGGTGGCTCTGAGGATCAAGGTGTTTGAGGTTTATCCTCGGAGCCCACATGGTGGAAGGCAAGAGCTCAGTTCTGAAAGTTGTCTCCTGACTACCAAATGTGATCACACCCCAACACACACACAAACACACACACACACACACACACACACGTACACACACACACACAAACACACACACACACAAACACACACAAACACACACACACACACACACACACACACACTATGCAATTGGAATTTTTTAAAAAGGCAATCAAATGAACTTATTGGATGTAAACCAGCCCGTCTTCAAAATTTTATTTCCAGAATCCCAAATTTCATCTCTTCATGAAGCTAACCCCTACCCCTTTATCACAACTTAAAGACTCTGGGAGAGGTTAGTTCCAGGGTATATTAAGAGCTTAGATTCTGAGAGAGTCAAGGGATGAGCTGGGCTCCATGGAGTAGCCTAAGTCAGACCAGCATTCAAGAAAATCTTGTTTCCAGATGACTTAGCAGCCACTTGGGCCTCCCACGTTCCAGCGAGAGAGGTAATGACGGGCTAAATCCTTCTCTCCTCGTTGACTATAATCATATTGTAAACCCTAATCATTTCTTTTAAACTCCACTTAATGTCAGTGTGCACCCATCAAGGCTTGTTGTTGTTTTCCTCCTTTTAAAGAAGTAGTTTCATTTAAAGACCGGACGCGAAGTTTGAAGGTCTTTTGAAGGGCATGACTGTGAGCTCTAGGACAGCAGGCACCACACTGGGATGGAAGGGGCATCCTTGCTGATGGCGGTGGTGGTTGCAGAGGGTCTCCTCGTGGAATTCCCTCACAGTGTAGACATCGCCGGGCTCTCCCTGAGTGGTGGGTGAAGGGGGTTGGGAAGCAGTAAACATGAGTAAGTGATAGGCCCGCTCCCTGGAGTTTTGACAGACTCTCACGCCTCGTTCCCTGTAAACAATAGCGAGGTGTTTCTCTGCTGTTATGACTGTGCCTCATCATAATTTGAGGCTTCTTCAGTGGTTAGGAGTGGGAAGCAGAAGCTTGGTGGGGATGGTAAAACCAACCATGGCGGTTTGGAGACAGAGGAGAGACTTCACTCCTTGGGGGTACAGGAGAGGAGACAGACAGGTGAAAGAGGAAAGGTGGGGGAAGAAAAATGGGGGACGGGCTAAGCTCATGAACAGTGTGGAGCATTGGACAAGACTCTTAAAAAGTTGTCAGAGAAACAGCCATGTTCCTGAGGATAACTTCAAGGCTGACCCCTTTCTGTCTCTCCAGTCACATCTCCCAGAGTGTTATAATGATGAAAAGTTTGCTGTGCTCAGAAAGACAGGAGTCCCAGGACTTACCAATTCTGACCAAAGAAATGGGAAGTAAAGTTGATGTGATTGTGGCCCCTGGGTACTAGCAAGTCAACTCTGTCTAGAAAACAGTACTAAACAAGTTCCTTCTAAAGAAACAAATGGAGCCTCTTTAGACGTCCTGCTTGTAACTGAACTTGTGTGCCAGGCCTCTGTGTGGTCCCCTTCCGATCTCCTTCCTTGGCGCTATAAGGAGCCACTTCCCAGCAGATGTGGAGGACCACTGGGCTGAAACAAGCTTTCTCCATTTGTCTCTGCCGCTGAGCACAGCTAGCCTGTTAAGTTCCAGTTTATGCTATATGAGGGGAAGTTGTATACAGTTTTCAAGGCATGCTTCTCGCAGGAGTGTGCGTGCCCTCTCCTTTCTCCTTCCTATTCACGAGAGCACCGACCTAACAGCAGGAACGACTGCAGCCCTTCTAGGACGTGAAAAAGAATCAAAGAGTTAAGAAGGAGGAGGTCTGGTCCTCAGCACGCCACAAAGTCCTGGACCAGGCCTGCACCAGGTGAGAGAAACAAAGCTTCCTAAACCTATTGTGCTTTTGGTTTTTATCAGAGAAGCTCAGACTTTGTCATATTTAATTCCACAGTAATGTAACACATCAGTGAAAGCACCACTGTTTGCCTACTCCACAGGTACAACCTCCCTGTATGTTTGGTGACCATGCTCTTGTCTGATGATCCCCAAATACCAAGCCCTTATCATCATTTCATCCTCTCTGTAGATTATCTGGACCAGCAACCAGCAAACAATAGTCTGAAGGCCAGATCTGATCTGTTTGTTTTAGTAAATAAAGTTTTATTGGCCCACCTACTCATGGCTAGATGCTTACTCCAGCAATGTGGTTGAGTGCTTCCCGAGGCTTGGTCTTTACAGAAGATGTTTGCCAATGCTTGATGCGGGTAATAACATGCAAAGGTTTAGTGAAATCTTTTTTTCCTTTAAACAGTGTGTGTGTGTGTGTGTGCGTGTGTGTGTGTGTGTGTGTGTGTGTGTGTGTGTGTATGTATGTGTGTGTGTGTGTGTGTGTGTGCCTGTGTATAATTGTGATATTTGTGTGTTTTGGGGTGAGGGTTCACATGAGTACATGTGAAAACAAAGGTCAACCTTGGGTGTCATTCCTCAGAAAGAGTACACCTTCGTCACACATGAGTGTTGTTATTACATCATCTCAGTGTTTTCCCTGCTGTCCTCTAACTCTTCCTGTGCACGCCCTTGCACAAACATGACTTCTTAGATATCTATATATCAGTATAGATATACCTATAGATTCAGGTATACTACTGAGCCCAGCTAGAGCTGCTCATACTTCACTAGAACTCACCATGTAGACTACGCTGGCTGGGTAGTGTGTCCCAGGGATCCACCTGCCTCCTCCTTCCCTCTACTGATGTTACAATCACATGACACCACACTTTTTTACATGGCTTCTGGGGATCAAACTCAGGTCCTAGTGCTTCTGTAACTCACCAAGTTAACTCTGGGTTCTAAATAAAATTATTTACACATAGGATTTGTGCCCCTGCCTTAAATGAAAGCCATGTGAGATCAAGATGGAATTATCTTTTCTTCTCTCACTTTCTTGCCAACAAAAGCAAGAAGCTGTCTGGAACTCTCTAGAACATTGTTCTGGACTCTGACGCCAGGCCGCCTCCTGACCAGACAACAGGACAACAGCTGAGGTGAAGTTTGCTGGAGGTGCTATAGAAAGCTAACCCCAGCAATGGTGCAAACTCTTTGGAGCTAAACTGTGGTTTCTGAGTTTTCCTTATTGGCCAAGAACAGCCAGATAGCTCCTGAGGCTTATCTCCATTGCCCATCTCACACACAAACGTGGGAGCCTGAGGGGTTTCTCAGGGACCTTGCTACCCACAGGAAGCTCACAATATTACTGGAGAGCTAGGAACACTGGGGCACTGGTGAGATCGCCAGTGGCCATTTTCTCATATGTGGAAAGAGTCTCATTAAAGCACTTGTATTCTAGTCCAGAAGGAGAAGGAGGAAGAGGAGGAGAAGGAGAAAGAGAAGGAGGAGAAAAGGAAGAAGGAAGAAGAGGAGGAAGAGGTGGTGGAGGAAGAAGGGGAGAAGGAGGAGGAAGAAGGAAGAAGAAAGAAGAAGAGGAGGAGAAGGAGGAGCAGCAGCAGTAACAACAACAACAGGCTTAAAATACAGCTGGAGAGATGACTCAGTGATTAAGAGCACTTGCTGCTCATTCAGAGGACCCAAGTTCAGTTCCCCGTACCCACATCAAGGCTCCCAACCGCCTATAAATCCCTCCACTGGCCTTTGTGGGTAACTGCACTCTTCTGCACATAACCCACACACATACTCATAAAAATAAAAACGACATTGGAAAACAAGAAATTTAAAGGTGATGTTGGTAGGGCTCATTGCTGTGATTGAGCTATAGTAAATGGTCCATGGGCATTAGCTAAAAGGACTCTAGATTTGACCTTTGTTAAGGCATTCAAGACAAGAGAAACTGGCCACATCAAGACTGATAAGTAAACAGCACCGAACTGTAAAAATAAAGATACTCATTATGAGGCTAGCATGTCTGTTGGTAGAGTTTTTAGTGTATAAGCATAAGAATTAATCTCCAGAACCTATGAGCAAGCACTGGGGGATGGAGGTGAGGAGCAGAGACATGCCCAAGGCTCACTAACCAGCCATCTAACTCTATCAGCACAGTCATGTGATCGACCCTGTCCTAGAAATTAAGGCAGAGAATATAAGGAAGACACCTGACATCAATCTTTGGTCTACGTTCCCCACCACACACTTTTTTTTCTTTATTGAAAATAGATTTTCTTCATACATTATGTTTTGATTGTGTTTCCCCTCCCCCTATTCCTCTCAGTTTCCCCCCTCTCTTCCAGATCAACCTCCTTTCTGTCTCTCCTTAGAAAACAAACAGGTATGTAAGAAATAATAATAAAATAAATCAAGAAAAAAAAAAGAACAATCAAATCAGAAGGGACAAAACAGCCAAACAAGAAAAGGATTCAAAGAAAAAGCACAAGAAACGTGGGTATACACAGAGGTACATGGGTTCCCATATACAGGGATCCCATAACCTAAAATCAGAAGCCATAATGTACACATAAAGGATCTGTAAGGTCTTAAAAATGTCCTGACTTAACAAAGAGCTCTAAAGATGATATTGCCTTTATTTTGTGTTGACCATCTACTGATGAACATAGAGCCAGGAGAGTGGCTTCTGTCCTCAGTGAGAGTTCCTTGGAGAAAGTGAATTTTTCATTTGCAAGTGATTATCAGTTGGGACTAGCTTCCAGGTTAAGGATGGGGCTTTATGCCCATCTCTCCTTTCATCTCTATGACCCCATTTGGTGCAGACACATGCAGGCCCCGTACACACTGCCACAGTGCCTGAATTTATATGTGTACCAGTCCTGTGGATATCTACATTCTTAATGAAGGTTAAAATGGATGACTATTAAAATAATATAAAATACCTTGGTGTGACTCTAACCATGCAGGTGAAAGATCTGTACAACAAGAAATTCAAGTCTCTGAAGAAAAAAATGGAAGAAAACCTCAAAAGATGGTAAATCTTTCATGCTCATGAATCAGCAGGATTAACATAGTAAAAACGGCCATCTTACCAAAAGCAATCTACAGATTCAATGCAATCCCCATTAAAATTCCAACTCAATTTTTTACAGAAATAGAAAGAGCAATTCTCAACTTCCTTTGGAACAACAAAAATAAAATACAGAATAGTGAAAACTATTCTCAACAATAAGAAGTTTCTGGAGTAATCACCATCCTTGACCTCAAGCTGTACTTCAGAGCAATAGTGATAAACACACATACACTCACACACACACACACACACACACACACACACACACAAACACACACACACACACACACATACACACACACACAAACACACACACACACACACACACACACAAGGTACTGGTACAGAGACAGACAAGTAGATCAATAGAATTGAAGACCCAGAATTAAACCCACACACATATGCTCACCTGATCTTTGACAAAAAACCCAAAATCATCCAGTGGGAAAAAAGAACATATTCAACAAACGGTGCTGGTTCAACAGATGGTTGGCATGTAGAAGAATGCAAATTGATCCACTCCTATCTCCTTGTACAAAGTTCAAGTCCAAGTGGATCTAGGACCTCTACATAAAATCAGATACACTAAATCTAATAGAAGAGAAAGTGGGAAAGATCCTCGAAAACATCAGCACGGGGGAAATTTTCATGAACAGAACACCAATGGCTTAGCCTCTAAGATCAACTATAGACAAATGGGATCTAATAAAATTGGAAACATTCTGTAAGGCTAAGGACACTGTCATCAGGACAAAATGGTAACCTACAGATTGGAAAAAGACCTTTACCAATCCTACATCTGATAGAGGGCTAATATCTAATATATACAAAGAACTAAAGAAGTTAGACTCCAGAGAACCAAATACCTCTATTAAAAATGGGGTATGAAACTAAACAAAGAATTCTCAACTGAGGAATCTCTAATGGCCAAGAAGCACTTAAAGAAATGTTCAAAATCCCTAGTCATCAGGGAAATGCAAATCAAAACAACCCTGAGATTCCACCTTACTCCAGTCAGAATATCTAAGATCAAAAACTCAGATGACAACAGGTGCTGGCAAGGATGTGGAGAAAGATGAACACTCCTCCACTGCTGGTAGGATTTCAAGCTGGTACAACTACTTGGGAAATCAGTCTGGTGGTTCGTCAGAAAATTGGGCATAGTACTGCCTGAGGACCCAGCTATAAAACGATGCTCCAACATATAACATGGACACATGCTTCACTATGTTCATAGCAGCCTTATTTATAATAGCCAGAGGCTATAACGACCCAGATGTCCCTCAATGGAGGAATAGATACAGAAAAATGCAATACATTTACACAATAAAGTACTGCTCAGCTATTAAAAACAATGACTTCATGAAATTCTTAGGTAAATGAATGGATCTAGAAAATACCCTGAGTGATGTAACCCAGTTACAAAAGAACACACATGGTATGCACTCACTGATAAGTAGATATGAGGAAAACAGCTCAGAATACCCATGATACAACTCATAGACTATATGAAGCTCAAATAAAGGAAGACCAAATGTAGATGCTTTGGTCCTACTTAGAAGGAGTAACAAAATAATAACGACAGGTAGAGGGAGAAAGTGACTTGGGAGGGAGAGAGGATGGGGAGGGGAAAAGGGGGTCAAGACCAGGTGTGAAAGGAGATGGGAGAGATGTACAGAAGGTCAAGAAGTTGAACAGAGGTGTGTAGTAGTGGGTGATGGGGAACTGGGGTAGCCACCAGAAAGTCCTATATGCCAAGAAATCAAGAGGCTCCCAGGAGCCAATGGAAATGACATTAGCCAAAATACCCAACAAAGAGAGAGAGAACCTGTAGAGACCATGTCCAGAGATTAGTCAAAGCCCCTGGTTGAGTGATAGGGTCACCACCCATCTCAAAAATACTAACCCAAAATTTCTCCTGTCTAAAGAAACAGGGACAAAAAGTGGAGCAGAGACTGAAGGAAAGGCCATCTAGAGACTGCCCCACCTGGGGATCCATCCCATATGAATCCCCCAAATTCAGACAATATTTCTGATGCCAAGAATTGCTTGCTGACAGGAGCCTAAATAGCTGTCTCCTGAAAGGCCCTTCCAGAGGCTGACAAATATAGAGGCGGATGCTCACAGCCAACCATTGGATTGAGCATAGGAACCCCAATGGAGGACTTAGAGGAAGAATTGAAGGAGCTGACGGGGTCTTCAACCCCATAGGAAGAACAATAATATCAACTAACCAGAGCCCCCTGAGCTCCCAGGAACTGAACCACCAACCAAAGAGCACACATGGAGAGACCCATGGCTCCAACTGCATATGTAGCAGAGGATGGCATTGTCTGGAAACAATGGGAGAAGAGGCCTTTGGTCCTGTGAGGGCTCGATGCCCCAATGTAGGAGAATGCTAGGGTGGTGTGGTGGGAGTAGATGGGGGAGCACCCTCATTGAAACAGGTGGGAAGAGATGGGGTGGGGGCTTATGGAGGGGAAACCGGGAAGGGGGATAACATTTGAAATGTAAGTAAATGAAATAACCAATAAAAATGAATGACTATTTAAAATGACACATAGAAGTAAAAGTGACCCTAAAGCGTTATGTGCAGGGTACTATTTGGGTGGTAGGTCTTCTGTTTATATTAGGATAAAACAAGCATTCTTGTCTCATATCCAACAAAAGCCCATCCGGCTCTCCAGACACAGCACCGGCCCAAGTTCAGTTCCACTGAACCTTTTTAGCATCAAGATTAAAGTCTCTCTACAAAACAAGTCCCCCTCCCAAAAAAAAACCTACCCTCAGAAAAGAGGGCATGACCAAATCCACACAGTCTGGTGGAAGGGCAGCACACGTTCAGTAGAGAGTGAGTCTCACCCACGTTGGTGTTGACTCTGTGGGACCCTACAGTCTCTTGCCAGTGGATTGCAACCATTTTTCAGCCCCCACCACCATGAAGGACAACTGACAGCCCACAGTGTCCCAAGTCAGGATGTGTGGTAGGTAAGTTAGAAATTCAGTGCCCTCTGGGTGCTAGGTGCTCCCAGTTTAGCCATGGGGATATCAGGACACGGCCCCATCCTGAGCCAAGGAACATGAGGCCTTCACGTTGAATTACAAAACGTTACTCAGAAAAACACATTAGCCTGATATGACGCCAATGGGTGCTGGTTTGGTTTATTCAGAGACATTATCTGACAAAATTAGTTTTAGAAAAGGTAATGGGGGGTGATTTTAACACAAATGCAGTCATTAGTCCCAGACATTTGGGGGTACAATTATAAGCCTTACGTGTTGCTGTAAACAAATCTCTTAAAGACTGCCTTAGAAAAGCAAAATGGAACATATTTTGTGAAAATTGCGAACAGGCATCTACTGGAAAAAAGAAAGTGACTGTCCTAATACCGACTGAAAATGGGCTCTTAGGATAAAGTCTCTATGATGTCATTGTCCTCCCGGTCTAAAGGTACTAAATCTCAAAGAGCCGGGGATGAAAGCAGAGAGCTGTTCTCTGAAAGCCACATTAGGTGACTCAAGCCAGCGGCTCTGGGGATGACAAAGACGTTATTAAAGACGCGCACTGCAAGTTCAGCTCAGCTGCCTCGTGAATGTGAGCAGAACACATTGCACCAAACCAATGCTTTATGTAACGATTACTTAAAGGGGCCTGGACCACAGGAGTAATCAATTAAAGGTCAGAAGTGGAAGCTGACCTGTGGCATCTACATCTCTCTACATTGCTTTAGGTTGTCCTAAGACTCTAGGCCTTCTTTGGGTTGAGGGGAGGAGAAAAAAAAAGGTATGGGGCCTATACAGTACATGACTCCATCGTGAAACTTACAGATAACTAGTGTCTTGGGTTCTCCTAGAGATGACTTTCTCAAGAAGTCCTGGGAGAAGTACAGGTTAAGAGGAAACTGGAGAAAGATGGCTTCTTCTGGCAACCCTTCAGAGAGGTGAGAGCTGTAGACAGGATATGGGAATGAGAACCATCCGAAAGAGGATCAGTGCACAGCACTCCCAGGATCTGAGACCCTTGGCATGTAACCTACAGTGTGCAGAATAGAACTCATGGCTGTAAACATTTTCACTCTCCTCTGCCTCTTTGGAGGTGAAAAGTCCCCCAACACCTTCTGCCCTATGTTCAGCAGCCCTTCTTTTCTCAGCGCTCCTCAGTGACAGACACCCTTCCTAAGCATGAGGTAGCCCACACCCACCCCCTACCCGGGGCTACACACAGCCAGATCTCCCTAAATTAGACATGCTGGGACTTGGGCCTATAGTCTCCCTAATGTTATTACTAAGTGGGGAGGGCCTACATGGAGCCACTAGAAGCCACTGGAAGCCATCAGAGATAGCCCTGGTGACCTAGGAATAACATGTAGGGGCATTGCTTAAGCCCCCCCACCCAGCTGAACACCCTTAAAACAAGCAAATTTGCTTTTGTGCCTAAGTCTTTTTTTGAGTTGGATTTTCGTCTGTTGGTACCAGTAGTGATAGATATTCAAACATTTTCCTAATCCACAGGGACAATGATGTCTCTGTAGACCTCAGAGGATAAGGTAGGTATATATTCTGAATGTCAGTTGACCCCTAGCACCTTCCTGCTCATGTTGAAGGTGGGATGAAAGATTTAATTAACATTACCTAATGGTAGACGTAAACGCAAAGCTTGCTTCCCCCAGGAAGCATCTAATGAGTCTACATTTGAGAAACAAATCACAGATTGATGCAATGAAGTCTTTTCTAGAAATAGCCATTTGCAGCCTGCACCGGTCCCTCTGGCTTCCCATTCTGCTGTGCGCATGGCCATCAATTCCTTCCTTATCTAACTCCTCAGACGGCTGCAAGGCAGAGCCTTAAATTTATGGACAGGCATGATGAGGAGCAAAGAAGAAAAATGTGTGTGTGCTCGTGAGCTTCTGGGAAGTCAAGCTGTTGAAACCGACTCCAATCTCGTTAACCCAGCTACGGAAAAGGCATGGACTGACAGGAAAAGTCAACACAAAACCAAACCAAATGGGAAGCCAAACTTATGCTTCAGAGAAGTTTCCAGAACATGTCAGACTGGGCTCAGTCTGAGCTTCAAAATGTAGTTACTTAGAACAGACTAAGAAGATTTCTCCTTTTTTATTTTATTTTTTTAATTATACATTGCATTTATAATGAATGTCACTTCAATTAATTAAAATTAAACACAACAGAACACAACAGATAGAAATTAATAACAGCAAATGAAGAGCTTCCTCTGCCGCTGAGGAACATGCAGCATCTCATGCTAACACTGCAGCTTGAAAGGGGAGGGCAGAAGGCACAGACATGAAAACCCTGCAGAACCCGGAAGCAACGTAAAAGGAAAACAATTGTTTTCTGACGAAAACATATACCACCGATTTTGTTTGAGCCATTAATGTGTGAGTTTGTGAGAGTTAAAAACATGGTCTGTTTAACTCATTTGTGCAGCGGTAGATGCAGACATGTCTGATTCTCTATGGTCTCCATTGCAATGTTCAACAGCTTAATATATAAGGAAGACAAAGAGATATTAGGTTGTCCTTTGAGAAACAATGGGTAAAGCTGGTGGGGTAGCAATTATGATGCAGGAAGATTTCCATAAGTTTGAGGCAGCCTGTGCTATGTAGCCAGATCTTATGTCAAGAGAGAAAATAGGAAAGGAAAGATTAGAACCCACAACAGCAACCCCAGGAAATAGCTAGTGAACAAAGCAAGAATGCCTGTCTGCCTTGCTAAAGCAACAGGCTGCTATTCTGGAGTCCACCACTAGAGGCGTCAGAACACTAGGTTCTACCATCAGGAGGGACCAAGGGAGCCTAGGCTGGGTCGGAGCAGAGGGATGGGGATGCGGGGTGGGGTAGGGATACAGGATACCCAGAAAGTCCATCTTGGGAAAGATGCCCCCAAATCACAAGCGTAGCTTCGGATCTAAGTACCAAACTTGAAGTGAGAAGCTGGAAAAGGAAAAACATACCCACCAGGAGGGGAGGGGCACAGATCTTTCTGGTATAAGAAGAAAAAGCTCCCCTCCCCCAAGTGCCACCACATTCCCCTCGAGACTTTTAGGAAGTTGAGGGTGTGGAGAAGCAGCTGTCTTCCTATAGTCTCCAGGGTCAGAAGATAAAAGGAAAAGAAAGATTCCTCCCAAATGTAACCCCTGAACCCCAAAAGAGCCACAGATAATCTGGGTTTGGCATTTGCCTCTCCTGAGCCTGATGCTGCTTGTGTGGGTGTTAGATGACAAGGAGAGATGGCAGTGAGCACCCCCCTCCCCGAACCTCAATAAAGATCTCTGGCAGGTGTGTGTGTGTGTGTGTGTGTGTGTGTGTGTGTGTGAGAGAGAGAGAGAGAGAGAGAGAGAGAGAGAGAGAGAGAGAGACAGAGAGAGACAGAGAGACAGAGAGAGACAGACAGACAGACAGACAGACAGACAGACAATGTGTTTAAATTACCATTATGTAAACACTATTTAGTGTCAAATTCTAGATTCTTCCAAAGAGATCGGAGATGGCTTTCTCCCTGTATAGGAGCTAAGATTACTAGAAAGATAGTTTGGTTTGTTGTTGTTCTTTCGCTTTTGTTTTGTTTAGTTGTTTTTTTTTTTCTTTCTTTCTTTCTTTCAGTACTGTTAAAGCTCAGTCCTTAGCAAGAGGACTCTAGGTGTTAGGGCCCAGACAATCTGAGTGCCGCAGGCTGTGTCTGCTGGGCAGGCTGCAGAGCCGGCTCCTCGGCTCGATTTACATTTGTTTTTCTGAACGGCTTTTTTTTTTTTCCCCTCTCTCGTGTACTTCGTAAAAACATGGTAGTTCTGAGCGAGAACTGGGGTGGTTTGAAATTGGGGAGGCCTGACCACATCCACATTCCTCCTCACAGAAACCCTCACCCCCATCTCCCGGTCCTTCCCAGTTCTCAGATCTTCTCTTTGCCCATCTCTTTCAACCTGCTCTCTGCAATGCTCAGCTTCTCTGAGTCTCAGCCTCCTACGAGGTCCCCTGCCTGTCCTTTCTTCCTCTGGAGGGTCATCATTCTTCCTTCAGTACATCTGGGTGGCATTTACGTGAAAGCAGCAAAAAGGAACAAACAAGCAAGGGTCACCTGCGTGCTCAGAATGAAAGCTTCACCTGTTCTGCAGGGGTCCAACCCAGGCTGGCAGTACAAGCCCAGCTGGAGATTAGCCTGCTCCAGGTTTAGTCATTTGAACTTCAAAGAATATAAGCTAAAACCCAGCAAGGGGTCCGGGTTCGGAGCAGACCCGGGTTGCTGTGGAGGGGGTCCAGTCACCGGCCAGGGATCAGGTCCTGCCAGGTCCTGCCAGGTCCTGGGCAGCCAGCAAGCAGCCAGCAGCTCCTGCTTGCAGTCGGCGCCCGCTATTCCTCGCAGGCAGCGGTAGGGGGCGCCGTTGAAGCTTGGTAGACGATTTTCCAGCAAATACAGAGTCATGCTTCGCTTTTTTTTTTTCCGGGTAATAAATCCACAGAGCTTGTTTTTAACCCCCACCAGAGGTTAAAGTAGTTTCATAAAAAGTTTTTGGTAAATTCATGGGTAACTTTTTGAGGTTATGTGAGGTTGTTGTCAAAAAAATAAAAAGAAAGGGAAAGAGAAAAACAGCTTTTAGCTGTTGTTCCCTCTCTGCTCATGTAAGACCAGAGTCACAGGAGAGCGGACGGGAGGGGGCTTGGAGCTTGGTGTTTTTCCAGAACAGTCCAAGCACAGCAGCAGCTCCCCAGTCCCCCCCCCCGGAAGCTCGTCGGTGGGGCTGGGGGCCGTGGGTGGCTGCCCAGCGTTGTGCTCTGCACCCCAGCCTGCAGCCACCTGCCAGACAGCCCCACCCCAACCCCGAGTCCGTGCGGGCGCCTGGGCTGCAGTGATTCAGCCTTCTCGATTTTTCTACAGCTCCCAGCCCGCAGACCCCTACCTAAAGCGAGAGGGGGTATTGAGAGAGCTGGTCAGGGTCTTTGCATACATTTTCCGAGTGGCAGTCGGAGTAGGGGTTAAAAGGAATAAGAAGTTTATCCGATTGATAGGAAAGGAGACTGGAGGAGGCAGAGGGAAACAGCGCAGTTAAGGGAGGGGGCGTCGCACATTAACTATGATTCAGAGACTCAAATGCGCCGAGTTCGTTTTTCATCTGCCTTTAGCTAGAAGAGAAAAATAAGGAAATTATAGAAAATTGAGAAGCAAACATCCCTAAGAGTGCTGTGCACCCGGGGGTGCTTTAATGAACACTTAATAATTCCAAATGTTCGTGCTTAGAGGTGGCTTTTGTCCGTCTCCGGCATGGCAGGTGCCTCATAGCCATCAAACGTTAATGCCTTTTAGGCTGGGACAAAAAAAAAAAAAAAAATCTGAAAGTTAAAAAAAAATAAGCCAACGTTTTAAGAGTTTTAGCAGAAGGGGAGGGGGGCATTAGGACCCTATCTTTTTGTTCACCTATGAACTTGGACACGACTGCCTGCCAGTGAGGATGGGGAGGGGGTAGCCTCTGACCCCAAAGGTCATATCGAAAATCAGGTGAGGGAAAACATTTGGCGGAAACCCTCAAACGCGGAAGCAGGAAGCTGCTTGTTGTTGGAGCTGATTCTCCGAGCTCCCTGCCAGCATCCAAGGTTGAGGTGAAGGCCAACGTGAGCCGGAGCCTCGTCTGGAGGTTGGGGACCTTGAGCAGAGCACCAGGGACTCTTTGAGCTCCCTCTGGAACATCCATCAGAGGTGCTCATGAAGCATGAATACCCTAGCCTTTCCCGTGTCTCACTAGGTACCCACTCCCAGGCAGCAGAATGAGACTCCACAGCTTCTGGCTCAGTCCTCTGGCCTAAAAACTGCGTCTCTAGATGTGGGGTGAAAACGGTAGCGCCCCCTACTGTTTGCCACCCTGGTCACACGCTACTGAGTGCGGTAATTTTGTAACAGCTTCCTACCAGGACCTAGAGGACCCTGTGAGGTGGGCCTCTCAGCGAACCTCCCCCCTCCCCCTTGGAATGAGTCAGGACTTCTAGACAGGAGCCAGATTAGACATTAGCCATACTCCATTTTACAGATGAAGGCCTCGGGCAAAAAGAGACAGATGTCCCTCGACTTAAAAAAAAAATTTAATTCTAAGTCCACAAATGAAATTACCGGTTTCTATAACACCCCCGCTTCACAGGGAACTAGGAGACAGGACAGCAGCTTCAGCTTCTCAGGTGAACTGAGTACAAGGCAAATCAGGAGAGCAGATGTTGCACAAAAGCTTCCATCAAAACAACCTGTTCTCAGCTCCCAGACAGATGTGGACACCTAACCCCTCTTGATGCAAAGGGATTACGAAAAGGTCAGGCAGGTGGCGGAGGGCCATTAGCATCAGAATCAAAGTTCCCCATGACATCATTAGGGGGCTTAAAGGACTGAACAGCAAAGTCCCTTCTCCTTGTGATTCTGTCACCTAAGGTTGGTGGCAGATCACCTAACGTCTCCAGGACTCACTGTTTTGGACATTTTCCAGTCTCAGATTTCTGGTAACACCTTAGTTAGAATTAATCCTAAAGATTCTAACCGAAAGGGACAGTTGGGAATTGGGGGGGGGTGGCGGGGCGGGTGAGAGGGAGGGTCCGACAGCTCACCTCTCATCCACCCCATCTTCTACTCTCATCTGGTTGCCTGTTCCAACATATCCACAGAGAAACTTCTAGAACAAAATTCAGGCTTCCTCTGTAGTACTCCGGGGAAGAGTGGTTTGCCAAAAGGCTTGCTTTCAGGAGACTCGTCCCCAGCTTCTGAGGGCTGGGTATGGGGACTCAGTAGGTAGAGAGTACTTGCCTGCCATACACAAAGCTGGGTTCAATCCCCCAGCACAGCACAAACAAGGCTTGGGGAGACAGGAAGATCAGAAGTTCAAAGTCAGCCTGGCCTACATAGAGAGTTCAAGGCCTGCCTGGGTTACATGAGACCCCGACTTGGAGACACAGAGACAGAGAAAAGAAGAAAGCTAGCCCACAAGTCAACACGACTCTATTAACGGTTGCTAAGGAAACACTTAGGATTTTAGGTAAACAAGTAAATAGTAGTTAAGTGTTATGTGTCTTCACTGACTGTTGTAGCATGTACAGATTTAAAAACAAAAAACCTTTATGACTCAAGGGGGGAAGCAAGGAGGCTGGAGATAACAGCTCTCCCCCACCCCAGCTTCCCTCCCGTCCTCCATCTGCAGTGGGGGCTAGAGGGAGAGACCGGATGGAGAGGCCGCGGGGACAGGGCCTGCTGCAGCCCTCCAGTTCCTGTTTGTGCCTCGGCTCTCTTTCTCCTCCAACCGGCCTTGTCAGGACCCCTCATTCGGAAGCTTAATCACATCAGAGAGCTCCGCTCTGCATGTGTAATGACCTGTTTACCAGTCTCTGTCGGCTCCCCTTGCCAGACCCAGCTCTCCCTGAGGACCGGGCTGTGTCCTGTTCTCATTTTGCCTGTCTTCTGCTCCCACACACTGCCTGGCACACAGCAGGGCCTGGTAATTGCAAGCAAACCTCAGGACTCATCTCCCTCACAAAAGTGTCATGGCCCTCTAGTCCCTGAGCACCTCGGGGAGAGCCCACGGTGTCTTCTGCCTCCCCCCTTCCCCATCCCTTCTCCTGGGGTGTCAAGGCATGCACCTGCTCATGAGAACATGATTTATTGCTTTAACCTAGGAGTGAGACACCATCTCCAAGTTCATAAGGATGTGCAGAAGCAACTCTTGTCACTTGCCTGACCCCCTCCTCTTTTAGACAACCGGCTCTTCTTTACTTTCAAGAGCTCCACAAGGGTGGCTCAGTCTGGTCTGGCCAGCCATACAATATCTCTGTAGCAGGATTAAAGACAGGTAGTGACCTAGACTAGGCCTGAGAGATTTAGTTTAAGGACTTGGGCTGGAACAAGAATTGGGGTCACAAAGCATGGGAAGACTGTAGAGGTTCCTTGTTGCCTAGAGACAAAGTAACTGAGCCCAGCAGACATCAGTAGAAGCCATCTTTTTTTCTACATAAAATAATGGCTGTTTCCTTCCTTTTCTTACCACCCCTTCTTATTTGTTCTCCAGCATGTGTGCTTGTGTGTGTGTGTGTGTGTGTGTGTGTGTGTGTGTGTGTGTGTAGACAAATGTCTTCTTTCCTCACAACGGAATCTTCCTAACATAAGCATACAATGTACAATGTCCATAATAAGACAGCTTGGTGTCAGTTAGGGACAATAAAAGCTTTAAGGGGCTTCAGAAATGGCTCAGTGCACAAGGGGCTCACACTCAAAGATTAAGCCCATTAAAAAACACTAATGTTAAAGGAAAGAGAGGAGAAGTTGAGGGATATCCCTAGTTGTCTGTCTAGTGACTGTGTCTCAGAAAATATGGTGGAGAAGGCTGGAGACACTGCTCAGTGCTTAGGGACACTGGAGGAACTCTTCAGTGGGTAGGAACACTGAAGAGATTGCTCATTGGTTAGGAACACTAGGGAAGCTGCTCACTGGTTAGGGACACCTACTACTCTTATAGAAGACTAGAGTTCAAATTCCCTCTGACCTCCTCCCCCCCCCCCCACACACACACAAATTAAATTTACAAAAGAAAGGAAGGAAGGGAGGGAAAAATAATGGTCCAGTTGGCCATCGTGTTATACAAATTTAATCCCAGCGATGCACCACTGTGAATTCAAGGCTAGCCTGGTCTACATTGTAAGTTACAGGACAGACCAAGCTACATAGTGAGGCCCTGCCTCTGAAAAAATCAAAACAAACAACAAAAAAAGTGAAGTGTATGTGTGTACCTACACACACTGGTACACACACACACACACACACACACACACACTTTTAAGAAATCCTCTTTCTCTGTGGCCACTCTTCTCATTTTATCCCAGAAGTCCCTGATTCAGAAAGAACTAAGACGGCCATGTCTAAGCTCCTGTTTATGATGAAAAATGAAGTCAGCCCCACCCCAATCTTTACCCAAAGCCTTTCATATTGCTGTTGACTCTCTTGGCTTCCCAGGGGTGGGCAGAAGCTTGCTGCCAGGAGGCAGCTGACTAACACTCAGGGCTCAGCAGCCTGCAAATCAATTCATCTCTTTTGCAAATTGCTAACCGGGTCTAATGAATTGGCCAGGCACAGAGGAAGTCCTGCGTGGCTCTGTGTCCTTAGCAGTGACAAGACTGTCCCTGAGCAAGGCTGAGACATCATGCCGGAGAACAAATCAATTAATATTTGGAAGGAACATCAAACTGTGCCCAGTAGACTTCAGGTTTGCACAGAAGAAACTTCTTTGAGGTCTAAACAGAAACGGATTCTTAGCAAGCAGTACGCTCAGGTTTCTACCAACTCTGAGACATGGGGAGGAAACCCTGAAAGAAGCAAGTGGGCAGCAGGAGAGGCCTGGGGTTTATGGGTTCGAGGACAGCATGTACCACACATCTCAGGGTCAGAGGACCCAGCTGGATGAGATGAGTTAGGAATTTCCTAATATGCTCCTGGCAGAGACTAATTAGCAAGCAATTTGGAGGGTTGCACTAATGTGTGTAAGAGGAGACCTAGGAGATAGTTCAGTGGTTACCACACAACCAGGACTGCAGTTCTAGCTTTGCACCCAAAATCCTACCTCTGAGAAGGCTGGTGGGCTGCCCAAGCCTTAGCCTCCTTTATGGTATGGCAACATTCTTGGGGGAAACACCCATGGGACTCTGGCTACAGTGTATTTACCCCCCCCCCAAAAAATACTTGTTTAGGGCACTCCAGATCAGTCTTCCTCTTGATGAAGTGGTAAGCAGTTTCTGTTTAAAATAAGTGTAAGGGATTCTGGTTTTTGTTGTTGTTGTTGTCGGTTTGTTTGTTTTTGAGTGCTCTTGAAAGAAAACAAATCAGTAATACTTAGAGCACAGTGGATGCAACCATGGTTTTTGGTTTGGTTTAGTTTGGTTTTTTTTTTAGGATTTTCTTGTTGGGATTTGGTGGTGGTAGTGGGTCTTGTCTGTTAGTTTTTCTCTTTCTCTTTGTTTTGTTCTTTGGTTTTTGGCTTTAGTTTGTTGGGTTTTGCGTTTTGTTTTGTTACTTTTTGAGACAATGTCTTACTCCACCGACCAAACTCGTAATGATCCCCCTACCACAGCGTCCCGGGGCTGGGATTATGGTCCAAGCCTTCTTCTAGCCCTAGGCACACATGAAGGGTGTGAATGGAGGAAAGCCCACAAATATGCTGGTCATCACAGACTCCTCATATGAGAGACTGCATATAGGTTGCTAGACTCACACCTCCCGTTGCTCTATTCACACGAGGACAAAGTCATTCCTCCGAGTTTGTTCAGAAGCACAGATGCAGATGCGCCTTCTAGACTGGAGAGGCTCCTTCAGAAGCTTAGTTCTGAGAGAAGTTTCTAAAGCCTCCCTTCAGAGTGCAGCGAGAACATCTGCATGTTTACTGCTGTGAGCCATACTGACTGCCGGAAACTGCAGACCTTAAACCCAATGTACTCCTTACCATTCTATAAAACATCTACTTCAATCAGTGACTTTGGATGTGTCATTGGGCACAGGGCCACACTGGGGTCCTCTTCAGTGTTCCAATTTTAGTCTGTGTACAGAGAGGAGCGGTGGGCCTTCCAATCACCCAGAGAAAACCCAAATAATTAACCTCCATTACATCAATGTTCTCCCTTTGCTTCCGCAAAACTCGTTTCTAAGGAAATGTATAAGAGCACACTTTCTGCCACAGAATGTTCTAATGTACCCCAGCCCCAGCTCTGAGTAAACAGGACAGGGCTCACTTAATGGAAAAGGCCCTTTTACCACAAGGAATCTCAGTAATAATAATAATCAAAGCGGATATGTCATCCGTTTGGGAGATGTGCACAGAAACACAGCAACAGGACCAAGCTAATTACCAGATTCTTTCTGCAGCCCTGGGTCAATAGCTGTGACATTAGGCGAATGGTAATGAGGCTGGAAGTGGCTCCGTTTCCAGCTCCCCGAGAAGAGAATGTCCCATTGGAAACATAAACACATCCCAGAGATGTGGCACCCATCTCCACCTCTCCCCCATTATGTTCTGAAAGAGAGGGTGCAGCATTTCCAAACATACACGCACCATGTCACAGGACATGCTGCCTCAGCAGCCTTGCTCAGCCCTTGGTTTGCACAGACTTATGAAGTTTTCAGTTGCTTTTTTCTAACAGACAACAGTGAGCTGCCCCAGGTGCATGCTGGGAATCCAACTCAGGTCCTCTGTAAGAGCAGTCTATCATCTTAAATGTTGAGCATCTCCCCCCCCCCTTCAGTTGCCTTTCCTAATGGAAATAGGAGACTGTGTGTGTGTGTGTGTGTGTGTGTGTGTGTGTGTGTGTGTGTGTAAACTGTACCTGAAATGCTTCTATTCTCTTCTCAAGTGAGACCCTGACTTTGGAAACACAGTGGAAAAATCACATTCAGACCAAGGCTTCTCCCATGTCCTTGAAAGGTCAGTCTTGAGCTAGCTGGCTTCAGCTGGCTCAAGCTGGCACTTGGTGAAAAATTGCCTTCTTGTCCCCAAGCTGGTGAGAGAAGGCTCAGGTGTTCAAGGTAAAGGCTAAACCCCATCACATATGCATGTAAATGACGTCGGGACACCTGTGTCTCAACCCTCCCCTGTCCTGGGAAGACTGCAACTCTGTCATCTCCTCTAATCCCCATCACAACGAACCAATCCATTCCGATGTCAGGCCTTTCGGAGGCTTAGTGCTAAACCAGGAGGCCCACGCCTTGAAGAGAAGCAGGGACACCTGAGACCTTCTCACACCCTGTCTTCTGTGGGTGGATTTACTGCTTATCTTCAGGGTGACCTGGGTGGGTAGATGGCAGGATAGCCTTTCCCCTCCTCTTAGCTTGTCCGCCAACACACTGTCAGAGGACATTTCTGCTTTGAGTTTTATACACAAATCATACCTAAGAATAGATTTTTTTTCAGAATCTTTAATTACAATTTTCATCATGAATAATTTTCTTTCTTGCCTTAGGGCACCCTTCAAGACCCTGGTCCTCACTACAGTGTAGGAAAAGACTGAGGTGGAGGAAAGGAAAGGAACATTTGTAGGTTTGCACTAGCTACCTTCATCTCCCTAGAGTTTTCATCTGTTAAAAAACAAAAAAAAAAAAAAAAAAAAAAACCAAAAAAAAAAAAAAAAAAAAAAAAACGAGGTAACAGCGATGTGTCCAAAGATTGGTGATTATGGGTCTGTGAAATTGAATTTTGCTGGTCTTCCACTGCTGCCCAAACTAGACACCTGCTGTCTGTGTTCTTCCATGGTTGATACAACTTGAAAGCACAATGAGAAAACAAATGTCCAAGCCTGTGCTTGGCCTTATTCAATCTTACTTACATGTTATTTGTTTGTTTATCAGAGGCAGGATCTCCTGTGTCCCAGGCTGGACTCAAACTGGAGCCAAGGGAATCTTGAATCCTGATCCTAAGCCTTGATTCTACTGCCTTCGCCTCTGCACACTGGGATTCCTGGTACATGCCACTATGTCTGGGTTGACTTCATCTGTCTGTCTGTCTGTCTATCTGTCTGTCTGTCTGTCTGTCTGTGCAATCTATTGTTATTATGCTGCAGATCCGATCTAGGGTCTTGCTCTACCATTGAACTACTGGAAACTGGCTTCTGACTAAACTGTTGGATGAAGTTCAGCAGAAAGCAATGAGACCTTTTTGGGCGTTTGTTCAGTGGACATAGAACTTACCACAGCATTGGGCACCTGAAGGCAGAGCCTGCTGGCACAGCCAACTCTGAAATCATATAGTTCCTGAGAAGGCACCTAAGATTCACTAACAAACAATGGGGACCAAGATCTCACTGGATGCAGAGAGAATAACTTTCAGAGTTTGTCTTGAAAAGCTAAGATGATGGGGGTGCAGCGATAAGAATGGAGCTATTATTAGAGGTTATGATGCCAGACTTGCACTAACTCGGAATATCGATAAAAGCCAATTAGGTATTGATGAATATGGAGTGTGTTTGACACATAACTACTAGGTACCCAAGAACCTACCCTCACTTTCAATTGACTTCCACACCAAGTCTCCCTAGAATAACTTTTTTTTTGTTCTTTTCCTTCATAAACACATTGCAAGGCTCCATCAATTTCTTCAAGGGGCGTCTCTTAAGCCCAAGACCCCTGAGTCTCTCTTCCCATTGTAATCCTGGTTGGATTTCTCCGGTTCGTTTTTCACCTGCCCTGACTCCCCCCATGAGTGTGAATGAAGTGGGCTTCCCATGGTCACTTCCATCAGTTCCACGACCTTCAACATCCTGCCTGTAATTTTCACTTAACAGCCAATTCACAGCTGTCCCCTTTCTCACAGGGAATACGTGTCAAAACCCACCACAGGTGACCGGGACTTCAGACCAAAGCCCAAAGCGGACTCTATTTACCTGAACACCGCTGCTCACAATCACAGTTCATTTATAAACTAGACCCACAAAGAGATTAACTAGAAATAAAGTTGAATATTTATAGCAATGATGTTATAAAAGTGTCTTGGAACTTGTAAACTTTGTTTCTAGAAGTTTCCATGTAATGTTTCTACCAGACTAGGTTAACTGAAACAGCAAAAGGTACAGGAGCAGAGAAGGGGAGTCTACAGTGAAACTGTTCTGAAGGGCATGTTCAAGTCTGGGATGAAGACAAAGGGGAGAGGCAGGCAGTCAGCGATGAGAAGAAATGGGAGGCCAGCATAAAAAAGTAGAGAAGCAGAGGAAAGGAGGTGAAGGAGGAAGGGGGATGGGGCTAGCATTCTGCTTGTTAGAGGGGCTTGGGGAGGATCCCCTGTTCCCAGCTAGGCAACCACTTTCATGTTTGGGGCTCCCCAACCATCTGGTGGCACCCCAGCCATCTGGATTATAAGGCAGACATCTGCTTTCTTGGTATACTCAGAAATTTGCTACTTAAAAACCAGTACTTACAATAAAGTAGTTTAAGTTTGCAAGATTAAATCTACAGAATTGCTTTCTATTACATACACAGACATAGACACATACATGCACACACACACATACACACACACACACACACACGTGAACATATTCTGTATTGGGAGGTCTGAAAAGTCTTCATATGTACATAGAAAGTTCTAGATCCCTCCTTCATTTGCTGAAAAGTTGGCTGAGATACTATTGGGTTTAGATTTAAGGAAAAAACCTCTGTTCTCTCTGTTCTTAGGAATACTTCACTCTGTAATCAGTGTAGAATCTTGTGACTTGGGTCTCTATCCTTTGTAACTTCCTTTGCCTTCTGCTTACAGACAGCTTAATCACCACACCATCTGTTAATCTGAATGATTAGCTCTGAGCTGTTGGAATGGTTTAGAGAGAAAACAAACATCTTTAAAAATATTTTTTTTAAAAAAAACATCCTCTCACTCTGTGTCATTCCAAGTTATTGACAGCAAGAGTCTCCAAGAAAACAAAACAAAACAAAACAACAACAAATGTTAGATCTAACTTGTTCTTGGAAAGGTGTGTTCTTGACCAACATTTAGAAAAGCCAGTTCCATAGGATACTCCAGAGCCAGAATCCACTGTTTTTCTACCTTAGAATAGGCAAATCTCCCAACCCAAAATGATGGGAATTCTCAATTCCATCATTTAATTCCATTACATTTCACCAACTACAGCCTCCTGCACCACCCTTAACAAGGTGGCACATTCTGATCTACCCTGGGTTACAGCTCCTCCTCCCTCACCTCCAAAAAGCCACACACCCACAGGTACACACGGGTACTCCCACTCACATGTATACACAGTACAGGCCCACACAGTCACAGGTACACACAGTCACAGGTACACACAGTCACAGGTACACAACAGTAATAGTACACACAGTCACAGGTACACAACAGTCACAAGTACACAACAGTCACAAGTACACACAGTCACAAGTTCACACAGTCACAGGTATACATGATTACAGGTATTCCCAGCCACAAATTCTACATAGTCACAATACTCACAGTTGGCAAGTACTCACACAGCACAGTGGCACACATAGTAACAGGCATATCATCAAGGCATCCTTACCCCTGGGGACCAGCTCAGATGTCTCGCTAGCATCCACCCTTTCAAAGGACACCTGACACAGTTATTTATTAATGGTAGACCACCAGAGTCCAGCCTGACTTCCTTTGAAGTTGGAGCATTTTGTCTTTGACACCCTTCACTTACTGATGAGCAACGGTAATGAAACCCCTTGACCCCTGGTTTCCAAGCAGTGTTTATTTTGACATGCTTTCCCACCCCTCAACTCAGGTGTCCATCATACTTTGTCAACCCCAGCTTGCTGATTTGCCCTACCATCATTTCTGAGGTCCCCCTCTGACACTTCAATAAAAACACACAGTGATTAATTTTTCCTAGGCCACTGTGTGGACCTCTCCCTGAAGGTTCATACCTGCCCTGCAGTGCCCATGCTCCCAGCTCTGACTAATTGCAGGGACAGGAAGCCTTTAAAAATGGGCACTAGGAACCCTGGACTTGGCTCATCTTGCTCCTCAAATATCAGACAAGAGAGATTAGACATCTGAGAGCCCCGCAGGCTGTTCAGGGTACTATACCTACATGGGGTGCAAGCCCGGAGCTGGGTTCCCGGAGGGAAATTAACTTAGTGCTATCCATCTTTGGATTCTGTTTCTGTGGAGACCTGCTCTTATTCATTAGCTCGAACCTTTGCTCCTGGGAGTGTGACAAAGCCATGGAAGGCTACTGTTGAATTTGGACCGTACAGAGTGGATTATCTCCAAGGGAAGGGAGATGGAGGGGATGTCTGAGGCCTCTCGGACATCCTGCTATGTGAATTCAGAGCCTCCCTCCAGCCTGAGAGAAGTTTTTGGATTGATAAAAGGCAGAGTTAGTGGGTTTCTAAGACGACTCTGTGTTCCCAAGACCCCTGTGTCTCTATGATTAAGCCAGTGCCCATGAGCAGGACCAGGGCTGCACAGGTAACCCTGGAGAGAACCAGAGAGTAGATGTACTTTTCTTTGGCCTACATGGTCCATGGCCTGGGCCACTGGGTAAGGCTAGGCACACTCTAAGGGAATGTGGAGCTGAATGTCTGCATTGCCCACAAAGCCAATGAAAGGCCTTACCCAGCTCCCTGAACTGGTCCCCCAGTCTTCTCCTTAAAGGGACACTGAAAGGTCTCATGCAGTCTGAGAATCCCAGAGTGTTACAGAGCCTACTGCTTAGAGTAGGTAGGGATGGAGAATCTCTCTCTCTCTCTCTCTCTCTCTCTCTCTCTCTCTGTGTGTGTGTGTGTGTGTGAGTGTGTGTGTGTAAAGAGACACGGTCTCTCACTGAACCTGTTCTTCATTGGTTTGGCCACACTGGCTATTCAGAGAAGCCTAGAGAGTCTCCTGTCCCCTCCTCCCCAGTGATGAGATCACGAGACAGCACACCTGGCTTTTCATTCAGGTATCAGGGACTGATGAACTCAGGCCTACACCCTTCCCCAGCAAGCAGTTTACCCAGTGAGCCACCTCCCAGCCCTAGGATTCTGTTCTTTTATGGCTTAGGCTAACTGCAATGCTCTACCCAATGTGTTTTCCATCCAGGAAATCCCAGGCAACAAGCCTGTTTACGCACCTGACGTCTGCACACACCCTGCCCTCTTGTCATTCAGAAAGGCGTGTACACCCCTTATGTGGGATTGGATGGGAGTGACTTATGAAGGCTGAAGAGCGGCTTCCCAACTGTTGGGATCTGTGAAAATGATGTTGGTAGAGTCCACAGAACAAATCGATGCATGATTCTTAAGGTGAGAGGACCCCAGGTTTAGTGAGGTCTCTAAATCCAGTGACGACTGGCCATGTAAGAAAAGAGCTGAGTGGGAAACTGCAGGCAATAAGCTCCTGTGATGTGCCCCAGGGATGCCTGGGAGAACTGTACGGAGATAAGAAGCACCAGCTTGTGATGATGCTGGAAGGGGACAGCAAGACAACTTTCTTACATCCAGCAAGCATGCAGGTGATGATGTGTCCTTTGCTGGACAGTCCCACATGGCAGCTCCTACATTCTACCCACCTCTGCTGCATCTCCATCCTGGTCATTTTCCTCCCTGTGCTCAACACCCAGCCAGAAAGAAAACCACAACTACCTTTCCATTAAGAAGCCCTGGTCTCCAAAGAGATCCTCCTCCCAAGACTCATGAGAGTAGCCTCATATTCCTATAGCAAGGGCTCTAGTCACCATGGGTCTCTCCTTCACTCGGCACTCTGTGTGTGTGTCACTGTCACACACGTGTGTGTATTAGCAATCAATATCACTGGTTGTTTTGGATGCTGTAAGTAAGTTGGGTAAGGCTATACCCAGAAGCTACTGTGATCTAATACTGAGCATTTGGGTCTATAGGCCAGAGCTTATGTGTCTTAGCTTTCCAGTCAAAATCCTCCATGTAGAAGTGAGCAGGTCACCTATTCCATTCTCAGTATGGCTTGGTCAAAGACAACAAGGAGCCAGCCAACCTGTCTTTCCTACTTTCTTGGTCCCTCCTACCTGTAGGACACAGAGCCTAGGCCTATGACTTGGCTGGTGTAAGCTCCCAATACAGCTGGATTCACCATTAAGCTGTTGAAAAGAGAGCCGGAGACCTCCATCCTGGGGACAACTGGCGGAATCCAACTGCTCTCATTTATTTCTGCTGTGACCATTGGCAACCTCTTGCCTATGGAAAGACAGGACCATCAGCTCCCAGACAGCTCAGCAGCAGAGTCCAACAGCCATGTTACTGGAACTCCCTGCCACATAAAGGAAAACCCTAGAACCAAACACTCATGGAGCTATGTAAAGATGAAGCACATAGAGACAAAGAATGAAGAACCAGACAGCAGAGACCATGGTTCCCACGTGAGGACCTTTCTATGTGGTGCCCCTTGTGCCTCTAGTTTCTCACCTTGCAGTGCTCTGAGGTCTGGAGTCCTAACAGTAGACTGCAAGTTGAAGAGGCTCTCAGGGAATGGGAAGAGGCTTGCCCTAGAGTCTAGAAAGCACAGAGATGCCATCCATACTGTCCTATGAAGGCCCACTGAGAAGGTATAGCCTCACAGGAAGCTCTGACCATTGTACAGAAGGAAGCCTGTGTTCTTATGTACAGGCAAAACTGTATTTATCAATGTTATGTCCTCCACAAAGGGCATCGTAGAGCTTAGTAGATGATTTCACTGAATAAGGAACAAAGAGATGTAGACAAAGGTGAGAGCCATGCACCACAGATAGAGTAGAGCTGAACTCCTACATCCTTCTGCACCCCAGCCTTTCTGCCTCCTGGATCTAGACCCTTCAGATACCTTACCCAGAGCAGTATTTTCCCTTCCCTAGCTGGCCATCCAACAGTAGGAGTGAGTACCTTCCTACATTGGTTTGATTCTGAGTATCAAGCACTACACACCAATCTCCCTCTCTACATGGAGAGAAGACTTTGGGGACTGGGGACAGGGGTGGAGCAAGTGCCATTTACCTGTAGGGGGTGCTGGAGCTACACAGAGGAGGAGTAATTGCCCCACTGTGGTCCCTAAAAATCAAAACTGGGGCACCAGACAAAGGCTCTAGTCAGCCCTTGAACCAATCAGTTAACAACCAGACAGAAAGGGTTGGTAATTCAGATGTGCTTGGCTGGATGGGCTCCACAAAGATGGCTCCATTCTTCCCAATCAACCCTCTTCAAGGCCGGAGTCACCACTGCTGCGTGTAAGGGGGCAGACATATTGATCCAGAGAAGTCCTCTGACTTGTCCTAGTTGCTCAGGGACAGGGTTTAAGATGCCCCTATTCCAGGAAGTAGCTTTCATAAGTCTATATCCCATTTCCCTCTGGGCCATGGTCTGATTGTTGCCCAGGTAAGCATTAGAAACGTGCCTTTCACAGAACCATAGTATTTGTCATGGGCTGTGATACTCCCCTACTGCCTCCACCCACCTCCCAAAGCTTTACAATGATGGGACTGTGCAAAAAACTGAGCATACTTCCTGTCCAGAGATGGGGGAGGTAGAGGCACCAGTCCTGATGCACACATTCCCAGAGGGAATCTGTAGCTGTTTAAGGCCTGGCTCTTGTAGCCAAGGCCTGGGACATGTTGGCATCTTGATTTTTTTTTCTTTTTCTTTCTTTAAAGATTTATTTATTACATATAAGTACACTGTAGCTGTCTTCAGACACACCAGAAGAGGGCATTTGATCTCATTACAGATGATTGTGAGTCACCATGTGGTTGCTGGGAATTTAACTCAGAACCTCTGGAAGAGTAGTTAGTTCTCTTAAATGCTGAGCCATCTCTCCAGCTCCGCATCTTGATTTCTTATGTCCCGCCATTTCCCACAGATCAGGGCTGGTTGTCTCACAGATTAAAAACCTCATCGTGGTCCTTGATTCATTTTGCCATTCTGGATTTGCCTTGCCCATCTACTGGTTTCCCTACTTAAATGCTAGGAACCCATGAGTTTGTACACTTAGTCTGGATTCACCACCAAGGAAAATGTTACCTGCCACTTCTGCCGAGCTCTTCCCATGGGTCCCCTGTGGCTCTAACCCCTCAAGTCGGTGAGGAAGACAGCTTCTTCTCGGCAACCAGGGTGGCTTGCACAGTCGTTTGGCTCTCTGCCAGAAACTCCCTTCACACCTGTGGGGCAGAGCAATGCATCTGTAATCATTGTGTGGAAGGGAATGTGCCAGCGAAGAGGCTCTGGGAATGACTGGGAAACTCGGAGCTGGACAGGGAGTGGTCTCATGGAGCCCAATCTGGCCTTGAACTTCCTCCATAGCTGAGGATGATTCTGATCCTCCTGATTCAGGCTCACAATATTTTATTGACAGGCAGGTATAGCTCTAAGGAGACCAGCCATTTTGTCTAGCACCCACATTTTAGGGAAAAGTAAGTTGAGATGAAAGTTCGCTGACACATGCCTTAAGCTCATTTGAAAGCTCTTTGCAAATCCTTAGATGAGCCGCCCTCTTGTACAGGTTTTGACTTCCCAGCTCTCGACTCCAATGGTGTTCCACAGAACCTTCTTGAGAAGAAGCAATATGCTTAGCATTCTTCCCGCCTAGTTGTTTGAGTTTCCTCCAAGACCCAACCACAGTACCATGCCACCAGGGTCTACTGCAGAATTTTAAGCCAGGGCTGAAGAATGCACTAGCCATGAGACAGGGGGTTTTCACCCTTCTCCACTGGGTGTCTACATTCGAAAGCAACTTGCCTTCCCAGCCTGGAGCAGGGGCTGTCATCCTCTGGGGTGGGGGTGGAAGGACTAACTCCTTTCCTGAAGCCTTGGTCCCATTTGTCAAGACCACAGGATCCCTGAAGAGCTACCAGGGGACTGGAGCTTCTGCTGAATGATTTTAAAGCACACAAAGAAAGGGAGGTGGGACCTGGGGGGACGCACAGCCAGTGAGTGTGAAGGCTCACCTTTGTCCCCAAGACCACTGGCAACTGCAGCTGGCTTGCAGGCTTTACAAATGGCACATAACCTGTACCTTGGAGACTCCATTCAATCAAAGTGGCCAGGGGGTCTGTCAGGACAGTTCCTGGCCCTCCAGGCAGTCTTACCAAAGTGGCATCTGGACCCTGTCACACTTGAGGAGAACCTATATAGATGCTGGTGCCATCTTTGAAGAGATGCTTTGTTTAGCTGTGGGCCGGGGAGGCCCCCGTCTCTCTGATGCTTTCAGAGAATTAGCCTGATTGGGCAGTTTCTCATCTGCTGCCATTCAGGGAACCCTAAGGCATGCCAGATGCTGCGAATTATCATCTAAGAGTTCTCCCTAGGGTTACCCATCTCTGCCCCTGCTGAGGGGGACACACCGTCTGGGCCAGTGGGGGCTTGACTTGCTTGTGTATACATGAGAAACTTTCCACCTCACCTCCACTCCCTTGTGGCTGACTGGCTGGTATGGGGTGCCGTGGTTCAGACATACTTATCTCTAAGTAGGACCATCTGTATGGTACAAGTCCCACTTCAGAAACCCTACAGACCCAGGCTGAAGCCAGACTCTTTAAGTGTCTCTACGCCCCTTTCCCTGACTTCAGCTGCCTCTCATGGCCTCCTCCTAAGAGCTCACTTATAACCCAAGCCCCACTTTCTAAAGAACCCAACAGAGGTTGATGTGGGTGTCGCCTCTCGGAATGCTTGCTTTGATGTGAAGGACCTTGAGTGTACACATGGCCCTAAGTACATGTCTACTTAGTACGTGATGCAAGGCCTGTTCCCTCTCTCCCTTTCAGCTTACTCCAGGCTGAGTTTAAGATCAACTTAGTTTTCTAAGTTCACATCTAATCTATGACACTGAGCTGATTCATTTCTCCCCTTCATACTTTTAAAAAGCCCCTGAAGTTTTGGATTGTGAACTGGACCACAGCCTCTTTTCTGCTTCCTCTGGGTCCTCGCCATGAGTTTCAGCATATCTGTGCTCCTTGGACTTATGGAGACCAGTGAGCATTTCTTGCCCAGGTCAGTGCAGCAAGGATCCCTGAAGACTGGTAGGTTAAGATCCTGATCATGTGGCCTTCAGTGGAGGCTCTTGGTTCACACGGGAGATAGAAGGGCTGAGGTTTCTGTCACGAGTCTTGACGTGTTGAAGTGTATTAACCCTGCTGTTGCTCTGCAATATTGATGTAATGAGATCTCAGGAGAGACCTGGCAAGTAGGTGGACAGGCCAGCTTCATACAAGCTCCTCCAAGGGAGAGCTCAGCCCTGCTGCTTCTCCTAGCTTCTCTCGTGGCCCTAAGGACATGTCAAAGCAGAGAGAAGCTGAGAGGTATCTGTGACCATGCTCAAAACTCTGGCTCTGAGGCCAATCAGTCACAGGCTCTCAGCCATGTGTGGGAGGCATAGACAGCAAAGGCCACCTGAACTCAGAAGTCAGGCCCATTGTCCACCTATCTGTGAACCTCACCCCACAGACTTCTCTGAGTAAATCACATCTTGACTGAAGACAGGAAGAGCAAATGCATACATTTGTGATGTATAGACCCTTGTGATGAATAGAATCCTGTCCTCGGGGCCAAATGTGTCCTTTAGGACTCAGACACACACACACACACACACACACACACACACAGTGCCTATAATCCCCACTTCCTTAGAGCTGGCTATATTGGCATTTGCTAGAAACTTCCTCAGACAAGTCTCTGAGCATGTCATGCTTGTACACAGGCACAAATTAATCAGCAAAACCCAATTCCATGGTCCATTGCTTGCTGTGGGCCTGGCACAGATGTATTCCGAGAACTTTGTGAATCTTTGGGCCTCAAGTTAACATCTAAGTAATTAGGCATGCAAGCATGACGCTTCGATGAATTTCCATTTTCGCTCTCGAAATGGATCCCGGGTTTTTGACTCCCTCTCCTTTAACATGAGCGGTGTCATTAGTGAGGTAATGTTGGAATAGAGAGAGGGAGAGAGAAATGAAACCAAACGGAAAGGCCCTGAAATGAACTTCGAATGTAAATGGGACCCAAACACAGCAAACAGCCAAGGGATCTTTGATTTTTATGTAAATTCTACACTATGTTTTAAAACTTTCCAATAAGATAAAAATCTCTATGTGTGAAAAATGTATGGATAATATAATAGCATATCTGTAGCTTCAAAAACACTAAGTCATAACTAGTTGATACAACAAATTAAGAAAAATCACATTTGGTTTATGCCCCCTGGTTGCCTAAATCACAAAAATCAAACCAAATCCTTCCCATACATATGGCAGTGTATTTATGTGTTTTAGAAAAGTATCAGAGGAAGTCTTTACATGCTCATGATATTGGGAAGTTAGGGAAGGTATCTTTAACATGACCATCACTGGGTAACTACAAAAAAAAAGATAGCCTTATAGACACATGGAAATGTACAACTTCTCACACACCATCCCAGCTCTTAGGAGCTCCATCAAAAGTCTGAGATTGGCTTAACCAAATAAGCAGAACCAGAATTTTAAAACATTAGGAATAAAAGCAACTTCTTAAAAATAAGGCACAACAAATTAAATGTGAACCTAGTCTCCTGAGTTCTGAGCCCTGACCTAACTCTCTGGTCCCAAGGTCCTCCTTTTACAAAAACCAACTGCAACTTTAAGTTAGTTGTTCTTAAAAGTTAAATAGATTTAAATGTATTGATAGTCTGATTGGAAGGTACAAAACAGTTAAAATACAAAAGAAAGAAAACCTGGGTAGGTAATCTGTTTTCATCTCAATGGTTTCTATAGACCCCGTGATTTTTGGATATGTCCCCTAGCTTGATGGGACAGGACCTTAATGGATTTCAAGGGGGCAATTCCTATTGGCCCCTTCATGCCATGCATTCACCACTCCTGAGAAATGAGTGCCCACAGGGAATAGGGAGAAATCCTTCATAAACAGAAGAGACCTTCCCTGATTCCTGTGGGCTGAGACCAGGAAAACCTTAAAACATCAAGAGCTTCACTTAGACTAGAGCCTGGCCGGGTTCACAGAAGCAAAACAAGTACTCTCCACTGCACCCTAAGAGGGGTGCTTTCAACCCAGGTCTCAGTGTTCCCATACCATGAACATAAGGAAGTCAGTTACTGTGAGACTTAATATGTAAACAGAGGCAGACCGGGGACTTTAACTGCTGGGATAGTCAAGAGCAGTTTCAAAAACTGAAGTGCAGTTTCAAAAGGATTGGGGGCCTGGAGAGATTGCTAAGTCAGCAAGGTATTTGCCATGCTAACACCGTGCTGCTCTAGATACTCAGCATGAGCACAAAAGCCAGGCAAAGTGACTGTGAGAGTGTGTTACCCCATGCCGGCTGACACACTGGCAGTTCAGGCAGGAAGAATGCCTGATCTGTCCTGGCCAGACAGCCGAGTTGAATTCACAAGCTCCAGGTTCAGTAAGACTCCCCACTTCAGAGGATAAGGTGGAAAGATTCTGTATGTATGAACTTCTTGGAGATAAAACACAATGTCCATGAATAACTACATTTGAAAAAAAAATCAGTGGCTTTAAGATCGCTCTCTCAATGGATAAAGATGTTGCCACTAAGCCTGAGAATCAAAGTTCCATCCCCAGGACACACACAGTGGAAGGAGAGACCTTACACACTGTTTTCTGACCTCAACAGACACAGAATGTACAAACAAATAAATGTAATATAACTGTTTAAAAGGTCAGGATGTCAATGAACAAGAGACCACTGTGGGAAGCTACAGGTGGAGATGAGGGGTGATTCATTTGACTTACAATCTGGACGTTGTGTGGACTGGTGGACATTGTGTGATGAAGTCACTCCCTAGAGCGGAGTGGGATGAGATGTCCACCCAAGGCTTCCTTCTGCTTACCAGGGACTTTTCGACAATCCCTGCTCCTTCTCTCACCTGACTTTCCCTTAAAATCTTATCAAAAGTTCCTCTTCACCACCTTGTCTTTCCAATCCATCTCCATCTATTCTGACAGAAGTACCACACTGTTTTGAATTCACCAGCTTTATTAAAAAAAAAAAAAAAAAAAAAAAAAACTCTTGGGTTAAGGTGTTATAATCAAAATGCTATTTGTATCAAAATAAACAAATTGCCCATGTCAGGACAAGCAGATGGCCATCAGCAAAACTCTGAGCTTTTATCCATAACCCATACCACAGAGAAAAGTGAAGTGAAGATTCAGCCCAGGCTTAAGTGTGGAGCCTAAGGTACAGAGTGGTGGGGAAAGTGTATAATATGGTCAGAAAGAAACTTTGGAGATCTTACACTGAGAGCAAGCACAGCAAAAGGGGAAAGGAAGAAAATGTATTTCTCAAAGTTGAAGACATAAGGGAAATAAAACCTGCAAATTTGAGATGTAGGACAGTGGTAGAGCTTGACATTTGTATGGGTTTAGTCCCAAGAACCCAAATAAAGAATAAGGGAACTATTTGGACCAGGCATTGTAGCACATACCCATAGTCTCACATTCAGAAAACACTTGTCTCAAAAAAAAAATAAAAAATATTTAGGTAGTCATGTTGGTGAGAATCTATGGGCTTACCTTCAAAAACTATCACCAATGTAGCTACCTAAACATGAGCTGAGTCCCAGACAGCCACAGGCATACAACTCGACCAAAAAGAGATAAAGTGTTCATGCACACAACATAAATGTAGTGGTCACCTTTAACTGGCAACTCAATACAGCATAAAACAACCTAGGAAGAGAATCACAATGAGGAACTAATCAGGCCAGGCTGGCCAGAGACTTTGTCTGTGAGGGGTTGTCTTACGTTAATTGATGTGAGAACACCCAGCCCAGAGTGGACATCACTTCCTGGTGTTGACTCCGGGGGCATGTAAGAATGAAAAACTCAAACTAAACACAAGCAAGCAAGTGAAGGAAGAAGCATGCATTCATTCTCTCTCTGCTCTTGACTGTAGGTGTCAAGTGACAGTCATGTGACAGCTGCTTCTAGCTACTGTAGACTTGACATCCCTGCTATGAGGAACCATAACTTAGGACTGTGAATTGAAATAAATTCTTTCTCCCATAAGCTTACTTCTGGCATTTTATTTGTACTATGTTTTACTTTGGCAACAGAAATTAAACCCAATAAAGCAATGAGTCTGAGAATAATCAAGGTGTCTGGGAAAGCTAACCTCAGAGAAGAGTAACTCCTACACAAAGACAATGAGTTTGTTTCTCTCTTAGTCTAGAAGAAACAATTAAATCTATACTGACAGAAAGCACATTAAAGATTCACTGGGAACAGGAGAGGCAAAGTGAACAGAAGAGAGGAGTATCAGAGATGTGGTGAAAACTTTCTTCTATTGGTGTACTACATATTTATGTCAATTAAATTATATGTCTTAAAGATATGAAATTTATTAAAACTCAGTTATATATCAATAAAGCTTTAACAAAGAAGTGACTTAATGAACTAAGAAAATTAGTAAAATTTTAAGGATACCACTGAACAATGCATCCACATTGTGTACCCATACAGACACAAATGTTATTAAAGGTAGAAGACATGCAAGTCAGGCCTGGTGGTACATTCAGTGAGACCACATTCAGGAGGCTGAGGCAGGAGAATCATCAGTGCAGGCCAGCTTGGTGATTGTTGAACAAACATGAAGACCTGAGATGAACAAATCCCTGAGCTATAATCTCAGAACCCACATACAAAACCAAAGAACAAACAGAAATGTTAACATGCACTTGTAATGCAAGCACTGGGAAAGCACACAGGAGCAGATGCCTGAGTAAGGTACAGGCCAGTAAGAGATCCTGACTCAAAAATAAAGTGAAGCTGAGAACAGACCTGAAATATATCTCTGGCCTTCATATGCACTGGTACACATGTGAATGTTCATATATATGTACCACACACACAAGAACATACATACACATGAACATGCACATACACATTTGCACAAACACACACATATACACAGATGAGAAAGTCTAAGAAACATTAATTTTCTGTATTTAGAAAGAAAGGAGAGAGTGGGATGGAAATGGTACTTGAGAAATAATGGATGAGGATTCTAGATTGGTTACATAAAGGGTAACCTCTAACACATCATAGTAAAATGGTGAAGCACAAACACTAAAGGAACAGCTTTAACAGTAGCAGGACATAAAGACATTTCATAGACAGAGAAGTGGCTGACATCAAACTTCAACAAAACAGAAAGTAAAGATGATGGAAGAAGAGCCTTGATGCCCCAAGTGAAAAGGAGTGTTTAGCTAGAGCTTTGTAGCCATAAGAAATACTGCACGTCATCAGGATGAATGCAGCTATTTCAAACTGATGACAACCAGGGTAGGTTTTTTTTTCTTGCAGGAATCCTGAAGAGAATACCACTAGGACGATCCAAAATGCATCCAGAAATAAAAAATGAGGCAATTTCATAGGCCAAGATGAATAAGATGGCTTTAAAAACTAAATTCTAGACAGAAGAATGTATACTTCACTTTTAACAGGTAAAAAATCTATACTATCTAGACTCTCACAGGATCCTGTAAATTATATTCATCATTTAAAAGATTCAAAACAGTTAACATTAACAAGCATCAAAGAAGAGTGAACCTCATTCACAGAATGTAATACCTCACAGCAATGTCAGGAAGATGGATAGGTAGGTGAGTAGGTAGGTAACTGGACAGCTAGATATATGGATGGATGGATGGATAGATGGATGGATGGATGGATGGATGGATGGATGGATGGATGGATAAATACACAAGCTACTGCCCCAGTGCCATGCCTGCCTGCCTTCTGTCATGCTGCCTATCAAGATGGCAACGTACCCTAACTCTTTGGAATCATGAACCTCAAATTAAGTACTTTCTTTTATAAGTTGCCTTGGTCGTGGTGTTTTTTAGGCAATTGAAAAGTAACTCAGACAAGGCCCTTGCTCAGAGCTTTTTTGCTCCTCTGTGCCCAACTTCACATATTCAACTTTGAGAATCTTCTAGAGAGGTTCCCTAAAAAAGATGCCTGTTCTTGACTCCCAAAAAGTCAACTATTAAGATAAAGATCTTCAAATTTAATAGTCTGTGGGGGTATGTATGTAAGACAGCTGAAAAACAAAGTTGAAGATCCAATACTGAGAGAGGTAGGAACCAGGGTATTCACAAAGCACAGCTCCCACCTAACAGGGTGGTTACTACTACTCTCTGCCCAGTTTTGACCACCCAAGAAGACAAGTCTTGTGTCCTCACAACTTTTGATAGCTTGAAATGAATGGAAAATAAAGACACTTGTATGAAATCTGATTTTGATGATGTTGCTGTAATTTTTAGACAGACCCCTTGCTTGATACTCTTGGCACAAGAGCTGTTGCTGAGCTCTTAAGGCCTCCTAAAAGATGTCTCTGGCCTTACCTAGAAAATAGTTCTTTTAAATGTTTATAGCAGTATCACCAAGCCTTAAGATTGCTGAGAGACTATCTTTGCTTCTCTGGATTTAAAAAAATATTTTTTTTCTGCAAAAGATACACATAGCTTGCAAAAAAAAAAAAAAAAAAAAAAAAAAAAGGCTTAAAAGCAATAATTAACACATACTCTCACAGAACTTGATAGATGGATTTTCAACTTGATTAACTTGATTATCTCAAATATTTGCTGTGTTTTTTCTTAGAAATATACCAGTAAACAATTACATGGTTAGTGGGATCATGCTAGATGGGCAGTGGGTAGCAGAAGCAGATCTGGAGCCACAAAATTTAAGACCAATAGAATAGGAGATTCCCTCTAGAGCTGAGCTGCCATTTAATGCCACATTAAGTTCCTGGGGGTTTAACTAAGTAACTATATGCTGTTCCTAATACTAGACTAGCAGGGAAGGAGAAGAAGAAGCCAGGTATCTTACCTCTTGGAATGAGGCATCAGTTTTTTCTGCTTGGTGTTCTCACGAGATGTCTTCATCCTCTTACGCAACAGTTCTTTCTTCCACCGTGGTCTGGACACTTGGTCCTCAGCCCTCAGCCCTGGGACTGTTGGATAGGGAAGCTGAAAATACCAGGCATGTTGGCATTATGTCACTCAAAGCCCTCATGTTGGGGACCACCATGATGAGTTCTTTCTGGACAGAAAGGACCCTACCTATGGAAATCATTTCACCCAAATGTTGTGTTACCAAATGCCCTGAACCTGTTCAGTATTTTTACCAGGCCACATGGTTTTGTGCCACATGGAACATTCCAGAACCATGCCCAGGTAGACCTTTAGTGGAAATGCTGGACCTTTGATGTTAGTAGAGAATTAACCATCATCCATAGTCCCCCACCCTCAGGAATCCCTACAATTTGGAAGAAAAAGATTTAAACCAGTCCTTCAATCCCTACTCTCAGCCCCTGGGGGGAAGCAAGATTGTTTGTAAGTCTCAGGTGCCACCCTTGTCATTGTTTCAGAAGCCCAATTAAAGCTGAGGTCTCATTGCTACCTTTAGCCATCTCTTAACAGGACTAAGACTGGCTCCTGAGACCCTCAGAGTTAGGTGTGAATGGCTCTGGTGATTATAGTGGAGCAGTTTTTCTAGTGCCTTTGGGATGGTGAGTTTCTCCATTGAAGAGCCTATGTGTTCCCTCGTTTGCTCTGCTTTGATTTTCTGTCTGGAATTTACCCATCAGCATGAGTTTCTAGTTTCTGGAGAGGTGACTCAGAAGTTGAGAGCACTTGTTGCTTTTGCAAGGGGCCTAAATAGTCCCAGCACCAACATCAAGTGGCTCACAGCTGTCTTTAACTCCAGCTCAAGAGGAGTTGATGTCTGTTCTCTGAATCACATGGACATAATTCAAAATAAAATAAATGCTTTTGTTGTTGTTGTTGCTTCTGCTGTTTTTATTTATGTGTCTATTACCATGAATAAAATGAAATCTTATGTCTAATCGCAAATATCTTACCTGGATATGCTAGTAAAATATCTCTCTCTCTCTCTCTCTCTCTCTCTCTCTCTCTCTCTCTCTCTCTCTCTCTCTCTCTGTTTCTCTCTATGTGTCACTCTCTCTGTGTCTCTCTTTCTCTGTCTCTATGTCTGTTTCTCTCTGTGTGTCTCTCTGTCTGACTATCTCTCTGTATCTCTCCCCCCTCTGTGTGTGCGTGCATGTGTGCGTGCATGCGTGCGTGCGTGCGTGCGTGTGTGTGTGTGTGTGTGTGTGTGTGTGTGTGTGTACATGCATGTAAAGGATAGAGAACAATCTCCAGAGTGATTTCTCAGGAGCCATCAGCTTGTATTTTGAGCCAGGATCTCTCATTGTTCTGCGACTCACTGGTTAGGCTAATTTAAACCCCCAGAGACCATCTCCCCAGTGCTGGGATTAGAACACACTCTGCCATCATACTTGGCTTTTTAATTGTGGATTCTCAGGCCCTCATGGTTAAGTGGCAAGTACTTTACCAACTCAGCCATGACCCAGACCCTAGTACAATAGTTTTTTTTTTTTAACTATGTTATTTTTATGAATTTGATTAGTTTTGTTCATATCTGGGGCCTTTATTTTTCCCAGCGCATTTATGGCAGTACTAGTCTCTCTTGGGAACAGAGGACCACCGGGGGCAGAGGACCTCCTACTGGTGGTCCTAATGATATCCTCAGAGATAGACTCCTGAGCTCCTTTCTCTTCCCCGTTTTCTCCCTCCCTCTCTTTCTTCCTGTCTCATCCTCATGCTTGCCCAGGCCCCAGGCTGAGCTGGTGTTACCTCGGGTGCCTGTGTAGACCCTTCTCCTCCTCGGCTCATCTGGGTCCTTCCTCCACTGCTCTTGGGCAATGTTTTGTTACTGTCGCCCTGGAGGTTTCTATTAGGCAAGGATGAAGCCAAGTGTCCAGGAGCTGTCCTCTGCTGCTCTGCAGACAGGGGCAGGCTTTGACTCAAGCAACACCATGTGAGCTGGGGCTCAGCTTTAAGTGAGGGGAAGGAGCTTGGGGCCTCACAGCTCCTGGGGATTCCTAAGAAGTGTGACAAAGCTGGTTTATGCTGGTTCAGAGAAATATCCTGGTGTTTTGTGAAAGTTGTAAGGAAATAGTGTGCTTGAGAGGAAAAGCAGGCAGGCAGCTCTTCCTTGGTTTCTGAAGGAGGACCTTCTAGGGTATTCTTAGGAGGTATCCCCAGCTTCTGGGATGATGTCCAAGGGTTTAAAAGATTCCCATACATTCTACCAGTTGCTGGTGGGCTCTCTATGTAGAGGCAATGAGTGGTGTGAGTCTCACTCACTGCATCCTGGGCCACGTGAATGTCACAGGAGTGAGTAGACAGAATGGAGGCTTTCTCCTTCATGATGCTAGTACTGGGATCAGGAGAGCATCTAGCCACTGGGATGCTGTTGTTGGTCTTGTCTCTTCTCTCTCTTCCTATCTTTGCCTCTTCTTTTCCATCCCTTGACTTGGACCAATTAGGGTCCTCTGAGCTACTACCTGCCTTTCCTGGGCCTGAGTATGCTCCAGGTGGCTGGAGCATTCCCAGTTCTGATCCAACAAGAAGAGCCTGCTCTACAGGCTGAGTACTTGTAAACAGAGAGTCTGGGCTTTTTCTAGGACCTGGAGCAACCATGGATGAGGAGTTCTCTCCCTGGGGTAACCTGAGGTGGTACTTGGGAGCAAAGGAGCCGCCTGACTGAGTAGTAGGAACACCAGGATCCTGGGGCTGAGCAGGCAGCAGGGAATGAAGCCCAGGAGGACTAGGTACAGAAGGCATTGAGGAATCCTTGTCTCCTACCCCTGGCCATCTCAGGGCAACAGCAGAAGCAGCTGAGGAGACATCTGGGGGCTCTGGGACTGTGGTCACATGCTGAATACTCTTATTTGAGTAAGCTAGCACCTCCCCAGGGTCACTGTCCTTTTTTTGGGATGGCTGAGGGTCAGCCTGCACAGAGCTTTCTGAGGTCTCAGCTTCTAGAGGCCCTGGCTGCTCCTGGTGGTCCAGCCCCTCTACCTTCAGTCTCTTCCTCTCTGAAGGTAACTTGTCTTCTGCAAGCTGTGGAGTCACAGACATACCACTGGACTGTCGGAGGACAGTTTGGACCCCAGGGCTGGTTTCAGCACTGGGGTCTGGTGAAGCTGTCTCAGGAGCTTCTAAGTCTCCTCTTTGACAAGGCCCAGACATTGGAAGCAGCTGGCATCCCGGGTCCAACTTCCCACTTGGAGAAAGCAAAGGGCCTTTTCCACTCAAACAAAGGCCATCTGCGCTGCCAAGGGTAGGAGATGACTTGACTTTGGCCACTGCCTTCAGCTGCTCAGGAGACTCTGCCTCCAGTGACTCTTCCAGGGTGGGCTGACTTCTCCAAGATCCCAGCTTGGCCCCTGCTGTAGTGTCTCCAAGGAGAGGGATCCTATTGTCCTGAGACAGGCCTGAGTCATCACTCCCTCCTAGCTGCTCCTGAGGAGGAGAAAGGTCCAGTTCTGTTCCCTGGCCCTGCCTCACCTCCCTGTGTTTCTGTCTTCCCTGGTGGTTGCTCTTCATTTTCTGGTATATTCTCTTGAAAGTCTCATTTCCATACACTTGCCATTTCTCCTGGGAGAACATCCTTTGCTTCCTCTGGCTACACTTTTTACTGGCTCTGCCCTTGTATACCATGCCTTCCTTTGCCACAGCTTTCTTTCCATCTAGGTCCTCAGCAACAGCTGAGGGGTCTCCGGTGAGGGTACATGGCATGTCTTCCACAGCAGCCTGTCTCACCAGGGCCCGAGGGTGACCACTGGGGATGCTTGCCAAGGTCAGTCCTGGGCGGCACCCTAGTCGGGGTGAGGAGAGCCTGGGGCTCAGGGCCTTCTGCATCCCTGGGACAGTATCTTGTGAGTCAAGAGGATCTGGCCACACCTTAGAACCTTCGACGAAAGGCAGCGAGTTGCTTCTGGTGACAGGAACACACTCCACTGTGGTGGAGAGCTGAGTGGGGACTGAGTGGAAAAAGAGAGGTCTGGCCTTTTCCAGGGGTGTGAAGGTGGAGCGGGCCGGGCTGAGGGCAACCCTCCGGCGGCTGGGCTCCAGTGCCCGGATGTCAAAGTGGAAGGAATCCTTGTAGGTGTAGGGCATGGGTAAATCAATGCTCCCCTGCTTGGACAGCACAGTCTTGCGGGGCCGCACATGGTCCAACTGTGGGTCATCTACCACCGCCTGGTTGTGAGAGATGAGCTGGGCAATTCGTTCCTCCAGTTTCTTCTTCTCTATCTCCAGGCTGGGCCCTGGTGTTCCCTGTTCAGCCCTGTGGCCTGAAGAGGAAGAGCCAGGGCCTCCTTCCCCCTCAGATTCTGCACTGTGCTCTGATAGACTATGCAAAGGGCTAGAGGCAACCGGGGGCTGCTCCACGCTGTCTGAGCGAGACAGGTAGCCAGAGTCTGTGCTCTCACACTTCTTCAACTGGCCCTCCAAGGCCTTGGGGTCCCAGGGTTTCTCTGAACAGGTCTCCTGCTGTCGCTGCGGGAAGCATGGCTTTGGTTCTGGCAGCTTCCGCCTAGGTTGCGGGCTGGCTAGTGGGAACTCTGGTGACACCATCTGGGTCTGATCCACAGAAGCCTCCCTGTGGGAAAGGGTGGCTCCGAGAGAGAGAGACGACTCTACCTTCCTTTCCCTGTTCTGAGCAGCAAGGGTGGGATGGGCGCCTGGGGAAAGGGCTCTCTCTGGAGCTCCTTCATCTCCACGACTATCCACTGAGGCAGTCTCTCCGAGCCTGTCTCCCTCCTCAAGAAGGCTGCTCCCACTCCCCTCAGACTCCAAGGACAAGCGGGAGTTGTTGAGATGTGTTTGTGTCCGCCTGTGTTTATACAGGTTGCTCTGGGTCTTGAAGGCGATGCCGCAGGTAGGGCACGGGAAGGGCCTCTCGCCTGTGTGGGACCGGATGTGTTTCTCCAGCACACTGGGCTTCAAGCAGTCCCGGCCACAGTGTGGGCACAGGTACTTACCGGTGTTCTTGACCCTTCCTGTGCTGACCAGTGCGGACCCCGCGCCTGGGGACAGTACAGGCAGAGCGCCTACGATGTTCACAGTCAGGGCTGGGGTGGCTGGCTTGCCCACCTGGGTGGTACTGGGCCCTTCAGGCTGAAGCAAGGGGCTGAGGATGAAGGGTATGCTGGCTCCCTCCAGACTGCCTGTCACCAGGGGTGCGCGTGGCTGGAGGCCCCCGGGAGGTACCGTGTGGTATAATGGGACAGGCAAGGCCTTCAAGAACACAGTTGGGGCTAGGCTCTGCTCTGGTGGCAGAATGACAGGACCCAGGGTCAGACGAGGTGAGGCCTGCCCACTTGGGCAGCCTGGAATGCCAGGTACAGAAGCTAGCTGGTCCGTGGCCGATGGGGTAGGGCGGGTAGGTTCTGAAGTCTCCATTCCTCATCCTCTGAGTGGTCCCGGATATGTCAACCTGTGGGTGAGAACCACGCTTTACCATGGGGTCTTTTTTCTCCCCAGTAGAAGGTATAATAGTACCCTCTGCAAATCCCAACAACAATCTCTTGCCCCAAGTTCAAAAAAATGTAGTGTCACCAAACTGTGAGTCTAGCTACTCAAAGGTCTGAGGCAGGAGGACTACAAGTTTATAACCCCGTTTCAACAGAGTAAGACCCTGTCTCAAAATAAATCATACAGAAAGAACTAGGGATGTGCCTCAGTAATAGAAAACTTAATGAGCACGCAACAGGGCTCTCAGCTGAATACTCAGTGCCAAACACACACACCCCTGCACACAGACAGTTACACACACCCCTACATACACACATACCTATACAGTCACACACACCTACATGCACACAGTGGAGCACCCTGTTGAAGTGGTTAACATCCACTCTGACTACTCCAGCAAGTGCAAATCCCCTTCCTGCCTATGATGCTATTTCTAGATCTGTAAGATTCCAGGGTAAGGCCCTTCTTACCCTGATGTTCTGAGCCTTCGACCAGGAGGACTATAGTAAGAACCGACCTTGGTAGGGTACAGTAGGACTGGGGCTTCCTAGATTAGGCAACTAAAACACAGGGCTGTGAGACAAACTTGAATTTCAGAAAAATTACCACAACATACTTTGAACGCATAGAAGCATGGCCCAAATATTGCACAATGAGTTCTCATAGTATAAGCTTGTCCCTGCGCCCAAAGGATTGTGTTTATGCTGAGAAGTACTCATCCAACTTCAGGATGAAGCCTATGTCTCTACTCAAATCCCTGTCCCATACAGTTGAGATTAAGTCAATTGCTGGTAAGCCAGGAGGAGCAGATAAACCACTAACTACCAGGCTACATGCATTCTTCAAATTATGCAGGGAAAGTCAGATGCTAGAGGGACATGTTAGGTAGGCTGGTGACATCCATCCCCCACCTAAGCTAATGTGAACATTGTACCACCCATGGGACAGTTCCTCAAAGAAACTAAAACTCCAGTCTTTAGCAGGTTGTCTCTGCCCCTCCCCACAAATCACTGTGCTAGGATAACAAGGCCACTGTGACCAAGCACTGGCTCGGAAAGCAGATCTTTGATTTTCCAGCAAGTTTGTGGGCCAGGTGCAAAACACAACCTCACTTAAAATCAAATTGTGCTAGATGTAGTGGTGTGTGCCTGCAGTGCCAGCATTTAGGGGCCAAAGCAGAAAGATTATGGGTCCAGGCCAGCCTGGGCCACATAGAAATGCTCTGTTTTAAGAAACTGAGAAAAAAAAGGAAGTTTTATAAATAGGCTAGGAAATAAATTATGTTGAAAGAAAAGATACTACAATTACATATGTTCTTCTCGGAAACTGTTGTTACTATGTGTGCATGATATGTGTGGGTGCACAGAGCTCAGAGGACAACTTTGTAGAATCAATTGTCTGTCTGCTTTTATGTGAGTCCCAAGGATTGAACTCATGACACCAGACTTTCGAAAGCACTAAGTCTCTTTAGCTATTACGTTTTACAACTTGAGGCCTTACACACTCACACAAACACACACATACACACACACACACAAAGGATTAAAGTTAGCTCTGCTTCATGCAATAGGCAAAAGAATAATTCGAAATAGATCAGAGACATAAATGAAAGATCAAAAGCTATAGGACTCTTGGAAGACAGAGAGTTAAATCTGGACTTTGGATTTGTCAGTGGCTCCATGATACATGCCGAAGGCATGGCCAGCAAGAGGAAAAGTAGAAAAAAAATTGGCTTGTTAAAACATTCGTATGTTAAGAACACTAACGAGAGCAAAGAGCCACACAATGGGAGGAAATGAAAAATCTGACGGTAGAAAGGACATGAGACTGGGGCTTAGGTGTCTGCCATACAGGCATGGAGGCCTGGGTTTGGATCCCCAGCGCCTGTGTGAAAGCAGGTGCAGTGGTGGATGCCTGTAGTCCCAGTGCTGGGGAGGCAAGATAGACAGACCCCTGGAGCTTGATGCCCAGCCACACTAGCTAAACCAGTGAGCTCCAATGTCAGCTCGAGGCTCTGCTGCGACAAAGCTGAGGGGCCAGCAGTACTATGCAGAAGGTGAAGATGCTTCATGCATGAGCCCCACGACTTAGCTTCAAACCCCAGAACCCACACAAAGGTAGAAGGAAAGAACTGACTCCACGTGAACATTGTGGTATATGCACACAGTTCACCACCATGCATGCATACACACACACACACACACACACACACACACATACACACACACACACTCATATACGTGTACTCAAATAGTAGTAATAAATAAATAAAATAAAAGACTTCAAAGCAATAAAAGTTAATAAGCAGAGAGAGGTTGAGGAAGACGCTCAGAGTTGACCTCTGACCTTCCCACGCATACACACATGTGATCACAAGCACGTATACACTCATACATACATACACAGAACTATTTAGAACTCAATGACAAAAATCCAAATGATTCAAATTTAAAATGAGCAGGACCTAAATGGTAGCTCAGTGGGTAAAGGTACAGACCTGAATTTCAGCCCTGGGGCTGACATGTGGAAGAAGAATATAACTCCCACAAATAGTCCTCTGACCTCCATACATGACCATGTCCCCCCCCACACACACACACAATACACAATTAAATAAGTGTAATTAATGAGCAAGGGCATTGGAGAGACAGAGATGAGAGGATCTCAAGATTGGGTTTTATCTAAGCTACCTAGAAAGGCCCTGCCTAAAACACATTTGGAAAGAAAAAGCCAAAAGGATTATTTCTCACTGGCTAGCATGGCACAGAAAGGACAGGGAGCTGAGTATAGTGAGTCAAGTCCTCGTAAGGGTGACCCCATGAGGCCTCCACAAAACAGTTTGGTGGTAGTATGTGACCATTTCCTCTGAATTCAAATGTTCTCTCTTGCACAAGAAGTAACTAGGTTCCGCAGACTCAAGGCTAGGGAAGTTACAAGGGCCTGCCCTCAAGTTCTACACATAGTATAGGTGCTGAGAAAGGAGACTCTTTGGTGGAGATGCCTGCAAACTGTGTCTGAGCTCCCAGGTAACGTGGATGCTTTTGTCACTGTGTTACTATGACCCCAATAAGCCCCTCGGTTCATCAAATTTTGTTTCGTGTTGTTCTGTTTTGTTTTCTTTTGTTTTGTTTTAAGATAATGTCCTCTGTCTGACTTTGAATATATAGCAATCCCTCTGCCTCAGTCTCCTGATTTCTGGGATCACAGACATGTACCACTATGTCCAACATAATTTCTTTTCTTCCTTGCTTCCTTTCTTCCTTTTCTTTGTTCTTATTGACTTAAGATCTGGCTGTGGAGTCCAGGATGGTCTGGAATTTGCCATCCTCCAGTCTCAGTGCTCTGGATACTGGGTTTACAAATATGTACTGCCAGGAATTTTTGTAGGTGAAATAATTTGTGTGGAAAAAAAATTATGTCTGCATTTACTGTGGAGAAGAGCTGGATTCATCTCTGTTTTCAATAATAGTATTCAAAAATAATATGATATTCTGAACTATTATCCAGTGACTTTTCTCACCCCTGCCTCTCTCTCCAGCCCTCGGCATTATCCACCTCTCACCCGCCATTCATGGGATGTGACTCTAGCGTGGGTCTCAGGGAGAGGTAATTAGAAAGACTGTAGTGGAGTACACGGCCAAGTTGCTGTACCGCCCCTTAGGTCTGGCCATGGGCACAGGGACTGCCAGCAAATCTGGGGTTGACCTCCTCAGACTGCCCTGGGAGACATTGTCTCCTGGCATCTGGGACCTAGCAGGCAAAGATGCCCCAACTGGTTCTGAAATGGTGCCTGAGGATCGGCTGAAGTCCCTGCTGCAGAATCACAGTCAAGACAACGAAGTTCTGAGCCCAAATTCTAAGGAAGGAAGTACTCTGAGCAGAGCCTGAGCCACTAGCACTTCTCTGAGAGTCCCAGTAGGCGGGTGGGGAGGAAGTGGAAGGGAGGGGAGCCAGAAGGAAGGGAGGAGTACTTCCCACCTCAGCCTGCCTCATGGGGAGTTGAGGGAGAGGTAAGTAGGACCCCATGCCAGGCAGTCTGCAAAAAGCAAGTGTCCTGATGGGAGGGGAAGACAGCCCACAGAGTCCTCTGCCTGGGAGTAACCAGCAGCCCTGATGTCCTCCTACAGTGCTGTGTCCCTGCAGAGGGGGAAGATGCCTCATAAGGAAGGAGTCTCTGCAGGTAGCTGGGTAGCTGAAGCCCAGTGACAGGTGGCTCCCGGCAAAGAAGCCCATTACTGGGGAGAATGAAAATCTCAGCCGGAACTGACTGACTGTCGTGGGTAGGAGGCTCAGCATTTAGAAACAGAGCAGACCCACCTGCCACACTTACTGCTTGGCTGTCTGAGCCTGATCTATAATCATAGCTGATGCCTGCTAGGACCAAACAAATAACACCCTTCTATTGGGATAATGACCCTTTGGTCCAGGGCAGACTCTGCAGGCACCGCTGATTTTAATCAAGAAAGGGTTAGTTGTGATATCCTTGTTTGGATTGATGGAAGGGTATAGGAAGAAAGAGCAAGATCGAGATTGCTCAATCTCCTAGACCCAATGTCAAATGTTCCCTCAAGGGCTATCACACCGATAACAGGACTCCTGCCCCTGTCCTGCCACTTGCGTGCCCATCAAGGTCACATTCTCCAGCACAGACCTTTGGCTTTACGGAGTTACTGGCCTTATCCAAGAGGAGACTGGTAGGACAAAGGTAGCAATGGTGATTTTCAAAGCTTTTGATAGCAAGAACAGCCAGCCCCTAAGGGGGCCATGGCAGAGAGGAATATAAACCCCAGATGAGTTTGCAAAGTTCACATCCAAGGTGAGATGCATGAGGGGGCCAGCGGTGGAGCCCCCAGAGTCACTAAGTGTGTTGGATGCAGATGTAGTGGCTTCTCTGACAGCATTGCCTAATTTCAATCCACTGTGTGCCACGGTGCTTGGCCACCCAGTGTGGACTGTAGGCTTTCTTATCTTTCTATTCCTGCATAATTCTTTCCCCTTCCTTTTTTTTTGGTGGGGGGGTGAAAAACTCCTCATTTTAAGAGGGAATTGGATGCCTGAGAGTGCGTGAACATAATGTGACTCTTGTATCTGCCCATGCTCTCCTGTGACTCTCAAACGTAAGAAGTCATCACCCTGCAATGGGCTGAAAACCCAAAAAGCTCGCACACAGATGATTAATGTCAGCTTATTAATTATTAATGTCACAGTGAAGAACAGAGCCGCAACTGAGATGTCCTTCGGTGTGGGAAAGAATAAACAGTCACTGGCACAGCCAGACAATTGTGTATTATTCAGAAATAAAAAGGAAATGAGCCATCAAGCCACAGAGAGACATGTTAAACCACAGAGAAACACGGGGAACCTTCAGTGCATGCTGTTAAGCGAAAGAAGCCACTCTCAGCAGGCTGCTCCCTGTGTAACTCCAGCCTCAGGCACTCTAGAACAAATGTGGACCAATAAGATCTGTGAGTGCCACAGATTGGAGGGGAGGAAGGGGTAAATAGACATAGCCCAAGCGATACTCGAAACCATGAATCCATTCTGGGTCATACAGTCCAGGGGTAGCAGGCAGTAGACCACTGTCAAAAACCAGATACAAGGAGGTGGCTCAGTGAATAAAGCATTTGCTGTTGCTAGCATGAGAACCCGAGTTTGGATTCCCAGAAGCTATATAAAGTGAGGTGTGGCAGAGCCCACCTGTAATCCCAACACTGGGTCTGGTGATGAAGACAGGAGGATCACTAGACTGGACACAGTGGACTGTGTAGGTACACGTGTGCAGATGTACATGTGTCTTTGTAGTTCTGTGTGTCCAGGTACATATGCACATGTGCCTGTGTAGGTGTGCATGTTCATATTCACATGTGTCTGTAGCTGTACATAGAGGGCAGGTATCTTTCTCAATCACTCTCCACTTGAGGCAGAGTTACTTACTTGACCTTGGAGCTCACTTGTTCCATTGGGCTAAGTGGCCATGGAGCCTTAGGGATCTGTCTGTACCCTCATGCACATGTACACGCATGCTCACACACATGCATGCATACACACATGCATATGTACATATACATGCACATACACACACATGTAAAGAGAGGTGGACATTGTGACTCCTGCTTATGATCTCAGTACTGATAAGTATAAGGTATGCTTCTAGTTTAAGGCCAGCCTGGGCTACATAGGGTATTCCTGTACAGGGATCGTCCATGTACCCTCCTCTATCCAAATTACAAAAGTCTCCAACATGTACTGGCATACCCAGTTTCATACATAGGTCCTAAGGAATCAAAACCAAGTTCTCTGGCTTTTGAAATAAGTATATTATGGGTGGAGCCATTGCCCAACTGTTTAATTGGCCTAAAACTGCTCTAAAATGTGTATCAACTACGTTTAAAAAAAAAATCCAAGTAATGTTTAGAAGCATTACCCATGAACAGAAGGCCGTCCTCACTACCAACAACAGGCAGGTGTTCCCACAAATACTGTGCTTTGTCACTGTAGGAAACATTAAAACAAACACACAGCCTCTAGATTGTTTCGAAGTGTGTGTATCAGTGGCCACAGGATGTGGTTGTGACCCTTGAGACTTCTCTAATTTAAATCCTAACCTGGGATACCAGTTCCTCCCTTCCCTGAATACCCAGGACAGTAGCAATGGCTTCCCAGTCAGTCCTCTGGCACCAGCTGGCTTTGCTCTATGAGAGATACTGCAGATGAAAAGAAGAAAGGTAGGTACCAGCTCTGATTGCCTCTGGCCCCTACTAGAGACCACACTTCTCCCAGGAGATTCCTTCCCATTTTAATCATGGCTCTGAAATGACAACACCCTCCCTCAACAGCCCTGTTACCTTCTAAGCATCCACACCCCTTAACTAGGCCCTCTCTGTACAAACACAAAGTTCTGAATCACTCATGAGCACCTCTGTGTGTGTGTGTGTGTGTGTGTGTGTGTGTGTGTGTGCACAAGGAGTCTCTGTAACTTTTGTCATGGTCATAAAAGACCTAGAAGGGTCTATACAAGGGCAGGATTTCCTGGTTCTGTGTTCCATCCCCTGAACAAAAGAACCCATCTCCAAGGATGCGCAGGACCTGCCAGGCTCAATTGCTTGTTAGTCAGACTAGAGTTTCACCTAAATTAATTCTATTTGGTGATGAAATTATGTTTTGCTTAAATAAATTAGGATAATTGGGCAGGCCAAGAGAGAGTTTACAAAGAGACAATGTGCAGAAAGCATGAGTGAGTGAATTCAAGCACAAAGCAACCCATGTTTTCATACACAAATGGCATGGCTCATGTAAAGATTGGCAATAGGTTGCAGATGCTCCAAGGAGAAATTCTGGTGTTCAACTGGCTTTGCCTTAGGCTCAATAGAGAAAAAAAAAATGTTAAGTTTAAATCCCAAGTTGGCCCTCTGCTGACTCAGGGTACGCATCACCTTGACAAATTCTAGAACCACTTAGGAGATAAACCTCTTGGTACACTGTGAAGATTGTCTGGATTTAGTTAACTGAAGTGGGAAGACCCACCCTGAATGTGAATGGGGCAATTCTCAGGGGAGGGGGGTTATCAGACTGCATAGAAGGAAGAAAGCTATTCTAGCAACCCTCTATTCACTTCCTGGCTGTGAATACAATGTAATCAGTCGCCCTACTTCCTGACTGTGGATACAATGTGACCAGCTGCCTCATGTTCCTGCTGCCATGCTTTCCCTATCATGATGGATTGTATCCCTTCATATTCCGGGGATTTGAAGTTTCTTTTGTCAGATATTTTGTTGCTGCAAAGAGGCAAGTAGGAAACTAATACAATCCATGACAAAGTTGCATGGCTCAGTAAGTTTCTAGAAGTTTCGGGATCTCCCAAAATCTCTATCTCAGCCAGACGAGAGTAGTCTGCTGAAAACTATTCACATATTGCTTTTCCCAGAAAATTCAGTTTTACCACGATCACCTTGGGGCTAGAGTTCCTCTCCCTGAATGGAGCCACACAGTTCTTATCTCTGAGTTCCTGGAACTACCAAACTCATTGTACAGCATCAATGCAATGGCTCTGAAATGACAACACCCTCCCTCAACAATCCCCCAGTGTTCATTTGTGGGTTGCACAAAAACGAAGAGAGAGAGAGAGAGAGAGAGAGAGAGAGAGAGAGAGAGAGAGAGAGAGAGAGAGAGAGAGAGAGACCCTTTCCACTGGGTACTGCCCTAGTCAGCAGACAGTAACCACACAGCTGAAAGAAAAGAAGAGATGCCAGCCCAGGCTCCCTGAGTGGGTTGAGGCACACAGTACTCCTCATTTCCACTGTGTGTACCAAGTGTGGCTGCAGCAACAGTGTGCATCAAATGTAAGCCTTCAATGCATCTGCTGAATTAACACAGATACATGGCAGGACTGGCAAGATAGCTCAGTGGAATAAGCCTGATGACCTGAATAGATCCCCAGGAGAGACACGACTTCTGCAGATTGTCTTCTGACCTTCACACAAGATAGCCCCCTCTGGTGCATATGCACACTAAAGTATATAAATGCAGTGAAAAAAAATACTTTATAGAACATGATAAGATTCAACATGGAGGGCAACCTGGCTGGGTAGGAATATTTAAAAATTATGCCATTTGTAGCCAACTCCAAACCACCTACCTCATCCTTCTTTTCCTTGTTTCTACCTTACAGCTCTGGCACACGGATGTGGTCACTTTTTGAACCATTTCTCAGTGCTGGGTGATCTATGAGCATCATCATCTCAAGACTTGAGCCCAAGACTCAAGATGCTTATAGTATTCTTGCCTTGACTATGAGAACTAGCCCAGGATAGTGTACTGGGTGGTAAGTGGAACCCCAGCAGACATTCCCTCAACCTTGGACAGCTCCATATGCCAGCAAAACAAGAAGAACACTATGGGGAATCAGATTTAAACTGCACAGATTCACAAACCAAACACAAGATGGTCAATCTACATGGCCATGTTTAGTGATGTTAGACAGCAAGGTCCAGAGGAATTGCATGAAGACAGTCTCCTGAAGAGCATTAAAGGGCCATTTGAGCCAAGGATGTCTTTGCCTTATGACCAGCTGACACCCACTTTCCCAGGTAGCATTGCTAGAACAGGTCATGAACTTATGGATGTTAAAAGATGTCATTGGGCCTGAGAAGAGATTGCAAGGTACCCACCATTTCTTCAGCCATGGTGAAGAACCATGTCCATGCATAGTATGAGCCCAACCAGAGTTCCTTCAGCCTGTGGGAACCCCAAGCCAGTGTGGTAGCCTAAGCTTTCCATCTGCCTTTCTTAAGAGCCTTGGGCAGTCCACTCATATGCATTTAAAATCAGGAAAGTTCCCTTTCTTGGTTTCTTAGCTCCAATTACTTATATCTTTTTTTTTTCTTTTAGAAGGGAGGTAACAGTAGTGGTGTGTGTGTGTGTGTGTGTGTGTGTGTGTGTGTGTGTGTGTGTGTGTGTGTGTGCAGGTATAAGGACATGCACATGGGTGCCAGAAGTCAACTTTGGACATAGCTCTTCAGGCACTGATTATTTTATTTGATCCAGTCGGGGCCTCTCCTGGAATGCGCCCATCAGACTCGCCTGCTGACTAGCAAGCCCCAGGGATCTGCTTGTCTCTGCCTCCCCATCACTGGAGTTACTAGAACAAGTCACCACACCCAGCTTTTACACGCAGGTGTAGATCGAACTCAGGTCCCTCTGCTGGTATGTCAAACGTCTCCCCGATGCTTAGATACATTTTTGACACTGTTTCAAGGCAAAGATTTTGCTAGAATTCAGTTGAGAAAGGGGGATACCAAACACCACCAACAGTGCTCGGCTTAGGTCTTCCACACAGCCTACCACACTGAGGCTCATCAACTGGGACCCATGTAGCTCATAGTCACTAAGTCTGATATAATGACAATGAAATGAGACCCTGAAAGACATTAAACAGGCATGTGACTTGTAAAAACCAGGTAACTGTGAATTCCAGTTTAGCCTTCACCTGTAGAAAACCCACCCATTCTGTTCTGACATTTGCTTATAGCAAAGCACCACCTTCAACATTGACAGTCATGGATCTCATCTTTGCTAGAACAGAGGGAACTCCAAGGATGAGGGACTTGTGGGCTTATGATTTGATCACTTAAGTACTACAGGACACCACTAAATAAAAGAAATTGGGTTATGGGACTTATAGTTTAGTTAAGCAGCAAGAGATTGTTTATGAATAAACAATTATATAATGTGCTGGAAAACATGTAATGAAAGGGGTTGATGAGGGCAGGACAGGGTGTAAGGGGGAGGGGAGGGCTTCAGGGTGGTCATTTTAAGTGGTATGGGCGGGGCAAGTCTCACAGAGAAAGTTGAAACAATCCTGGTATAAAACCTGTGAAGGAACACATTTGGGACCTGGTAGGGAAGGGAAAGACAAACAGAAGACCCAAACCAAACATAGACAGCCAGTGCAAAAGCCCTGATCCAGGAGCATACGTGACATGTTTGAGACATAGATACATTTCTCATGTCCTGGGGACTTCAAGCCTTCATATCTTCTAGGCAAGTACTGTTTTATTTTGCCACATTCGTGGCCCTAAGGCTTCTCCCTCTAAGTTAAAGTAATTGTGTTTATAGATGCTTGACAATATTTTGTGATTCTTTCTGGGCAAGTCTTTTATTTCTCTGGGGCTTTGGGTAAAAGAAGAAGAGGAGAAGAAGTAAGAGGAGGAGGAGGAGGAAGAAGAAGAGGAGGAAGAGGAGAAGGGAGAGAAAGAGAAGGAGAAAGAGGAAAGAAAGAACAAAAGTACAAAAAGGCCTGAGGTGACGGATACTGGAGACTGTGCTCTGTTCAGTGACAAGGGAAGAGACTGGCCTCAGGCTGCGGTAGCTGTTCTGTGTGCCAAGCAGAGAAAAGGAAGGTCTTAAGCCTTTCTACTCACTGGAAGATGGTGCTGAGACCAAAAAACCAGCCAGGGCTGCTCTTCTGTGAACACCAAGCCTTACAGAGCCCAAGGGTAGCTGGAGGCTGTCCATGCTTCCTGCTCCCTAGAACACGTCAGATGAAATGATGCTGCTCTCAGTTGCCTTAGGTCATAAACAGAGCTGCTGGGATGCGAGATAATGTAATTCTGAACACTGTACTGTGGATGGTTATTGTTTTATATAATTACAATAATTTGCCAGGAAAGCAGCAAACAGATAGCATGCTGAGTTCAAAGCGAGATAATAGAGTCCCCAGAGCCTGTGTGAGTCAACCTTCTGCAAGAGTTAAACACCTCCCTCCCCTTCTGACGGCTAATTTCCAAGGTCACCTTGATTGGATTAAGAAAAAAAAAAATTCGGCTTCTCTGGGCCATTCTGTCATTTACAAAGTTTGTGCTAGAAAACTGGGCAATCAAGTTAAAACAAAGCAAGTCTCATGATAGGTTAAGTGAACTGAGGCTGCATGACTGTTATCCTGGGTTCATGTGGCCCAAAGGCTGGACACTCCTGGCTTAGAGTGCTCTTGGCTACATAGGTGGCAAGGAAGAATGGCTTGGCTGGTTAACCTTCATTGCCAATTTGGCTGGACTCAGAATCGCCTACGAGATGCATGTCTGGGCATACCCCAAATTCAGGAAGCACAGCATCCCAAAACTGAATAAAAAGGAGAAAGAGAAAGAGCATTCATTTATCTCTGCTTTCTGACCCATCCAGATGTGAGCAAGCAGCTGCTCTCTCCTGCCGCCCTGCCATAGCTTCCATGATTTATGGAACCTTCAGGTACAGATCTAAAATAAACCCTTTCTCCCCTAAGTTACTTTTGTCAAGATGACCTGAAAGCAGACAGTATACTACCACATTAGCCATCCACTCGGGAAACACAGAGTGCAATAGGCATATTCTGTACAAATACTGTGTCTGGTATAAACACCTGAAATAGAAATGCATCATGGGAGCTGAGGGTTTATATCTGGAAAGCTGAAACTAAGATCCTTTGGCTGCAAACGACAGAGCAGGGACAAACAGCAGCTCTCAGAGCTCCTCATCCCTACAGAGGGCTGGTCTTTAATTGAGCACCCATCCCCACAAGGAGCTGGTCTTTAATTAAGCACCATGTATATACTGTGAAGTACATACCTTCTCTGGAGTACATTTCTATATACTTTGAGATGCAGATATAACCGTATAACATCCAACAGAATGAACACAAAGTAGATCATTCCTCCAAGGTTCCCCAGACCATGCTGTGGTAAGCCTGCTCCTCCCACCACCAAACCCTGGTCACCAAAGATCTGTTTCTAGGCCCAAAGTTTGCCCTTTCTAGACTATCATGTAATGGAAGTGTGGAAAGAGTAGCATGTTCAGTCCTGCATCTGATGTTGGAGACAATGCTGTTGAGACTTGCCCACACCATAGTGTGCTTCAATGGCCTTCTTCTTTTCATTGTTCAGTTTAACTCCATCAGTGGATGTGCCTGATGTTTGCACTATCAGAGGAGGTCACATGGGACATGGACAGCCCAGAGGACAGTGATCCCCATATCCAGGCCAGTCTTGTTTTCTTCCCCCATCTTACTCTCCCTAGAAATACCCTCACAGATGTACCCAAAGGACCTCTCTCCTCATCTCGGGTGTTTTGCGATCTAACCAATCCACAATGGGAAGCAGCAGACACACCAGCTCCAGCGGAGGGCTCAATAGATTCAGACTCTCACAGTAAAATTCCCCAAATGCCCAGCAAAGCATAAGTCATATCAAGACCCAGGAAGACTTCAAAGAGGATGGGGTCAGAGATCCAGAGAAACCAACAAGGAAGAAATCCGTTATCTGGCCAATAGAAAGCCAACCATGATAGACTGTTTCAGTGAGCATTTGCAGATAAACTGTGAGCATGTGGAAAACAGTTATTTTAGAAGGTGGAGAGGGAAATGCTCTAGTCAAAGGTTTCAATACTCAGTACATGGCTCGCCAGGAAACAGAAGAGAGCAGCAGCAACAAGGAGAACTGAAGATTGAACAATGAGATAATTAAGGCTAACCTCTCCGGACAACATAAAGAAACACAGAAGGAAATAGAGACAAGAGTGTCGGAGACCCAGGAGACCAAAAAGGATCTGACATTTATGACATCAGAAATCTGGAAAAACAGGAAAAGGAAGGTGGGAATTACAAATGCTGATGGATGGCTGGGAAGATGGCTGGGTGGGTAAAAGTGCTTGCAGCGCAGCCCGAGGTGGTAGCCCATCTGTGATCTTAGCATTCTCGTGGCCAGGATGTCTGCATGAAGACCGAGGGCTGGATGGTCTGGCCAGTGCAATGAAAAACAGAGCATACACCATGTCAAACAGGCAGAGAGTGATGGCTGACACCTCTGACGTCCACAGGCACAGCATGGCATGTGAAAATCTGCATTCACACACACACACGTGAATGTACACAGACACAGAAACACCTTACGAAGGAGGATGCATTCACAAGTTTCTGAAAGAACTGGGCTTAGTAATGAATTCCAGTGACCCTAGCAATGAGGCAGGAAGATTTTCATTTCATTATTGGTCTGGGCTATAATGCAAGGCCTTCTCTCAAAACAAAACAAAACAAAACAAAGGGGTATTCAAGAAATATTAATGGAAGCTCCAATACAGCAAAAGGCATAACCTATATTTATATTAAGTGCAGTAAACCCCAACCCAACGTGAAATATGAACATTAGCCAAATCGAAATCTATGCTTAAACTTTGCCCCACTCTGAACACTTACCCTAAGAATAACAACTAATTCCTAACCCTAATCCTAACCCCAGTCCTATCCTAAAACCTAAACTTATCCCTATTCCCAATCCCAACCTTAACACACAGAGTTCCTCACTACATCACATCAGTGCCAAACTTCTGCGTCTAAAGATGAAGAAATTTGACCATGCTGGGTATGAGGCACCTTTCCCACTGGGACAGCATCTCCTCAGCACCTGGGGGCCAGCAGAAGGCTAAGACACTGTCCAGGGATGAGAGAGAAAAGCAGCCAACACTAACTCTTTTATTCAGTGACTCTTCTAGATGGAGATGGAACAAGATGGTCTCCAGTAAGGGGACAACCCAGAGCACTGGTTCTCAGCCTGTGGGTCTCGATCCCTTTGGGAGTCTCATATTAGATATTTACATTAATATCCATAACGGTGCAGAATTATAAAGTAGTGACAGAACAATTCCATGGTTGAGAGTCACTAGCTCTTCAAGGGGCAGAGGGGGTGTAGATGAAGGAGCAGGGAAAACCCCTGGGACTGCAGAAATGAGCAAGAATGGCACAAAAGAGGAAAGTATGAGGGAGAGAACTTATTAAATTATCTTGGACTTTTAAAATTATGTTTCATGGCTAAGATAAGCATTAGAATACCGTTTGGCATGGTGTTGGGTATTTGTGCAGAAAGCAATTTAAATTCAAGACGTAAAGAGAGGGGCAGCTGTGAAACTGGCTCAGTGGTGAATAAAGTGTACGCTGTGCAGGCATGGAAAGCTCAGTTTGGCCCCCCAAACCCACACCCACACAAGAAACTGATCGTGGCCGTGTGTTCCTGTAACTCCAGTTTTGGAGAGTGGGCGGTACAGGCAAGTAGATCCCTGAAGCTCATTGGTCTAGCCAAATTGATGGCCCCGGTTCAGTGAGAGACCCTTCTCAGAAAATAAAGGCAGAGAGCAAGCAAAAGAGGTACCTAATGTCCATCCATGTCTTCACATCTACACGATAACATGTGCCTGTGCACTCACACATAAACGTGCATGCACATGCACAGTGCACCATACACATGCCCAAAAATGAAAAGTAAAGAGAGCTTTCTAGACTTTTCTCTAACAGTAACAACCACCCACTGTGGCAAGCCACACACATGCAGACCAATCTACTCCCCCAGTGTGCACAGGGGTTGGACCAAGGATACCCAAATCTAGGGATGCTCGAGTCCCTGAAATAGACTAGCGTCACTTTGTGTAGAAACCACACACATGCTTTGTTGCCTTTAGGTATAGTTAGTTGACCTACAGTACCTAGTGTAAATAGCCACTATGCAAATGGTTATCAGACTGTCTCATTTGAGACTGACAAGAAGGAAAAGGTCTTTACTGACCCAGTTCTTACTTTCTTCATACATGTCTGGTGTGTGTACACATATGTATATGAGTAATTCCCTAAGCTGATGTCAGGTGTCTTCCTTAGTCACTTTAGATTTCTGAGCCAGGTCTCATGTTGAACATTAAGCTCATCAATTTGCTAGGCTGTCTTGCTCATGAACTTCAGACACCTGCCTGTCTCTGCCTCCCCAGCTCTGGGATTATAGGCATGTGCTGATGCTTCTGGCTTTTTACATAGATGCTAGAGGTCTGAAGGGAAATCTTCGTGCTTGGCTGGTAGGCATTGTTCCCCCAGGGCTATCTGTGCCTTTTCTCACTGGGTTACCTTCCCAGGCCTTCTCAGATACACTCTGTCCACAGTTGTTTGAAGCCACAGATGCAGTACTTGTGACTTCAGAGGCAGACTGTACCTAGCAGTCACTGGCGTAGAACCGTCCCCTGAAACCTCTCAAACCACAGGCTACAAATAAGACATCTCTGCTCTCAGCCTCAGATCAGTGATAGTCTGAACTACACATGTCTTCCTGTAGCCAGGAGTCCACATAAAGAGGCTCCCTCTGTGAGGTGGTGGTGCATTCCTTTAATTCCACTCTGAAGGCAGAGGCAGGTGGATCTCTGAGTTTGAGACCAGCCTGGTCTATGGAGTAACTTCCAGGACAACCAGGGTTATATGGAGAAACCCTGGCTGTCAAACAAACAAACAAACAAACAAACAGAGTTCTCTCCAAGCCGTGCTTCCCTCCCTATGACCCAGGAACAAATTCTAAACCTGCTGATCCAGCAAATGACCCAAAGCAAAAATGCATGGCCATACCCTGCATGCTAGTGATTCCCCTCAACATGTATTCCACAGCATCCTGACCGACCCCATTTGCTCAAACCAGAGACCTGCACCCCACTCTGGTAGTCCAAACTGCAGCTTCTCTAGAAGCTTAGAAACCAACCCACACGTGCTGTTTCATGGTAATGCCTTTAACTCCTTGGCATATCTATTCTCTGATTTCTGTTTGTTGTTATGTTACACTGCCCAACATAGCATCCAGGATGAAGCTTGTCTCCTGATTGAGACTATAGACTGGTCCCAAGGAGAGATCCTGACAGGATATTGGGATGGACTTTAGATGGCTTTACACTCAAACAGGATGCTACGTTCCTTTCCAGTGAGAAATTTGAGTCTTGAAACTCCTGGCATGCCAGGACATCACAATTAATCAAGCTGTCAATTGGGGTCAACTGAGACAAAGTGACAGGTAGAGCTGGCTCCCCGGGAACCAGAGCAGTTCCACTGAGCACGTAACAGCAGTGCAGAACTTAAGGACTGTGGTGCGGGATGGATTTTCCTAAGTGTCCTTGAGTTCTAATACGGAGAAAGTGACAATCTCAGCCCCATTAACTCCCACCTCAGGTCATGCTCTGAAAGTCGTACGGCTTCCATGACAGCCCGAAAGAGTCTCTTGTTTCCTGGAGCTGTGGGGCTGACATGGGTGGAAATCAAAGACAGAATTGGCTGATGTAAGTTGATGAATTCAGAGTCTTGCAAGTTTTCATGTGAGGATGGGGGGTGGTGGTTAACGGGGATCCTGAAGCTTGGAATAGGAATATCCCAGACTCATAGAAATGAGTTGTAATGAGTCAGCTGCTCTGAACCCTCTAGTTTCTTTGAATAGTCACTGTCATCTGGGGATCCTTTGAGACCTGCCCCTGGGACAGATACCTTTTAAGAGATGGCTGAGTCTTTATGGAACCATAATGGTGCTCCGTTTTACTGAGACTCATGAGCTGTATGACTAGGGCGAAGCACTCAGTAAAGTCCAAAAAGAAAGAGATGGGACAACCAAGGAGACTATGGTAACAGACACCAGCAGACACCAAGCGCTATATGCAAATGAGCCTGAGAGTTTCCATCAGGAAGGATAGGACCAACAGAAGTGATCCTGGGAGTTCACAAACACAGGGATTGTTCCCAGAGATTCTTTGGTTCACACAGCAAGATACAGTTTTACCTGTGTCCTAGGCTTGAAGGCAAAGATCTGGATGTGATGGTGGCCTCCAATTAATGAAGTTAAAGCACCAGGCTTCCCTCATGGTGACAAGGACAAGGGAACCCAAAGGCCTAGGCCAACTTCATTTCTCATAAAGACTCATCTGTACCTGGATGGAACATTGAGAACTTTAGGGGAGTCCCCACATCCCTCAAGCTCTGTTGACAGGGAGACCTGAGGATGAGGCCATCCTGAGAAGTCGTTCTATCACCACAAGGCAGAGATGGTTCCAGAACAGTGGAGGGAGAGCCTCCTGTGGCACTTATTCAGAAAGACTAGATAGGCATGTCGATCGCAGATAACAATGAGCCCATGAAGACTGGTAACAGCAGCTGCTGAGCCATGATGTGCCTAGCAGTGGAGGAGTAATCAGCCTGCTAGGATATCAAGGACAAGAAAACTACTCCAACCCCCAGGTAGAGACCCTCAGCTCTCACCCACCTGCCTTCTCAGAGTGAAGTCACAAATCTGTGGTCCCTTACCTGCCCTGGAAAGAGAGGCCTCTCCACACAGTCTGTAGACACAGACTCTCAGACACTCAGGCTTCTTGCCCTAAGACTCTCAAAAGATGCCTGTGGCATCAGTAGAGGGATTTCTCATACTCTTTAGGGATTACCAGGTTCTCCAAGAGGCAAACAGCTAAAGGAGAGGGAATTCTGTTATGGCTGCTGAAGAAGAACGCCAAAGCAGTAAAATGTAGCTGTTAAGCAGTTACACAACCAGTAAGCCACTTGGGTAGCTGTGTAAGGTTTTCTATGAACACTACAGATGGATATCTTTGTCTTTGTTAACAAGGCCACACTCCTTGACTGCTTCTAATTTTATACCTGAGGTGTTGGTGTTTAGCTTCACGACTTGGCCTTCAGCAAAGAAAATATTTGCTGAGGGCCTCGTTGAGCTAGAGAAGTGGTGAGTGTAGCCTTTGCAGCCTACAGCACCCCCCCCACCTTCTCACCCTGCAGACAGGTGAGAACCTCTTCAGCAGGGAGGATGCGCCCCTCTTGTGAAGCAAACACAGAGCTCTATGTGGTTGGAAAAAAGTTCAACACAAGGGAACACACTGCTGAGAGTCTGTATGGGAAACAGAGCAATTCTATCTGGCTTTTTTCCTTGTACCATACATGGAGCTACGTTTTCCCAATAGAGGAGGCTGGAGGGATACTTCAAAAGACAAAAGTTTCCAAGCATTGCACGTTGAGGGTCAGAAGCGTTGGTGTGGCGTTGGCCAAGGAATTACCCAAGCCATAAGCCTCCAAACACACTTCCTCAGAGATATAGCCACCTCACCTGAGAAGCCACCTGTCCATACACAAGGACAAGGCCAGTCTGTGCTGTCTGCCTATGGTTAGCATGTCCATGGAGAACAACCCTGTGACCTGTGAGCTGGGAAGACCTGTGTCCCAACACCCAAGCTTTCAGCACACACCTATGTTTCTAGCTGTGAGTGCACTAGACTCTGGAATGTAACCTACCATTTGCCTAGCTATTCCATGCAAGTTACAGTCCGGCTAAATAAGCCAGCAGCTCTGCTACCTAGGGGTTGGAGTACATCACCTGCAGAGGTCCAGCTTTCCTCCATATTATTTGTTTTTCAGGATTCTCTTCATCCTCCTGTGGGATACTCTTTTGTATTGTGGGGGTTCTTGAAGAGCTAGCCACTCTCAATATCTCCTGTTTTACCTACACTATGCCCTCTGCATCTTGGATAGATCCTAACAGCTATACAAAGAGGGGCTGAATCCTAAGTTCTGAAGTAGCTTAAACAGATTTAAAGAATTAAAATTAGACCAAGTGTGTTCTTAAACTATGATGGACTAAAGCCAGAAATCAATAAGAGAGAGGAAACAGGAAAAACTCCAAATGCTTGGAAAGTAAACAACACACTTGAAAATAACCTATGGGCCAAAGAAGGGGCCTCAGAAGCAATCAAAAGAACATTGCTGAATAAAAGCGAGAAGATAACAGCTCAGAATCTGTAGAGCACACCTAAGAGAGTAGTGAAAGAAAAATTTGTAGCATGAAATGTTTGCATTAGAAAAAAGAGTTTTTGGGTGAAAGCTTCTGCAATCTAATCTAGCAAAAAGGGAAAAAAGTATAACCATTCTAAGCAGAAGGAAGAAAATAATAAAGGTTGGGGAAGAAATCAATAAAATTGAAACAAAAATAACAGAAGGAAAAAAATCAATGAAACAGAAAGCTTGTTCTTAGACAAGTTTAATAAAATTGATTTAGAATCTCTTCAAAGACAGACAAAGGGAGAATCAGATAAGACACAGACTATCAATATCAGAAATGAACCAGTGGCTATCACAACAGACCCCACACGCTTCAAAAGACTCACAAGGGAGTCTCTCCACCCCACACACTCAATAACGTGCACAGAGTAGACCAGTTCTCCAAGAGCCATAAACTGCCACGAGCCACTTCATCTGAAATCGATAACGTGGACAGCGTTCTAACTATTATCAAATTGAATTTGTGATTTTTAAAAAGCTCACAAATAAGAAGTCTCCAGATGCTGGTATAGAAAATTAACTTCCCAGAGAAATTAATACAGGCTCTAAACAGAGACTGGGAAGGAGAGAATTGTTATGGACTCAGATGTCATCCTCACACCAACAGGAAGTTCAGGCAGAGATCAGCACTCCTCACCAATCTAGACCCAACCCCCTTTGCAAAGCATTATTAATTAAATACTAACTAACACATAGGAAGCGTCACACACCATGACCAAGTATACTCTGCAGAGATATATTAGCAGAGTAGAGGAGGAAAGCACGTGGCTACATTAGTCACCCCAGAAGCAGCTTTACACAACCCAGTAGCCAGCAGCCATCATGAAGAAAATGCTGTCTTCTCAGTGTTTCAAGTACCGGCGGCAGCACTGCAAAGTGAACCTTTGCCAGTAAGAGGAAAAACCATAGGAAGGAGAGAAGTCCGTTGCTCTGACCCAACAGACTTCTCAAGCTTCAGTGCCCCAAAATGGAAAAAAAAAAAATGTAAAACCCAAGCAATGAAAGACACATGGACTGCAAAAGAAGAAATGAGTGTCCCTGTTGGCAGGAAACGCGACTATGCATAAATTTCTAAAGAATTAAAAAGAAAAACCTTTAGGAGTTTTATATAACAAGTTCCATAGCTACAAGATCAACACACAAAAATTAATTATATTTCTATGCTACTTGTGAATTACAAGATTCAAATTACAATGTCACGTATACCCAGAACAGCTATGTAAAAGGCTAACTAAACATTCCAAGGGCTCACAGATTGCATCTTACACTAACAAAATCACCCAAAGAAGACATAAATAATAAAAAAGACTTATTGAGTCCCTGGGTTTGAAGATTCAACCTAGAAAAAAAAATGCCAATTATCCCCCTAATTGGTATAAAGATGTGGACCAAGTATTATTAAAATCCCAGTAAGAATTTCTTAAAATCTAAAAGGACAATAAATGAGGAAAAGCCCGATTCACATGGTTTGAAAACTCATTATACAACCATGGTAACGAAGGCCAGGCCATGCTGTCTGGAGGCCAGACATCTCACCATAACAAACAGAAACAGACCTACACAAAAGCACCCAACTGAGACAAGGTGTGTAGACCAGGCTGGCTTCAAAACCACGGGGATGCACCTGCTCTGCCTTTCCAGGGCAGGGCTAAACGTGTTCCCAGTTGATTTCTGACAAAGTTTCAAGACAATTCACTGGAGGAAGCCTAGCATTGCCACACACAGGTACTGAGGAATCAACTCTTTGGGGACGGTGGAGGCACAAAAGCAAGAAGGGAGATCCTAACATGAGATCACCTTTAGTTATAGAAACAGGAACTCCAAACACAGAGTAAGGCTAAGTGCAAACTATGAAAGTAAGACTCTCCGAAGGGAAAAGGCCAAGGGAAAACCCGCAGACCTAAGGAGGAATGCCAGCAGCAGAGACCATGAAACAAGGTTAGACCTTTACTAGGTTAGACCTTGCCAAAATGAAAGCTCTTTGCTCTGTGAAAAGCCCGTCTATAGAAGGAGGAGAAAACCACATCCACAAACGTGGGTGGGGGGAAGTGTTTGCAGTCAACATGGCTGCCAAAGGACTCATACCTAGAATTCATAAAGAGTCATAGACACTTAACCATGGAAAAATCCATCCGTAACACAGGTAGAAAATGAACAGAGCGTATAAGAGATAGGCTAACAAAGATCTACCTGTGGCACACAGCTCTGCAAGCCTTCGAGAAGACTGTGTGACCATTACAAGCATGTAGCCAGCTACCACCCTACACAGCTCTAGAACTTTCCAAAGAGACAAAAGCATGCTCTCACCCACATCTGCACTGTCCATGCTCACACCAGCTTCATACCTCATAGCCCAAACCATCATCTGCCCCACTGAGCTTCAACAGGTGTGAGTTTAAGCCAACTGTATGCATCTGTACCATAGAATCATACTCAGCAATTAAAAGACACCGACTAGAGAGAGGAGAGGCTGGGGGAGGATCTCAGTGGCCTAAGTACCCAGCATTGTAGAGTGAGGACCTGAGTTCGATCCCAAAACCCACCTGAAAAAAGGTGGGTGTGGTTCCTGCCAGCCCACCACTGGAGAGGCAGAACCAAGGGAATCGATGGGGCTCACTGGCCAACAAGCCTAATCTACTTAGCATGTTGTAAACTGGTGAGAAATCTCATCTCAAAATATAAGACGGATAATACCTAAAGAGGTATTAAGCATCAGCTTAACCTCTGGCCTCCACACACATGCACACACAAATGCGTGCACATGATGTCCCCCCCATATACATGCATACCTGCACACACAGAAACACAAACGCCAAAACTTTAAAAGTAGAAACAAAAAAAAGGAAGAAGGAGAAGAAGAAGAAGAAGAAGAAGGAGAAGGAGAAGGAGAAGGAGAAGGAGAAGGAGAAGGAGAAGGAGAAGAAGAAGAAGAAGAAGAAGAAGAAGAAGAAGAAGAAGAAGAAGAAGAAGAAGAAGAAGAAGAAGAAGAAGAAGAAGAAGAAGAAGAAGAAGAAGAAGAAGAAGAAGAAGAAGAAGAGGGCAGAGTAATAAGTTGGGAAAATCTCCAGAGAATTAGACTGAATGAGCAAAGCCAAACCCCAAGAGCTACATACGATATAATTTTTCAATATATAAAATATTCTTCTTAAATTTTTGTGAAGGAGAATTGGAGTTTACGTGCATTCATTTGTTCGTTTGTGTATCTGTTTAGCTTGTGTGTATGTGTGGGTGTGCAGATGGGAGCATGCTATATCACAAATGTGGAAGCCAGAGGAAAATCTTTCTGCCGTGAGGGTCCTAGGTATGAAAGTCAGGTTGTCAAACCTGGCAGCAAGTGCTTTTACCTGCTAGGCTCTCCCACCATCCTAGAATAAACCATTTCTAATGTGGCAAATTCTAGGGCAAAAGGACAGAGCGATGGCTACCCAAGCTTCAGAGGAAGGCAGGACATGGGACGGTAGGTTGGAGACACTAGCAGGACTAGTCGATAGGTGAGCCCTGTATCATTGCCAGTGCAGAAAGCAGATGAAACGCACCCAGGGAGTCAGCTTGATTCTTACAAATCTACCATTATTTCCATAAAAGACCAAAGGATTAAAATAAAAGCAAGTGAATAAACAGACCAAAAGGAAAAGAAAGTTCCCGTTCAGCACAATGTCCACAGAGAATCGAATCTATGCCCCGAGCCATGAGTTCCACTGATGGATTCTGATGGATCATTTTCCGTAATGCTGGCCTGGAATTCTTAGTGATGCCCCTGCCTCAAACTTCCATTGCAGAATGACTGACATATATAACATCCCACATTTAGTGCATCAGAGTGACACAGGCCTGAGACCCCAGAGACAAACTGTATTCTTGCATCTTTGCTATCTACAAATCTTGAGACTTCTCTCTGAGGTTTTTGCTATGTCTCACAATTGATTCTCCAGCCTTTGTTCAAATTGTTGGGTGAGAGACAGCAGCTGTGACTGGTAGCCCAGGCTTGCTCCCCCTTGACTTATCCCACATCAAGTCAGGGCCTGCCCACCTTCCTTTTCCAGGCCTGGCTCTGTGTAGACAATGTTTATGGCCTCTGCCAGGGAAAAGGTGTCTCTGGCTGGTGACCCCTGGCCCCTCACTGTGAGCTCATTTCCCCAGGCAGCTATGCTGCAGTCTCTCAGTCTCTCTGTCCTTTTGGGTAACCCAGCAAGCAGAGAGCTCCTCCTTTGTAGAGTTTCCTCCCTTGGCTGCCCAGCAAGTATTAAAGAAAGCCACGATTGACATCCAGCCTTGGAGTCTCCTTGCAAACCCCAAAACTGCCTCCCAAATCCAACATCCACTCTGGTTTGCATTCACCTGTGATCCCAAACACTGGCTTTCAGTGGAAAGATGGGTAAAGTGGCTGGGGGTTATCAGCTCAGGCATTTACTGTGCCTGCTGTACTCATGACACCTCTGGAGTATGTCTCATCCCTTGCTGGGTCAGCAGATAACATCTCAGCCTTAAACTCTATACTTTCTCTAAGACAAGAAAGGATGTGTTACCCACAGCCCTGCCTCCCAGACTTATCTGAGATTCCTCCAACTTTCCCACTGGGGGGGGGGGGTGGGAATCATTCTCCTGGGTGGCTGCTCCGAATGGCTCTAAGTGATATTACTAACGGATACATGAATATTTAGGGATGGATGTAGAGACATGGGATGAGTATGGAGGGGTACATTTTCAAAACTCTTGGGCTAATATATGTTTCTAGGCCACTTTTGGTGAAGATTGGGTTATAAAGCAATGCAATGTGTTTCCTTATTAATCTTTTAAAAATGCGGATCCTTTTATTTTATGCGTGTGAGTATTTTGTGTGTGTGTGTGTGTGTGTGTGTGTGTGTGTGCATCATGTGTGTGCCTGTTGTTCAAGGAGGATAGAAGAGAGCACTAGGTCAATTGTGGGTCCAGAAAAGCCAACCCAGGTCTCCTGTAGGAGCAACAAGTACTCTTAACTACGGAGACACCTCTCCAGCCCTCTTATTTGTTTTTCTGTTTAACAGAACACAGACCATGCGCTTGGTCTCTGACAACCATTGTCAGCAGCAGAAACATTTTAACAGGTACAGCCATGGAAGTAAACACACCAAAAGATTCAGTTGCTTAAAAAAAAAAACAAACAAACATGTCCAGAAGATTCTATATGTTGAGTCCTGCAAGATTCACATACCTTTATGAAGGGTAGTAGGTTCTCAGATTGTGAAGCTCTGCTCTAAAGCCAAGTAGCCCAAGCTAGTCCTGAGAGATACGTCCACAGGTCCATGGAAGTGAGAGGATCCTAGAAGGGCGCTCTCTCTTTCCCTCTCTCCCTCTCTCTTCCCCCCTGCCTCTTCTCCCTCTCCCTTTTCCTCTCCCTCTCATTCTCTCTCCTTTTCTCTTCTTCTCCCTTCCCCTCTCTGATTCTCTCTCTCCTTCTCCCTCCCCCCTCTCATTCAATCTCTCTCTCCTTCTCTCCCCTCTTCCTCCTCTTCTCTCTCATTCTCTCTCTCCCTCTCCCTCTCTCCCTCTCCCTCTCCCTCTCCCTCTCTCCCTCTCTCCTTCACTCTTCCTTTCCCTCCCCCTCTTTCTCATTCTCTCTCTCTCTCTCTCTCTCTCTCTCTCTCTCTCTCTCTCTCTCGCTCACTCGCTCTCCCTCTCCCCCTTACTCTGCCACTAAGGTCTTTTATCAGTCTCTATCAGTGTTTGCTCTGCAAGTAGACTCTCAGCACTGACAGATGTCCCAAACATGCCCCACACACCTCAGGAAAGAGACAAGACCCTGTTCCAGAGGCTGGCATTTGAGTCAACTCCATGTTTCACTGAAGAAAACAAACCAAAGTGTCTTGAGAAACCTGGAGGACACTGCAGCAGAGAAGATGCTCGGTCTGGCCCAGAAAAAGGAAGTAAACGAAATTCGACAAATGACTCAACAGGACAGTAGCGACACCCAGAAAACAGGAAGCAGGAGAAGCAAAGACCGAAAAGGCCTTCAGAGACCATGACTGGGAACCCAAGAGGCCCAGAAAGCCCTGTGCAATGTTCTGCCCTAGAGATGATGCTGAATGAGATGGAAGGCGTTGGTCCTCCTGAACGTAGGCTGACATGAAGGCACGGAAGGCGGAGCATGAGCACTTCCATTGTAGATGGCCACGGCAGGGGAGCAGGGTGCATCCCTTTTCACTGCGGTGCTGTTTTCAGTTAAAACGTGAATTTGGTCAATGCAGATATGTCTGCCTATCCATATGTCTGTAAGTTCGCAGCCAGCAAAGCTCTGTTCGAAAGCCAGGGAGCCCAGGCCAGTTTTGAGAGATACGTCCACATGTCTGTGGAGATAGGATTTCTATCTTAGAATATCACACCCAAATCCTCTCCCTTGAAAGGAGTTGCTTTTTCTACCCCAGTGTCCACTGTGTTCTGGCAGTGACCCAGGCAGCACTGAGGGCAGTAATGAAGGAGCACGTACTCTGCTGGCCTTCCAATGTCAGCGTTTCTCTAGCAATGCAATCTGAGAAGCAGAAAGGGATCTAGCAAAAAAGAAAAGGTCATGAGACATGGCAGGCTGGGACTCCGCCAACTTATTGTTCATGACTTTGAAACTCATGAGACAGCTGCTCCTTTGCACAACATCATGAAGGTTGTAGGCCTCGACCTCGTTTTCAGTCACATTAGGAGAAGAGCTGTTTCCTCTGGACTCTGGAAGAATCAGACTGAGCAAATTCCCCATGGCCTCCTGCATGAGCCAGACAAGCCACCACAGATATGAGGCCTCGGGAATGTGAAGTCCGGACAGGACAGATAAGCTACAGGGACAGATACGGTGTCCCTGACCCATGCAGAGGGCCTTGACTGCGGGGATTCAAGACAAATGGAGCAATGTGCAAGGTTTCCGGTGTCTCTGTAAGTCAAATCCATGGCAACCCTAAGACTCCTAGGAGACCTTAAGACTCCTTCTAGGAGCCAGAGCCCAGCCACCACCCCTCCTACTGACTGCCTCTCACATTCTCAGAAAGACCTTCAAAGTATGTGTTTGACAAACGAATGGATTTGGGGGAATGGTCTCCCTTGTTTCAATACAGATCTTAAACTGCAGGACACAATCTGAGAAGAGTCAACATCCCACATCCTATTGTGAGAAACGGACATTCATCCCCTTACAGACACACAGCAGCCTGCTCGTAGTGTATGTCCCCAACCCTTCTCTAGTTTGGCAACCACCTGTGCCGTCATAGATTGAACATCCGTGTCGCACACATGGCTGCACGCTTAGCTCTGGGTTCTCCGGAGCTAAGTTCCAAGAACAAAGTTAACTCTCAGTCAACATCCACTGAACGGTGCTGGGTCAAAGACCTTTTTTCCCTGATATGACTTAGAGACACTTTAAAATGGGCATGCCAGGTCGAAACTTCATTACTGAAAGGCCTCAAGAGCTTCAAAACATGGTCAGGGAGAAACAAAGAGGAGAGCTACCACTCCCATGTTAGGAGTCCCTGTGGGGTTCAGCAACTCTTCTGCCTTGCCAACACCTATACCAGGGTTGTGGAGCTGGTGGCTTTGGGGGCCTGGTCTCCCTGAGAGCCACTGCAGAGTTCCTTCCAGTGTCAAAGGCAGGTGCTAATCACCATTGCGGTGTGTGAGAAACCAGGCTGTGCCTTTGGCATCTCTCTAAGGAGGAGCACTCTACAGATGTGTGAGAGAGTGCTGAGGGCCGCTGTTTAGCCGGCACACAGGAAAGGGCATCTCTAGAAGTGTAATTGGCCCAGCACCGTGTGCAATTACCTGTCTGCATGTCTTCTGACCACTTAAATGATGTTTTTACTTCAAGCACAATGAATCCAGGCAGTTTTTGATTACCTGTGATGACGGGGGTCAGGGGTCAGCTGAATAATTGAAAAGGAAACCCTTATTCTTCTCGAGATTCCTCTCCTTTCCATTTGTTTCCATAGCTCCCTGCACCAGGGACCAGGTCCTAAGTGCCCCACTAAAGGATGCCATATTGCAAGCCCCGCCCCACCCCAGCGAGGACATGGCTCCAAAACCACAGAGTAGCACAGAAGTAAATCAGCCTCCCTAGGGATCTGTGGAAGAAATGTGTCCCACTGCTCCCATTGCTCACGTGTGCTCTGTGGTGGCTCATTTGTATGCATGGCACCTGCAGCCATGCAGGCTTGCTTTTAACATCTCATTTGTCCCAAGCGGTACTTTAAAATAATGCATTTTTGTAATATACATGACAAAATACTCCATAATCTTTGTGGTATGTGTTCCTAGGAATACACACATTTGCATATGCAGATGGCAAAAGTTGTGTATCTTCTTCAGTAGCTCTCCATCTTGTTTTTTTTTTTTTTTTTTTTTTTTTTTTTTTTTTGAGATGGTCTCTCACTGAACCTGGAGATCACCAAGGCAGCTAGACTGACTGGCCAACAAGTTCTCGGGATCTGTCTGTCTCCCTGAGATTACAGGAAGACCTGGCCTGGCATTTTGCAAGGGTGCTACAGATCTAAACTCAGGCCTTTGCACTCGGATGCCAATCACTTTATCCACTTAGCCATCTTTCCCCAGCCCTAAGTAGTGCACCTCTTTTAAGAAGTTGTGTAGCAAAAGATACTGCCAACCCCAGCTTGGAGCAAGAACCAGAGGGTGGCATCCAGCAAGGCTGGTGGCACCCATGAGAAGGCTGGGCTTCAACTTGTGCATTTCAGTCATGGCCAATGTCACATGAAGGTCAATGTATCAAAGAGAATAAGGACACCTGTGATAAGTTTGCAAGCTCTCTGTAAATGGAAAATAATTCCAAATGAAGAATTTATTCAAAGACAATACTAATTTCTATATTTACCAGTGTGCTTATTAATGATAATAATAACTAGTATTGTTGTTATTTTGTAATAATAGAAGGAGTCCCTTCTAGAGTTACAAAAAGTGTTATAAAAACAACCACAACAACAACAAGAAAACAAAAATTTACCAAGTATCCATAGGGCTTTGCAGACCATTACTGGGAGATGTCAGGCCAGGCCTACACATCTGTGATTTTCCATACATTGAACAAATGTATGGCACATGGGTTGCTTTCTCTAACCCCAAATCCCTGTAGACACAGTGCCAGACAGCAGAGAGATGGATACTCCACAATGATACAGAGCCTCGGTGAGCTCAAAAGATAGGATCCTTCTGACCCCAAAATAGGCAGCTACACCTCCGTGTACCCTCTCACCTCCTCTGGCCTGTGGCCCCACTCCATCCCTGAGCAGCCAAGGCTGTTTGGGAAATAAATGCCCCCAGGGCTCATTTCAGAACAGCTCTTTTCCCATTGGCAGAGTTAATGCCATCCAGAAGGCTGTGACCAATACTCTGGGGGAAAGGTACAATGGCCACCTTCCAGGGCTGGTACACCAATGTTCTTCTGCAGGTAATTGCCCAAACTGTCGCTGTGGGCTGTATGCCACCTGCAATGAAAGTGCATTGAGTGACAGCTGAAAAACCAGGGGGAAAGCAGAGTGTTTATTTCCCTAAGACTGTGTCTCTGTTCAGGAAGCTGTGATGTGGCTCCTGAGCTCTTGGCTCTCCCATTTCTAATCACAGAGTGTAAAAATGAAATTGTTTCTTTCAGCACCGGAAGTGATTTTGTTGGCATCACCTACTGTTTGGTAGATTAAATTTTTTGAGGCCAGAAAGAAGGAGAAGAAAAATCATGAAATTTCAGCAAAATCAAACAAACAAAAGCTTGTTCCCTCTCCTTATGTTCTCAAAGTAAATGATTGTTTTTTTTCTTTTCTTTTTAAGAGATGGGTTCATCAATCCAGATGGAGAACAATATGGCTGGGTAAGACCCTGCCACACCTGCCATGGTGGGGTGGTAAGGCTGGCTAATTGGTGCTGGTTGGCTATATTTATAAAAGCAGTGTGTTTAAACATTTCAATAGACAGATCAAAACACAGATGTGTGTGCTAGCCTCAGCCAGGCATTTCTATAAGTCAAGATGACTTTTGTCCTTGTGAAGCCAGCTGACAATTGGTCCGTGAATCCAAGGGCTGATCTGGCTGGTCTTGACCATCCTTGGGACTTTGTGGTCTCTTGAGCTTTCCCTGTGGGTCACTTTCAACTGTCTGTGTTCTTATCCTGAGTCCCTTCAAATCCATTCTTGGAAAGAAGCAGAACTGGGATCAAAAGCTATTCAGTTTGGTTCCTAAGCTAAAGTTGACATCCCCTAAAAAGGGAAGCACCGATATGACCTCAGGCCATCTCTTCTGTCTCTAAGCATGGGGATCACCAGTTGGCTCCTACTAGGACTTTGTGTGTGTGTGTGTGTGTGTGTGTGTGTGTGTTCTTCATTAAAAGTACTTTCTGGAAATATTCAGTTTTGAAAAACACAAAAGTTTCTCTGGCCTTCACAGCAGTGCAGACCCGGATAGCACCATACTAAGGAAGCAAGCCAGGCATAAAGACCGGGAAGTCCTGCATCCTGCCACACGGGCAGTGCAAGAGACACGTCCAAGCCGAGTTGAATGGTGATGAGCAGGGAGGGTAGAGGAAATAGCCAAAGGGGTGGATGGATTCTCTAATGGTTAGTGACCTGTCCTGTTTCTATGGCAAAATACCCTGGCAAAAGCAACTTAATTGTTCCGGCCTACGGTATGGTCCATCATGGCGCGACATGGAAAGTCAGAGTGGCAGCAGCTTGAAACTGCTGATCCCTTACATGGGACTCAAAGTCAGACAGCAGAGAACAATGTACTCAGCTTGCTTCCTCCATTTTGTTTCAGCCAAGACCCCAGACCATGGGATGCTGTTGCCCACACTCACTGGTCTTCCCACTCAATAAGCTCCATCTAGATAATAACTCACAGGCATGCCCAGATGCTAGTCCTGTAGGTGATTCAAGATACTTGGATTCGATATTAATATTAACCATTTCAAATGCATCCAGAGGTCTATACAAGATGGCCACTGGAACTAACACCCCTGTAGTTCTCCATGGAGACGTTCTTAGGGAGTGAGGCTAAGGTAAGTTTTGTTGCTAGAATTGTCACACTGATAGAAGATGCCAGAGGAAACTTTAGACGGTGGTAGATATTTGAATCACCTTATTGGTGTGAAGACTCCACAAGTATAGAACCTTCTACCTTCTGCCCCAAATTATCCAGTGCATCACATTTTTCTAGTGATTCATTTTTTGGTGCTGAGAATTCAGAAAAAAAATAGTTAAACTCACCCCTGAGTTACCAGGGGATGGTCACCTCTCATTGCCCATGAAGGCCCTCCAAGTCAAGAACCCACAGTGCTTTGGGCTTCATCCAACCAAGCAAAGTCAAGTCCAGTCCACCATTATCCTTCATTCAACATGTCAACAGATGTTGCTCTAGAACCTGAGTCACTTCTGAAACTTCCTTCCCTTCAGTCAGATTTAGCATCTGCTCTCAAACCAACTTGACACTCATTGTCTTATCTTAGGGCACAGAGCAGAGAAGAAACAAATGGAAACTGCCCTACCTCTCACCAGACCCTCAACCATGGCCCAAACCACCACTATTCCATTTTTCCTGTTCAAACCAGTGTGTTCTGAGTACACTAACAGACAGAGACTCACACAGGTGTTTGCAGATAAAAAAAATTATTAGTAGTGTATTTCATACCTAGTGTGGCCTACTTCCCTGTGGCTGAAAGAGGCTCTGACTTTTTCTAATTTGTTCCATTCCTTCCCTCTGCCAAGGACTCTTTTGTCTTTGCTCCACTCCCCTATCATCTTTTGTGTGGTGCATCATAATCAGGATAATTGGAGAGAGCAACGATGCCCAAAAAACTAAATGAATGGTCTCTAACTAAAAGAGCCACAAAGGAAAACTATACATGCTCTCCCAGGTACCAGGAAAGTCCCGTTCAACCATCATGCAAATGTTCAACAAATGCAGGTGGAATGCCAAACTTAGCCCCAGGCCTTCTTGCAGCCAGATTACCTGTAGAGAAGAAGATGGCTCAGTCTTGTTTTCAGGAGACTGACAGTCTGGGAGAGATGTCCATAAATAAGAAAGTGTGTTAAATTAAATAAACCCCAATGAATGTATGGGGAGCAAGAAATGGAGCTGTAAGAAGCTGTCACCACAGTGAGACCCTCACACATGAACCTAGAATATAGGGGGCCCAGCCACAGACATCTGGGGACAAAAGCAGAGAAGACAGAAGACACAGAGACCTTGAGATGGCCTTTTGCTTGCAAGCCACAAAAGCCAACAAGAGGCTAGTGAGACAGTGCCGGGAGAAGCCAGAGGTCGTGCAGGGGATATGTGACACAGAATCCCCTTGGTGAAAGGAGAAACAGCCTGCCAAGTAGCACTGGACTTGGTATGGCGTTGGGAGAAGAGGTGGGAGAAATGCCCAGGTCAGGACAGAAGGAGGAAGAACAGAATATGGAGTTTCTATGGGATAAGCAGACAGCAGAGCTCCTGGAGAGTGGAGGTGGACCTGCTTCTTCCCAGTGCTCAAGAGACAAGTCCTGGCGCCTCTCTGTCTGTAGCTCTTAGTCTGATGTCCAGAGAACAGCTTGGAGGCTCATTGCCTGAGCTCCATTTCCCGTAGGGCTACGTGTGCATTCTATAGAGTTCACCAGGGTGTGTGGAAATGTATATTGGATATCTTTGGAGATGTTCCAGTTTCTGGATGCATCTGTTTCCTCTCCGTGAAGTGAGAAAAACAGATCCAGGTCCCAGATGTCCCTTCTATAAGGTCTGACGCAGCCAAGAGGCATGGGGAGTCACATCTGCCTCTAGGGTCTCATAGCCCCGGGCACGTTCTGAACCCTTGAAACCTTAGGTCAAGCCTCTCTCATTAAACCATGCATTCCTTAACAATGTGAACAAACATTGAGCTTGTGTCACGTAATTCAAAGTGAGCCCATGGTGAACGATTGCCCAGGGAAGCCTGAGCAGTATTGGAAACAAAGAATGCCTGTGGTTTTCTCTAAGAGAGTTTACTACCACACAAAACCAACCAACCAAACAAACAACAAACAAAAAAATTTGCTCTCCAAGACCATAGGGACCAAAGTCTCCTCAGGCCCTGTCCTTGACCTCCCAGAAATCAGGAACACGTCTACCAACATTGCCTGCCACTTTCTAAGACATGCTGGTGACCCAGGGGAGAAGCAAGCTCACTCTTTCAGCCTCATAGTTAGAGATCTTGGCTGTGCGAGACCCAGACAAGCCATTTAGAGTAGTAGTAAGTATTTCACCTTAGATGCCTCAGTGTTCACTCTCCATGAAGCAATCCACAGCTTCTGCCAAGCCTCTCAGTCCTCAGGGATCCACCCCATGGGATACACCCAGCCTAGCAGAGAGGGCCAAACTGAAATCTGCCTCTGACCTTCCTGAAAGTCAGGCAGTAGGGTCTTGAGCATGTTTCATATCTTGTGAACTTCCTGTTCCCTTTAAGTGAAATTCCCTGAGATTTGGCTCAAATAGGACAAACTCAGAGCTAGATAGCCAGAGCCAACACACACACACACACACACACACACACACACACACACACACACACGTTCTCTGAAGCAAAGGCAACACAGAGCCAAGTGGAACATAGAGCTTAGGAACAGAGTTGGTCCGAGACGATGTCTGTTGAATCTGAGGACACCAGACTGAGAATGGTGCTAGGAGCCAAGCGAGGTTTTTGTCCAAGTGTTCAGGACATGTGTTCTGCCTATCCTCTCAAAGGCAAAGAGAAACCTCGTTGGGAAAATCAACAGCCCTGTTGCTCTGGGATATAGAGATGTCTCCTGGTTCATAAGGTCCTATGTTTACTTCTTCCACTTGCCTCCCATCCCTCTTGTCATCTACAGCAAAGTCACATTTTGGCCTCTAGCATCTTGAACTCCTGCTTGGGTCACAGTCTCTAGAGAGCCACACTCGTGGCCTGGAATGCTCTTCCCAAACCTCACCATCTCTTGCTAACCTTTCACATCTTTAGGAAAGTCCTGAGTCAGCAGTTCCCGACCTTCCTAATGCTGTGACACTCTAACACAGTTCCTCATGTTGTGGTGACCCCCAACTGTAAAATTACCTCATTGCTACTTCGTAACTGTAAATTTCTGTTGATATGAATTGTAGGGTAGATATGTGACATGCAGGGTATCTGATTGGTAACCCCCCTCAAAGGGGTCACAACCCACAGGTTGAGCTGCTGTTTCAGCCAGTGGTGATTATTAAATGTGTTGTTACATAGTTCTCATGGGACAGCATCATTCTCTTACCTATTCTACACTCTTATCCAGAAGTGAGTGTGCTGGTGGGTAGATAGATGCATGAGTGGAAAGGTGGGTAGTTGGATGGGTGGGTGGATGGATGGATGGATGGATGATAGATAGATAGGTATGTAAATGGTGGGTGGTTGGATGAGTGGATGATGGAGTGGCTAGATGGATGGATGAGTGGATAGGTGGATAGGTGGATGTGTAACTGAAGAGATATATGGGTAAATGGGTGGGTGAATGGATAAGTGAACCTTCCAGCCAAACAGTGGTTTCTCCTCTTAAACATTCTCCTTCATAGTTGTTGTATGTCACCCCCTTCTACCTGGAATTACCATCCTTTCCTTATTCACACAGTCAAAGCCTACTCCCCGCCCCCTTCCACACACACATGGTGGAACCCAAGGGCTGCCTCCTCAAAGCCCTAAGGAACCTCTTCCAGCTAGAAGTCTTTCCATATTCCAAACTCTACCAACATCACATCTGTGATAACCTCTTGGGTAAATCCTTGCCTGTCTTGTGTTGCAGTGGGCTTAGGTTTGTTCATAGAACTCTAAGATTTTCAAAGGAGAGAGACTCCCTTTTTATCTCTACACTAGTAAGTATGACCAGCAAATGATACGCCTGTGAGACCTCTAAGCTACGTGGTACAGAAGCACCTTACCAAATATATCATTTCACAAATGAAGACAGGAAGCCCACGGCCATGAAGTCACTTGCCCTAGACTAGCCAGCAAGGGGTCAAATTATGGGTTCAGGTTACTGTCCCATTTTCTTACTTTCTAAAAAGTAAGATTAACCTTTGGTGGAGATCTTTCCCTCACACTGCCAAGTAGAAAAGCCAGGAAGGCTTCTCTTCCGGGTGTCTCCTCAGCCCAGCCTTCTGCCCTGGAGAATATCTCCCAACAGACAATGTTGGTGATAATAGGAAGCCCACCCTACTAACTCTAAATGTGCAGAACCTTTGTCACATGGAACTTCCTTTCTGTGGGGAATCCATACCAGGATGCAGCATGTGTTACTCTCCTGGTCCCCTGTGGTAAGACATGGACAAATCACAGAGAATCGCTGGAGTTGATTCTCTGCTAGGGACTCTACCTACCCTACTGTATTCCCTTAGGGCAACACAAACCCCAGGCCTGGATAATTAAATACACAGCATTAGCCCCAGGGCCAGGTACAGCTAATGGTAGTGTTGTTGGGATTAGGATTATCCTCCAAGGGTTCCCCTCTTGTTCTAGGGCATCTTAGTAGACACAGTCTCAAGAGGATGCTTCCTTCTCTCCATAGAGCAACACCAGAGCTTTGGGGGGGAGGTTATCTGAGGAGACAGGAGCCCTGTGGCTTGCTGGGAATACACAGATCAAGGTGACAGGTCACGCACACATCACCACGCCCCACAGCCTCATGCATCCACCTCCACACCAGCCCCCTCACATCCGAATCCGCGCAGAGAGAACACGAGAACACGTGTGTGCATTCACCCCAGCCCACGTGCGCTGAGAACGCCGGCGGCTACCTGCTACCTTTGCCCTTGCTAGAAACCCATGGGCAACTGGGGACTGCACTCAAGGCTCTCCCACCTAGGTGAGCCTGCCAGGAGGGCCAAGTGTATTTGCATATAATTTGCATGTGTTGACACAACCCTTCCCATCTCTGCACAGAGCTTTCCCAAGCTAACCTGTTATTACTGCCTCTCTGAAGTTGGCGCCGCCGCTCACCCACCCACTGCCGGTGAGTACTATGCATGGAGACCGGCTGGGAGCTGGCAGATCAGAGCAGATCCCTCCAGAGACTCACACAACCTCCCAGCCTCAGTTTCTCCCCTGGACAATGTATACTGAGACAGCTCCATGCAAAATCTTTTGACATAAAAGGTCCAGGGTGAAATATTGTTTACACGTAGAAAGGTCTTTCTCTGCATCACAGGTCCAAGAATCGCCTCTGGGTGAAGAAGTAGGCTCCCTAGGCCTCAGTGACTGTCACAAACTCAAAACTACAGGACTCTTCAGTTTATATTTCTTGGGAACAGTTAGTTGAGTGGTGTTTCAGAAAGAATTGCTTCTATACAGCCTCCGTGTATTAAGACAATAGTCACTGTTTAATTGAAATTCAAAATTTAGCCCTGTGTCCGAGATTTTTATCTAAACACCTTACCTGGGGCCCAAGGCCGGGGGCTCCTGTCATTACTAATATCCTGTTTTCTTACCGTCCTTACAAAGCTCTGGGGGGACATGGTCTCTGTTTCCCAAATGTCCTGCTTCCTACTCTGGGATAGGAAGCAGGGGGGCAGGAGGCTTCATGTGAGGCAAATTGAGAATTGCTGAGGGGGAAGGAGGAGAACATGTGCTTCCTAATCTAGGTACAAAGCTAGATTGTGTTCCCCTTCACTCTCTGTGATGAGACTGGGCGGTTATCACCGTGAACGTGAGGCCATGCTTCCTGTGGTGAAGAGCACGCGTGTTTTCATCAACAGAGCTGGTTTCTAGGGCCTCCTCACAGGATGTGAGGCCTGCGGCAGGTCACAGAGGAAGAGGCAAGCTGCGGCAGGAGCTACAGCTTGGGGCGGGAGGTGGGGTGGAAGGAGACTGCATGTGGGCCAGGCAAGCTGTTTCAGTCCAGGGTTGGAGCAGGAGTCCAACCCTGTGGTTATTTACAAAGCTCTCGATCAGCCTTCAGTCTGTCTTCCCTGATCCACCTTCAGTATGATGCTAGACTTACCCAACTACAGTCTGTATCTAAGCGAAACACCGTGCAGGATGGGGCAGAGCTCAGCATCAGAGTTCAAACCCCAGCTCCACTGCCTGCTCAGAAACACTAGTAAAGGAGCCAGGGGTCTAAGTTTGGTTCAGTTGGTAGAGTGCTTGTCTAGCATGCCCAAGGCCCTAGGTTTGTCACCTACAGACTGCGAAGAACACCCAACAAAGGTGGAAGCAGGAAGATCAGACTGTCTAGGTCATTCTCGACTATATAGCAAGTTCCAGACCATCCTAGGCTACCTGAGAGCCAGGAAAGGTGAGAGAGCACACACCAAGCTGGCGTATGAGCCATGTGTGATAACTAGGGAGAGCGGCAGCTCTGCACCTAAGGACTTTGCCAGATCAGGCCTTTCACCCTGGGGAACAGGGACACTGCTAAAAGACATGTGCTGCACCCAAGAGCGAAATTTTTCTTTTGAAGATTTGTGCAGGAAAGAAATTGTATGGTAAAGTCAGTGGATATATCCTGGCATGTAGTAACAGATAAAATCCAAAAATTAAAACACAGGGTTCCACATTCTTCCCCATTAAGAAATGCTGGGCAGGCTTCCACCCTTCAGGCAAGTTGCAAAGATGACATCACACAAAGATAGTGTCACTCTTCCCTGCCTCCACCGCCTTGATGAGACCTTCCCTCCGGGAACTTATGTTTCTACCAAGTCTGAGACAGTGGTGGGTCTGCTTCAGCGTGAAAGGTCAAACCCTAAGCATCAATAGCAGCCAGAGCATTGAGGAAACCCCTGGTACTATCATGGCTTGCTAATGGTGTGCTACGTTCAGACCTCTAACAGAGGCCAGGAACATCAAAAATCACTTTCCTCTTGGGTTCGGCAAGATGCAACCATGGACCTGTATGGCCAACCTACAAAGGACCATGGACTTTCATAATTAATAAAGACCTGTCCTCTGCACTTATCTCCTGTGGACGGTGATCCCGGCCTACAGCATCCATCTGGTCACCTTTTCCTAGGTCAAAGGTGCTTCAGGGGACGACTGAGAGAAAGTGGCCAGGGAACTTGGGATGCGTAGGGGATAGAACATGCCTGTGAATCTGCAATGGTATGGCTCAGGGTCCTTGATGCTCCCATTTGAATGCCAGGCAAGAGTGGGAGTGACCACATCACACCTGAACCAGTGTCCTGACGCCACACAACCTCTATTTTGCCCATTATCCACAAGGCTTCAGAAGTTCAGAAAAGGAGATTATTCCCCAGGGCCTGAGAATTTAAAACTGGCCATGATCATCAGGATTTCTCTACTCAGTTTTCTTCACAATGCAGAGGGAACTCTCATGTGCCTCTGGGTACAGCGGGACTTTTTCTACCCCATTCCGAAGAGTTTATCCAAGGCCTGGCCTTTGATTGGCCAATCAGAAGGCATTTATCCACTGATAAAAACCTGTGTGCTGGCCTCCATGGATGTAACACACAGCCATGGATGGTTCAGGCTTACTCCCAGCTGTGGGAGAATATTCTAGACCAATGAAGAGAACATAAGGTTGGTTTGTCTCTTGAGATAGGACTATGGTGGGTAGATTTCGCTGTTCTCATTGGGCTGGTGAGGACGTTAATACACTGAGGCAGCTACCTCAGACCCGGAATGCCTACTGCCCATCCATCCTTACTTCTGCCTCTGCTCAACCTGCCCACCACCTCTGTCTTCTCCTTGAAAAACATGGCTCCATGCCAGGGGCCTCCTGCTCTGATATTGTTCTTCAGAAGAACATTCCTCTTGAAACTGAAGCAGGGGGTGGGTAAAACTAACCTTGTCAAAGCCAGCACCCCTCTTCCTGAAGTTTTAGAAATGTCCCCAGGGCCTCTCTTTCTTATCGCAAGCCATGACCCAACATCCCCCAGACCCCCGGCCCCAACAGCTCACTAATTTCAGTTTGTACAACCCTTCCTTTAAGAAAAACAAGGCATAACAATTGTAGTTCTCCCCCTGGCCAATGGCCAGACTGTCAAGGGCGGGAGCCAAGACACTAGCGGATACACCCGGAGAGGCCAAGGGCAGAGGGCAGAACATTCTGGACAGGCTTTTGTCAGAGACCAGCCCGAAAGGCCTTGTGGAGAATCCGTGCTTAAGATCAACACCTCCAGCCTAAATGGCACGCACGCCAAGGCCCCTCAGAACCTTGTATGGAACATGCCTGTGACATTAATTAATGCCAGGCAAACTGCAAGAGCAGAGATGGAAAACTAAAAATAGAGCTTTTGCCAACTGACTCATCTCTGACTGCACAGAATCCAGAGCCTCTCTCTCAGCTTCTTCTCTACATGTGCGATATATTATGCTCTCTCTTTCTTCCTCAGTCCCTCTCTTTTTCTCCTTCTCCCTTACCCTTACCCCCCTCCTCTTTCTCCCCATCTTTGTTGTTCTTCTCTTCTTTGCATTGGGAGGTCTCACTTCTGGAAGTGATGGTCCCACTTAGCTACCCTATGACCCACAAACATGCTTAATAAGCAAGGAAATCATTGCTTTTCCTGGCTCCCATGGTCCGAGACCCTGTCATTACCCTGTCATTTGTACTTCCGATTTTCCATGCGGATACCTCTGCCCGTTACATCACATACAACTCTATAGCTTCGTTTCCGATTACAGTCCCATCTATTTTAAACTTTGTTGATTTCTGCAAGGAAGGAAGCCTATTTCATACAGATTAGCTGGACAGCTGGATCTGATAGCTTCTGATTACCCGGCTTGGGGCCACTAGGGAAAGAGGTTTTCCAAAGCCCCTTGGATGGAAGACCATTCCATATGGCCCCCAAAGTGTGGCTCACTGCTCACTCCAGGGAGGAAGGGCCGGCAGCCTTTGTTTGAAATCAACAGGTCAAGGTGAAGGCAGGCTCGCACATTGCTCCACACCTCAGGGTTTGGAGACTGTGCTGGAAGATGGGGGTTGGGGTGGGGACCAGAAACCCCTGTATTCCAGAGCTCTTGTGTGCCTCTGAGTGGGGGATTGTGTCAGAAACTGCATGTGTTGGAAAGAGGTACCCATCATGCTTGGGAGACGAGAGACCAGGCACAAGCATCAGAGCCCTTCCTTCACCTGGCCTTGCACAAAGAAATCACAAAGACCTCTCTCACCTTTCAGTGGTCAGTCCACAGGCAGGGGGGGCTGCTGCGTTGTCCTGAAAGCTGGTGGCTCCGATGAGGCAGGAGCATTCTGCCTGCTCGTCCCATCTCTGCTCTCTTTGTGCCTCCTCTAGAGAAAACCCCGAGTGCTGGAGATTTAAAAAAAGAAGGATGGTGTGTGTGTGGAGGGTGGTGGGAGTCGGGGGTGCCGAGGCGGTGGGGGGTGGCAGAGGGACCCGGGTGGGGGGTAGTGAGCAGCCTGCCCTGGTGTGGGTTCGGGGTAATGGCCGACACAGGGGAGATAGCTTGCCTGCCGGAGCTCAGCACCACGGCAGCTTTGTGTGGGCGGCGGCAGCTCACGGCTGGGTTTCAAACCATTACACTGAACATTTGCAAACAGATAAAAAAAAAAAAAAAAAAAAAAAAAAAAAAACCCATTGGGCACAAATGGAAAGTTCTGCTCTCCTTCTCTCCACGATCTTTCTCCTTCTGTTCTGCTCGAAGGTTTCCCTGGAGGAAGATCAGGGTGGTTGCTGAACCCCCAGACCTCTCCCAACCCCATCTCCTCCAGCCATTACACACCCACGACTACCACTGTGTATAGACAGAAACCAGTGTGTAAGATGTTCACCCAGCCTTCAGGTCTATTCATTAAGCAACACTCTCTCCTCCAAGGTCCCTCTTAAAATCCAGTTGTAAGGTATGTGGTCTTTCTTGGTTCCAAAACTCCCTTAGAACAAGCCATCGAGGAGCAAGATGAGAAACACTGCCTTTGCTAGGTGACACTCTTTCCAAAGGACGTCCTGTGAACAGTGGGAGGAGGTGCTGCTTGAAAATGAAGTGGATGGATTCCGTGTTCAAACTACTTCGAGAAATGCCACGGAGCATTGTGGCTCGGAATAATCATAGTTCTCAGCAGGGAAAGGCTCTGAAAAGTCCTGCAGCAGAGAAGCTTCTTTTCCTCTTCTTGGGTATTCCCAAGACTTTAGATGAGAGGTCTAGGGGCAAATGAGGCAGCTCAGAGTTCACCAGTTGGGACTCTCCCCCTGGTACTGCAGACAGTTGTCAATGAACTTGAGACTACAGCTCTGTCACAAACAAGAGCAAATACGGACGACTGCTTTCTCACAACTGTGGGTACCTGCTAGTATGTCCTGTCTTTCTTCGTTTCTACAACTCAGGGGCCACAGGAGGCAGAAAGGTGCTCTCAGGTATACTGTCACCTCCAAGCCACAGACTGTGCCCAAGCTGGGAGATATGATATCATAGGCTGCTCCCTGCCCCCCAAGAAGGCAGAAGCTCAGAATCCCGAAGCACAAATCCTAGCAAGGTGACAGAGGCATCCTTGCTGCAAAGACAATGACAAAAGACGGTGGAGACATTAGTGTGGCAGGACAAAAGAGGAAAGAACAGGGGGATGTCTGAAGCCATTAATACAAATAGAATATCCTATTAGTTCCTGTTGCTGTGATAAACACCAACGAAAGCAGCCTGAGGAGGGAAGGTTTACTTCAGTTTACAGATCACAGTCTTAAGGGAAGAGAGGGCAAGAGCTCAAGGAAGAAAGCTGGAGGCAGGAGCTGAGGCAAACACCATCAGAGAGTGCTGCCTATCAGATTGCTCCCCATCACTTGCTCAGCCTGGTTCCTTACAGAAACCAGGGCCACCCAACCACCTCCCACATCAATTATCAAAAAAAAAAAAAAAAAAATCCCAGTCTTGCCTATAGAACAATCTGGTGGAGGTGACTCTTCCCAGGTGATGCTAGGTTTTGTTGTGTTGACAAAACCTAAGCAGTGTGTAAGAGGGCCCCCACCCTGGCTTCAGGACCCCTCCCTTCACCCAGGTTCCTCTCACTTGTGCAGAGTGGTCTGAATCTACTGTTGGCAGCTACCAATAATTTGTTCTTTGGGGATACAGAAATGTCTAAAATGGTTTGATTGTTACAGCCAAGGTACAAACTAGGGATGCTGCTGAAAATCCTTCAGGGCAGACGATGGCCCCACAAAGAGGATCCAATCCCTAATACCACCGTTGCTGAGTGGGTTCCCTCGTGGAGTGCAGATGAGAAAGACATGAGCGTTCTGTGCATACTTGGAAGGCAACCATGATGTCTGAGTTTATTTTGACAGCTTTTATTTACGGGGGGGGGGGGGGCAGGGGGGACAGGATAGAAAAAGAGAGAGTCAGCCTTCCTGGTAAATGGTCTAAATTACATGATAAGGAAGAAAGAAAAAAAAAGGAAGAAAGAAAGGAAAGAAGGAAGAAAGAAAAGAGGAAGAAAGGGAGGGAAGAAGGAAAAAAGGGGAAGGAAAGAAAAAAACTGCCTCATCTTGCTTAAGTACCTCCGACAAGTTGAACCCTGTGAGTATAGTGAACCAGTATAGAAAAGCTTAGAGAGGCTTAAAAAACTTGCGAGCACTTCAGCAGATAATCGCTCATAATTAGAGCATTTTCTAGACCCCATTAAAAAGGCTTTAAACAAAGTTAAAAATGATATGTTGACCTTCACTCTTAAGGAAGCAAATGGTCATGTCGACAACACTAATGCTCCGGGCCTGGTTGAGAATTTTCTTTTAAGGCAAGAACTAGCAGGACTCACAGCGGTGCTTGGCACGTGGCAATTATTAACAGCCAATCAGAGGAGATGGTGAGGCCACACTGCAGACGGGTATCCCGGTTACTGCAGGGCCTCAAAGTAGACTATACGGCACTCTGGCCTCCCATTCCCGTAAGACCTCCAGCTCAGGGATCAGGCCTGGAAAAGTAGAGGAAAAAAGCAAGAGGTACACTCCCTGTAGAGTTATGTAGGCATAGGTCAGCAAGGCACAGACAAGCCCACCTAGAGCACAAGGACAAAAGGACATCTGGGGGAAACTCTGAAGGGAGAATGGGTAGCCAAGTTTCTGATGTGGTCTCAGAACAGAGTTACACAGCCTTCTTTTGTTGTTGGAGACCTAGAAACAGCTTGTAACCTCCACTATCATGCAGGTTTTTCTAGAACATGTGTGCCCCTGTATGGGACACGGTATGAGGCTGGTTACACAGTTGGTCTCCTAAGCTCATCCTTTGCTAAACCCTAGGAACAAAATCCCAAAACATTTACAATTGGATTGATGAACAAAGTCAAAAAATCAAAAAGGAATCCAAAAGAGATCCAAGTCAATCATGTGTTGGCTGAAAATTGCAACCTCCACCATGCTACCTGAGGAAGGAAACACGGGCTGGTCAATGATTAGGGAGCTATGAAATCTCAGGGGTTAAAGGCCTTTCCAGCATGCATGAACACCTCAGTGAGAGCCTCAGCTGTGATGGTGTGCTGATCACATCAGCCTTGGGGAAGTGGGCACAGATGAATTCCCAGCTTACTCGGCAACTAGTCCAGTCTAATCCATGAGTCACAAGCAAGTGAGAGACCCTGACCTCAAAGAAGTGGATGGTGCCTGAGGAACAATGTCAGAAGTTGACCTCTGACCTCCCACACATGACAACATGTGTGCTCACATACACAGACATGAATAGACACAGAAATAAAATAATTTAAAACCCACAATTGCAATAGAGTAGTCTTGTTAAAATCCAGCATCCTCTGTGAGACTCTGACCCTGAGCCTTTTTCTTCATGTTGAAGAACACAAGGAAGGACCAGTCTTTGGCTCTTCCCTTTGCTCTTGACCAAGATCATTTGGTTACGGGAATTTCTTCATCCTGTAATGTTCCACCTTTTAGGGCCAGGTTCTGTGTGTTAAGATTATCTTAGCCCTCAGCCCTCTATGAATCCTAAGCTAAGGAGTCACCTTCTCAGTGTGGAAGACTGTGGAGGAGGACAAGGACATGGCTCTGAGACACCAGAGCCCGCTCAGGACCTGGGACAGCACCAGGGCTGGATGGTATTGCTCCTTTCTTTCCCAGCTTCTGTCTAGACCCAAGGAGTATCAGCTTCCCACCATAGAAATTTGCCCTTCTTTCCAGGGGAGGAAATATCTTTCTGCATGCTCTGGACACTCTTTTCCATGACTCCTCATGGCTCTCAACAGATTCCCACTGACATCTATTGTCCCTTGTTTTAGGGTTTTACTGCTGTGAGCAGACATCATGACCAAGGCAAGTCTTATAAGGACAACATTTAATTGGGGCTGGCTTACAGAGTTCAGAAGTTCAGAAGTTCAGTCCATTATCATCAAACGCAATCATGGTACAGGAGCTGAGAGTTCCACATCTTCATCTGAAGGTTGCTAGTAAAATACCAGCTACCAAGCAGCTAGGGTGAGAGTCTTATAGCCCATACCCACAGTGACACACCTACTCCAAAAAGGATACACTTCCTAATAGTGCCATTCCCTGGGCCTGGCATAAATAAACCATCACATTCCACTCCCTGGTCTCCACAGGCTTGTTAAAACACATGAATCTATAGGGCCATACCTTGCCATAGCATAATTATAAAGTACATTTGGTCCAACTTCCAGAATCCCCATAATCTATAGCAGTATCAACAATGTTAAAAGTCCTAAATTCTATGTCTCTTCTCAGATTCATCCAATCACTTAACTGTAACCCCCAAAGCAAGACAGGAAACCAGCTGGGCAAACTCCAAACCCTGCATCTCCATGTCTTATATCAAAGCTATCTTCAGATCTCTACTCCTTTTTCATCTTTGTTGACTGCAATAAACTTCTTTCTCATGGGCTAGTTCCATTCCCTGTTAGCAGCTTTCCTCAGCAGGCATCACATGCCTCTGACATCTTTAACAGCTTGTGGTCTCCAATACAACAACTTCACTGCTTCTTTTTCCAATGTCTGTGGTCTACACATGATCTTCTGGGATCCTCCAAAGGGCTTGGGTCACATCTCCACCTCTGCCCTCTGCAGCGCTCTAGGCTCAGCTTGATCCACTCCACTGCTGCTGCTGTTCTTGGTGATCACCCCATGGTACTGGTATCTCCAAAACTCTGGGGGCTTTTGATGCAACTAGGCATCAACAAGAGACTTTCATGGGCTCTCTTCGTGGTGACAAACCCCAACTTCTTTGCATGACTCTCTCAGTCCTGGATCATCAAATGCAACTAAAGTTGCACCTTCACCAATGGCCTTCCATGGCCTCTCAAAGCACCAAGCCTCAGCTGCTCTCCATGGCTCCTGCATGCCTCCAAAACCAGTACTACCTGGGTGATTCTTATGTATTATTAAGTCCAGCTGCAGCACAAGGTAGAACATTGGATATTTCTGGAACACAACTTCTTTGTGCTCTCAGAAAATACTTCCCAGAAGATTTTACCTCAGTGATGCTGGTCTGTTCTTAATCACCACTAATTTCTTAGCTCCAGCTGACCAGCATCAATAGTCCCAGTTATCTCCTTCTCCTCTAGACTAGGAGGCCAGAGCCAAATGGGTAAAGCCGCTGAGTTCTACTGCTTTCTGGGGCTGGAACATGACACCCCCCCCCTCCATTCTATTACCAGCTTTCTGGTGCCTTGAACTCAGAGATCTGCTTGGCTTTGTCTCCTAGGATTAAAGGTGTGTACTACCATGCCTGGACCTAAACTTAGCAGGGTGGGACCTTGCCCCAAAATTCCACTCCCTTAATCTGGTATCTTCTAGAACATAGAATTTAGCTCTATTCTACTTCCTGGTGCCCGTTTAGTTGAACCCTTGAACCATATATTTTGTATTTTTCCTTTCTCAACTTGCTCCTTTTCATTAAAATGTTCTTCATAAGAATAAACTTTACTAAATACACAACAGAATTTACACCAGGCTGTTTTTATAATTTCTTTTTCAAAGCAATTATAAAAAATCTCTTTACCTTAGCCTCAGGCAGACTCTTTGGACAATGGCAAAAAGCATCCACATTCTTCACCAAATTACCACAAAAACAGTCTCTAGGCTACATTCTAAAGTTCTTCTCCACTGAAACTTCTTGGGCCAAGTCTGCACAGGTTCAATTCACTCTCAGCTACAAAGTCAGGCCTATCACAGCAATACCTCAGTCCCTGGTACCAACTTTTGTCTTAGGGTTTTACAATTGTAAACAGACACCATGACCAAAACAACTCTTATAAGGACAACATTTAATTGGGACTGGCTTACAGGTTCAGAGATTCAGTCTAGTATCATCAAGACAGGAGCATGGCAGCATCCAGGCAGGCATGGTGCAGGAAGACCTGAGAACTCTATATCTTCACCTGAAAACTGCTAGAATACTGACTTCCAGGCAGCTAGGATGAGGGTCTTATAGCCCACACCCACAGTGACATACCTACTCCAACAAGGCCACACTTACTCCAACAAGGTCACACTTTCTAAAAGTGCTACTCCCTGGGCCTAGCATACCATCACACCTCTTCTTCCATGTGATGTTGGATTGTACTAAGAAAAGCTCTGGATGGCTCATTTGAACCATATGGAGGCCCTTGGCTGAATAGAACTCTTCCTCTGGGTTCCACCACCAAGAGCTATCCTCATATGCCTACACAGGGCCATCAGTTATACCAAATGAGGCACAAGGCACAGACATGGTCATGCAAAGATAGCTTCCTCAGAGAGATAAGCATTCCACAGGCTTTCTGTCCTGGATTCTGGGACAGTCTGGTCCTTGATAATCTATCAGTTCCTGAGGTTGCTATTCGTGGTTCAAAGATAAAATCTCAGAACTGTAATAGTTACATGCGTGCTCACTGTAACTATGACAGTACAAACCTACTTGATATATAAAACTGGTATATGTATCTAAAATAGTAACTGTCAACTTAAAGAAAACTATAATGTAACATCAAAGTTCACACAGATAGTTGAAAGACCCAGAGTGGATAATATGGTGTTTTGAACAATTAGAAGCATCTCAACACCTAATTTTAAGACTTTCTTTATTGCAACAGTGACCAAGTCGGTGTGGTGCTTGATGGATAGACACAGCTCAATAACACAGGACAAAGGGTGAAGAAATAAGCCCAGGTACTGTGTCAGACAATCTCAGAAAAAGAGGCAAGAATTTAATGCAGGAAGAGTCATCTTCTCAATGAATAATGTCTAATAGTTTGACTTGGTCAGAAGTAGGGGAGACAGAATTTTTACTTTGTATAAAACTTAAAACAGAGTTAAGCTATAAGAATTCTAGAGGAATTTAAGAATTAAGAAGAAAACTTTGAGGTTTAGGCTTAAAGGTAGGAGTTCTTAGATATTACACCAAAAATACAATGAAAAAGAATCATTAAATTAGAGTTTATTAATATTCCCATCATTTGGCTTGCAAAGGATCTTCCTAAAAAGATGAAAAGAAAGTCTTTAAATTGAAAGAAAATATTTGCAAACCACTTACCTAACAATGGCCCAATATCAAGAATATATAAAGAACTCTTGAAACTTAACAGTAAACACACACATTACTCAGAGATGGTCATAAATTGGTGGTCAATATTGTTTACATCAGAATACACAATTTAAAACTGCAGAAAAAATCCAGGATGCAATTTTAGCACTTGAGAGATTAAGGAAAAAGGATATATTCAAGCTTGAGGCTATAATGGGAAATAGAGCAAGTTTTAGGCTAGCCAGGGGGTACATAAGACCTTGTTCAAGAAGGAAATGAAAACCCCAGGGCAAACTATCCTATAAGGCAGCTGGAATCTAAAATGCCAGCACCTAATCCTGACAAGTTGTAGACAAGCTGACCATTCACATGCTACACTGTGAATATTATATGGGAAGGCCACTCTGGAAAGCAGTGTGGGAGTTTCTTATAAAACTAAACATGTGCTGTCTTCATTAGGGTTTTTATCACTGTGATGAAACACCATGAACAACTGCAATTTGAGAGGAAGGGCTTATTTCTCTTATGGCTTCAAAACAGTTCATCATTTAAATCAGGGAGAAGATGAACTCAAGCAAGCGGGAACCTAGAGGCGGGAGCTGATGCGGAAGCCATTAGGTGCTGCTCACTAGCTTTATCCTTATGGTTTCCTCAACCTGCTTTCTTCTAGAAATCCAAAACTGCCTGCCCAGGGACATCAAAATCCACAGTGGGTTGACACCCCCATCATTCACTAATTAAGAAAATGCCCTATAGGCATGCCCACACCCTGACCTTATGAAGACATTTTTTTTTCAATTAAGGATCCCTCCTCTCTGATGATTGTAGCTCGTGTCAAGTTGACATACAAGCTAGTTATCAGAGCTGACCCCTTGTCAGCTTGACACACAAACATATTACTTTTTAGTTAGAATGTCTTCTTTCTCATTTGTCATCGAGATGGGATATTAACGACACAATATAAAACATAAATAAATTTAGAAGTCCCACAGTCTTCAAATTCAAACACATTAAAAATTCAGTCTCTTTAAAATATCTCATCTCTTTAAAAGTCCAAAGTCTCCTTTGAAAGATTGAAGTCTCTCAAATGTAGGCTCCTATAAAAATTAAAATTATGTTAAATACTTCCTAAATTCCAAAGGGAAGAACCAGGGCAAGGTCATAATCAGATCAAGGCAAAACCGGGCTATAACACTCTAAATAATGCAATGTCCATGTCTGGGATTCACTCATAATCTTCTGGGTCCCTTCAAAGGGCCCCTCACTGCTCTGTCTCTGCCTTTTGCAGCACATACAGTACGTCTTCCAGGCTCTGGATGGCTCCACTCTACTACTGTTGTTCTTGGTGGGCATCTCATGTTACAAGTATCTTCAAAATGTTGGGGTCTTCTGCTGCAACTGCACCAACAGCCTCTCCTGGGCGTTTTAAAGAGATTCTAGCCCTGTCACACAGTGCCAAACCACAGCTTCTCTCCATGATTCCTTCATGCCTTCAAAACCAGTGCCACCTGGGCACTCTTACACTACCAAGTTTAGCTGCCAGAATAAGAAAAACCTCAGCCACCTCTGGAGCACAGCTTCTGTGTGCTGATGCTGAGGAAATACTCCCAGAAGAGTTAGTTCACCTCAATGATGCTAGTCTCTTCTTAATTACATCTGACTCTTCAGCCCCAGCTGATCAGTAACCATTGTTCAGACAGAGGAAAAGTTTTGCCTCAGTGGTTCTGGGCATTTATTACACAGCTGACTCTTCAGCTACAGCTGTCCGGGCCCACAGATTCTTCACACAAATGGCCCAAGAAAGTTTTCCCTTCCCTCTGAAACTTCAAAAGTGAGGTTTTCTTTGTCTGCACTGCTCTCAACATTCTTATCCTTGAAGCTCCTAGAGAACAGCCCACCATGCTCTCAACACTCAATGGTTTTTCTAGTCCAAAGTTCCAAAGTCTTTCCACAATTGTCTCCAATACCCCACTCCTGGTACCAATTTGTCTTAGTTATGATTACTATTGCTTTGATGAAACAACATAACCAAAATCAACCTGGGTAGAAAGTGTTTATTTCACTAACACTTTCATATAACAGTCCATCATCAAAAACAGTCAGACAGGAACTCAAGCTGGGTAGGAACCTGAAAACAGGAGCTGATGCAGAGGTCATAGACAAGTGCTGCTTACAAACTTGTTCAGTCTGCTTTCTTATAGAATCCCGGACCACCAGTCCAGTGAGCTGGGCCCTCTCCCATCAATCCCTAACTAAGAAAATGTCTTACAAATTTGCCTATAGCCTAACCTTCTTTTCTTCTTCTTCTTCTTCTTCTTCTTCTTCTTCTTCTTCTTCTTCTTCTTCTTCTTCTTCTTCTTCTTCTTCTTCTTCTTCTTCTTCTATTTTTAAAGATTTATCTGTTTTATGTAAGTATACTGTAGCTGCCTTCAGACACATTAGAAGAGGGCATCAGATTCCATTACAGATGGTTGTGAGCTACCATGTGGTTTCTGGGAATTGAACTTTGGACCTCTGGAAGAGCAGTCAGTGCTCCTAACCACTGAGCCATCTCTCCAGCCCCTAACTTTATTTTCTGAAATGAAAGTTTCTCCTCTTAGATGACTCTAGCTTGTGTCAAGTTGACAGAAAACAGTTATAGTGTGTACTTTACCAGACAACCCAGCAAAATGAATATGTATTACATATACAAAACTGTATTTGGAGCCAATGAGGTGGCTCAGTAGATAAAGGCAAACCTTAATAATAAGTTTGATCCCCATTCATTTGGTAATGGAGAGAAGTGACTCTTAAAAGTTATAGCATAAGAATGCTGTGGGGTATGTGTGTATATGTGTGTGTGTACAAAATACATAAATAAAATGTAACAAAAAGTGTGTATCAACATTTATGGGCACTTTTATTTCAATACTCAAAATCTGAAACAACTCAAAATTCTTTTAACAAGTAAGAAACCAATATTGTGGAACACTGTTCAAAGCAAAAGAATACCCAGGATACATCCATCCAGGACATATCTAGCCATTTGGTGAAATCTCAAGAACTCAGTGGAGAGAAACAGTCATATTCTCATTAGCATATTCACTGGAAATAATCTTTGCATAACGACACAGCTAAGGAAACAGAGAAGCAATGAGGGCAGGATATGATCATGAGGTTGCAGGCCAGGAATATCTTTGGCTAGAGGGATAGACCTCACATGTATGACAATATGGCATAGGACTGCACACATGCAGACATGGAAGACTATGAGCATCTCCTGAATGCCAACTGAAGTCTTTAGAAAAGGTTTATTCTGTGGCACCCACGTTGGTTTCCTTCTTTTGATACTGTAAAATAGTTTCATTAAACCTTGACATTAACTAGGCATGCTGGTACAAATCTTTGATCTCAACACTTAAGAGGCAGAGACAGGTAGATCTCTTTGGGGTCAAGGCCAGCCTGGTCTACATAGGGTTCTAGGCAAGCTAAAGTTTCATGATGAGATCCTGTCTGAAATACAAACCACTGACATTGGGGAAATGGGATGAACAGTCCTTGGGATCTCTCTAGACTCTTTAGAAATCTCAGTGGCCTATAACAATGGTAAATGAAAGACTTCACACAAAAAGCTATTCATTGAATACGTGTCAAATAATTGATTTATACTGAAAATAAAAACTGTAGGACTGGGGGTATAGTCTAATTGATAGGTTGCCCGAGAAGCATGCATGAAGTCCTGGGTTCCCTGTATAGAAGAAGGGGGCATAATGGAACATACATGCAATCCCATCATTTAGGAGATGGAAGCAGGAAGATCATAAATTCAAGGTCATACTTGGATATATATGAGGTTTGAAGCCAACCAGGGATACATAAGACCCTGTCTCATAAAAGCAAGATAAAAAGAAGGAAGAAAGGAAGGAAGGAAAGAAGGAAGGAAAGATATGGAGTACAAAATGAAGGAGGGTAATGAAAGAAGAGAAAAGAGCAGAGGAGAAGAGAGAAGAGGGAAGGAGGAGGGGGAAGAGAAGGGGAGGGGAGGGAAGGAGAAGAGAGAAGAAGGAAGGGGTAGGGAGGGAAAGGGAGAGGAGAGTTCTGTGCTTAGAGGTGCCTACGTGAGCATGGTCTTCAATGGCTCCCCTTGGGGAGCTGAGTCCCATCCTAGTCAGCTCAGGATCTTACAGCAGCTGTGTCTTTTGAGGCCAGTTGTGTCACAAGTAGGACATCAGTTTTTCTCTCCAGTGCAGCCAACTCTACTCTGAAACCTCAGGAACCTCACAGTCCTAAGAAGCCAGTTTTCCAGTTGTCCAGAGGCCTTGTCTCAACTCAGTTGAACTTGAATTGGATGACATAGCAGATGTCTTCGTGATAGGACAAGCTTCTGATGAAATGCTGCACTGCTTCAGCCCCAAGTCCCATAACTGCAAAAGGCGTCATTATTTTTTGTTCTCCTAGGAAAGAGAAATATGCTGCCAATTAATCATGACACAATGCTTTCTTATCACTGAAAATTTTTAATTTTACTTATTGAAAGAATTATTTGAGACTTAATTAGACAGCCTTTTATCACATATTACTATTGCGCATACATAAAAGGCTAGACTCAAGCAGAACCATGATTGGTCATCTTCAAACTACTTCATACTGAACTTAACCACTAATCATTCTTAGCTCAGACTCATTCTAACGGGTTTGTCCGTGTTCTGTTTCCTGCTTCCATCTGTCAGTACTACTGATGAGGCAATCAATCCTTCAAAGCATCCTTAAAAAGACTTAAAAGAGGGCCTGGTAAGATGGCTCAGTACATAAAGTACTTGCTACGGAAACATGAAGATTGAGATCTCAGGACCCACATCATAGATATAATAGGATAGATGAATGGACAGACAGATGGACAGATGGATGAACTGACAGATGTAAAAATGATGGGTAGATAGATGAATGGATAGACAGACAGTGGGTGGGTGGATGGATGGATGGATAGATAGATAGATACAAACATATAACACATAGATGGAAAGGCACAGGACCAGAAAACAAAAGGATCATGAGACTTCATCAACCAGAAGTCCTAGACCAAGTCCTCAGCCCCAGGTCCAGTAAGAGACCCTGTCTCAAAAACTAAGTGGAGTGATGGGTAAAAACACAAGACATCATACATAAGGAAACAAATAAGACTAAGAGCGATAGATACCAGACTCTTAGATAAACTGTCTGTGCTTCTGCTTCATGTCTTCTTTAGTAGCATTCCTGAACATGTCTAGCAGTGTGTTCCCAAAACAAAGATGCTCACAGGGAAGCCAGGAGGGCTTCACAGTGCCACTCTGCATGTTTGTCCCATGTTCTGATGCTGCTACATGGCATGAGAGTATGTTAAGGTGTGCGGGTGTGTGTGTGTGTGTGTGTGTGTGCACGTGTATGCTGGAAGGCAATGTACATGAGGAGATATGCGCATTTCTCAAAGGCTGTTCCGCTGTCTTGTTTTAGACAGGGTCTATCACTCGCTTGTAGTTTACCAAGTAGGTTAATGCTAGCTAGCAGTGAGACTCAGGGGTCTGCCTTTCTCCTTCTCCCCAGAACTAGGATTACAGATGTATGCCACTAAGCCCAGGTTTGTTTAGTTAGTTAGTTAGTTAGTTAGTTAGTTAGTTAGTTAGTTAGTGTGGCATAGATTCTAGAGATCAAACTCAGACTTTGCTAACTAAGCTATCTCCACAAAGCCCCTCTGTCATGATGTTAGTAACATGCCAGACCCAGCCTAATTGATAAGGACAGTATGTAAAGCCATGTTCATCTATAAACTAATGAAATGAAGACACAACAGACAAATTCAATAATTTCAAATGACAAAAAATTGCCACAAAGGGGAATTTAAAAAAGCAAAACTAGAGTCAACTCTGGCTCAGGGGAAGTGGACAGAAGACAGGTATCCTGACTGCATTTACCAGAGCATGTTAGATTATGTGCTCACACGAAAGAACCCTCAGTTTTCACCGGCTTAAAGCAAAATAGGCTCACTTCAACTGTGTGCTATCACAAACATCCTGGTGTCAAGACCAAGGTTGATGGAGAAGCTACTGTCTGGAAAATCTCTAGTTGCCATGGCAAAGGAGAAGAAACAGAGTAGGTTCTATAGGGTTCTGCAGCTTCTGCCCAAAAATGGCACATGTCCCTACTGCCCACGATGCCTTAGTTACTAGGGATACCCAGCTTTAAGAGGATGGGGGTGGGAGTGAAGTGTCCTCCACTGTGAGCTTGGTAGAAGAACAAAATATGTGGAGAGGAGCAGTTAGAATACAACAGGAAAGGGGGTGGAGGGAGAAAAGGGGGATGGAAGCAGGAAAGGGGGAGAAAAAGAGGAGTAAAATCAGGAAAGGGGGAGAAAAAGAGGGGTGAAATCAGGAAAGGGGGAGAAGGGGGACAGAAGCAGGAGAGGGAGGAGGAGGGGGATGGATGCAGAAAGGGGGTAGAAGAAGAGGAGATGGAAGCAGGTGATGGGGAAGAAGGGGGATGGAAGCAAAAGAGGGGGGAGAAGGGGGATGGAAGCAGGAGGGGTGAAGAGGGGGGATGGAATTACAAAAAGAGAGAAGAGGGGGATAGTATCAGGAGAGGGGGTAGAGGAAGAGGGGTGGAAGCAGGAGAGAGGGAGAAGGGGAATGGAAGCAGGAGGGGGGGAGATGAACCACAAAGGCAGTAAGGTTCCAAGAAGCACAGGGAGGGACAAGATGAGGACAGCAGACTGGAGAAAACCCTGCCCTGAAGCCTGGGTTTGCTCTGGAAGCCATGACTTCATCCTGGCCATAACCTCAAATGCCTGCAGACAGAATTAAACAATTAATTGTGTAATGAGATGGTTGGGTTACACCTAATTGTCACACATGCTTTCGTTGAGCAAACACTGCAACACCAGAACGTGGCTCTCAATCATTTAATTAGTCTTCCAAAATGCTCCCAAATTGGTGTTAATCACAGTTTCAAAATAATGCATTTCATGTGTCCTTAAATATATCACCAGGTCTCAGCATTAATCCTGTAATTAAATACATCAAGTAATTGATGCGCATGTGATACCTGTCAGCTGGGATTTTGAAATAATCTGTTTTGGAGAGCAAGCAACCTATGGGTGAAGTTCAAAGGACTTTACAACTCTCCCTGGGATGACAGAGAAGAGGGGAATAGGGGTCTTGAACTTGAGTCAGAACAGACACATCCATTAAAATGGAAAGCTAGGGGTCTGAAGCGAGGTCAGAGGAAGATTGCTGTAATCCCTTTTCTATTGCTGTGAAGAGACACGGTGATCAAAACAACATATAAGAGAAAGTGTTTAATTGAGGGCTTGCTTACAGTTTCAAAGGGTGAGTCTGTGACCATTGTGGCATGGAGCAAGCAGACAAACTGGCCTGACATTGGAGTGGTTGCTAAGAGCTTACATCTTACCAACAAGCTGAAGGCAGATATACTGGGCCTGACATGAGCTTTTGAAACCTCAAAGCCTATGATGGTTTGTATATGCTGGGCCCAGGGAGTGCCAGGATTAGAAAATGTGGCCTTCTTGGAGTAGGTGTGTCACTGTGTGTGTGGGCTATAAGACCCTCATTGTAGCTTCCTGGAAGCCAGTATTCTGATAGCAGCTTTCAGATGAAGATGTAGAACTCTCAGCTCCTCCTGCACCATGCCTGCCTGGATGCTGCCCATGCTCCCTCCCACCTTGATGATACTGGACTGAATCTCTGAACCTATAAGCCAGCCACAACTAAATGTTTTTATAAGAGTTACCTTGGCAATGGTGTCTGTTCACAACAGTAAAACCCTGACTAAGATAAAGTTCATCTCCAGTGACACACCTCTTCCAATAAGGTCACACCTCCTAATCCTTCCCAAACAGCTCCACCAACTAGGAACCAAGCATTCAACCAAGCCTGTAGATCATCTTCCATCAAACCACCACAGAGACTAACTTGAGTCACACAGACGGGTCCCACTAAGCTCTCTACCCTGTGCCATATGCTCCTGAAAGCCTGTGGTTGGACACTACAGACTAACTAGACGTCACAAGTATCCCTCCACACAAGTCACCCACTGACTTTCTGTCAACACTGATGTCTCTGAAAGCTTGAGCCACCAAGTGAAGCCTAAAGTCTTGGAGTTTCAGCTTGCCATGGGCAAAGCACTTGCTGTGTATGCCTGGGAACCTGACTTCAGATCCTCTGGATCTACATACAGCTTGATGCATCTGTAATCTTGCTATTACAGTGGAGAGATGAGAGGTAAAGTCAGGGTCCTCAGAAGCTTGAGAGCCAACTAGTTTGGCTTTAGAAGCACCAACCAATAAGAAACCCTGTCTCAAGCAAGATAGAAGATGCTCACATACATGAACATGCTTGTGCATGCATGCATGCACACACACACACACACACACATGTACACACACACACACACACACACACTACTACTACTACAGTTTTCTATGGTGGAACTAGACTGCTACTTGTTGGTGATACTCCCTTCTTAACAAATGGCAGCCATGCATGGACTGAGATGGCCCACCACCACGTTCCAGAATGAGTAGAAATTGAAGTGGGAATGTGATCCGAGATTAGCATTCAGAACATCTATGCCCAGAGAACATCCCTGGACCCCTACTACTCTGCCTAGTGGTGTTTGCTTCATATATTCAATCGATGTGATCCTTATCTACCAGAAAGCCTTGCTCAATGGGGGAAATGTTGCCACTGTGACTCCTTAGAGGTTATATAGAGAGAGTCGTATCTGCTTGTAGCTCTTCTCCCAGAATCTAGTCACCATGCTGTAACTGGCTGCAAGATAAGTAGGAACCACCTTTCAAGTATTTACTTTTAATTTATATATGTTTACTTGTGTGTGTGTGTGTGTGTGTGTGTGTGTGTGTGTGTGTTCTATGCATGTGCACTGCCCTCAGAAGCCAGAAGAAGGTGTTGAATCTCCCTGAAACTACATTTATAGATGGCTGTGAGCCACCATATGGGTTCTGGGAAGCCACCCCAGGCTAAAATCTGGGAATCAGTTGCTATGAGAGCCAGAGGAAGAGACACTGGAAACAACAGACATTCTACAATATGCTGCCCTCCAAGATCCTGGGGCCTGGTTGGAAAGAAGAGAATCCTGACCAATTCAACAGCTCACCTAGAAGTCCAGAGGGAGAAGACTTGAAAGAGGCTAGACCCAAGGGAAGAGATGTTCAGTTTCCACAGAGGAGCATGGCTTCAATGTCAACTCTGAGTTCAGTGTGAGGCTGGGGGCAAATATGACCCTGGGCTCCAGGGTCACAGGACAGAGCCAGGGCTCTGCCCATCATTCACTGAATGGGTGTGAATGTGGTGGCTGGAGGCTGGAGTTCTTAGATTGCCCTGAAGGGTTTCTGGCCTGTGTTTAGCCTGCGTGCCACTGTAAAGGAACCTGAGGAACGAAATGAAGCTGGCTTTAGGATAAGAAAATTCTAGATTACCCACTGGGGTCAGTAGGATGCCGTGAACCTTTAAAAGCAGAAAAAATGGGAAACACAGTGTGGGAAGCCCTTGCCGTTGCCTATGGCCTTCTTGGTAGGATCAGAAGGCAGCCGTGTGGCCTTTGGAAGCTGAGATATGGCCCCCGCCTGAGGCCTGTGAGAAAACAGAAGCTTCGGTCCTAGAAAACAATGTATTTGTCCCTTTTTCAGCATAGGAGGAGTTGACTCAGAGAACTGCTAAGGCACTTTCTAAAAGTGTCCTGGGTGCTGGGTTACTGGAGTGGGCAAGACAGACAGGCCCCACACAGCAGCCATTCCAGCAGGAAGGTGGTAAAGGAAGAGGGTTGGACAGCCATTCCAGCAGGAAGGTGGTGAAGGAAGAGGGTTGGACAGCCATTCCAGGCTGTTTATCAAGGTGCCCAAAGCTGGAGAGCACGTAAAGAAAAGCAGGTTATTGGTCTCCCAGGTTATATGGTCTCAGGTGATGCACCGGAGCATCATGTCCACAGGAGTGCTTTGGAGAATGGTCATCTGGCAAGACCAGAGAGCATCCAGGCTATACTTTAATCTCATGGACATGAACCAGAAATCTGTGAAAAGTGCACTGAATCCTCTCAAGAGAGTCACCCTAGTGACCCAATTACTTGCCATGGGGCCCAACCTACTGAAGGTCTTGTCAGCTGCTAGGACCTGCTCCAGGTGACCAGTTTTCCAACAAACAAGGCTGACTGACCAGTCAGCTGTTTTTCAGTCATGGACTTATCCTTGCAGGCTGTTTCCTGGTACATCTCACAGTAGTAGGAAGAGATTTCATAATGACCCTCTTGTTTATGTTCCAGAGAGAGTCTGAGCATCTCTCTGCTAGAGGGCTTGGGGTAGCCCTCCAGCCCACTTGGGTACCTTGTAGGGAGGTCACTGAGAACTGTAACCACTGGAGGTAAAGAAGATAGGTGGTCCTGGGTGGCAAGTTATCCCATTCTAGAATGTCAGGGACTATGTGACACCAAGGTTCAAGTGCTGGGAGATGAGGCTGAACAGAGTGGACGTTTGCAAGAGAAGACGGGGAGTTCAGAGAGGCACTTCAGCTCTGGTTCATGTGGTAAATTTGTACCCCCTCCTTGAGCCTCAGTTTCCTGGAATATGAAGGGAGGGAAGAAGAAAAAAGTTTGGAAGCAGTCCTGAGCTCTCATGCTGACACGTGTGTGAGAATTTTTCATCTGCTGCTTGCTGTGCACCCAGCCCTGGGCCTTAAACTGTCAATCAACATTTTCTGTATACTTTTCCTTCTTGCCAACTGTCGAACTGAGATCACATGGGCCCCTTGGCCCATCCACAGGGGGAAGGCTCAGGCGCGGCTGAAAGGGGTTATGTAGAAATCTACAATGCATTTTTCGGCCTTCAATCAATTTAGAAATTGACTTTGGGTGAGGGTTTGACCGGTGAGTGTGTTTTCATATTAGAAAAAAATATAAGCACAGAAACTTTTGGATATGACCCCTAGGGCAGTCATGTGAGACTGTAGCATGGCCGCAGTCTAACATGGCACCTGAGCAGCAGCCTTAGTTGGCAGCACAAGGGTCCACTGTCCGGCTTTGGGGTGGTCACAGAGCAGTGCTTTAGCCTGGTGAGTCCTTGGCCTGCGCCCATGGGGCCAGCAAGACTAGAAGTAGCCTGCTCTATTATCATCTCAGCTCCTCAGGCTTCTTTGAGAGCTGGTGAGGGTTAAGCTCAGTGTTTAGAGAGGGCTTGACTTAACCCAGCAGTCTGCTGATCTGGAGATTTCACATGGGTAGAAGCAGGAGCTAGGGAGTAAAGACATGCTTAGCAAACTTGGGTACCCCATGAATGCAGCTTTTCCTGCACCATGCCCGCCTGGATGCTGCCATGCTCCCACCTTGATGATCCTGGACTGAACCTCTGAACCTGTTAGCCAGCCCCAATTACATGTTGTCCTTACAAGACTTGCCTTGGTCAGGGTATCTGTTCACAGGAGTAAAACCCTAAGACACCATTCAACGCTGCAGGGGAGAAATAGTATGTCCTTGGGACTCCCTGACCAACCAGCTTAGCCTAGTTCATAAACTCCTGGCCAATGAGAGACTGTCTCAAAAATACAGCGTCTGGAGAATGATGCCTGAGGTTGTCCTCTGGCCTCCACTTGTATGTGCATATATGGAAACATTCACACACAAAGAAAGATGCACACGCACACATCCAACAGAATAGGAACATGACAAGCCATCCATTTCAGTAGAGTATGGAAAAGGGAGAATGAGCAAAGTCATTTCCAGAAGACATGCTACCATATCCAAGGAGCAGAAGTAAAGGCACTGCCACCTCTCCATTCATCAGAAGGAAGACAGATAAAGCACCATGGCTGTTATGTATCTATTAGAGTGGCAGACAAGCATACTTCCCAGGTGTACCTGCCCACAAATGATGAGACATGAGATATGTTTCTCCCTTGGTCAATATGTCCCATGGTATTAAGATTTAATATGTAAAAAAAAAAAAAATCCCCCTCAGGTTCACCCCATAGGCACTTGAGGGCTTGGCAGTGCAGTTACCATGGCTGTGAGCCATGTTCTACATGATGGACCATACCCTTAGAAAACATGAGCCCAAATAGATCTTTCCTTTTCAACTTGCTTCTCCTGTATTTGGGAACAACAACAAGAAAAGTAATTCAATACAGAGTAAGCTTTGGGGAGACCAACATACCCACACCACCACTGTGATTAACTATGAAGATGGTTTGGTGACATGGCCAGAATAGGGAAGAGAAAGAGTGAAATTTTGCCTGGCTACATAATGACTGTCACATAGTGATGAGGCAGGCACCGAAAATGCTGATAAAAACATTGCTTTTTTTTTTTTTTTTGGTTGTTATTGTTGTTGATATTGTTATTACTTAGGAAGATGTCTCTATCATATTATTGAGCAAAAAAACAAGTTACAGAACAGCACAGGACGATGTCCCCATTTATGCGAAATTGGTCCCACAATAGGGCGTGAGTGTGTCAGCACAGCGAGACGCTGGAGGAGCACAGACCAATGGTACCCTATGAGGAAGGCACCAGAGGGATTTTCATTTTCATCTCTGTGTTTTCCTGTGCAGCTTGAGTTCTTTACAGCGACCATGCATCATTTTTATAATCAGAAAAAGTACAATAAAAACCATTTCCATTTTAAAAGAAGGGAACGGACTTAATGAGGCACAAACAGCACCATTTGCCAGGACTCTTGCCAGGCCCAGTGGGAGATAAGCCTGAAAGGCCATTTACTGCTCAAGGGCAGGTTATGCCTCATGTCTCCCTGCGGCTGCATGAACCCTCTACCCCAGCTCTCTCCCAAGATCAGGCCCATACAGAAAGGCAGGCTTCCTGTTCTAGGCCAGGATCCCCTGAGAAGCCTGACAGGACCAGGAACAATGAAGAAAAGGAACAGAGTTCAGACCACCATTGAGTACAGAACAGAAAGAAAGAACTCGAGGCCAAGGCCTCTGAAACCAGTCCAGTCAATGGACATGGGACTTTACCCTCTTTTCCATCAATCCAGGTGTGGGGTGCCTCTTTTTAGCTCTCTCAGAGACCTGTAGTTGGTCCACATGTAAGTTAGTACGTGGGGACTGAGAGTAGGACCTCATCACAGGTCTAACTGTTGCTACCATTCTTAGCCTGGGTTTTGTCTCTCCAGGAATTTTGGACTTTGGCTAAAAGGCAGTTTTAAGTAGGAAAGTGATGGCTCAAATTGGTGTCTAGGAAGCTTTACTGAAAAATGAAAGAGAGAGGAAAGGAAGGAAGGAAAACAGGAAGGACAAGATAGGAAGGAAAACAAGAAGGACAAGATAGGAAGGAACCAGACCAGTGGGTGCATCTGAGAACATCCTGCTAGAAAGCAGACCTACCCCAACATCAGCCTGTCACTGTGAGGGGCTGGGACTCCCTGAGACCCCAGTAGCATAGGAGATGCCATATGCAAGGAAGATTCAGAAGTGCTTCCTGCTTACTGAGCTCCTATGGCGCATTGCACAGATTCTATTTGGACCTCATAGCAATGCATAGCAAACAGACAAGCAGCGCTCACTTCAGAGCTAAACACTGAGGTCATGGAGATGAGTGGCAGCTAAAGTCACATGGTAAGGACCACTTGTAGTGAGACTCAGAATCCACACCCCAGAGTCCTAGAGGAAAAAACTAGAAAACCCCAACTCTCTTGGGCTCCTTACCTAAAAGCTATGTATGATGGGCCCCAAAGGCCTGAATATCTCCATGCCCAACAGGATTCTGGGTGTTCCTTCACCCACAGAAGTCCAACTTGGGTTCATCCCTCTACCAGCATCATCTCCCTAGGCCACTGTCCATCTGTGCCAAATAAAGAAGCACGCATGCACAAATATCCACGGGTAGATCCATAAAGCTCAGCTTATTCATCTAGAGGGAAGGGAGCCAACAGCCTTAAAGATAGTTTTCTGGCTCCCACCCCAGCCACATGTCAGATGAAAGGGCCCACATCTGGTGCCTGTGTGCTCAAAGCTCCAGCCTGGACACCCACAGAAGTTGAGTCGAGCTCTGAAAACTGGGAGTCTTTCACATTTGGGAAACCTGCACATCTTCCAGTGGCCGTATAGGTTCACGGCCTATCAGACAAACACATGAAAGGATGGCAGGAGAAACCAGGCTAAAACTGAAATGTGCTTTGCGGCCCAGGCCAGAAACCATGTCTCTCATGCAAACATGGCTGCCCTCCTAGCCCTTGTCTCTTCCAGACGCTCAACAATCCTTTATCTTTAACATTGGTTGGCTTCTATTCTATACACAGGTCCCTACTTGGCTCACTGCCCACCCTCTTCTAAGCCTGTGTGTAAAAGACTGTTTGCACACTCACACTGAAGGAAGAAACCAACGCTATGAAGGTCAGTTCCCCCCCTTCCCTCCCCTCTGTCTCTTCTCTCTCTCTCTCTCTCTCTCTCTCTCTCTCTCTCTCTCTCTCTCTCTCTCTCTCCTTTCTCTTTTCTCTATGCTCTCAGTCCCAGTGTCTCAGGCTCCAGGAAGACTCCATGTATCAGACACATGGGAAGTCTGCATACAGTATGCATCTAGGTTAAGAAGTGCGAACATCCTTTTGCTAGAGGTCAGTTACCCTGTGATACATCCAGACCATCCAACAATACTCAAATAGTTTTCACTGAGATATAAGGATGAGCCTCAAGAGTAGGGTGCATGTAGAGTATTCACTGAGCACATAATGCATAATGCATGTAAGATGCTCAGATTGACAAATTCCAGAGAGGTAGAGGCAATGCTAGGCTGCTGGGATCCAGATGGGGATTGGCTACAACCAGGAGGTTACTGCATGGGAACAGCCTCCAGCTTAAGGGAGGTGTTATAAACTGCTAATGTCTAGGCTCCTGGCATCCCACATGTAATAAAATGGCATAGAAGTGTACACACATACACACACATACACACGAGTGTGGAGGTCTTTAAAAACCACAGGGCTGGTAGATTCATGATTTGCATGAGGTAAGAAGAAAGTTCAGTTCAACATGATTTGGTAGCTGATGTTGGTGCAAACTTCTGACACCAGGCAGTTTATTGTAAGCCTATTTAAGCACGGGACACTTGGGGGGGGGAGTTTCCTGGTGTAACACAATCCTGTGTGCACAGGAGGCAGACTTACATCAAAACTATTCTCAAAGTACATGTGACTTCTGCCATGAAGATGGGTCCTAGAGATAGGCTACATGTGTTATCATAAGGGCCTAGGGGAGGGTCTCTCAATCATACAAACAACATAGAAGTCATTTGAGCTACTAGCTACCTTCTGTCCTGCTGTGTGAGCTTACAGACAACACAGATTACCTAAAGTATTACATCTCTCTGGTCCTGGTTGTAGGATCTTGGTGAAGACCCATGTCATACAGATAATGCAAAGGTTACCTAGACTATTAGACAACTCCAGTTTTTTGGTTTGTTTGTTTGTTTTTGTTTGTTTGTTTATTTTTGTGGGAGCTTGGTATGGCCTGAACCTACAGAGAGCACACATAACACCAAGCTATTAGCCACCTCTGTTCCTGGGCTTCTGTGTGGAACTTCCTGAGGTACCCAGCAAGACCCTATGTCAAAACGGACTCCGCAGGTGTGAAAGGAAGAGTAAGATGCAACCTTAAAAAACATCCATTAAGGATAGAACCAGAGGGATTTGCTGGCAGACTTGATGTACGGTGAGAACTAGAAAAAGCAGGTCAAAGCTCACCCAAGAGTCCTGCATCTAAAACAGGAAACACTGCTTCAGGATGGGCTCAACCAGTGAACGTGTTGGGTGAGGAATAAAGAAGCTAAAGCCAGTCATAATGTGCAGAGGCCTGAACACAATCACAGAAGAGGCCAGGAAAGCTTTGATTCCCACCTCATTAGAGAAGACTAGGAAACATTGTCACTGGACACAGAGAATGAGAGACCAATGGATCAGCCATCGAGCGACCACTGAGGTAGTGAAGAATCCAGATGTGGGACCCAGAGGGCAAACCAGAAAAACACTTTCAAGCTCAATGTGTAATCCAGCAGTTGGAAGGTAGAGACAGAAGGACCACAAGTTTGAGGTCATCTTGGGCTACAGAATGAGTTTAAAGTCAGCATAATCTACATAGCAACACCCCGTTTCAAACCAAGGGGACGAGTGTAGCTTAGTGGGAGAGTACTTACCCAGCATGCACAAGGTCCTAGGTTCAGTTCCAGCCACCACAAGCAAAAACTATGTGTTTCTCGAAAGGAGAAGCGCCTGTGTTTAAAGTCACTGACAAGAGCAGCTCACAGACTCGACCTGTGGCATCATATGGGCCTTCTCTGAGCAGAACAAAATAAGATGGTAGCCAGAGAGACAGGGGTCAAGATTGGAGAGATTTTTTCTTCAAAATGGTGGAAGTAATAGCAAGTTCCAAGCAGCTTGGGAAGGGGCACAGTAGAGAAAGGCACTGTTAGGGATTGGGATGGAATGGGATGGACAAGGAGGGAAGAGGTTTTGTGCTTTGGAAGGGCTGGAAGAAGACAGGAACATAGGCTGGGTAAAAAAACTGCATTGCCTAAAAACATCTGCTTGTTTCCTGCACTGATCAAATACCAACTTTTCCAGAAGCGTGTTAGGCCAGCTGGCCACGAGCACAAGTCACACTTTGTGGATGTTTCTTAATAGATTGATTGTCAAGAATGAGTCCTATTGAACGCACTTGGGTCATTGATAATTGGGAAGGTCATCTCTTTACATCTACCAGGTGAGCCAGAATCCATTCAATCCATTCACTCCCTCCCCACACTCTACCAGTGTCTCCACCTCAATTAGCACCTCAGAATTGCTGAGGCCTGAATTAATGAGATCTCTCTGCGCTCACAGCTCCAGATTAAAATCAATGCTGCACCTAAATGGGAGTTAATGAAAAAATAGTTGGGCACAACAGAAACTAACTTCAAGGCCCGCTGGGCCTCCATCTCTCTGAGCTTTGCTCAGTTCTGGCCCATCATGACTTTGTGATCCATGCAGCCAGTGCCTTCCTGTCCAACCTGGGGGGAACTGAGCCTATTGTTGTCAAAGTAAAAGTCCTTCACAGTAGGCTTGTCAGACAAAAAGTGTATGCCTGCTATGGGAGCTAATAGACGCCAGTGCATAAGTCAGCCAGGCACCTCAGGAATGTGTGAGGCATGAACCCAGACTCTGTCTCTCTGTCTTTCCACCTTTCTGACACCCCCCGCCCGTACCTTTGTCCTCCTCTCTCCCCTCTTTTAGACATAGCTTTAAATATGTAGGCCCAGACTGACCTCAGGTTCTCAGCAATCCTCCTGCCAAAATCCAGAAATTACAGGGGTGCAGTCCATACCTATCAAACTGTGAGGGCTCTAACATTACAGACCCAATTCTAAGGAACAAGGGCTTCAGAACATTGCCCTACAAGCAACAGAAACCAGCCCTTCAAAATGGCCAAAAGTGTGCTCTTTTTATAACATCACACACCACAGGATAAGAAAGGCAGGGCTCAGCAGCTCCTAGCAGGGACGGGTACCCCTTCTATCTTTGATCTTACAGTCACAGTGTGCAAACTCAACACAGCCACAAGACCACTGATGCAGTTACAACCACTCCTCACATCCAGCCAAAGACAAGAAGTGCCTTCTCTGCCTTAAGCTTATCTACTTGTCCATGTGTATGTGTGACCAATAAAAATTAAAGGCACGAGATGGCCAGGACTCACCATCAGTCAAAATTCACACCCACCCGAGGATGACAGCTTTACCCTTCTGTGTGCCTTGTGTGAAGGAGGCTAGCTACCCAAATGAGCAGTTCCTGCTGAGGCAAGAGCCCTACACTCCACAGTGAGTATCTCATGGGACCCTTCCTACTGGAAGGGGCTGGGGTCTTGATGGTCCTGATATAGCCAGAGCCCTATCTTCTCACTACAAATTGGTGTCTCCTTATGAGATCTTCTTGGCCAAAATGGAAGACCAGGACCAGAAGAGGATGCTTCAGGACCTGTTTAACCCAAGGAGGCGTCTGAGCCCACTGAGAAGCCCACTTAGGTAGTATTCCTGCCATCCCCACATGAAGGCCTAGAGTCAACAAATCCAAATTCACAGCTAATCATGGCTGCAAAACCCAAATTGCCACACAGCTTGTAGAGCTAGCCCTGGACAGATGGTGAGTCGGGTACACAAAAACAAACTCTGCATGGCATTGGGGGATGTTGCCAAGGGACAAAAGAGGTGATGATTTTATTCAAAATCAGAATCTATACCCAGCTGTGCTTCCAGCCAGCACATTCTAACACAGGGCCAGCCAAGGCCACCAACACAGCAGCCATTTTTCTTTGCCACTGAGACCTGAGGAATGACCCCTGGACACAGAAGCAATGGAACACGAACAGCTGTGTTCCCACCCCACCCCAGAACCTTAGGAACAAACTAGCCTTAGCAGTTGAGTTTATTTTCCCTCAAGCTCCAAGGATCACCTGATGTTACCACCAACACGGATTATTTTGTATCGGGTTCCCTCCCTCCTCACTTTATCCACTCCCACCACCTGAACCAACATCACTGACCTTCACAGGGAATGGCAGATGTCTGGCAGGAGGGGACCTGTGTTGCCTGCTCATGCCCTGGCTGAACTAGTTACCAGTCAAAACTTCAATATCCTCTCACCTGGCACCGACTTCAAACATACTCTGCAGGGCTTCTGAACTAGGTTTGTGTTCAGTGAAAAGACCCTAGTCAGCTAAGCCAATGCCCCAGGGTAGAGACACAAGGAAGGCAAGGTCCCCTGAACATTGTGAGCAGTGTACACAGCAGTGCACAGGGAAGTCTCACACTCCCAGGAATTCCTAGAGGCCCATACCTTCACACCAAGGACCAGCAGTGTGTGTCACCTCCACACCTGTCCCTTTTGTTCTTTGTTGACCTTGTCGTGCTGGCCAAGTACTTGCTCTGACCACCGTGCCTGCCCCAAACTGCACCTACAAGTTCCTGCTTTGCTGTGGTGACTGGCAGCCTCAGGACCCTTTCTCCAGGCCCCGGTGCAGAACCTCCACCAAAGCAAAGAGAGCCTCTTCCGCCCCCAGACTTCTGAGCTCGCTGTTTTGGTGAGACAGAATGTTCATGGCCGAGGTGTTCCTCTGCATATGCACAAGGGTATCTGCCTTGTTTGCTATGCATAAGATCTCTACGCACGACCGGTGATTCTTCTCTCACAAACAGATGCCCCTAACTTGTTCCTTCCTCTTTCCCTTTATTAAACCCAACATGTGGCCCTCTGTGTGGAGGCACCATCCCACAGCAGGCTGTAAGGGACAAAGGAAGAGACATGGTTGAGGGAACAAAGTTTAACCCTCAAGCCCCAGAGACTTTCTGGGGACTCTGGTCAGATTCTACTCTCCCTGCATCTCAAGTCCCCCCCCACCGACCCCCGACAAAATGGAAAAGTAGCCTGATCTACGCCATTCTTGTTCGCCCATCAGAGAAGAAACAAGGACTCAAAGATGGTTTGCAGCTTAAAGACATGAAACCCTGAGCTACAAAAACATGGCACCATCAGACCTCTCTTAGAAGAATCCAGATAAGGCTGTGTCTCCTCTGTTTGACTTCGGTGACTCTGGAGGGTTGGACAGAGTGACCCTGACAGTAAATTTAACTGCTGGCTGGCAATGGTCTCCAACCCACTGCATACTGAAGGTTGTGCCACGCTTGCCACATTTCTTCAAGGCCCGTGACATTTAAAAGACCACCCAGCTTGCACGGCATCGCACAGCTATAGAGTAGTGAGTCCCCCACGCGTGCCCAGGCCTGGCTGAGGGCTGCCCTTCTTCCCTCTCCAAGTCTCCATTTTCCTCCCTGCCAAGAGAATGTAGGAACAGGGGCCTGGAGGTGGTCAAGCCGCCTCTTGCTGGGGTGAGCTCTTGCTAACAGCAAACTGCACAAACTCTGTGAGGAAACACTCAGTGGCCAAGCTTCCAGCTGCTCCTTGCTGCTTCCTGGCAGTGCAGTCTTCCCCTGGTGGGGGATGGGCCAGGATGAAGGTAGTGTTTCCTGCTGCTCAGCTTACAGCTCCTGATTGATTCAGATAATACTGGCTTCGGATAGGCCATCAAGGGAGTGAAAGCAAGATGCTAGGAAAGGGCTTAACCCCCCTGTTTATGTTTTTATAGCCCTCCATGGTCCCTGATTTCAATTCGGAAACCCTGTTGTCAAGGCAACACTAGGTTTCTCTTTTTGCACTCTAAGGGCTCAATGGAAGTATCCATGGCAACAAGAATACCTTGTGCTTTCAAAGTCAGTGACCTTCCCTCCACTTCCAAAAGCTTCAGGTCTTTATGTTACCCTGCGTTTCGATAACATTTATCACAGCAGTAGAACCTGCTTGGTGCCCAATAAGCCTGATGAGTTATGTCTGTAATAGTTAGCTTTTGCTGAGTAACAAATAACCCCCAAACCTAATAACCTCAGTCAATAAGCATTTCTCATATCTCTGAAGGTCAGCTGCATGGCTCCTCTGGGATCAGCTATACACAGTGTGACTCTGCTGAGCTATCCTTCTTGGCCGAGCTCTTAGGTATCCGATTGGTGGCCGACACCTTACAATATCAAAATTCTCTCCCCCAAAGAGTTCACATGCTAAGCAGCTGGCCCAGGCTCTTTCAGCTGAGGGTGGCAGGGGGGCAGGGGGGTTTCCTGGGGAGTGTCAGAAGCAGGGAGGGCATGCAGAGAAGCTGAAGTCCACAGGTATGGAGATGTCCTGGCAAACCATCTATCATATGCTTTAGTCAAGACCGTCCTAGGCCTGGATTATTAAACAGATGCCACTGTTGGAAAGAATGGAGGATGGAAGGGGAGGGGGAAGATGGAGGGTTACTATGGTCTTCTCAGACATCTTCTGCATTGACTTCGATGGTTTTGAGGAGGCCCATTGCCATCTGCATGTGACCAAAGCTCAGTAGCCGCAGAATAAACAGCCTTCATAAAGATGAAGTTGAGGCTCAGGGATTATCAACTCTCTCTTCCTGATCTTCTAGAGAAAATGTTCCGGGCTTCCAGCTCCTCACAAACTGTGTGGTTACTTCTGTGTGAGCTGAACAATCTCTCTGAGCTCTAGGCTGAGAACACAGTCGCCCACTCACCCTCAGGGAAAGGACACAGAGTGCTAGACAGCCCAAAACAGCGGATGACATCCTCCCCATCATCCTCACTGCCACCAGTCAAGACGTAACACCCAGGAGCCCAGCCTAGGCCAACAGTTGACTTGTCAAGAAGAGGAACCAGAGATTGATTATCAGGTTAGCTGTTTCCCTCTGGTAAAATGCTGGAGATTTTTTTTTTTTTTTTTTAGAGTTCTGTCAAAACTATTTAGAAACCAAGTTTTAGTGCTGAGAATGGAACACAGCTGACAGAGTGTTAACTAACCTAAGGGGATGAGACCTGGGCTTATTCCCAGCACCACATACACTAGGTTCACTGCTGCCTATAACCCCAGCACTTTGAGGCAGAGGCAAAAAAATAAGAAGTTAAAGGTTATCCTTGACTACACAGTAAGTTCAAGGCTAGCTTGGATAACTGAGCACCTATTGTTTTGTTTGTTCGTTTTTTGTCCTTTGAGACAAGGTCTCTCTGTGTAATCCTGATTGTCCTAGACCTCTGTAGATCAGGTTAGCCTCCAACTCAAAGATCTGCCTTCCTTTGCCTCCCATCTGCTGGGATTAGTGGTGGGTAACACCACCTCCCAGCAAGAACCTATCTTAAAAATAAATAAATTTTTAAATGAGTAAAAATCTGAGACACATCTGCAGCCCTAACCCTAAACTGAGATTACAAGAATCATCATCCTCTTCTTGGTTATGAAGTTATCTCCTTCCCACTGGGCTCCAAAAAGAGCTTTGCACCTACGTGAGACCTATCAGCAGCCTGAAGATGTGGGTGTGCTGAAAGCCATGATACTTTACTGGTTGTTTGCCACAGCGCCTGGACCACCCTCAGTTAACAGAGTTTAGCTTCCTGATATTATTTGAAGATTCTTACAATGGCAAGTGACAGCGATTCGGCCTAAACTGACCATTTCTGATCAACTCAGGATCACTGGGTTCCTGGGAGAAATTAGTTGCATCTGAGTAACAATGTGAAACGTGTCTGAGACCACACCCCTGCCCCTCTGATTACAAACCCAAGTGACCCCAACAGGAATCCATTAGTGAGATATGCCCTCAGTTCGTCTTCCCGGTGTTTGAACAACCAACTGGAGAAGGAAGATGGTGAATGAGAAGATGCTTTCGGCTCTAGCACCAGAGAGTTGGGATCACCATAGAGTTTCTCCTGAGCACTTGAGAACTGAGACATCTTGAGTTCAAGAGCAGCCCAGACAGAATGGAACAGACCTCCAGACACAAATGGGCTCCAGGAAATGGCTTTGGATGAGGATCTGAGTTTGGATTCACACCTCTAGCTTTAAGAATTTAGCAAGAAAGCTCATGCCTCTAATCCTAACACAGGATTGCCCAGGGGTGGGGGTAGGGATTTGCTGACAGGTCAAAGGAGTCAAATGAGGGAGATGTGTAGATCTAAACTAAACTAAAGAAGTGTCAATCTACTCAGACCTACATGGCTGCCCCAGACACACACACACACACACACACACACACAGAGAGAGAGAGAGAGAGAGAGAGAGAGAGAGAGAGAGAGAGAGAGGGAGAGAGGGGGGCAATGAAAAAGCAAAAAGTAAATAACTTCAAGAATGACCCTCAGCACCCCCTGCTCCAGCAGGACAAAGCCCCCATCTGACATCCTTGTGCACGAGGCAAGCTAAGGGTTAAGCCTCTCCCCCAGGACAGGATCCACCTGCCTCTTCAGTCTGTACCCTGTCACCTGCCATCCCACCCCCAGTTCCCTGTGTGTCAGCGACAGTCTGCCATTTGGCCCTCACAAAGGCAAGTACCCTGTAGCCTTTCAGAATAAGCCATGAAATCTGCCCTGGAGCCTCTGCCCCCAGCTGCTTTGGCTTCCTCTCTAATCCCCCATGACTCATCCACTTTAAAATTCCCGCTTTCCACCCACTTCCTGAAATGTCAGGAGCCGTCTGTCACCACATAATCAAGTTTCTAATACCCGGTTTGAAAACTTATTTTTTTTTAATAAAAAAGGTGATTGTTTTAAACAGAAGTAGAAGGAGGGGGGAAGGCACCTCACAGCACAAAATGACAGCCCAGGAAGAGCAAGCAGACACCAGGGACAGACAAGATACACAAGGCTGTCCGCATGATTTCCCTTTATTAGTTTTTAAAGTAACTTGCAAGATGGATCCAGGGACCGATGAGGATTCATTTCCGTTGTCTCAGTGGTGTGTGAAAAACAGTGGCTCAAAACTGTCACCCCAAGTAACCCAAGAACAGCTTCGCTTCTTATCCCAGACTTAATAAGATAAATCCTTGTCTGGTGCGTGTTAATAAAAGCAGCTTTTTTTTATGAAATATCCATCAGATCGGCAACAAGTTCAACGGTCACAAAGTTGACAAAGAAGCGGTACGTCAGAATTGGTTCATCGCCTGCATTGTCACTGTTCTTTTAGATCATTTCCTAATTCACAGACCTGCTGATTTTCCATATCAAATGCAGGCTCCATTTCTGCCTGCATTTGATATGAGGAAATTGAACCCATCAAGAAAATAGGAGGCTGGGTCACCTCGTGGGTCAGGGAATAGAGAATTGGCTATTTCAGTAAACAATTTGCTTTCAGCCTGGTCCAAAGCTTTTTCTCTCCCAAGGTTTCATCTGCTTTTTGTTGTCTGGTTGTGGGGAGGAGGGTATTTGGTTTTTGCCTTTTTTGTAGGGACAGGTTTGTTGTTGTTGTTGTTGTTTTGGTTTTTATAGAGTTTTACCATGGATCCTAGACTGGCCTAGAGCTCATCATGTAGTTCAAGTCTGGTTTTGAACTTAAAGTCCTCCTGCTCTGCTTTCCATGTTGTGGAATGAAGGGCTATACCATGGGGCTTCAGTCCTGTCTGTGACAGAGGACAGAGGCATAACTGTGACCTTGTTACGTATGCTTCTCCAGGTTGTCCTTTTATATGGGTCCAGAATCTTTGAAACGCTAGGGAGAAAAACTAAGCTTCAGTACCATAGCAAATCCTGGGATGACGAGAGATGTGAGCCTTGGTAGTTTCTCCATCTTTTTTACCACTGCTCTGCACACTGACGGCATGTGCAGATGACTGAAGAGCATTAACCCTTTCGGAGATGGCGCTGAGGTTGGATGGGGGCCTTGCCACCTGTCTGTCTCATCAGCCCCACCATGAATAATCTGCACATGCGTCTTTGTGGTTTTACTCAGTGCCTTCCATAATCCTGGGCTTGTCAATACAAGCAACGGCCTTCAGAAAGCTCTTCCTGTTATTTTTTTCTCTCTTGTCTCGGTGCCATTTTCCCCACCAAGACAGCTGGTGGTGGAGCACAAAGAAATGGAGCACCATAGATCCCACGAAGGCAGGAAGTTATCCATCACTGTTCCCTAAGGTTGGCTCCAGGGTGGGAGCCTTCAAAGTCTGTCTAGACATCAGCTCAGAAAGCTTCATGCCATACTTGGAGACTAAATGATGATTTACCTTCTAAATCTTACAAGATCCTGGGAAATAGAGTTCCAAGCAGCCTGGAGCCATAGCTACTCATGAGTACTTCTCAGCAGGCTGGCAGCCATACCAGGGTGGGCTCAGAAGAGTTCACTCAAAGCCTACAGCTCATATGCAAACACGGGGAGGGGGCGTGGCTTGGAGCAGAGCAAGCATCTGGATGTCTGTCCTAATGACAATAAGATCTTAGCTCCCACACAACATGCCTCAACACCGACGTGAATCAGTCCACCTCTGTAGAACAGAAGTAGCAACCACTCCGTGTGAGGTCATGCCCTGAGACGATTAGAACATGTGACCAGCTTGGGGTATCTCAACCCTCCTAACGGCCCCCCATACACAAACTTTCTCTGCTAGACCTTGGAAAGGCTCTCCGAAGCATAAGCACAGACACGATGCTATAGCCATGGTGTGCCTCTAGAATGTACCCGGGCCCATTCTAACTTCTTCCTACAAGCAAATTAATCTAGAAGATGAATGTGCAGTAGCTCTATTCCTAAAAACAAAGACTTGGGGTTTATTAGTTGTCAAGGCAACAATAGCAGTTTTCTCTCTGACTCCTTAATGCCTAGATTTATGTTTCCATAGTTACAAGAAATCCCCAGTTCTTCAAGGTATCAAAAATTGGCCTACTGAAAATTCCAGAGGTGGGATTGTGCCCATCGGCTCCTCACTTAGGGATGCTGCTGGCTCTTTCCCATCCTGAGGCCCCTTGAAACTATCAGAGGCTTCTCTGGTTACCTGGTTAAGTCACTCAATAAATTCTGAGGGTCAGGGAATAGAAAGGACCCAGAACGTGGTACTGTCAAGCTGCCTACTGTGACCAACAGTGCCACAGAGAACTCTGCAGAATAGGTTGTCCCTCAGGATCCAGGCACAGCTTTGATCTGAGAACAGAGTCCCAGAAACTCCGAGATACCCCATCAAGACTTCAACCCCCAACTTCATAACCTTTATGCCTAAGGCATAGGAGTTTGCCTTCAGGGTTGATTCACATGGTTTTGAAGGATTTGGTTTGGGCCAACTAACTAGTAAGTCATGTTTGTTTACATGTGTAGTACTGTGGACAGAAGCGACACCAGGAAATGCAATCTCACTGAGCTACATCTCTGACCCTCTTCTCACTTCTCACTAAGGGTCTCACTAAGCTGCCTAAGCTGGTTTTAAACTCACTTTCCAGTCCGAGATGGTCTTCAACTTTTCATCCTTGATCTTCCTGCCTCAGCCTTCTGACTAGCTGGGATTTTGGGTTTACACCAAAGCACTACCTAAATAATTTTTCTTCCCTTCTTTTAAAACTCTTGTTGTTGACAAGACTGAATGTGTGTTTGTATGAGAATGCATGTGCGCATGGTTATGTGTGTATTTATTGTGTGTGCATGTGTGTACACAGGTTATAAGAAAGATACACAGCCTATGAAGCAATAATCCTACCAGAAAAGGGAGGATTTTGGAAAGTAAGCGCAAAGTCCTTCTCCTAGCCAAGAAGATATTTGCAACCAAGAGTTGCCGGAGGAGAGAAAATCTTTCTTCAGTGGAGTGAACTAGGTATATCAACCATACCCCAAGGCGAGCCCCATGCTAATGGATAGTTGGGTAGATATCATGCTGGTTTTGTTTTTATTCTAAGTGCATGCTCATTTGTATGTGTGTGTGTGTGTATGTGTGAGTGTGTGTATGTATAAGTATGTATGTATGTGTGTATGTATAAATGTGTGTATGTGTGAGTGTAGACATGTATGTTTGTGTGCATGTGTGTGTATGCATTTGTATGTATGTGTGAGTGTATGCATGTGTGTATTTTCTTTCACTTTGTTTTGTCTGGATGATTCAAAATTTTTAAGAGAAAAAGCATGAAGTTGGGTGGGTAGGGAAAGTTGGAGAAGATCTGAGAAAAGCTGGTAGAAAGAAAAATTATGACAAAAATATAGTGTATGAAATCCTCAAAAATAAATATTAAAACATTTTTAAAAAATAAAATGGAGGGTATGGCCAAGATAAGACACCCAGACAGAAACAGTACATGGCACAGTGCACACTCAAGTTCTGAAGGATCCCCTTGTCACCTTAAGAAGAGTTGTAGTCATCCTTTGGGATGTGAGGATGGGAGTGAACCAGAGTGGTGGTCAGTGCAGGTAGAGGGGCTGCAGATGGAACCATGGCACTTGGCAGTCAACTATGGCAAGTACCACAGAGTAGAAGGCCAGATAATTTTTTCATTGTGAATCTGCAAGGCTGGAAGTTAGAAGCCAAGACTCCTTATGAGGCTGGGAGAAGGAAATCTGTCCCAGGTCTGGCTTCTCTACTGCCCTCCTATTCATGTGTTTTCTTCTGAATAGCTGTCTATACAAATACCTCCTTTTAAAAGTTTATATATAGATATATATGTGTGTGTGTGTGTGTGTGTGTGTGTGTGTGTGTGTGTATCATTTGTGTTGTGTGTGTATATAGAAGTCAAAGGCAACATGCAGGAGGAGTCAGTTTCTCTCCTTCCCTCCTGTGGGTCTGTGGTGGTTTGAATAAGCTATTCTCCCATAAGGTGCCAGCATTTAAATATTTTAGTCTGCCTCTGATGGCTTCACAGAGTGGGCCATGACCTTTCTAGTTGACTTTCTCAGCTTCCTAATTGGGGTTTAAGATGTGATCTCTCAGCCACCACACGTGTCTTCGCTTTGCTGTTATGGACTCTAACTCTCATAAGCCTAAATAAACTTTCTCTTCTCTAAGTTCCCATGTTCATGCCATAGTGTTATCTTGGCTATAGAAAAGTAACTAACATGGGACCCACAGACTGAACTCGGGTCATAAATGTTGTCAGCAAGTACCTTTACCCACTGAGCAATCTCACCATCTCCAGCAAACTCCTCTCTGTTATGAAGACTCCCCACCCCCACCCCAGGGATGGGTTAAGACTCAGCCTCAGCTTAACTAAATCCATCTGCAGTAGCTCCCAGACAAATAATGTTACCTTTTAAACTATGGAATCAGATGACTGAAACCTACGTGTCCTGTCTCCACGTGTGAAGTTTGCTGTCCCTGGACTGAATTGTAGCCCACAATGTTGAAATGATTGGCTACAACCAAGGCAAAACAATTCCTCAAGCATCCTAGAAGGTGCAAGAGGCCAGTGTCAAACATCACAGAGCTGCATTGGCAATTTCAATCCTAGATCTCAGTCAGAGCCTAGAAAACCACTGGCTAGCCCCCAGTATCCTGCATTCAGGGATAAAGATGGTCCTAAGACCTCATGGGGTGGGCTGTTTGTGGAGAGGCAGGCAGGAAAGAATCTCCAATAGAATGATCTGGATGAGGCCGGGGGCAAAGCAAACTAAAATTTTCTATACCAGATTGAGAAAACAGAGAAAGGAGTCACTCACTGTCTTTTATCTATGAAAAGTTTTCATGTAACTTTTTATAATATATTTTACCAAGTCAGAAGAAAACAGTGAGGAAACAACAAACTAGTCTCCATGTATCCCACCCAGCTTCGGTGATTTTTCTTTCTTTTTTTCTTTCTTTTTTTTTTGAAACATGGGAAAGACATCTATTACCAGGCTATAAATTCTGAGACAATGGGTGGGGTGTGGACAACCCAGAAGTCACGTTCTGTCTGCCTGGGCTTGTACTCGGAGTTCCTCAGCTAGGCAGGCGTTCCTTTGACTACAGTTAGAAAGAGCCACCCACGAGCTTAACATTCACCTTAAATAGGTGTTCATAATTCTTTCGGACCTCCTCCGGGCTCAGCCTGAGAACCTGTTGGGCATCATGGAGGCTGAGACGAGAGACTGACTGCAGCTGCAGACTGGTGCCCAGCACGACCTTGAGCGTCAGCGGATACCTGGCTTGCTGCAAACTCCTGCCTTAGAGCCCTGGCAAAGGCTCTGCCACCACCTGCACACCCATCAGGATGATCTGGGCCAGGTACTTGGCCATGGCGGCCACTCCACCTTAAAGGGACAGGTGCCACTTCCCGACCCAGTGGGGCCAGCTCAAGGGTTGCTGGTGGGTCAGAGGTTAAGGGACACCGGAGAGTGCATACACAAGGACACGACTTCAGTGGTTTTTCAATGCCTTACAAATGATTTTATCTACACAACTTTTTTGGGAGGCTTTTAAAAAGATTTTGAATTTATTTATTATTCTTATATAATTCCGTCTATACGTACATGCATGTATGCATACATACATACATGTAGGACAAACGGTGCAGCCATTTCTGCATAAACAACAGGGGCTCCCAGCCTCAAAGGCATTTGAAGCAGACAATGCCAGCCAATTGGGAGCTAGGGTTTAGGAGAGATGCTTTCTTGGGACCAATGGTGTGCGGGTGGAGCGTATTAAAGGAGTTCGCTAAGGCCTTTCTCACCTTTCTCCCAGTCAGTGCTGTTGATACTGTGCCACCTCACCTCCAACCCTCAAGGGCAAGTTGGGTCGGGCAGTGGGTGACACGGGGCACAAGCAACACATACATACCCACGTACATACATACATGCATGCATACAATGTGTGTTGGTCATTTGCATCTCATTACCCTCTTCCCCTTGCCCCTCCCATTCCCATGATCCTCTGCTTCCTCTCAGTGAACTTTCCTTTCTAGTTGTCCGGGTGTGTGTGCTACTCACGTGAGCATGATGGAGATTTTTTTTTTTTTTTTATGTAAATGGAAACTTACCAGTGGCCCTGGAGAAAAATAACGCCCCAACCCTGCAGCAACCCTTACCTGGTAAGTTGACCCCAGAAGGATGCCGGCCTCACGAGCCCCTCCCTCACTTGAGATGGACCTGGACCGCTGCTGGACCCGGTCTTTTATGCTGGTGACCACTGATGCTGTCAGTCTGTAAGTGCAACATCCACGCCACATGCGGAGAATGGCTCTCCTATCACCTTCCAGCTCTTTCTGCCCCCTCTTTTGCATGTCCCGGAGTACTGGGAGTTTAGAGATGAGCACTCAAACCCCAGAGTTCTTTAAAGTAAGTCCCAAGAGGCAAACCAGTTTCACTGTCATCCTACCTGAGTACATCTTCCCTCACTGAAGATGGTGCGACGGTCCCGACACTTCGAGCACTGAGGCTGATGCCGGCTTAGGGGAAAAGATTTGTGCTGCCCTTCGCCTCCTCGCTTCCTCGGTGGGTTCAGTTCATTCATGGTATTTCATTGATGTGTTTCTTATATGTCTCTTAATCAGAGGCCTTCCTCCCCAGTGGTTCATTTAGCTTTGGTTTGTTTTCTGCACCGTTAACACACCATGCCTGAGTGTCCTTCCAAAACCCCACATTCTAGACTGGTTGAACTGCTCCCTGTGGCTCCATTTCCCCCAACTCTAATCCCCAGGTCTTGTGATAAGCTCCACAGACTAAATTAATTCAAGTGTCTTTGTCTCCCCTAAAGAATGTAAGTAGTGCTGAGCACAGTGACATGTGTAGCCTCAGAGTCCCAGCACCCAGGAGGCTAGGCAGGGAGATGGATCTTCAGTTCTAGGTTAGCTCGGGCTACACAGCCAGGCCCTGTCTTGAAAGGAAAGAAAGGAGGAGGAGAAGAAGGAGGAAGGGGAGATAGAAGGAAAAGCCGAGGCGAAGAGAAAAGAGAATCCAAATGAGGCTTTGCTTTGGGTTGTTATGATAGCCCATCAGCAGGGGCCCTAATGTAAGCATGGCTCCTTCCAGTGACACTCAGGTGGCTCCACTATTCTGGTGATGCCACTTAGAGCGCCCCATTAACATTGCACCTGATGGTGTGAACAGCATCAAAGGAATACCACCCAGAGGTGCCAGCTCATTAAAGACAGCAAGCGCCTATTTCTGAAATTCTATCGATCCCTCCATCCCTCACCAGTTGTCTACTGTCTGTAAAGGATGCCCCCCTTGTAACCTCTTACCACAATGTGACTGGCAAGAAAGCTACCTTGAGGACACATCCTCGCCCTCCTAAAACGTTCAATGGGTTCTTATGTTTTTAGTATCGCTTTGGCAATAATTGATTTGTTTCAAATAATTTCAGTTGTTATCTTCTTTGTGGCTCAGATTTTCCCATCCTTGGCCAGTGTGGACAATGACTAGCATTGGTTCTGTGTCCTTGGGTAACTTTCTTGATTTCATCGGTGGGATAGAAAATGGTATATATAGACAGGCACAAGTGAATACAATTAGGATTCACACACACACACACACACACACACACACACACACATGCACCTGACAAAAGGATCCAGTGGGAAAGTGAGGTATGATTGGTAAGTGTTCCTCACCTTGGATTCCTTATCCTGTCCTAGTTTTTGAGTCTTAATCCCCAACATTTTTGTTCCCACAGCAGTAAGTTCAAAGACTGCCTTTTCTCGGTTGCTCTTGGTTGGAACAAGTCACCAGTCACCTCTAGACTACCATTGCCATGTCTGAAAATCAGCCAGACACAGAACCCTGGGTTGATGAAGGCAGTAGTCTGTCCCTTACTCTGAGGCCATGCCACATTCTCCTGGTTGCTGGGCAGAGGATGTTCACACGCAGCCCTGACCTCACAACAGCCGTGAGGCTGAGGCTCTAATGCATGCAACTTTCCAAAGAACATCCAGTCGTCCCCTTAGCCGACCTCAGTGAGTGCTGGCACAGAGGGACAGTCATGAGCGGGGAGGAAAACTGGTTCTCATGGCCCTGCAGAATGCCTCTGGGGCTCTGAGTAGGGTCTGGGAGTTTACAAGGTCATTTCACAGAGGAGAGGCCAGCATTGTCCAGGGCTCTGCAACAGAAGCTCGGCTGTTCATACAGAGGAAGAATTTTGCTGGTGGAACCCCCACATCCAGTGACCCCCTAAATAAGAAGGTTTCATAAACATCCTCTGTCAGCCCCTTTTTTCTTAAGATTTTTTTCTAAGTATATGTTTTACAATCCAAGTGTTTACTGATAACAAATCACAAATAAATTCATTTAGACTTATTTTTATTATTTTTAACTAAGGGTGTGTCCGTGTATGTGAATGCAATGCCCATAGATGCTAGAAATGAGTGTTGGGTCCCCTGGAGCTGGGGTTACAGGGAAACCAAACCCCATTCCTCTACAAGAGGAATAAGCACACTTAGCCACTGATCCATCTCTCTAGCCCCAAGAAATTTATTTTAATTAAATTATGTGGTATAATTTAAGTTTACCACTTACTAAAGACTGAAGTAAATATGCATGATAATGAGATGAATATGTTTGTTTGTTTCTCATAAATTATTAAATCTCAGCTGGCGGTGGTGGCAGGACACAGCTTTGACCCCAGCGCTTAGGAGGCAGAAGCAGGCAGAGCTCCAGGATCAAGTCCAGCCTGGTCTCCAGAATGAGTTCCAGGATAGCTAGGGCTAGACAGAGAAACCTTATCTTTAAAAAAAAAAAATAACAACAGCAGCAACAGCAATAATAATATAAGGAATTCAATCTCTATCAGAATATTAAGAACATAAAGCATCTTCAATGTTTTCGAGAGTGGATGGATATTTTGATTTTATAACCAGAAGTTTATAATCAGCTAATAATTTCAACCACACTGCTTGTGAGCGAGTATGTAGGTCTAAAGTAAGAAGCTCAGTTCGGGCCATTTGAGAGACTGTTGGAAATTCTGTCCTAATAGCAGCCCATTGGCTGACTTCTTATGAAACTCAAACAGCAATTTAGATATACATTTTAATTAATTCTTTGAGGGCCTTGTACATCCCTACGACGTATTTTTGATCATACTTCTAGTCCTAACTCCTCCCAAATCCATACCCCAACTCCTCCTAATGTAATGTCCTCTTTTTCTGATACCTCCCTAAGCAGTTCATATATCCTTCTGTTATATGGCTGTCCACTGGAGCATGGCTGACCACCAGAACTCACATTCTTAAACCAACTATCTGTCCCCAAGAAGCCATCAGTTGTTAATAGCATCTTAGCTAGGTGTGGGGGGAGGAGAAGGGGGTTCTCTTGAGTCCTTCCTCACTTCATGCTCAAACAACAGTATTTAAAACCAAAGATTCTAACACAGCACAATCCAAAGATAAGACTAATCTGATATAGGCTGAGGATGGACAGTGGGAAAATATTAAATCTTTGTTTTCTATTATTAAACCATTGCTTCTGTTAAGAGCAGCAAGCTTCATGTGTACTATTTAAAAAGCACAGTAGTTCATAATGTGCCTGGCCTTGAACGTGAGTGAGATACGCCAGGCAGCCTGAGACAGTACAACAATGAAAGGTGTGTGCAGACTCAAAAACAAATACCAAGGCTCTGGTGAGGGCCTAGTTGCCTGTCAGGTGACAGCTATCAGAAACTCCTCAGACCAGAGCAGTAAACCATTATATATTTGAGTTTCAATTACCTTTGGGTTGCACTTCCAGAACTTACTACTGAGAATGAATCTTTTCCAACCTTTGAGTTCAGTCACCCAACCTCAGATAGGTTCAAACCACGGTTCAGGAAACACGGGTCCTAAGAAATGGGTTCAAAGTATGAATTGCCCGGGAGGATGGGCAAGAGGACATTGGACGCAGCTATTCTGATGCAGTGGAGGAAGATGGGTAGTATCCATAAGATCAGCATGGCTAGTGATGGGCCACAACTTTACTCCTGAGTTTAGAGCTAGTACCCAGTAAGAGCAAGAAAGACCGTCACTTCCTATACTCAAGGCTTACCTTGTCTGAACTTACACTGTACAAGAAAATAAACCCCACTGCCTTCTAGCCTATTTCAAAATCCAGCAAGAACACCAGGGAAGCCTAACCTCAGAGGCCAGGGGTCACGGAGTGCCCTACATTCTGATCCACAAAGGGCTCACAATCACAAGGGCAGCTTCCAAACATCTGAGGAGGTCAGAACAGAAGCACTGGCTCCTGCACTGGGCTGAGTAGTGCCCTTCCAAAATACACATCCTTCCTTGGAACCTCCAAATGTGACCTTGCTTGTTGGAGTACTAAGTTCAATAGGACCCATGTCCTTATAGAAAAGAGAGAGCCCAAGAGGCATCAAAGGGCACCTGATAATGGAGGCAGAGCTGGGAGTAATGTGGTCACAGATCATATACATGAAGGACTGCAGCAACCTACAGAAGATGGGAAATGGGGGTTAGGGGTGGGCAAGGGCTCGGCTCTACCTGTAGCTCCTCCCTGCAGGTCTGTCTACACCTACATTCTAGAATATAGATAAAGCAAGTCTATTTTTTAAGCCCACTAATGTGCATTATGCCCCCCCCCAAAAAAAAACAACACAGCTCCTGGTTAACGGAACAGTAAATCTGCATTTCACAGTTTCTCTGTAGAGGGAGGTAGCCATTTATCCACCACAGTGTCAGCCACTGTGGCTACAGGGAAGGTTGCTTCTCTCAAAGGTGCATTGGAAAGCTGTGAGTGGAGGGCTCACACCTGAAATCTCAGCAGGCATTCAAGGATCAGAGGCAGGAGGATTGTGAGTTCCAAGCCAGCCTGTGCTACACCAAGAGTTCCTTCTCAAAGGAGGAAAGAAAAAAGCAAGGAAGGGAGAGAAGAAGGGAGAAAGGGAGAGAGGGAGGGAGAGAGGGAGGGAGAGGGAGGTAAGAAGGCAGGAAGAAAGGGAGAGAAGATACAGGTGGATCTCCATATCTAAAGATTCAACCAACAGAGGGTGATACATATTTTTTAAAGATATTTTTTAACTAAAACTTTATTGTAAGGAACTTGTAAATAAAAAAATAAAATAAATAAACATTATATGGAGAGATTATCCAGACCCAAAGTCTTCGACTGATTTCTATACAGTTAGAGTAGTCATTTTGAGGCTGCAGAGTATCACAATGGATTTTACACATTAGCTTAAATTTTTATGCATTTATTTAACACACATACACACACACACACACACACACACACACACACAGAGAGAGAGAGAGAGAGAGAGAGAGAGAGAGATTAGAAATAAAAAACAATTGAACAATTACCTTTGAATCCTTCTTGACTACAGTGTCCTGCACCTGGATTTCACCCCACCACCACAACTACCTATATTATTTATTTATATGTGTGGATGTATCTACCACATGTGCTTAGGAAGACCAGGGTCACAGGCAATTATGAGCCACCTAAAGTGGGTCATGGGAACAGAACTTGGGTCCTCCTGAAGAACCCCAAGTTATCTCTTCAGTCCCATGGGACATATTTTTTTTAAACTCATGTGTTCTGAGTATGCACAGACTTTCCTTGTCCTACCACAAGCCCCCAAACAATGTGGCCCAGCATTTACACATGTCTGCTCTGTGTTGGGTGCTAGTGACCCTCTCAGGGTCATTTAAAGGGAGTGGGAGGACACTTGGAGGTGAAGTGCAGAGGCCATGAGGACCTTGAATGTCCCAGAGTTTGATACCCACAAGCTGTGCCACATCCCCAGGGAGGTGGTTGCGTGCTCATACCCTCCTCCTCTGCACCACTCACCTTTTCCCTTCTTCCACCTCCATCCAAAATTCCATGACGGGATACAGCAGACAGCATGTGGTACACAGGGAGGGAAAGGTCAGGAGCGCGGCAGGGATCTTGGACCCGATGCCCTTGAGCTATAGGCCGTCTTGACCGTCTACTTTCAGGGTAGCCAGGAGGAAAGGTCAAGCCCAGCCTTGCTTGCAATGTCCCTATTTGGAGTTCTTACTCGGTGCAGTAGCAGCACAAACAGTGACTGGCAGGTGTCACATAGATCAAAAGGCAGACTGTGCTGGTTATAGTCCAGATTCAGACAAAAGTCGGGTGTGCCTCACCCTGGTGGTCTGGCAGGAGAGACAATGGGGAGGAGAGTGGCAAACTGGAAGGGATTACGCTCATGGGAGCAGGTTAGAGGACACAGGTTCTAGATACCTCAGCCTAGATAACCAACCTCAACACAGCCCTTTCTTCACCCCTAGGTAGGAAGATTCTAGAACCTAGACCCCACACTTGTGCCCATGCTTCTGACCTTGAGGGCAGGTCTAGGGTCACTCAGGAGTCAGCTCATCAATGTTTTGCATGCTGAGTGCATCATGGTGTGAAAAGGCCATAGATGGATGAAGGTCAAGAAAGTAGTCCTTCTCCTTAGAGTGAAATTTGGGATCCTAAGGGTCTCTTCCAAAGGCAGGTCTGTCCCTGGAGCAACTCCATGACCTGCAGATACAAGCTGACTGTGCCTGAGGAAGAGAGGAAGTGACTAGTAATATGCTAGTGACTACCTGAGGAAATCCCTCAAGGGAGGCTTCCATGCTTCCCATCTCTAAGCCTTCCTTTAGCTTGCACCAACCCTAAGAAAAAATAACCAGAAAGGGAGAAAAAATGGGCCCACAAATAAACCAAATGAAGGAGTAACAGAGCGTCTTTAGAAAGAGCCAGGGGAAAGCTGTAACCGGTGTGCAACCCAACCCGAACACAGTGCCTTCTACTGGTGTTCCCAGCTAGGCAAAGAGCAGATCTCTGGGTCAGACCTTTGACCTGGTGGCCCAAAGCAGGAGCCAAATGACATTCACCTTCACCTAGTTGAAAACTAAGGCTGGGTCAAGGAGACCATCCAAGGAGACACTATGCAAGCCAGCCAGAGCCCAGGTATCCTTGGGGAGAACCCTGGAGGAGACCAAGGCTTTCCACATGGGCACACCCACTGGGGACCATAGGGACTATGAGCGTGTTCTCCCAGGTCCTGACAGCCCAGTGACTACCCTCCCCGCACACTTCACAGTTTTCTTGTGTTGCTAATAACAGTTTCCAAAAGGAAATACAAATGTAATGTATTCAGTCCAGAGTAAGCGTGACACTACCCTGCAGAGTGTTCTAATAAAGACAGGGTTATTTATACACAAAGGAAAACCTTCCAAAAGGTTATGTTCGCAGCCACGGTCTTTGGCGAGGGCAAATGACCAGCAAGTCAGCTCTCACTTCTGTTCCATGTAAGGTAGAGGTCACAGGGACACTGTCAACAGGAGGGCCTCTAGGGTCCCTCTCGATCTTGGTGAAGGTGACATATGACCAGTGTCCAAGACACTGTGGAGTGAACAGCACTGGTAACCCTTCAGGTACCCTCCCCAGAGCTATGATAACAAAGTGCTTCAAGGCATTTTCTGGTTCCTCTAGGGGGCAGGACAGCCCCAGTGGCGACTCAGCGGAGCAAGCTCTGGTGTCTGCCGATGGCCTGTACTCCAGCAAACCCTGTCCACAGAGTCTCACTTTCCTCACAGCCACCCTGCTGGCTATGAATGCTCCTCGGCTTATAAAAAGTGCGTGCGTGCGTGCGTGCGTGCATGCGTGCGTGCGTGCCTGTGTGCGTGCGTGCTGATCTGTATAAGGGTTCCCATGCCTGTATATGCATGTGGAGGTCAGAACTTAGACTCTCTCCATCTCTTCTCTGGCCTGGAACTCACCTAGTAAGCCAGGCTGGCTAGCCAGTGAGCCCTAAAGATCTGCCTGACTCTGACTCCCTAGTCCTAGTATTACAAACATGTACCATCATGCCCAGCTTTTTTTTCCCCAATCTATTCTTTTTTTTTTTCTTACCACTTTATTTAAAAAAAAAAAGAGGGATACATATACAGATTTTTAAAGGCATTTCGGCATAACATTATATGAATATTTTTGACAGTACGTAATTCTTTTAGAGGTTTGATAGCATGCATTGAAATCCCACTAGTTACCATAAGCATGAAGTACATGTAGGACAGAATGTAACATGGAAACAGATTTCTTGTTGAGTATAGATTAAGCATAATGATCTATGAATACCAAAAATTGCCACAAGGCTATTATCTTAGCTCTTAAATTATTAATGATTTGAGGTCCAGGTGTACCACATGCTGAGAGAGTGCTAAACATTTGTTTTTTTCTTAAGAAGGACTGAGTCTTTCATTTTGTTTTTTTTGTTTTTTTTTTTTTTTTTTTTCCTTGAGCTTCATATAGCCTGTGAGTTGTTTCTGGGTTATTCAGAGCTTTCTGGGGTTAGTATCCAATTATCAGTGACTGCATATTATGTCTGTTCTTTTGTGACTGGGTTTCCTCACTCAGGATGATATTCTCTAAATGTATTCATTTTCTTAGGAATTTCATAAAGTCATTGTTTCTGATAGCTGAGTTGTACTCCACTGTGTAAATATACCACAATTTTTGTATCCATTCATCTACTGAAGAACATCTGGGTTCTTTCCAGCTTCTGGCTATTATAAATAGGGCTGCTATGAACATTGTGGTGCATGTGTCCTTATTGTATGTTGGAGCATCTCTGGGGTATATGCCCAGAAGTGGAATAACTGGGTCTTCAGATAGTACTATGTCCAATTTTCTGAGGAACCGCCAGACTGATTTCCAGAGTGGTCGTACCAGTTTACAACCACACCAACAGTGAAGGAGTGTTCCTCTTTCTCTGCATCCTTGCCAGCATCTGCTGTCATCTGAGTTTTTCATCTTAGCCATTCCATGCCCAGCTTTTTAATTGCAGTATTAGGGATAGAGCTCAGGTCCTCAGAGTTGCACGGAAGGCACTCCACCCAGCTTGACTGCAGACTCCTAGAAATTAGGACAGCCCTGTTATCTACCACAAGGAAGCTCTTATATCCACAGTCGTTTACAGGCATGTGTCTGAAAGCATACGGGTGTAAGGAACAAAGTCTTACAGCAGTGAGTCTGCTGGCTGCCAGTGCCCCGGGTTTCACAGAGACCCTGCGAGAACCACACACTGACCTACATGTACATAAAGCCTATATAATGAAGGGAAACCCCAACACTCTTCATCTACGGGTCTGTAGAGAAGCTCCACACTGGCCCCTCCAAGCTAGAGAAGGATGGAAATTCCTGCTCCCTTAAGGACCTCCAGAATATAAATGGTTCATTAAGGAAAAGAGGGAAAAGACCCCACCCACCAGTGTCAGCATTCAAGCCTGCCCTTGAATGGGTCTGTGAAGTTTGTCTAATGGCTTTTTTATCAGGCAGTGCTAGAGATGTCTCAGCTCTTGGCAGTCATGTACTCGGAGGTCTTCCTTGGCCAATCTGTCACCCTTGTCCCTCCATCTGGCTGGTGGTGTGCTTCCAGGACTCAGGACCATCTCACATTGTCCCTGGAGCCTGCCTTGGTTGAAGCATTTGTACTAACCCCAAGCCACACTCCCAGTGATGTCTCCCTTCTGTCAGCCATCATGGTGCCATGCCCGCAGTCAACAACCTCAGCAGCTTTCTACTGCACGCATCAATGCGGTCCAAGTATCCATAGCCCAGAGTCTGCCTCAAATTGGGTTTAGACGGTACACAATACGTGCATCTCCCCATCTTAACAACCACTGCTTATTTTACCAGAGACATTGCACGACCACTCTCAGATGAATTACAGTGTTTCCTTCTGAAAAAAAAAAAAGTAAATAAATAAATTGACTTTCTAAATGCATAAAGTTGTTCCGATTTATATCGAATTTTTTTAATCATATAGGAAATTAGTATTCACTGCAAATACTGCAAAATGTCCAAATCGCTGACTTTGGAGGTCAGTCACCTACTGTTAAGGACTTGTGGAAGGTCACTCCTTACCTGGGCCCTTCCTGCCTCAACTTTCCTCACCACCATGCCACCTGACCACACACACCATTCACTTCAGCAAGACCATATTTAAGGGTTCTGCTACCCCCCCCCAGCCCACTGTTTCCCTATTTCATTATTAAACGCATTCCCAGTGGCGCTTGTGTAGACTTTGCGCACCGGCACCTGAAGGGATGAGTCTCAGCTCGATTGTTCTTGCTTGTAGAACCACAACAGATCGAGTGGCCCAGACGGGATTTGAACCTGCCACTGGCCTAGGTCAGTATTACTGTGGGCTTAACCACAGGTTTACATCTAAAGGCTCACTATAGACCACTAAATGATACCAATCAGCACCAGGAAAGCTTGGATATAGTTGCCCATTGTCCCATTCTGAAGCCTCAACTCCCAAGACACAACCTAGCACGTACAAGGCACCCAGTTGATGTTTGTGTTACTATCACTTTGAGACTTCTTCTGTTTGTTTGTTTGTTTGTTTGTTTGTTTGTTTGTTTTTTATTTTTAGTAAAACCAATATTGAGCTTCTCCTGCACAGTGAAGGCCGTGCGAGCAAACACTGCTGATCCTGGGGACCTGACATCTACAGAGGCAGCAGCCTGCCCTTTGGCCCCTTTTCTCATAGATTTAAGAAGAGTCTTTGACTTTTCCATTTGATCGGCTTGTTATTTGGTGTGAGAAAGGAGTAGCAAATTTTAAGATCTTCATGTCCTGAACTTGAAAACATGAAGTTCAATATTGGTTTTCTGAAATGAACTAAAAAAAAAAAAAGAAAGAAAGAAAGAAGGAAAGACAGACAGAAAGAAAGAAATCTCAAAGCAAGATCAGCAACATAAACATCAGTTACTCCAAGAACATTGATTAGTGTTTCCTATGTGTCAGCTCCTGTCGTGGGCAGTGAGATTTCAAAGTGGAGCAGTATGAGACCACACATCCACTACTCTGGGGGTGGTAGGGGGCCTTATTGGTGTTTATGGTGCCTGGAAAATAAGCCAGTGTTTACTTCACAGTAATTTTGACACTGGAGAACTGTTTCTCTCTGTAGGTAGCCACAACCTGATTCTTCAGGTTCAAATCCCAGTAGCATATCTTTAGGGATATGGACATGCGACACAATCCCTCTACCCCTTCATTTTCTCATCTGTAAAGTCAAGGGACTCGGAGACCTGATCCCTGTGTAAGAGCTGAGTTACCATAAGCGGCAGGTGTAGGCCAACACTGAGATACAGAAACTCTCACTGTCGTGGAGCAAGAGCCCTTGCCCAGAGCCCTCTGCGGAGTGTGGAGTTTCAGCTGCCAGTTGCTGGTGACTGGTGTGAGCTTGCCAAGGAGCACTGGGCTCCAGAGGGACCATGGCCCCAGTTGTTTCCTGTTGCTGTGATAGGAAACTGACAAAAACCAGCTTTGGGAGGAAGGCTTTACTTTGGCTTACAGGTTACAATCCATCCGTCATCTAGGGAAGCCAAGGCAAGAACTTGGAGGCAGAAACTGAGGCAGAGGCCATGAAGGAATGTTGTTAAATGGCTTGCTCAGGTATCTTCATTATACAAACCTAGCCCTCCTGCCTAGGGATGGAACCACCCACAATGGTCTGTGCCCTCTAGCATTAATAGCACACAAGAAAATGCTTCCACAAGCATGCCCATAAGCCAATCAGATAGTGACAACTCCTCGGCTGAGCTTCCCTCTTCCTTGGTGACTTTATGTCAAGTTGACAAAAACTAACAGCACACAAGAACCATCTAGGATGGTTCTTTGTGAACTGAACCCATTTATCTCAAGGGCAGAGAACATCCCATTGTACGCCCACCAGGGGATGGAAAGAGGAACCACCATTAGCAATTCTATAGTATTCCTTTATGTTGGCAAGGTCCTCTCTTGAGAGAAAGCCTTTACTGGAGTTCAAAATGTAGGGGCCTTATTGGGATCTAAATGAGCAAGGAGAAGGAAAATATACAACTCCATCATGCCCATACTCCCACAACTCCCACAACACTCACATGGACATCAGTGAGGAGCACCCACAAAGTGCACAGTTTAGAGGTAACAGGCCTGCTTCAGAGGTGGAACAAGGACCAGGGTAAGATGCAGGTGAGGCAGAGACACTGACTGCAGTCTTCAGACTGGGAATTTAGAGCGGACAGGGCCGCAGTGCTAAAACTGTCAGTGAAGGACTATTCAGCTTGACAAGAGAGGCAGCAGAGATGAGAATATTTCAACTTAGAGTTAGGACACAAATGAAAACTGTTTCCTGTGGGCTTGTAGCACAGCAAAGAAGACTGTAGAAGGCATGGGAGGAATCCACAAACTGAAGACATCAGAGGTCCTGAGTTCAATTCCCAGCAACCACATGGTGGCTCACAACCATCCGTGATGAGATCTGATGCCCTCTTCTGGTGTGTCTGAAAACAGGGACAGTGTACTTACATAAAACAAATAAATAAATCATATATAGATATATAATATATATTGAAATTAATATTGAAAATTAAAGCTGGAATCAGTGAAAAACTGAAATTCATAGGGAAGATGAGTAAGATCAGAAGCTGGTTCTGTGGAAAGATCAATAATATCTATCAAGAATAAGAAGGAAGAATAACAAAATTCAAAATTCAGAAATGAAAGAGGCATCACTACAGATCCCACAGACATTAAATATACATGTGTGTATATATGTATATATATGGTATATTCCGACACTCACCCCTACTACTGTCTCTTATAAGTGCACAATGCTATGTTCTCTATACTTATTTCTTAAAAAACCCAGACAGGAACGATGTCTGGAAATACCCAATGTGCCAACACTTAAGCAAGAAGGAGGCAACCATCTGAAGAAGCCTTGAAGTACTAACAGAAAGAAAGAATTGGCAACTGAAAGATAGAGCAAACCAGGGAAAATCAACAATGTATTAAAAAACTCAACAACGTATAAAAGGAATTATTTGTCACTGCCAGCTCGAATTACAAGGCTAGTTCACCATTATAAAACCAAATCATATAATGCATTAATTTAGAAGGTTAAATAAAAAATCCAGACACAGCAGCATACTCCTTTAATCCCAACATCTGGGAGGCTAGAGCAGGTAAATCTCCTGTGAATTTGAGGTCAGCCTGGTCTATGTAGTGAGTTCCAGGAGAGCCAAGGATATATGTGGAAAGAGAGCAAAAAAGAACAGTGTGTGTGTGTGTGTGTGTGTGTGAGAGAGAGAGAGAGAGAGAGAGAGAGAGAGAGAATGAGGGATGGAGGGAGGAAAGGAGGAAGGGAGGGAGGGAGAGAGAGAGGAGGAGTGCTTCTCAGTGAATCTTGAGCTTCCCAAACTAGGTTGATTGGCCAGCAAATCTATGATCCATTTGTCTCCACTCCCGTTATGCTGGATTATCATATCCAGCTTTTTATGTTGATGCTCAGCAACCAGACTCAGGTCCTCAAACTTGTTTGAAAAGCATTTTACTGACAGCTCTAGAATCTTGAAAACTCAATTCGATTTTCAAACATGTATCACAGTCCTTGCCAGGTGCCTCACCTGGAAGATGTACAGATAGCAAGTAAGCACATGAGGAAGAAAACATGCTGGACCAAGACTTCCTTAGAGAGATAAAAATCAAAATGGCAGGATTTATCACTTCCTACCTGTCAGGATAGCCAGAATCTGAACTCTGGCAAAGCCCAAGGCCCTCAGGGTGGAGCCAGGGGAACGGGTGAGTGGAAAAAGTGGAAAAGCCACTTTGGAGGGTGTTCTGTCAAACTCCTTGATATTTATCCATGAGCTGGAAACATACATCCTCTGGAAAACCCCCACACAGAGGTGGACTTTATTCAGAGTCATCGGTGCTTGGGAGCAAGAAGAAACCGTTCGGTTGATGAAAGGGTAAATAAACCATGGTACATCCAGACAGGGAAACGTTATCCAGTGCTAAAGAGAAATGAGCTGTGGAAGGGAACAAGAGACCTTGTGGAGAGGAGGCATGCTGTGTGAGTCCAGATACATGACATCCCAGGAAAGGGAGAAAACTGACATGAAGGTGGGGGGTGGGCTGGTATCAGTGCTTGCCAGGGGTTAGCAAAGAGGGATTTCAGGGTATGGAAACTACCCTGTAGGACGCTACAGTGGTGACCACCTGTCTGTGATGGCAGGAAATGTGCCAGGAGTGCATACTGGTGCAAACTAAATTTTGGGTTGATATATGTCCAATCCCTTGTCATACATAAAAATCCACTGCTCTTGTGGGGGTGTTGCTCATCATGGAGGCTGTGTGGTGATGGGAAGCAAAGGCCTATAAGAAGTGTCTCCAACTTCTGCTGGATTTGCTAAGAGCATAAAATTCTCTTAAAAAGTAAAGTGTTGTTTTTGGAAAAAAAAAAAAAAAAAAAGAAAAGAAAAAGCAATTAACAGCTTATAAGTGAACCCTAACGATCCAATGGGAAAGCGCTTATAATCATGCAAGCAGGAAGCTCTCAGAGTTGCTAGCCGTTTCTGATCTCACCTAAGGACGTCAAATGTGAAGCAAGGAAAATTAACTGAGGATTGAAGTCGGAGGAGAGTCACTGGTCTGAGAAGGACAGGCAAGCCAAGGCGCAGGAGATAATCTGTTCCCAAGCTCAGCAGCCAAACCCTGACAGGAACAAACCCAGCCACACAACTGATATACCTGCAGAAAAAGCCCAGCCCAGAACTGACTGGGAAGCAGATCGGGCCTATTGACTCCCAGACGTAATTTTTAAAGGGCAGAGTTTGATCCTGTAAGCTATGGTGGGAAAACATAAGTTGATTTTCCAGCCTGGATCCTGACTTGGGGTGGGGGGAGAGAATTTGTTTTGGTTTGGTTTTTTGTTATTGACTGATTTGTACAGCGGGTGCTCTGGAAATTGGTGACAGCTGCTTATAGAAGCATGATGTGTAGATGTCCCCAGTTGCCACATAGCCCCGTGCGGGAATCACAGCTATTCCATTGTGGAGAATTGATACAGAACCTTGTCTCTCTAGAGCTTCAGGCAGTACTCAAATTATATTTAAACACCAAATTAAAATTTTAACTGTAAAAAAATAAGGGCATAAACGAGAGAGAATTATATTATAATATTATATTAGTTTAAAAACACATCTGGAAGAAGGAAGTGGATTTTCCATATTGTCATTATGCAAAATATAACATTCTTTTTATTAGAGCCTCGGGAAGCATACGGCCCACTTAGTGCTGGTCTCCACCGGTGCCCCGTGGCTTGTAAAACATCTATTACAGACTCCAAGACACCAGCTCTTTCCAAGTGTGGTCACCAGAGATGAGGGCAGAACAAGTTTTCCTACCAGTGACTAATACACACCTCTAGTTTCTTACTTTCCACGAGATATTTTCAATGAGCCAAAGAAAGGGAGCCTAGCCACTCTGAGAACAGGCCCACCATTGAGCCAGCTCCCTGCGTTCATCCAGATGTTTTGGCTCATGAAGCCTAAGTCTTGTTGGACAGTTGTACTGGGCAGGAGTTTCCTTCCCACTCTCTGGGACCTCTGTTCCTCCTCAGAGGCAGAGACCACAGAACTGATTCAAGCCACTGAAGCTTTTGAAGCCATGTTGGAACTGACTGAAGGGTACATTTAAGGAAGAATTTGGTGTCAGGGGTGATTTATGTAAAATAATAAATGGTGCCACTTGGCTGTTTATAGAGGTGGAGATAAAATTAGATTCCAGACAGTCCTTCCTTGTGTACAGGGTCCAGCTTTGCAGCCTTCACAGGACTTGGGATAACACAGTGCTTGGACATTTACAAGGGCCTCCTTGAGAGCACGCTTCCTGCCCCTTTCAGCCAGTCTTCGGATGGGTGCTCTGGTTCCAAAAAGGATTGAAATTTAATCTGGGACTAATACTTGGAAAAAGCCGTGTGATGAGAAAGCATCACATGAATGAAGACTTTAAAACATTAGGCTCTAATTTCTAGACATGACACTCTCACCCTGACTACCTAGCTGAATGACAAGAAGAAAACAGTCCCTGAAGGAAAGACTTGGGAAAAAAAATCAATGTTTCATCTAGTGGATACACAGTAAAGGGTTTCTATTTTAGAAACAATTGCCTTTGTCTTGGGAGGTTTGCCCCCCTTTTTATGAGCAATTGGAAGTCAGACAGAACTGATTGTCAGGATCTGCCTGGGTTTCTGTCTCTCCAGGACCCCAGGTAAGCCACCCTAGAGCAGCAGGCAGATGGATGGCCTTGGTTGTTTTCTGAAATATGACCTTTAAGACAGATCCCCAGTGGTGCTAGCTAGTGCTGGAGCTTCCAACAGGCCACTGGAACAACAGGGCTCGGAGCAGTCTCTAAAACATGGTGCTGCATGCTCTCTGAGAAGGACACACAGGAAAACGGTAGTGCTGAAGGAGAGGAGCTCACTCTGGCCTGAAGGAAGGGCAGGCCATTAGGAAGACACTTGGTATGCAGAGTAGGGAAGACTGTTGAAGAAGTTAAGCAGAAAAAGTGAAATTTCTAGGCCGTGAAGTGGAGAAGAAGACAGGGTGAGAAAGGAGACTAAGAATCGAGGAATCCGTTGATAAGGTGTCTTTCCCCCAATCACCTACAGAAGTCGAGCACTGTGGCAACATTCCCACATGCACATGCTTGAGAAAAACACTCACTACAGTGCAGAGGTAGGACCGAAATGGATCAGACAGGAAACAGAAATTCAGCAGAGTTTCTCCTGGCTGGCAGGTTGAGGTAGACCATAGCCCAGACCATAGGGAAGACAACTGGAGAGGTTCCAGACAGGATTAAGAGTGGCAACCCATAGCTTGGAATAGGAGAGGCCTGATCTTGAGAGATGGTGGATGTGCTAGGCCAGCACAGAAGTTTCTACATCATAATAGATGAGTCTAACAAGGCACAGCCAGGTGCAGAAGACTGCCAGCTAACCAACGTCTCTCCATCACCCTTCTAGTATGCCTTGCCCCTGGAGACACATGACAAAGGTACAGAGGGGCAACTGAAGTCACAGGTACTTTGACAGGCATACCTGGAGCCCTAAAGGCCACCACCCACTGACACCATGCATCCATGTTGAGATAAATGCTGGGGGTCAAAGGGCAAGGCCTACATCTGAGAGCTGCATGCTTGAAGAAAGCGCTCCTCATGGTGAAGGTGGTGGACATAGTCATGACTAGAAGCCCCTGTTAGTCTCTGGTGGATGGTACAAATCATGTTCATTCATCTGGAATGCAAACCAATTATACAGAAAACGCAGGATTTCTATGCGGCACAAGAGTCTGTGTCCTTGGAGGGATATCTCATGAGTATGTGACAGTTACTCTGTGTGTCCCTGAGTCTCATCCTCAAACCGCCTTCACCTCTCCTCTTCTTCCTGAAACTGGTTGGGCCTCGATAGCCTGACAATTGAAGTTCTTGGCTTTTGTTTCTGCGTCTATGTCAAGAGGCCTTCAGCACAAGCCAAATTTGTTTGACTTTTAAATTTGTTCTCGTAGGTTCTTAAAAAGTAAAGTTAAAGGGAGAGTTGATGTCATTGAGGCAGTTTGTTCTATTCAGTGTTGAAATGGGTAAGACAGGTTATTTGTGTGCATATTACACTGTAGGAAGATGGTGCACTGTTTGCACAGAAACACGCCTTGTGAACTAATGATACATAGGTGGATAGTAGCCACACTGTGGCTAGGACATGCCAGATCTAGGCTGTCTTCACTTTGTCTTATGTGTGACAATAGTTGATCCACCCTGAGCCCTGCCTGTCCCCCAGCAACCCAGATAAGCACTTTGTGTGCTGTCAGACAAACTGTAATCCAGCTGCTGTGTGGGCTACATGAGATCCAGTGTTGACTGCACTGTTGAATACACTGGGTCTGACGACTAAGTCTCTCTGCGCCTCAACTTCACACTGAGAAACAGAAGTGCATGTACTCGCTTCTGGGAATATTCACATAACTAACCGGAGAATCCTATACAAGGTATGAACAGAGCAGTCCTGCAAAAATGCCCTATGGATTCTTACTGTCTCTTACTGTTTCACAAAAGAGGTAGGGGCAGGGAGTGTAGAGCTGTAGAGATCAGAGATCAACATAAAATGTCTTCCTCAATTGCTCCAAAGCTCTGTTTTTGAGGCAAGAGTATCACTGAATATGGATCCTCCCAATAGGCTGGACGGCGTGGCCATTGAACCCATGGGTCAGGTGTCTCTACAATCCCAGAAATGGGGTCGTGACCTGCACCACCAGGCTTGCCTTTTCATGTGAATTCTGGGACCCTTTATGCTTACCCACTAAGCCAGCTTCTTCAGAGGGCAGTGTGTCTAGGGGATTTCTAATCCCCACTTCCTGATGACTCTGTAAGGTGGTCTGCCGAGAGACACAGAAAAGCGAGGAGCTCAAGTCCCCTGTGATGACTTCGGAGCTGCGAACCACTATGGTCATATCACCTGCCTTTGCCACCACGATCAACCTCCCCGAGCGTGGCAGAGCTAAGCATCTCGCCAAGCACACCCATGGAGAATCCAAAGACCTAAGAGAATAAAGCAGGAAAGACAGCAAGTGGCCCTACACTCAGGCCAACACCTTAACAATGAAAGGAGACACAGTATTTCTAGGCCTTGGAAACACTGCGCCAGGACAGCATTACTCGAGTGTCTATTTATGACATGGACAAGCAAGATTGTCGAAAATTTTGCACTACTGCCATTGAGGGAGCCATGATCACTGGGATTTCAAGACCCTGGAGTCCAGGGTGTCCCAACGACGTTGAGGGAGCCATGATCACTGGGATTTCAAGACCCTGGAGTCCAGGGTGTCCCAACGACGTTGAGGGAGCCATGATCACTGGGATTTCAAGACCCTGGAGTCCAGGGTGTCCCAACGACGTGACAGCAGCAGTTTGTTTTGCTTTCTTTTTTTCCAATTTGGTTTTGTTTTGATTTTGCTATCTCATTCCATTTTTGACCAAAGCTTCTCTTTAAGTAGTTCATTATGGAAGACTGTGATGCTAACTTAAAGGGGAAGGGACATTGTGTGCTAATAATAATAATAAAGAAAAATCACAAGTGGGGGGGATAATGAAAGGAGAGCACCAGAAGTGAGTAGAGGGGAAGGGCGAGGAAGGATGAGATAGAGGAATGGAGGGAAGATGAAATTCTACTCCAGCTACTGTGTCCTCAAGCTTTTCAGCTTGTCCCAAAGTGTGTCTCATAATCTTAGGAACAACTTTATTAGCCTTTTATTTGAAGATCATTCAGAATTACAGGAAAGTTAAAAGAATTCGACAGAGAGTCTTCGGTACCCTTTTATGCAAATGCACCGATCCCACGAATTTCTCCACACTCGTTTTCATCATAAATGCTCTCTGCCTGAGCCATTTGAGAGCAAATTCCGTACATCCCGTCCTTTATCCCTAGGTTGTTTTTGATGTAGTCACAATGCACTTATCAAATTCAAGAGCTTTCAAATTGATATAAGCCTCCTACCTACATTAGAACCAGGGAAAGAATAAGAGGATGAGAAGCCAGAAGAACAGTGCGCGTGGAGCCCTCTCCAGCCGATACTTCTGCCAACGGAGCCCCAGTGTCCTTGAAAGCAGTGTTTTCCTACCCAGTACCCAACCCAGTACCTTGCCTTGAGTTTAATTTGTCCCAAACTATTGAATTTCTCCTTTATCAACTTGAACATTTAGGGCTTCAGCGCTAAATACTTCTTTACCTTGAAAACAAAATCACTAAGAATGTAAATCATAGGAGGTAGATAGGCGATCTGAAAAGAGAGGGGATAGGGCTCAGCTGGTAGAGCGCTCACCCAGCAGGCACAAAGACCTGAGTTCACTCCTCATCACCACAAAAATGGGCTGTGGTGCCACATGCTGGAATCCCAGATCTTAGGAGGTGGAGGCAGGAGAATCAAAAGTTCAAGGTCATCACTGGCTTCTCGGCATGTTCAAGACCAGCCTGGACTATATGAAGACCCTATCTCAATAACATAAATAATAAACAAACAAACACATTGACAGACAGATCTGAAGACATATCTCTGTCGGTTGAGTGCTTGATTAACATACAGAAAGCCCTGGGTTCTGTTACCAGCAAACCACAAACACAATCTGGTGGTGCACACTCAATCCCAGCCCTCCAAAGGTAGAGGTGAGAAGCTCAGAATTTCAATATTATTCTTGGCTTCAGAGAAAGTTAAGACAAGTTTGGCCTGTATGATATCCAGTATAAAGATGAAAATAAAATGAGAGAGAGTGAGGGGGGAGGGAGGAGGGAGGGAGGGAGGAAGGGAGGGAGGGAAAGAGAGAGAGAGGAACTGAGAGCATGCATGCACCTGGCAACCTTGTGTTTCCATACCATCTTGAGTGCAGAAACTGATGCACCTGGGTCGTTGGACACACATGACGAGTGACCCCTTCTGTTTAGACATCACAGGGACATTATGGAAACAAGGATGTGAACATTGGCCAAGGCTCTGAGAGTATGTCTAGTGCAGACAACAAACACACCAACACATTGTGTCAATGTTGTGAGGTAAACCCAGAGAGCCGGAGCCTGTGCCCTCACACGGCTCTGCCAATCTGTTCTCTTCCCCGCACTCAGACTGAGGGGCATTTGGCCTGAGTCTTGAGGTGTCATTTCTGTGGGGTGTTTTGCCAACACACGTCGCTGTTCTCATCACAGGATTTAGAGGGCATCCTCCTGGCAGCAACTCAGTGGGTGTCCTAGTAACCGTGTACCAACTCCTTCTGCAGACCTTGTTATGGTTTGGGAATGTCCCTGGTTTCATGTGCTGAAAGCCCAGTTCCTTGTTCACACAGCAAGGGCCCCAGAGATGTGTGACCATGGAGTGGCTGGCTCATGGACTCTGTGAGGTAGTGAGTTAATACCTAAAAGGGATAGGGTGAGTTGGAACTCTGAAAATCACGTGACACCTTCCACTATGATCTGACATGGCACAAGACCCTCACCAGAACCAGGCAGGGCTGAGTGCCTCAGCCCCAAGACCTGTGAGCCAACACAAACTTCTTTCGTTTGTAATTGACCCCATTCTCAGTTTTGGGTCACAAAAGCAGAATACAGATTGTACAAATTCTACAGTCAGTTTTAAAACCTACTTTTGCTCAACCCTCCTCATGTAAAGAGTCCAAAGGTTGGTTGTAGCACAAGGACACGGGAGCCACAAGAAGCAAAACAATTCCCCCGCCCCAGGGAGGGGTGCTTCTGAGGTAAGGGCAGGCGTTCACAAGCAGATGGGTCACCAGTAAGGCAGTCACGTGTATGCATTTGTTTCTTTAAAGATAAGAATAATAATTTTCTTTGCTCTTGAGAGATCAGGAGCTAAGCCAGTAGTTTTGTTTTCTCTTGTCGTCAGAGAAGAGCCTTGTCAAAGGAATGTATCAGCCCATATCCTGCATCTTTAATTTGTTTACTTATTTATTTGTTCTCTGAATGTGTGCATGTGTGTATATCTGTGTGTGTGTGTGTGTGTGTGTGTGTGTGCCTGAGTGCATGCCTGTGTGCTTGTGCTCGATTGCATGTGCATGTGTTGGTGTATGTACACATGTGTGTGTGTTGATGTATGTATGCGTGTGTACTTGTGCACACAGGTGTGTGTGTGTGTGTGTGTGTGTGTGTGTGCATGTGTGGAGGGGGCGTGGATGTAGCTGTGTGTAGGTCAGAGAACCACTTACAGAAAATTAGTTTGCTCCTCTGTTTCCAGCACATGGGAACCAAGAATGAAATTTGGGTTATTACCTTGGGCAGCAAGCACCTTTAACCTCTGAGCCGTACCATCAGCTTGGCGCTCTGTCTCTTTTAAATCACATGTGGGAGGATGGAAGTGGAAAATTTGGTGCACTGCGGTCGCCTCTGCAGTGCACCAGCTCAGGGCTGCCTGCCATTCCGCAGCCTTCCTGTAGGGGCAGCAGAGTCCACATCTGAAGCAAGCACACCTTTACAGCTGGATTCAGGAAGGAGAAATTGCTAACAGAAAATATTGGCAGTGCAGGCTGAGCGACTTCTGTACAAACCATAGAAATCCCTTCCCCCAACTCTTCATGCTCAGCTGGTGCAGGGTGGTTACTGCTTTAGAATAAAACTGTAATGTGACGAGCACCCTGGACACAGTGGGCATTGAGAAGAACGTTCCCGAGTTGAGGTTGATGTTTCCTGTTTAGTGCACACAAGATTCTCAGTTTGGTCCTCACACTGTGTGTGCGCCTTCCAAGATGTCGGTACGACAGCATACATTTGCTGAAGGTCACAACAGTGCCTTCGGAGGGGGTGACTTGGTTAGGCAGTTACACATTCGTCCATGAGCCTGATTTATGCCAGAGAACAAAGGTAACTGGAGTGAAAAGGTCTTAGAACAAGGTGGAGGACGGTGCAAACTGTGTCTAATGGGGTGGAGTCTCTTGAATACACAATAAACTGTTATAATTCAGCAGCAGGAAGGACTGCTTTAGAAGAGGCACAAGCCGGCATTTTTGGAAAATTGGACATAGAACTGTGTAGGCAGGGATGGACCACCCAAGGCCTCTATGCTCTAATCATTGAAAACAGGCTTTTAAGCAAAAATTCCTCAAAATAATAATAATAATAATAATAATAATAATAATAATAATAATAATAATAATAATAATATCCTCTTCACAATAGCTGCAAGGTAGGAGCATCCCAAACGTCCTTCCACTGACTGGTGAGCAAATCAACTGTGGAGTGTGCACACAGTGAGATGTCCTCAGCCCATAAACAGGAGCCAAATACTGATGGGTGCTCAGTGGGCACCGGTCTCAGAAAAGGGAGACATGTCACGCCACACGATATCCCACTCTGTGGATGTGACCCATGCTCAGCAGGACAATCCAGGCACACTGAGGGTGCATGGGCAGGGCCAACCTGGAGATTTGATGGGTATAGAGTGTTCCAAACGGAAAACATAGATCCAGGTGGAAGTTGAGGTTATAGGAGGTTGTGGCTACGGGGCATCGTGATGCATCAAATGCCAGCAGACTGTTCACTTTATGGTGATCACTTTATGTTCTGCTGATTTTATTTCAACAATAAAGCTATTGCTTCTCCTTATGCATGTGTGTGACTTAGAGTGTATGTGTACCATGAAGGGAAAAGCTGTGCATGTGTGAGGACCAGAGAAGGGTGTTAAGTACTCACATATGCATAGCTTTTCACACCACAGGCACAATCACTCTCTACTGTTGTCCCTTGAGACAGGTTTCTCATTGAACCTGGAACTAAGTAGGCCGGAAGCCAGTAAGCCCCCAATATCTGCCTTTCTTAGCACCTCCATCATTAGAACTCAGGGGTTTCCAGGGGCCACACCCAGCTTTTTCTGTGGTTGTGGGAGATTTTAGTCAAGGCTCTCCTAATTGCACTGCAAGAGCTCTCACACACTGAGCCTCCTCCTCGGCACTATAAAACTGTAATTTGTATATTTATGTTTCCTTACTTATCCTGCATGTGAGTGTATACAAGTTTGTGTATGTATGTGCATTACTATTTGTCCCTGAGCATTAACAGAAACCTCCTGGGGAGGGCATTGTACCCTTCAGAGATAAAGTTACAGGTGTTCTGAGGTCACTTATGTGGTGCCGGGATCCAAATTACTGTTCTTATTCCACAGCAAGCAATACAACTTTCCAGCCCACAGTAAAGATAGTTTAAAGGGGGGGGGATGAGAGTGCTGATAAAGAGTCTTTCAAAAATTCATGATACGCACAATACTGCTTCCAGCTCCCTCTTCTGTAGAGTTGGGTCAATGCCACATGGAATGACACACACCGGAGACACAGAAGGTATCTTGGAACCCAACAGGAAATCCAGAGGCCCTAAGAAGAGCAGACTCCAGGGGCAGAGCCATGAAGACTTCGTTTTATCACTAATAATAACTGTGACCATGACCTCAGCATGCCAAGGGTCTGAGGACCTGAGGAAATTAGAATCCCTTGAGACAGTGCTTCCCCTACAAGGAGTTTCAATCAACATATTACCAACAACCTAGAGGGATGGACCTGTGACCCTCAACTCCATGAGACCTGAGTATCCAACTAGATGAGATTCTAAGTCATGACTTACACAAGACTAGGAGCCTCATCCTTTCAACGATTCCATCAAGACTCACAGAAATTCACTCATGGAAAATGGACACTTGGAGTTCCCCTTTTCCTTTTCTGGCTTTTACATGAACATGAAGGAATGACAGCAGCTCCGTAGATGCATAAAGTACCAGACCCTGAGCTCACTACCTCAAGTGCTCTTCCTAACAACCCCACAAATGGACCACCTAGGAACTCTGATAGCCACAGAGACAAGGCACTTGCCCCAAGGTGACTTGTTGATTCAAGGTGACTTGTTGTCAGGTTAAAGCCAAATGGGCCCCAGTCCCCAGAACTCCAAACTATATCCTCAGGTTCTCCACAAATAGATCTTTCTAGGGCAAATCTAGCTCCAAGCATAATTCATATAGAAAAGACATGGAGATCAACCTGACTGGGCTTCAAAGAAGTTGTGGGTTGAAGGCTATGTGAATTAAAATCGAAGCTCCCCACTTTGGGAGACATAGACATTCTGCTGTGTGCTGGAGACCCACTGGGCCGAGGAACCTCAAAGTCTGGTCAGTCTGCTCCAGTCTCTAGGAAGGATTGGAGGTTATCTTGAAACAACCCCTAGGGAAATCTCAGAAGCAAGGCACCTCCTGGTGGTTTTCTTGGCTAGGGACTGATGCCCATTCCAGAGTATTCTCCCACCTAGAGAGGTGTTCCTAAAAGAAATTTTATTCCTAGTTAAAAAGGTGACCCATGCCTTGAATTCCAGCACTCAAGAGGCAGAGTCAGGTGGATTCCTATAAGTTCAAAGCCAGCCTGGTCTACACAGCAAGTTCAAGACCAACCAAGGCTTCAGAGTGAGACTCTTGACTTAAACAAAACAGAAAATCATGTTTGGGGGACAGAAGTAATGACTCAGAGGGTGAAGTTTTTGCTACACAAACGGGATGACCTGAGTTCAGATCCCAGCACTCACATAGAAGTCAAGCATGACAGTACATGTCCTTAACCTCAGAACTGGGAGGTGGGAACAAGTGGATTCCAGAGTCTTGCTGGCAGCAGTCCAGTGGAAGTGACAAGCATCAGGTTCAGTGAACACGGTGTGTAGTGGTTGAGGATGACATCAAGAGTCAACGTCTAGCCTCCACAAGAATCCACACAGGAAAACATGCACTCCAGGCTTTGATCTTTGAATTTTTTGTTATCCTTGCCCTTATGACCAGCATATAGCACTGAAGAAAACGTCAAGTTTGGAAGCTGCCCGCATAGATCTGTGGAGGTGAAATTTTAACTCCACACCATGACTTAGTATCTTCTCATTGTGGGGAAACAGTGGATGAATAATACAGGCTTACCTCCTACCTGGCTGAATATTCTTCCAAGAGCCCTGGCACCCTGGATGAAACATCTATAGAACCAGGGAAAGAGGGCTGGTGTTCGAGTGAAGCTACCTCTTCCTGTAGCTACTGTCAGCCTAGCACCCTGAGAGTGGTCTGTCTTTAACTCTAAATTGCTATCATATTATTTTTTACCAATGGCATGTTGTTTTTACTCTCTGCCTCCCTCGTTCTTAGGAAAATAAACTTGCCGCGCATTTGGTTCTGGTAGCTGACTTGCCATTTGTTTGTTTTTGTAAGCATTGATGAGCCATGGGTTCTAGAACAGATACATAATTGGTTTGGGATGTACACAAGTAAACAGAGCAAAACGGGTTGTCAGTCCGTACACTTAAAGCACCCACAGAGCACTGCTGTTCAGGATGAAAGTAAAAACCAGGAGTCAGCACACTTTCTAGTCAATGGCCAGAGAGGAAATATTTTAGACTTTTCTTTCTGCCATCATGGCTGCCATTGCCTTTGAAGCATAAAATCAGATACAGGCCTTATGTCAATTGGCTGGGGTAGTACAGTGTCAATAAAACTTTAGTTAGAAAACCTGCTTACAGGTCAACTGATTAGTTGAACAGCCTTTCTCCAGCAGTATTCTCTATATTGCAGGACGCTCCTGAAATAAGCATATTAACACTGTAGCCAGACCCAGAGATGTGTAACAGAAGTCCCAACAGAAAAGTAGAAAACTAAAGTGTCAGGACTTCAAAGCCAACCTTGGCTACATGTGAGTTCAAGGCCAGCTACACAAGTTCTCATCTCAAAAAGAAAAGAAAAAGAAAGAGACTATGGTGATGATCTGAGCTTTATAAATTTTATTTTCACCGTGCTAGCATTATTTTTCTTGATTATTTACTAACAAATATAATAAAATAGATTAAATTTTAATTTTATTTGATCACTTCCAAATAAGCTGCAAAGTGGCATGTTTTCTTGAGGGTCCATAAGTCACCTTTACAATTTAGTGTAAAAAAATTTATCAGCCTGTTCACTTAGATGGCCATTTAGCTTGGTCTCACACACATGGGCACAGGCTAATACAGTCCTCACCGCTTGCTGGAGTTGGGTGCTCTCAGGCGAGCAGTCTGCTAGTTCTTTCCAAGTCCAGTGTACATACTTCCAGCCTAATATCTGTCTTCTTCTGTATTAAACCCCCTAAAGAACTGTATCAATTTCATTTGTAGCTGTATGAACTTTCTGGCTGATCCGTGTTTTCACTGTTTGCATGCAGTTAAATTAGAGGTGGGAAGGAAATACTGTGAATCCAGTCCGTGTAATCGTTTGTTTCCTGTTCATTTAGAGGCACCAATAATCAAAATATGTATCTTCGAAAGTAGAGTATGCAGCAGCTGGATTGTGCATTTTAAAAATCCGCCAATGGGGCCAAAGAGATGGCTCTGAAAATAAAGTGCCTGTCATCTAAACATAAGGAAGGACCTGGGTGTGGATTCTCAAAACCCACAAAAAAAAAAAAAAAAAAAAAAAAAAAAACAGGCATAGAAGTATACTGGCATAATCTGGTAATCTGAGCACTGTGGAGTTGGAGACAGAAGGACCTGGGGAACTCACTGGCTGGTTAGCCTAGGAACACAAGTGAGCTCTGAGTTCCAAAGGGAAAGAACGTGAGGGGGTGGAGAGGACCAGGGAGATGGCTCAGTGGATAAAGGCACTTACCTGAGTTCCATCTAAGATACACGTGGTAGACAAAGAAAATGATGCTTACAAGAAGCAGAGAATTTTTTTTCCAATTTGTTTTTTCCTGGTTTTAGTTTTGCTTTTACTTCTGCTTTTGTGTTTGTTTGTTTGTTTGTTTGTTTGTTTTTGTTGTTGTTTTGAGAGAGAGAAAGAGAGAAACAGACAGAGACAGAGAATGAGGATGTATGCAGAGACCAAAGGTTAATGTCACTTGTCATTCCTTAGGTGCCATGTACCTTAGCTTTTTTTTTTCTGTTGGTGCTCCTTTGTTTCTTTGTTTTGAAACAGTGTCTCTCTTTAGGTTGATCCTTTCCAAATAGGCTAGACTGACTACCCAGCAAGTCCCTGGAAGCTAGCTGTCTCTGCCTCTCCAGCTGTGGGAATAGACACACATTTCTATGCCTGGTGTCTTTACATGAATTCCGAGATCAAACTCGATTTTCATGTTTTCCCAGTGTTTATTCAACAGGGTCATCTCTGCTTTACTCCTCTCTTCTATAAGTTACTGTATTAAGAAGTGTGAGCTCTTGCACCCTCTCTTTGTCTCTCTGTCTGTCTCTCTCTGTCTGTCTTTCTCTGTCTGTCTCTCTCTGTCTCTCTCTGCCTGTTTCTCTCTGTCTCTCTGTCTGTCTCTGTCTCTCTCTGTGTCTCTGTCTCTGTCTCTCTCTGTCTCTCTCTGTCTCTCTCTCTCTCTCTCTCTCGGAACACTGAATAAACAGCATCATGTATTCATACTTGAGCACACAACTATAAGGGAAGGCATGAGCTCCAGGCAGCCCAGACATTTCTTCCCACTAAGATCTCTACTAAAGCCAATTGAAACCCAACATGATCAATTGACTCTCAGGGCCAGAGTTGACTTTGTGGTCCCACCAAGACCATTTTTAGCACAAGGAGTAAAATATCTCTGTGGGACTTTTTATTGGCATTTATACTATATATGAATAGATACATCTATATTTTATATATGTACATAGTGCCCTTTAACCTCTTCTTTACCCACCCCTGACTTCCACTTTCTCTCCTGTTTTCTCACCCAAGCCTCTTTGCTCTAGAGTCTCCCTGTCTATAAAGTACCTAGTTCCTGGGGCAGTGAGCTGTGTACCACTTGGGCACCTAAGATACTCAGTGACCTGCCCAGACCTCTTCTGACAGTCTAGATAATCATCTGCAGGAAGCTGTACCCAGTCCACATAGGCAGCCCTTGGTCCTGAAAGATGCTCAAATGCATGTTCAGCCCCACTGAGATCCCAACTGCTGTGAGACCAGTGTTCAGTTCATATTGATCTACTATAGACACAGACAGCTCTGCCCATGGCCTGAAATGGTACCCTGATCACCTTACCTAGAATGTCAAAGGCACACTCAAAAACACTCAGACCAGGACTAGCCAGCAGGCACAGGAACAGGAGAGCAGAGACTCTTCACAGTAATGCCCAAATACATACCTAGAGACCAGAGAGAGCCTGAAAAGTTGGACTCAGGATACTTCCTATTTTCTAAGTTTTTGGTCTGATCCATCTTCCCCATGACTGGAAAATACATGTATTTTTCACTTGGGAAGCTCCCTTTGAACAGTAGTCTATGTGAGGAACTGGTAAATCATGTGTCCCATTTTACTTCATCCCAGTTGAATTCATCATATTTTTGATGGGCTCAGTGGTGCATAAAAGATTGAGCTCATATTAACGATTTTAAGCAAATTATAGTTCATTAAAGGAGTATTTAAATGCACTGTGTGGGTTTATTTTCTTGACATGATATTTCTTATAAGTATATTTGAGTGCATTTGAAAGTCATATAACTTAATTGTGTGACTGTAATTGCCTCAATATTATTTGAAATAAGGGGTTTAAGTCTTTGAACAGAAGCTCCTTGGAGCCTCTTTGGAGAGGCGGCTTGTTTGTTCAGCGTGACACATCCTGCTCTTCACCTTGTGGGAAACACGGGGCTCTGCTAAAAGCTGCCCCTGGGATTCTTGATGCTGTGGGCTCTCTGTGAACTGAGAGACATAATCCCCACTTTATATTCCTATTTTTATTGGATCACTTATGCAACTTCTTAGTACAAAACATTCCATGCTTACTATGAGAGATGCAAACTTAGATGAAGAGAGAATTAAGTTCTTAAGAACAAGAATAATCCCACCCCAAAGCCACCCTTCCCAGGAATGGTCTCTGATAGATTTTTGCTGTTGTTTAAAAAATAATCATAATAAAGCCTGCAAGCAATGGCTTAAGGGTTAAAAGCACTTGTCTATTCCAGAAGACCAGAGTTTGGTTCACCTTTGGAGGCTCACAATCATTAATTTGTCACTCCAGCTCGTGAAGATCCAACATTCTCATCCAAGGGCACCATGTGTGAGTGCATGTGCTCCTGTGTGTGTATGTGTATACACACACACACACACACTTTAAAATTTTATGAAACATTCTGATATTTTATCTATAACTGTTCCACAAATGCAGTGATAATGTCCTAGGCTCACTATTACCCGCCTGTCCCTCCATTTTCCCCACCAAATAGTCACTGAACATCAACATCTCCCCTTATGAAATATCCTTCTTTATTCTCCCTTTTTCTTCTTCATATCAAGGAAAAATTGACAGAACCTTGTGAGTCCTGTGGATCAAACTCAGGTTGATAGGCATAGCAGCAAGTGCATTTACTCTGAGCCAGCTGTCAACCCCTACTTAATGTTTTGTAACTGCACAAATTGCTGTGTTACAATCAAAAGTTAAAGTCCAGTATGATTGTGGTCATCCGACAAGAGATGGATAGATTCTGCTCCTGCCCCGAGGAAGGATCACAGTCATTTTTCAAGGGCTCCTACAAGTGAATAGTCCAGTTTGGAATTTATTTATTTATTTATTTATTTATTTATTTACTAACGGGCCTTGAACCCCTGATCCTCCTGCCTCTACTTACCAAGTGCAAGCACCATATGTGTGCATCCTGTGAGATAATTTTAAAGTATGATCTTACTTTGCTGACTGAGGCTGAAGCTTACGGAGAATATGTCAAATATGAACAAGGCACTGGCTCCAAGAAAGATAGCGGGGACAGGGGGACAGAAAGAGTATCAGCTCTGTGGTAAAATCCACCTGTGCACAGATGGCAGACATTTGCATAAACATGCCATAGAAGCTGTTTACTTATCTGTTTAGTTAGTTGTCAGTTTGTTTGTGTGTGGACACTCAAGTCTACATGTGCAGGTCGGAGAACAGCTTGTGAGAATTAGTCCTTTCCTTCACTGTAGGTCCTGAGACTCAAACTCAGATCGCCCAGCTTGGTGGTAAGCACCTTTACCCACTCTTTCCAGCCCTTCCAGGAAGAGACTTGTGCGATAGATTTGTGGGGGGTGAGCAAGAATCATCGAGTTCAAAACAGGAGATTAAGTGTACAGAAACGGTAAGTGTTGGGATGCACAGGGCTTGCTCAGAAATGCTGTGTTTACCTGGCATGTGAGAGGCTCTGGATTTGACCCTCCACACTGGAAATACAAAAAACAACAAAACAAACAAAACCCCAAATCCAATCAGATGAGAACCAGGGAAGTGAACCCCTTTCCTCTAGGGTAATTTGTCTATACTAGCCACAGTCTTAATTTACTTTGTCACACCTAGTCAACTTCCTGGGCACATGTCATCTTTGCTCAGTAGTAGTGGGGTACTGGTCCCAGGTCCCTTCCTTTTATAGGTGCCAATCTCTGTGACTGTAAAGTATTTTACCCAAAGTTCCACTTTGTATAGAAGAAGGAACATACTCCCATAGGCTTAAAAAACTGAATAGTCCAAATAGCTTACTCTTTTTATTTTTACATGACACGGTTTTACAACACAAACCAGTTAAATATTGGAAAATGATTACCCCCCAAGGCCCCACATGATATGACACAGTGATCATTTATTGAATCCCTTTAATATGCACTTAAATTTATATAAGGAACTATAGTTGCCTTCATTTACACATGAAAAACTAAGGTACAGACAAGGTAAGGATTCGGGCTGAAGAAATACAGCTGATCAAATAGAATGCTCAGTGCCATAGTCCAAGAAACACAAATCCTGAGCGTCTTCTCTTCACTGATACCCTCTGGCTTAAGTAACTCTACCCGATAGAAATGATTATGTATACACACACAGGTACATAAGTAAGTACACTCATTTATTGAGACCCTGCTCATTATCACAAACCCAAGGTTGTGTGGGTTGTGGTGGAAATGATACTTTTCCCTGTTATAAGTGCTAAGCCCCCACCAAACCCGGATCTAACTAGAAAACAATTGAAAACAACCCAAATGTCCATCTTCCCATAGACTTTAAGCTGGTGACTTGAGATACTTGGTGGAACACAAAGACTATGCAGAGAGCTGCATGAATTTAGTCAGGGATCCAGACACGCTTATGACACACGCATTTCCCGCCAAATATCTTCAGTCTGAGGCTGGTTGAACCTATGACTTTGTAACCCATGGAATTTCAGAATGCTCTCACCTGGAAGGGTGAATATATGTGAGGGGAAAAAAGAGATGCCAAACTGATGTAAAAATTATGAGAATATATTCGGCACAGTGCTGCAAATAAAGGCAGACATTACTTAGATGTTCACAATCAGAGTGGTAGGCCAATGAATGACGCATCACCAGAGACATACTAGGTCAGCCTTAAAAAGGAAGCTGGAGGGAACATGTACGTTTAAAAGCCATGCTGAGGGAATGGTAAGATAGTTCAGTGGATAAAACACTTGCCGTGCAAACATGAGGACCTGAGGTCAGATCCTCAGCACCCACAAAAATGTTGGGTGGATATTAGCAGCCTACTTGGAATTGGGCGGGGGAGATAGGATTTCCAAAGTAAGCTGGTTAGCTAGACAAGTCATATCAGTGTGCTCTGAAGAGACTATCTTAATGGATAAGGTAGAGAGAGACTGAGGGAGACTCTTGGTGTTAGCATTAGGTTCTACACATTCATGTACATGTGAACATAGTTATGAACATATATACCCACCATCATGCGTACTACACAGACATATACATGCAAAAAATTACCAAAAACAAAACAACAAACAAACAAAAAAACTGACATTGCAATATCATTTAACACACTGGAAAATGGGTTACCATTTTTTTAAAAAGGGGGGGGGGGGATGATTTTGGTGAAAAGTGGAGAAAGAATTCTTCTTTGTTGTCAGTGGAAATTTAAAATAACTCAGAAACATTGTCAATTCTTTAATAATCAAACAGAAAGTGAACCTACTACACACTGTTCTACTCTAAGGATCCAGCAAAGAACCAACCAAACCCAGGGACTGAAATGAATGGTCAAAGCAGCTCTGTTTGTGGCAGCCCAGAGGGAGTGGGGGAAGCACTGTGGGTTGTGTGCACTATGAGGGTGTGTGCACAGTGGGGGATGTGCACTGCTGAGTGTGTGCATGATGTGATAGAATATTCTTCAGTTAAGCAGTGAAATTCAGACATATTACACAATGAGGATGAGTCAGAAAACACAAAGCTAAGTGAAAGAAGCCAGGCAAAAAGGTCATGTATAATGACCTTGTCTGGGCCACACTTTCAAAAGAAGTCACTTCATAGGAACATAAACTGATTGGCATTTCTAAAGTGCAGTGGTTTGAAAGAAAATGGTCCCACAGGAAGTGCACTATTTGGAAATGTGGCCTTGCTGGAAAAATACATCACTGCAAGGGTGAGGTAAGTTTTGAGGTCTCATATGCTCAAGTAATGCCCAGTGTGGAACTCTCAGCTCCTTCTCCATCACCACATCTGCCTGAACATTGTCATGCTTTCTGTCATGACTAGTGGACTGAACTTCTGAAACTGTAGGTCAACCCCAACTAAAGGTTTTCTTTTATAGGCATTGCCATGGTCATGGTGTTTCTTCACAGCTATAAAACCCTAAGACACCAAGAGTGGGAGGAAACTTGGGAGAACAGAATTGGGAATGGCTGCTGATGATAACAGGTTTTCCTAGGGGGCAATGACTGTTTTGGGAGTACAAAGGGGAGGTGATGTCTCCCAGTATTGCCAAGACACTAAAATGATACTGACCTGATAACTTCCAAGTATTTGGTTTTACATTCTGTGAATATTTCCTTTATCTAAAGAAAATTCAGAATAGAGAAGAGTATTTCACAAGAGAAGATGTTGATGTCCACCAGATATTTGGTGGAGAAAAATGGAAGGACACGCAAATAATAGTGAGCCAAGAAAATCAGCGTTGTACTTGCATGTGTGGGACAACTGTAGAATAATTAGCAGAAATTAGCATAAAATTTAGTACAGTTTAAAAAATCTAAAAATGTGTATATGAGTGTGTGTGTATGAGAGAGATAGGTGTGTGTGTGTGTGTGCGCGCGTGTGTGTGTGTGTGTGTGTGTGTGTGTGTGTGAGAGAGAGAGAGAGAGAGAGAGAAAGAGAGAGAGAGAGAGAGAGAGAGAGAGAGAGAGAGAAAGAGAGAGAGAGAGAGAGAGGCACATATGGCAGTCAGAGGACAACTTGAATGACTAGTTCTCTCCTTCCACCATGTGGGTCCCAGGCATCAAATTCAGGCCAGCAGACACGGTGGCACTTTTACACACTGAGCCATCTTGTTGGTCCCAAACCTTTACCTTTAAAAGAAAAAGTTATTTATTTACTCCCAAGACATACATACTTGTCTGGTCCATTTGGAAGCATCAAGTGGCTGACTCTCAGGATGCTGAGTCCACAAGGCTGCAAGTTCATAGCCAGTTTCAGCCACTTAGTAAGACTCTTTCTCTCTCAAAATAAAGTATTTTGAAAATAGGAGTGTGTCCAAGTGATGCAGGGCTTTCCTACTGTTTGTCAAGGCCCTGGGTTCAAACCTTAGCAGCACCAACAAAATAAGATTAATACCTCTTGAAGACGTGAAGAACATAGGAAAGACTTCAGAAGAAAGGTACAGCTAGATACCTCATTTAGACAAGCATCGTAGTAAGTATGGAGTAATCATGACTGTCTGCCAAATGAGTATTTGTTTTTTAATTTGGTTTAGGCAAACAAGAAGATTTTGAATTCCCACTTTGGGTTGTGATTTGGAGGCAGGATTTCCTCAGGGAAGAGCTAGTCTTGATCTCGGGATGTGCAGGGTGAAGAGTCCATCTAGAAATGATGTAACAGTAAAACTGACGTCATCAGCTTCTACCAAAGGGGGCTATCTAATCTTACTCTGCTAATTTCCTGCCTCAGTTCTGAAACATTCTCCTCACTATTAAAGGAAAGAACACTTTCATCCTTTCATGTTAGGGTTTTGTACTGTTTGAAGTTTCTAGTATTTTGTGTTGTGTTCCATTCGCTTGCATAATTACTTAAGATGCTATCATTCACATAAAGCCAAGAATGGGTTTCAAGCTTTCTGAACAACTAAAATGTGAACATGACTTTCTACAAGCTTCAAAGGCACAGCTGACCCAGCCGCCAGCCCTTCACATAAGAATGCCATCAGCCCCATCAAACCTTTCCTCCAGTAAGTTTCTCCTGCCAGGTTTTCTGTCACAGTGAAACAAAGTAACGAATGCAGACTTTCTATCACAACGAAACAAAGTAACTAATGCAGACTCCTGATAAACAGATGCATTAAAAGATTGTTCCCCACAGTGGCAAGAGAGCCAGGAGTCCAGTACCCTAACACCCAGCTGTACACTCAGATCCAGTTTTCTGTTCTGGCCACCATTGCACACTTTGAAGGACAGTATTTGAGCACTTTTGGTAGGTCTGTGACTCCTTGGTTCCCGTTTTAGTTCATCAGATCTCCTTTCTGTTGTTGGCAATTTGCTTGTTAACTGGCAATTGACTCAACTCTCTTAAAGTTGAAATACAAAGTTTCAAAATTTCAATTTGTGGCTGACTGTGTCTAATGATGGAGAATAAATTCGAAATTTAGATTTAGCAAATATTTGGGGCTGCTGCTTAAGACTAAGTTACCATGAAGCTCAAAGACAGGCTGTTGAAGTCAACTTGTCTCCTGTAGATCACAGTTCAGTGACCACAAGCCCACAGAAAGGCCCTCAGGGGCAAGAGTCACATCTGTCATCACCACTGACCTGTGGGGAAAGACACTCTCACTGAACAAAATAATCTCTGTGGACAAGACCTGCCTCGAGCAGCCACACTACTCCAGGCTGTCAGAAAACATGGCAGTTTCTAGTCTAGGATAGTGATCTGCTGAGAACTACATCCTCACAGCATTGGGAGAGTAAATCAGAGGCTGAGGTAATAGTCAGTAATGTCCCTCCCAACATAAGCAGGAAAACTTTGGCTCCATCCCCAAACCCACATAGCAAAGCCAGGCATGCTGGTAGGAGTTTGGTCGATGAATTTTTCCATGTCAGCACTAATGAGCAGAGACCTCTGGAACTTGCTCGTGGAGCTAACTCAGTCATGGAGTTCCAGGACAATAAGTGAAGGCCTGTGCCCTGACTTCTGCTCTTACTCAGAAGTTCCTAGAGGCACCTAATGAGCCTCACTGTCCCATCCCAATGCTTCTCCCAGAAGCCCTAGCTCTGCGTTCCAGATTTCATTTTTAAATAAATAAATGTGGCTGCTGTCCCATAAATACAACTGCAGTCCCAGCAGTAGAGAGGCTGAGGCAGGAGGATAGCAAGCATGGGTTATCCATAGCAAAGCTCTTTAGGAATAATAACATTCAGCAGCAGTACCAGCAGACCATCTAGACCCGGGGTCTAATGGGTAGCACTCTTGCATTCACACTGATTCTGGGACTTTCATTCATCATCTGCCCTCACTTGGAGATAAAAGAGCAACAAGACACATTGAGACCGCCTTTGACACTTAACATAGCTGGGTAAGATCAGACATGTAATTAAGGAGAAAGCAGAGAGATGCACCCTCTTTCCCTCCACTTGTGCCCCCCCCATTCGCTCTAGCTCAGTGTAGCTGTTCTGTGTAGAAGCTTTGTGTACATGTTCAAGTTGTGCACTGCACCCCACCTAAAGGGGTGACAATCACATGATAAACTAACTTACAGAACACATACGCAGCACAAAGATTTGAGGCCTCCCAGAGGAGTTCTGGGCACACCATGCCTGCGCACACGGCCATGCACACACATGAGACACACAGTGGGTCTTTTCCTCATCCCTGCCTTGAGTCCACGTCTTCACCAGACTCTGAACCCAACTTCAGGAGAAGGAAAGCTAGAGTGCTAGCAGAGGAACATAGACACATAAACTGCCTCTGTGGATGCCAGTTCCTCAGTCACTTAGAGCTCAGCAGTTCCCATCCTTCTCCTGAGAGAGTCTTGCTGCTCAACACTGGTGACATCCCTCCAGCCTTTACATCCTCAGCAGGTGGACAACCTAGATAAGAATATCACTGTGTCCAGTGCATCATTCCTCCTTCCCTCCCCTTCGTCCTCTCCCTCCCCTTCCCCCTCTACCTTCTTCCTTCTCCTTTCTCCCTCCTTCCCTCCCTCCCCCCCCCCCCCCGCCACTGAAACCCACAAGGCCACAGGCTACTTTTTACCATGTTCAGTAATCTCAGGGCACATAGTAGGGACTCAGATTATACCAGTCAAGAGAACGGAGGTTATATAAGAGCCCTCCGTAAGCTCTAAAACAGTTTGTTCAAAGGAGACTTTTGCTTCCTTCTGGAAATTTCCTGATCCCTGAACTGACATTTTCTCAGAGAAAACTTGTCTGTGAGTACAACAGATACACTGGCGTCTTTCCTTTTCATTAAGATCTTCCTTTGACGTTCTCTGGCCAAGAACAGCACCCACCTTCCAGGTCAGAATAGGACACAGAAATAAATGATAAATGCACTGGGTCTGACTTTTCTCCAAGGTGTCACAAATTAGCAAGAAGAATATTGTTGCAAGTTGGTAAGTGTGAATCAGCCTTGATTATTTAGGGCTCTATTTTTCTGCCAGTTGAATAGACACATAAGTAAAAGCTCATTGTGTAGTCTCCCAGGCTTCGGTGGGACAGGAAGTGAAATGAATAGAGGAATCTGGGCTTTTCAGCCCCAGACCTTCACATTGCTCTTCCGGCAGCTTTAAGAAACATGGTATTCTTAAGCCATCCAAAATGCTGAACATGTTCTCAGAACAGAAATGAAGCCATTTCCAAAATTACAGATGGAAAAAAGAGCCCCACTTTTCATTAGGACTTGACAATAGCTGCTGCATTTAAAACCATCTTAAAGGGAGGCAGAGCGCTACATCACCCCGCTCCATCACCGAGCTCCATCACCACGGGGGCGGGGCACTGAGTACATCATCTGGCTACAGTGTTGCTTGGTTAAATACTGCACAGCCCAGCCTGGCGTGTGCTGGTCAAGATAACTCGGGTCAAGTCTTGTTAGGATACAAAAGTCTTGAAGCTTCAGCTTGGTGCGGTGAGTCAGCCAGTTGGAGTCTTTAGCTCAAGTACCATGAGTCACTGGAAACCATGTATCACACTCACAAGCACAAAACTTCTGAAATTCTGTTGTATCCCACCTACCTGTGACATTTTGGTTCTCTATAGAGTGGGGAAAAAAAACAGTATACATTGTAATTTGGTGCCTATTTTTCAGGTAATTGACTTAATAAGTTGAAATTAAATCATGTGCCACCCAGTTTGCATCAGAGATAGAAGCACTGAGCAGAAACTTTCTGGAACATTAGGGAAGCTCACCCTGGTTATTCTGAAAACTGACTTTGTTGCTTTTTTTTCTTTTCTTTTCTTTTCTTCTTCTTTTCCCCTCCTTGGTGCAGAACAGGCTGTTGGGAAACTTGCGAAGTTTTTCTCCTCTGAAACACCAGTCAGTTACTCAAGATAACGTATATATCATATATAATTTTGAATTTTACTAAAACTACAATAATATGTGATTCAAGTTCAACAAGATATGGTATTGGGTGTGTCTGCAGAGCAATGGAGAAAGCCTGTGTGTGTGTGTGTGTGTGTGTGTGTGTGTGTGTGTGTGTGTGTGTGTGTAAACTTGTTCAGAGCCAGAGAAAGGGCATGTGTAGACTTTTGCATGTGCAGGCCAGAGGTCAATATTTGGAGTCTTTCTCCTTCACTCTTGACCTTTATTTTTTGAGACAGAGTCTCTTCTCTCACTGAGCTTGAAACTCACCTATTAAGCTAGCATGCCTGACCAGCAAGCTCCAAGGATCCCCATTTCCGGGTTCACAAAAGTTTGTCACTTTGTCCAGTTTTGGGGTTCCAAACTTAGGTCTTCACGCTTAGACAACAAGCACCCCAGCTTGTTGCCAAACACGCAGAAGAATCTAGCTCTACAAACTTTCTAACCCAACTTGCTGCCCTGCTCCTTCATTGAGAACTGGTTGAGTTCCGTTCTTGTTTTCAAAAGAATTTGCAAGAGCAATTTAGGGATTTCAGAATAAACACTATGGGATGCAAACAACTTCTCAGCAGAACTAGCGAGGCTAGGATTAGTCTCCTTTGCTGAGTAGAAGGACTCAGGTCAGACTGCATTTCATCCATGCTGCCTGGTACCCACTGTGAACCCATCCACTGTGAACCTTTATCCCCATTGTCCACACCTGAAATGGCCCTACTTGCCCCTCTCACAGACGCTGGAGCTTAGCTCCCCACACCTTGCCTCTCCCGCTCGCCTCCCTCCAAAAGAGCTTGGTAAACTCATAGAAATGGCATGCACTGCAAGATATCTGTGCAATGCAGCCCGTGCCTTCCTTCCCCCAAGGGGAGCATTGCAAAGCGAAGCAGACAGCAAGCCTACCTGACTGAGTAACCGTCCCAAGGTGTTTGGTTTGCAAAAAGCCACTAAACAAATCCACAAGGCTCTGAATTACTCTCCACTCAGTCCAAAGACAGTCCCGAAGCAGCAATGAAGTAGAACTGAGTGAAGCCACACGTGGTGAAACTGAGAGCTCTGGAATTGTTGGAGAGAATGCTGGGACTTTGTTGCCAGGAGTCTTTGTAGATAAGCCTCGTGGCCTAGGAAACATATTGGCATACGATTGAGGTTCTGTTGGTGGAGGGCTTCCCTAGCACACAGAAGACCCTGGGTGTGTTCCTTCACATCACACAGGCTAGAAAGAGTGGTCCACGTCTGTAGTCTCAGCACTCGGGGAGGTGGGGGCATGAGGATCAGAAGTTCAAGGCTCTCCTTGACTACTTGGGAAATTAGGGACCAGCCTGAGCTACATGAGACGTTGCATCCCTTAGTGTTAATTCTGGAATCCAAAATAAAAGGAAAAACTAATTAAAAGAAACAATAAGGATAACTAAAGAAGGAGCCTGACCCCTGATCAAATGAAGACAAGGGGCAGCAGTAAGAGGCCACAGGCACTGGGAGCTCCAGTCAGGCGCTGACTGAATGATGGGGTGAGTTGAGTATAAAGCGAAAGTTAACTGAACTCCAAGGCTTGGGAGCTGATGTTTTATATCCCTCACTGGCAGAACCTATGTCATTGCCATATCCTAGTTCTCCAGGACATGTTCATCCCATACCCAACCAATTCAAAGCAACTCCCCCCTGGGCCTTGCTTGACAGTCTATCAAATTGTCCATAGGCAGGTTGAATTGGGTTGGTTTTTTTCTTGCATGGGAAGGAAAAGCCTGTGTAGAAGATCTTCAGCATATCTTTGGGAGAAAGGGACCTTACAATTAGGACTAGTCAGCATTCAGGTGCCCTTGGACAGAGGATCTAGTCTAGTATCTGGGGACTACATGGTTCAGATGCTGTCACATAGAAATAGTCATACCTGGCTAGAAAGAGCAAAGCAGTGTATCTAGGCAGATATCTAAGCAAATGTCAAAAACTTCAGTGACCATGTCAGTTTTATACAATACAAAAATAAAAAATATATACTTAAATAAAATATTTGATTTAAATGTTTAAATAAAAATGAGTGCCAAGACTGAGAAGACAACTCAGCCAATAAAGCTCTTGCCTTACAATCATGGTAGGCTGAGCCCCATCCCCAGCACCAAGCAAAAGCCTAGCATGGAGGTCCATGCCTGTGCTCCCAGCAATGGGACGGCAGAGACAAGCAGGTCTCTGGGGCTTACTGCCCCAGCCACACAACCCCAGGCTCAGTGACAGGCCCTGAGAGCTACTGAAGAAGGGAGAAGGCCAAAGCCATTTGCTCTGAGGAGAAGCCTAAGCAGCTCTACTAGTGTGTGAAAATAAAACCAGAGGGGGAAGCTATGCCTCCCCCAGAGCAGGGTTGTAGTCTCTGGACTACACAGACCTGCCTGACAGCACTGGAACCCAGGTTTGCTGTTACAGGTGCTGTCTGTCCACTGACCTGAGTCTTTTCTGTCTGAAAGGCTGGGGGTGGCTTCTGAGCAGGAAACAGGCTTCTCTTTGCTGGCCAAAGCTGGGCTAGTAAGACCCATATCTCTTGTGATGGCTTTAGACTTCACCTAGCACACTCACTGCTTTGTGAGGGTTTTCTCCCCCCACCCCTCCCTGAGAGACTAAGATGGGTGTTCCCAGGATGTGTGGTCTTAAAGGTTCTCACCAGGACCATTTTTTGGCTGTGACCTCACATCAAAAGTCCTTGCTGGGCTGGAGAGGTGGCTCAACAGTTAAGAACACTGACTTCCCTTCTAGAGGTCCTGAGTTCAATTCCCAGCACCCACATGGTGGCTCACAACCATCTGTCATGAGATCAGATGTCCTCTTTCGGTGTGTCTGAAGACAGCTTCAGTGTATTCACATAAATACTTTTTTTTAAGTGTTTACTGTGGAAGCGCTGGGCCTCCTCCTGCCTTCTGGGTCACCACAGATACCAAACTCACCTCAACAAGCTTCTAGGCTTAGCTCTCCACAAGAAGCTTGCTGCTGGGTACAGCAATGTTTTCTGTAAGAAGTGAATTCTGACTTCAGAATTCCCATAGGTAGCTGTGTCTCCTCTGTCAATGTCTCTCAGGACTCTCACGAGCATTGATTCAACCATGCAAGCAAGGTACCAAACACAAAACAAGGAGACAGCTTCTCCACAGCAGGGAACTTTAGAATTGGTGTTCCCAGTACTGTTGGCTCTGGGCACCCACATGGATACCCTGAAAACTTTTCTTTGTCCTCCTTTTACCTCCTCCTTTGAGGTGCAGCACAATCCCTGTCCCACCCTGCTCTCCTGACACTGACGTCTGCTCAGTTGTCTGAACCACAGTTCCTAGTCTCCATCCTGAGACCCTTAAGCTGTGAGTTTTTCCAGTCTTCACAAGTGGGGTGAGTGGATTCCCACCAATGCGCTAAGGTCAGAGCCCACACCTCCCTGAGTCTCTTGTTCTCAAAACACCAACATCGAAACTGGGAGCCATCGGCCCCTCAGTAAATCTTCTCTGTAATTAATAGAGGGTTTGTTTACTGTGATAAGTGTATTCTAGAATAGTTTATGAACACCAAACATTTATTACAAACGTTTATTATAAACCCAATTATTTACAAAAGAGTCACAAAGCCCTCTCATTAATATGAATAATCGCGCCCCATTTTACATCTTAGGAACCTCCAGGCTTTCATGTTGGGATGACTTTGTCAAGTGAGTTGGCCTATTTAAGAGCTGTGAATGATCAGTGACTTTGTTTGCAACAGTGGCAATTTTCTTTCACTAACATTGTTAAGCAAAACCAGCATGAAGCAACGCTGGGATCAGATGTTCAGGCTATCCTCTACTAACACTGCAAGTCTGAGGCCAACCTGGGCTATATATCCTAAGCTGAGTCCAGTTCTGAAAGCATGTTTGGTTGCTCCAAAGGTTCACATGTTCTTCCAAGAACCCAGGCACTTACTTTTCTCAGTTGCTCTCTGGGAGTCTTAAAATGAGAAGCTAAAAGCTCCTTTCAGCCTGGGCACTACACAGGGCATAGTGACAGTGTGTGATTTTTGAAAATGGTGGTAGAGAAAGAGCCATAGGCACCCACCCTTGTCTTACCCTTCACAAAGAGCCTCTCCGAGAAGATGGCTCAGGTGGGAGCTGAACAGACAGCTTTTGAATCATTTGTTATTGAGGAATATGAGGTGCTTGTCACATGGGAGTTCCAGAATGTTCCATGCAGCCTCCCCCCATGCAGCCACCCTGGTCCTTCCCAGTGGCTTTTCTTCCTGTGGTGACAAAGAGAAACTGAGGAAGTGTCTATGCTGTTTGTTGGCATTGAATCCTCTTAAGACCCAGCGAACTGTGAGGGGGTAGGGATGTCACCCCTTGACGGTGTGTCGTGGTTCATATTTGGGACAGAAGATCAGTTTTCCTTGTTTCTATAACAATGCACCACAGTTGGACTGCAACGGCTCATGCTTAGCGGCAGGTAGAACTCTAAACTTGAGGTGCTGCAGGGCTGGAACCTCCAGAGGGATGAGAAGGAAATTCTGTCCCAGCCTTGTGGTAGCTTCTGAGGTTCTGTTATGTGTTATATGTGAGTTTAAATTCCCTTTTTATATATATAAAAAAAACATAATGTTAGCAACCCCCTTTATTGCTTGGTATGGGTTTGAATCTTCAAGTATCCCAGGTTGACCTTGAACTCACTATCAAACCAAAGATGACCCTGACCCTCTGATCCCCCAAGTTAGGGTGCTGCAGACACTAGTATGGCCACTTCCGGTTCAGGCAGTGCAGAGGATACAACCCAGGGCCTCATGCATGCTACGAACTCCACTCTCCCCAACAGAGTCTCTTTCCCAGCCTGGTTTAAGATTTCAGTGACGTTACCTCAACTGCATCTGCCAAGTGCTTTCCCCAACATGGACTAGGTGGTTAAAATATCACCATCTTTAAGAAGAGGCACAGTTTAATCTGTAACGGTGAACAAGATAGGCATTTCAGGCCCAAAGGTCACCAGAGAAATCTAGCCACCTCTCTGTGGTGGCACAAAAGCCACCACGGTCAGCGTGTGCGAGTGTGAATACTCAGCACTGCCTGACAATTTGTGAAATGTGAGGTCTGTGCCGATGTTCATGTCACAGAGCAGGATTCAGAAGTTAGCGCCAGCATCCTTATTTAGCTCATGGGCGATGGCCAGAAGATTTTAGCCCACTCTGAGGCCTCTGAGCACAGCCATTTCTCCCCCAGATCTGCGTACATGCAGGAAGCCAGGTAGAGTCAAATTCATGTCTAGCGTGACTTCAGAAGACCCCACAGAAGCCCTGAAAACCTCTGTCCAGAGAGGAGAGAGACCCAAGAAGTAGTATTTTTTTTTTGAGCCACTGAAGATGGTGTAAAAAAAAAAAACTAAACTAAACTAAACAAACAAAAAAGAAAAGAGAGAAAAAAATTACATATCTGGCTCCAGATGAAAATTGAGCCATATGTTTCACAGCACGTAGCTGAACATGTTTGTTGAGACACGCATAGCCTCTTCCATTTGAGAACTGCTCCCCAATAGCAGGGTCTGGAAAGAACTGGAAATTGAAATGAGCGAATTGGACATCAAAAAAAAAAAAAAAAAAAAAAAAAAAAAAAAAAAAAAAACCTCTGATGTGAAAAAAAAAGAAAAGAATTGTGTGTGTGTGTGTGTGTGTGTGTGTGTGTGTGTGTATGTGTGCATTTGATAGACTGCACCACAGTCTCTGGTGAGACCCATAAATGGAGACTTTCATTGCTTCTCAGCTACCAGGGTGAGAGAACAGGGCATGGCCCTGTCTGGGTTTGGAGACATGTTTACCATCCTTCTGTCCCAGCCGAGGCTGATGGAGAGAGGCGGGGGAAGTCGAGATCCGGCAGCTGACACCCTCAGAACAGCTCCAGCTCCCCATTTTCCATCATAGCTACTGAGCAGTGTCTGACAGACATAAATCCCAGACACTAGGCAGGGATTTTTTAGTAGCCCTGTGCTAATGGATACATGTGGGGAGCTGGCTAAGCATCTAACCATCAATTTTCGGCATTGTGGCAAGCCCAGACATCCCTGCTCAAACTGAAGAATAATAGTCCAGTTAAACCAGCTCAGCTGCAGTAGTTTCTGTTATCAGTTTTGACTTTATCAAAAACCTTTTTCCTTTTGCCTTCTTTCATGTTATCATCATTGTATGCTGATTTATAAACATGGGTGTTTTGCCTGTGTGTATTTCTGTGTACCACTTGTGTGTCTGGTGCCTGCAGAGGTCAGAAAAGATCCCCCTGGAACCTGAGTTATAAATGGTAGTAAGCCACCATATAGGTGTTTAGAATGGAACCCAGAGCCTCTGGCAGAAACAACCGTTCCCTTAATTGCTGAGCCACCACTCCAGCCCCTCAGTTTTCTTTGTAACTGATGTCCGTAAAAATTTAGGAAGCCCATCAAAGTCCTGAAACTGCATCTCTCTGTAGCCGATAGGTGATTGCAATGGAACACTTTAGCAGTATCTAAACTAAAAGGCGGAACTGTTTTACATGCAAATAAAATAGCTCCTAAGATCGTTCTCACATTTTTAAAGTTAAAATATGATTACATCATTTCTCCTCCCCCTTTCAACCCTTCATGCTCTCCCATGATCCTTTTCAGTCCATCTCAGGTTGGTTGGTGGCCGTGTGTGTGTGTGTGTGTGTGTGTGTGTGTGTGTGTGTGTGTGTGTGTACAGCCTGATGTTTCCATTCAGTGCTCTGGGTGAGTATGATTTCAGTGCTGACCTTTGCACTGGGTAACCAACCAGGGAGAGGCTATCCTTGCTCTCTCTGCAGTCATTAGCTGCCTTTGTCTAGGAGTGGGGTCCCTTGAGATCACCCCCTTTCCATGTTACCATTTCTACTGCTGCTGTCATTGTTCAGGTCTTATTTGGGCAGCCATATTTTTGTGGTATTATAGATGAAGCTTCCCTGCCATTTCTAGGAAACGACCTCACAGCAGGCATTGTGGCCCCTGCTTTACAGTCACCCCACAGCCTCTTCCTCAATGTCTTTCGAACCTTAAGTGTGAAAGCTGGGACTATGTCAGCTGCTAAGAGAGGGTGACCAACCAATAGTCATGCCCAACCGTAATGCCTATGAACTGCAGCAGTAGCCAGAGATCCTTAAAGATGCAGTAATGCCATTCATATCTTGGCCGTAACCAATGGCTATCTAATTAAGGCCTGCTAAACAGAAGAAAAATAACTCCTGGTACTAGAAATCTAACCAAGTGCCTGGGATTACCTAGAATGGGTCTTAGAAGAGAAGTCATAACTGTCATTGGGTTAGACCGGCATAATTCCTAACTGCATTCTATAATGTGTCTTTATACTCGTAGGTAAATGAAGTGTTCGTCCTCATCAAAAAAACCCTTCTTCACAGTGGACAAAGACAGAGAACCATAGCTGGTCACAAAGCAAAGAACACTAGGTCATTGTGGGAACCCAGCTCAAAACATACATCTAAGTTTGCTTGTTTGATTGTCTGATAGATAGATTGTCAAGGGATTTACAAGACAGTAAAGCTTTGTAGCCCTTGCTAACAAGTGGATCATAAGCTTAAAGCCTGCCTGGACTATAGGGAATTCAAGGCTAGCCTAAGAAAATTAGCAATACCCTATCTCAAAATGAGAGTTAGAAAAAGACTAAGAATATACCTCAATGTTAGAATAGTACACACACACACACACACACACACACACACACACACCATCTGCACACTGACATCACAATGTATAGATGTGAAAACTACATTTACAAGAAACCGTTAAGAATATCATCTCTTATTAGATCTGGTTATCTATGTTTCAATTTTTTATAATTTTCCCTTTCCACTTATGAGTTCTTTACTATAATACTTTATTTTCTTTAAAAATAAACAATATGCTTTGGGAAAAAAAGAATATCATCCCTGAAGCCATCAGCAAACTATGAGAACCACCTATTCTCAGTGTATTAAAGATCATTACCAGAAGTATGAGATATTTGATATCTTCTAAGTTGTTTTAAAATATTCCATAGTGTAGATTTGGGAGATGGCTCAGTTGGTAAAGCACTTGCTACCCAAGCATGAAGACCTAAATATGAGCCTACAGCACCCATAAAAGCTTAAGAAGAGGAGCAAGCACTTTTAGAGTAGAGGATCCTTGAGATTCATCAGCCAGGCAAGCAAGTCCAATCAGTGAGGTCCAAGTTCAGTGAGAGAATCTATCTCAAAACCTGAGGTGAATGAAGATACTTGACACCAATCTCTGGCCTCCATATATGCATACAGACCTCATACACAAGTGCATATACATACCAATGTGTATGTACACACACACACACACACACACACACACACACACACACATCGGTTTTCCTTAGCATATTAATGAGAGGTGTTATATACTCTAAAGTTCTCTTCTGTCAATCCCTGTTTCTGCAAATTCCATCTGCTTCTACTGACTCTGGCCTCCCTTATTATGGTTCATAATGCTTTCTTATTATGCCAGGTAATTTTTTATTTTATGCCAGACATTGTGGATAATACATTGAGTTCCTGAGTTCTATTGCCTCCTTATAAAACGCGTTTTTAAAAATACTTCCTATTAATATTTTATAACCACAAAGGTAAGAGTATTACAAACGGGATGCTTTTTATTTCTTCTGAGCCAAACTGACATCTCTAGCAACGATAAAGGCTAAAAGATTTCATCTGACACATAGACTCCATTGTTCAGAAGAACTTTGGAAGGATTCAAGGCTGCTCTAAGATGATTTCTTTCTTTAGCCCATTCTAAATTGTAGCAACCCCAAATTGCTTCAATCCAATCGCCACCTCTTTGTCATAAATGTGTTCTGTGCTTTCCGCAGGTTCCAGAAGAAAAGGGCACTGCCTGTCTCTCCCAGCGCGTGACACAGAATGTGGCTTACCCCCACAGGAATCACGAGTCTTCACTTGAAGAGACAATTATCCCTCCCCTCCTGCTGCTCCCGCAGATATTCACTCGGTGGTAATTAGAGAATTAGAGTCATAGCTTCTAGTTACCCAGTCAGGTTCTTGCTTTGCCTGATAGTCCCCATGATTTTCTTTCAAATGGTTAATGAAACCCGAAAGTGTTCTATTTTCTATGCTCTGGTCCAGCAAAATCCCCATTCAGCTCCCTTTCTTGTGCCATGGCGCTGCATCCTCTCCCCGGCAACAGTGTGCTCTTTGATACAACTTCTCAGGAGGAAACATAGATGTAGCTGCTCCTCCTTTGCAAACATAAGGGAGAATGACACATACTTGCCTTCTTCCCTTGCTACTTGGGATTTAGTTCCGCAGGGATACTATATCAAAGGACTCAAACACACTTGAAATGGAGCTGAGAGCTGGCATGAGGAAACAGCTCTCTGGATAACGGAGCTTGCTGCCAAGCCTGAGAACTAACTTGACTCCCAGGATGTACATAGCGGAAGAAGAGAACAAAGTCCCACAAGCTGTCCTCTGACCTCCACTCGGCTCAGTAGCATGTGAGTAGCATGTGAGTAGCATGTGAGTGCAGAAAAAAACACACACAATAAATAAATAAGTGAATATCACAGACCCAAGTGCATCTTAAACTTCACAATAACTGCTTGATGCACTATGTATGTGTGTAGACAATACACACATACGTATGAATAAGAACAGAACAGAAGATAAAATTTTTTAAAAACCAGCCTCCTGCATTTTTTTTAAATTTGTAATAATGAAAAATGGAGTTAATTTATTTGAAAAAACCAAAATTTTAAGCCATGCTTTGAAGAACTGCCATGTTTAATTATTGACTTTGTGAGGCTTTTATAAATAGAAAGTTTGGGTTCGGCAGGTAAAGCCTACCTTGACATTTATTGCCATGAACTTGTGAATCACTAGATGACGCAGACTCCCCATTCCCGCAGGTGATTGTTTTTATAGTGCAAAATTGATTTTGCACTTAAAACTACAGATGTGCACCGGCTACTTATTTGGTATTTATTAAATGTCAGCCATGTGTCCAGCTTTGGGGACTGTTTAAATATTATTTTTGTGATTAGATTCCTGCATGGGTCCACTCATTGGAGAATTTAACCATTTCATGTATAGAACGGACTCACAAAGACTTTCTTGTTGGGGGGGAGTGTTATTTTAGAAGAGTTAACTAATATCTATTTTCCATCAAGAAAAGAAAACCAGTTAAATTAATTAAAGTAGATACTGCTGAAGTTGAGTCAAATCTGGCTTGCTGGACTCTCCTGGATAAACAGCCCAGCTCCAGAAGCTGCGTGTGGTGTGCAAGCATGCAGAACACTCAGAACCATTCTCATCTTCTTAGGGTTAGTGGTAGCAGCTTCCATGGTGAATACTGTTTTCCATATATTCTGATGTGTGGCCCTAGATTATTTCCAGAAGGGTCCCACAAGAGATGGCAGATGCTGTACCAAGGCAGAAGCCAGCCCCACCTGCCAAGGCTACTGCAGTGCAGTGGGGGAGCTGAGAGTCCTATGCTGTGCATTAGCTTCTAGAACTTTCCTTAGGTTTTTGTAAGTTAGGTGGCAAATTCACTCCAACTGCTTTGAGAAGTTTCTGAACACTTAAAGTACTTCCGAATCTAGTTTAACTGGTAACTTTGACCCCCCTGAGGTCAAGTATAAATTACTTTTTCTTCTGCAGAGCAATATAACCTCCCACCATCAATTTCATTTTCTCCCTGCGGGGTCATCTTGATTCACGGATGAGTCTTCACTATTTTTAAAGACCAGCTTCGGGCTGACGTCAAGATGCCCGACCTGCGTCTGTCTCCTGAGGTGCCAGAGCCCTTGTCATCTGCACCCTCCTCCACACTGTCCCCTAAATCGTGGTGAGTCACTGTGCTGTCCTGTGAATTCATCCCACGCCCACGCGGATGTGGGGCCTTGCTCGGTCCGGCGTGAAGTTTCGTGCTTCTCTCCGGTCTCTGGAGAGGCGAGACCCACCAAAGCAATTTAACAGGTCACAGAGAGAAAGGAAGATAAGACAGTCGAACCACACTCCAGATAAATTACCAGCCGCAAAGAAAACAGGGAAATTATACACGCCGTCAGTGTTTGGGGTTTGGGATTTAGAGAGGCCGTGAGAGGAATACATAAATACATATTCACATTTTGGAGGAATATGAAGCAAAGAATAAGGGCAGGCAAGGGCAGGTGATTAGAACGGCAGACTTCCTGATTCCCAGGGGCTTCTGGAACATTCCTGCCAGTCTTGGCCTCAGAGACCCAGGCCCCCTAAGATTTTCCCATGAAGCTTCATTTCTCTTCACCAAGCAAAACTTAGATTGTGCACATGATTTTGGCGCATCAGACTCATAGTCCCATCTGGTATATGCAGCTATTCCAAAGTAGTCTTTCTCCGGTTGTACCTTTTAGTAGGGGGAGGAGGGGACCTTCAGACTTTGTAAACCTGGAGAGACTGTCAACTTCTGAACACCATCTAAAAGCAGATCTCTGTGGCTTTCCACCCCCAAACGTCTCACCATGTCTGTGGCTGTGCAGCTGTTTCTTTTGAAAACTAATACTGTTTGTTAATTGGATGTCAGTTTTCACAATAGCTGCCCAAACCAGTTCAAACTCTCTCTCACTAGTTCAAGCCAGGCAGCTTTTTATTTTTTAAAAAAGGTGTCTGTATGGATATGTGTACTTCAGTTTCTCACTCCTGTCCACCCCCACACTGTGTGTGTGTGTGTTTGTGTGTGTGTGTGTGTGTGTTTGTGTGTGTGGTGTGTGTGTATGTGTGTGTGTGTGTGTGTGTGTGTGTGTGTGTGCTTGTAAGAGAGAGAGGGAGGGAGGGCCGGAGGGCCGGGAGGGCCGGAGGGAGGGAGGGAGGGAGGGAGGGAGGGATGGAATGAGAGGGGAGGGGAGGGGCAAAGGAAGGGGGAGGAGTGCAGTTGCCTTTGAAAGTCAGAAGAGGGAGGGCACAGGATCCCCTGGAACTGGAACTACAGGTGGCTGTGAGCCCCTGATAGGGGTGCTGGGAACCTAACTCTGCAAGAGTGGTCCATGCTCTTAACTGCTAAGCAGTTTCTCCAGCCTCAAGGTGGGCATTTTTAAAGTCTTGCCTCTGAGCCTTAACCTAAGTGTGGGTTATGCAGGTGGCACTGCCTCTGACAGGATCAGTAAGTGCATAGCAGTCTGTTTGTGTCATGGAACAGCTTTGCCCATTTTTGTCTCAGTGCCATGATGGCCATTGGTGGCTTTGACCTACCACTAATGCAATGTCTCCCAGCAGTTACTTTAACTATTAGAATTCACCCGGCATCCCTTTTCTGTAATAAAAGTGCACATTTGCACTGGTTAGGATCCTGCCTTTGTTTCCAGCAAAATGTCATATCAGGCATTTGTCTGTTTGTCATGTTCTCCTAATTTTCCATCGCCATGTCTGTGAGCTTGTCTGTAGAATGATTGGGGGCCATTTGCTCCCCAGTTCTTCCTGTACTGGACACTCAGGTGACCACATTCTTATTAAAACAAACTACCCTCCTGCAAACATTTATGCAAGCATTCATTAATGCACCCATGGGAGGGAATATTAATTCGAGCCTGTGCTCTATAGAAGGGTGCTTTGTAAAATGAATGCAGATGTAGGGTCTCCTTTGAGGAGCTCTGGGTGGGCTCAGGACAGCACGGTCAAAACACCAGCTAATTATGGTGTTTTATGTCTGCGGAGGCCTGAGGCAGGGCTCCATATGTCAAGCCGTCCCTGTGCCCCAAGCTCCAGCTGTCTGGATTTGCCTTTCTTATACAGAGCAGGCAGCCCCCAGGTCTGCACCCATAACATTACAACCACAACATAAATGAAGAATGTTTGTCTTTAAATATCCCCCCAAAGCTCAGGAGAATGGAATTGCCATCCTACGTGAGAGAAGAATTATCAGATGCAGTCCAGTCCAAGTAGTCCAAGTCTAAATGTCACTTCAGCCCCTCAGCTGAGCCCTGTGAGGGAGGTACCACAACCCCAGCTTTACACAAGAGGCTGCTAAGTGTGGGTGAAAGCACGCTTGCTCCCTCACATTTTAGAATCAGAATCTAGAATTTCCAACTCCAAGCTCCGAGTTCCCCCCTTTTCTCCTCAGACATAGGAGTATGGTGCAGGAAGCAGAAATGCTTTTGCCCTCCTGTTTTTACATTGCCAATGCACCCTATTATTTTTTGTAGGAAGGAGGGGTCTATTGGCTCATAGTTTGAAGGTGCTATTGCAGTGAAGTCATGGTGGCCAGAGAGTGAGGTGGTTGGTTTTCCCCACATGCACCCACAGTTAGGAAACAGAGAAGAGGGTTGCTGGTGCCCAGATGGTTTTCTTATTTTTTTCCTTTTTATTTAGTTGGTGAAAAAGGGCCATGGAAAAAGTGAGGTGCTACTCATACCTGGGGTGGATCTTCTTTCCTCAGAAAAATTCTCTGAGAAAATTCTTAGATCTGTGCCTGTTATTTCTGTTTGAAAGAGCATTACCCATCCGAGGCATGTGTCAGTGTAGCCACAGACTATCAACAGTAGTTTTATCTTTCATGTTTTGAGACAGGGTACCCTATAACCCAGGCTGGTCTCCAACTCTCTGTGTAACCCAGGATACCTTTGGACTTCTAATTCTCCTGAGTCCACCTCCTGAAGGCTGGGCAGATAGGTTTATGCCACTACATCTGTTTTACGTTTTCCTGGTAATGAATCCCAGCCCTTTGTCCATGCTAGGCCAGCACTGGACCCATCACGTCCCAGGACCCATTGAGAGATTTGGTAGCGTGGGGTGGGGAGGTTTCTCACTATATAGGCCTGTCTGGTTTGGGAGTCTTTTCATAGACTAGGGCAGCTCAAAGATCTGCCACAGAGAACTGTCTGCCTCTGCTTCTCAAGTGCCAGGATTAAAGGCGTGAACCACCAAGCCTATCCCCGGTAGGTATCTTTTTAAGCATTTTGCACCTGTCAATAGTTTTAGTCCAATGTCCCAAGGTTTATCTGACCTCTGCATACCTGCTACATATCAAGGAGGTTCCATAAATGCCAAACCTTTGTTTGCCATATCAGTATCCCACGTAGTTAAAGGGAACTCTTTCTTTAAGGTTCTCATTTTATTAAAAAGAAAAAAAAATGGCAGACAGAGCCATGGAGATAGCTCATCAGGTAGAGTCACCATGCAACTCACCTTGCCACCAGGCTTAGCAGACTTGTGTTTGGACCCCAGGACCCACACAATGGAAAGAGAAAGGACTTTTGCAAGCTGTCCTCTGGCTTCCACCCATGTGCCCACCTATGTGCAACATAAATATTCTTAAATGACATATAAATTAGGCAGGAAAACATAGACCTGTAATCCTGGCACTGAGGAGGCTGAGGCAGGAGGGTAGTAAGTTTGAGGCCAGTCTGGGGAATATAGTAGCTTCATGGGCAGCTAGAGCTACAGAAACCTAGTATTTATAAAATGTTGAACAAGTCTAATGGCCAACAGGTTTGCTTTAGTTTGGGATATGGAATACTATTTGGCAATAAAAGACAAATTGAATCCTGCCATTTGCAAGCGCATGGGTCTAAGCAGAAAGCTTTACTCTCAGTGAAACCAGCCAGCCACAGAAGACAAATACTTTATGGTCTCACTTGTATTGAAATACTTTTTAAAATGAAAAATGTTTCATTGAAGTTGAGAGTTGAATGGAAGATTTGTCAGTGGGTACTGAGTTACTACTATCAGATAGGGTCAGGAGGTCCAGACTCGTGCTACTGGCTTCAAAATGCTAGAGAGGGTTTTGATCTTTCTCGGTGGTCGCTTTGAGGGTATGGATGCAGCTCAATGGTGGAGCACCTTTCTTACAAGGGCAAGGCTTAGGGCTTATTCCTCAGCAATAAGGAAAAAATAATAGTAATAAATGCTTGAGGAAATAAAAAAATTAACATTATGCATTAAACATGTGGGGAAATGGTAAGTAATAGCCCATTTATAGTTACAATTTTATGTGATTTTTAAGTTTTATTCATGTGCGAGAGAGAGAGAGAGAGAGAGAGAGAGAGAGAGAGAGAGAGAGAGAAAGACAGAGACAGAGAGGCATACATGAGGGCTTCCATGGAGGCCAGACGGGGGTATTAGGTCTCTGGGATCTGAAGTTACAGAAAAGGGTGAGCCACCATGTGGACTCTCAGAACCCCACATCCTCTGGAAAAGCAGTGAGAGTTCTTAACTCCCAAATCATCTGTCAGGCCTAAAATCATCATGTTTTTATAACATTTGGTTGTGTGTGTGTGTGTGTGTGTGTGTGTGTGTGTGTGTGTTTGCATGTGTGTGTGTTGGGTCCGTGTGCATGTACATGTGAATATATCAGCATGGACATATCAACACGTGAGCACAGGAATCATTCTTGTCTTCCACCACGTGGGTCCTTGCGATCAGATTTGAGTCTTCGGGATTGGTAGCAAGCGACTTTGCCTGCTGAAACATCTTTACCTCCCACAATCATTGATATATAAATTTAGTTTTAAAAGGTAAAATACTTCAAACAGTGTCTATTTCCTTGTTTCCATCCTCGGTAGCACTGAAGTCTGCTTTTCTGTGGCATGCCTTACTCTGAATGCACTTGCTGCCTGGCGTTAAGCACCAGACAGACCCTGGGCCACAGGCACCTCCACTTTCTCTTCAGGCCAGGGCACTACATCTTGTGGGGTGAGCAGGAGCTCAGGTTGAGTGAATAGCAGCTTGGGATGAGTGACTGAGCAGGAGCTGGGGGGAGGGGCTGTGAGCAGCAGCTGGGTTGGGGGAAGGGGTGAGCAGCCCCTTGGGGAGCAGTGAGCAGCTTCTGGCCTACCCTATATGGTGCTGAGGTCTTACCTGCTTTATCATTTCTATCGCCACTTGGGTTCTACTTACTACAGTCTACTAAACCATCTGCCCTACCTTCGTAGTTTGTAATTGGTTGGCTTGAATAAGCACAGCCCTGTTTGAGTGCTTGGCCCGTAGGGAGTGGCCGTTTTAGGAGAGGTGTGGCCTTGTTGTAGGAAATGTGTCACTGTGGGCGCAGGCATTGAGATCTCCTATGTTCACGTTATGACCAGTGTGCCTGCGAATGAGGATATAAAACCCTCAACTCCTCTGGCACCACGTCTACCTGCATGCTGCCATGCTTCCCACCAGGACAATAATGGACTAAACCTCTGAAACTGTAAGCTAGTCCCAATGAAATGTTTGCCTTTCTAAGAGTTGCAGTGGTCATGGCATCTTTTCACGGTAATAGAAGCCATAACTAGGGAAGAAGCAGCGAGGACGACCGCCGGACCGACCAAACACTCACAACACTGTACACCCATGTTCAGCGCCCACATCCGCTACCACCGCCATGTCCAAAAGAAAGGCTGAAGGGGATGCTAAAGGAGACAAAGCCAAGGTGAAGGACTAGCCACAGAGAAGATCTGCAAGGTTGACTGCTAAACCTGCTCCTCCAAAGCCTGAGTCCAAGCCTAAAAAGGCCCCAGAAAAGAAGGGAGAGAAGGTACCCAAGGGGAAGAAGGGGAAAGCCGATGCCGGGAAGGATGCGAATAATCCTGCAGAAAATGGAGATGCCAAAAACACAGAAAGCTGAAGGTGCTGGAGATGCCAAGTGATGTGTGGGCATTTTTGATAACTGTGTACTTCTGTTGACTGTACTGTTTGAAATACTATTTTTCATCAAGTTTTATAAAAATGCAGAATTTTGTTTTGCTTTTTTAAAACTATATTGTTAACACAGAGAACACTTCATTGTTGGGGGGAAAGGATCATGTGTCACTAACAAAATATCACCCAAGCTGGACTGAGGACAGAAAACCTCTTTCCTTGATAATTTTGAGAGGCTCCTGATCCTGCATAGGTGGATACCAAGGCACAAAATGCCTTGTGGTCTGGGAAAACTCTAAATTCATTTTTATAAACTCTTTCCCCTGTGTACCATGAATGTAGATGCAATTCCCTTAAAACCAGAGACCTGTTGAAACCTGACCCCCAAAATTGGTTTCCTAGTCTATTGGACAATGTGGACTTTGCAGTGACTTCATCGAGTGTTCTCAGAAGAGCAATGGTTCCTTTTATAAAAGACTGTGGATCTTCAGATTGAAAATTCTGCCATGTTCATTTCCTGAAAGTCAGGGTCGGCTTGTGAAAAGTTGTTAAACAACATCCTCAATGTCAAATGTCAACCCTCACTCTAAGCTACTTTCCCCTTTCGAAGCATTGAATGAAGATTCCTTTGGGTTTTTCAGTGGCTTTCTGATTTTGGTAGTCTACACAAGAAGGGAATTTGGAAATTCTTGTATACTGTTGATTGTCTGCCCATGTCCTGCCTGAATACTATGATTGCTTATGAAAAGTGTCTTTAATAAAGCTGGTGACAGTTAAGCTTGGGGACAAAAAGAAGCCGTAACTAGGACCAGCAATGCTTTCTTATGTCTTTAAATCTTTGCATTGTTTTATTTTCTTGTGGCTTTTATATTTTGTTGTTTCTTCATACTCTGTTGGTCTCTCTGTTTTAGCTTTGATGGTCCCCCTCCACCGGTGCTGGGCATTGATCATAAGCTTAGGTAACCTTTGAATTATTGAGATTTGTGAGATAAATTGTTTTGAGATGTGATCTCACTGTGTGGTCCTCAGGATCCACCTGTCTCAGCCTCCCGAGTGTGAGATCACAGGCCTAGAATGACACACTCTGCCATCTGTAATTTTATATCTTGCCTGTAGACTCGTGTGCTCTGACACTTGGGGTTTGTAGACTGGCTCATGAAGAAGGAACATGTAATTTTGTAATGTTTAGAAAGCGGAGTAGCCTGGAGAATATGTGACCAGAGTTCTGGCAGGTGGCGGAGGATTTGACAGCAATGTCCTTGACAGTGATGTCTTAGAGCCGAACTTTGTGCACATCCTGGATGCCAGCTCTGCCACTGGACTCGTCTGTTTAAATATATTAGACTTCTATAAAGACAATCTTCTCTAAAGGAATCTTCTGTCAGTTTTCTGCAACTATTTTGGTTGTTAGTTTAATGTCTTCTAGGCAGTTTAGTTGGATTTAAGGAGCTGCCATCTGAGGGTAAGGGCCAACGCTCAGTGGGAGCTCTCTCCTAGGAGCTTGAGCCTCAGAGCTTGCTGCCTACAACTGTCAAAAAGAATATTTGCAGGAAGAGGGACCACCAGGAGAGGTTAAGGAGAGGTGAGGGCTGTAGGAGCTGGGAGCAAGCCACACTAATGTGTGTGTGTGTGTGTGTGTGTGTGTGTGAGAGAGAGAGAGAGAGAGAGAGAGAGAGAGAGAGAGAGAGAGAGAGAGAGAGCGCGAGAGAGTGAGTGAGTGAGTCAGGAGTCCCCTATTCTGTGTACTGACCAAAGCACATTTTAAAAGCCAAGAAAAAGAAAAGGGGTTGGGGGGGGGTAAAGTTCCCCTGCCAGAGAACAGGATAGCTCATGTTAAAATCGTTCCTGACAGTTTCCAGAGCACATTTTCACATGGGTGTTTCTTGTGAGGCTTTTTTGTAGGGATTTGCTGGCCTTTTTTATTTTTAATTGGTTGTTTTATTTATTCACATTTCAAATGTTATCCCCTCTCCAGGTTTCCACTTCGCAAACCCCCATCCTCTCCCTCCTTCCCCCTGCTTCCATGAGGGTGTTACCTCACTCACCCAACCACTCCTGCCTTACCGCCCTATCATTCCCCTACAATGGGGCATTAAGCCTTCACAGAGCCAAGGGCCTCCCCTCCCATTGATGCCAGAAAAGGCCATCCTTTGCTACATATGCAGCTGGAGCCATGGGTTGCTCCATGTGTGCTCTTTGACTGGTGGTTTAGTCCTTGGAAGCTCTGAGGGTTCCGGTTGGTTGATATTGTTGTTCTTCCTATGGGTTTGCAGACCCCTCCAGCTCCTCCAGTCCTCCATTGGGGTCCCTGTGCTCAGTCGGATGGTTGGCTGCGAGCATCCACATCTGTATTGGTCAGGCTCTGGCTGAATCTCTCAGGAGACAACTGTATCAGGGTCTTGTCTCGCTTGCCTTTCTTGTCCAATTTAGTGAACACTGCTGCTGGTGCGTGGGGGAAACTCCTGGGTTACTAGTCTGCCTGCTTCCAGAAATCGGCTCCTTTCTTAGCCTTAGTACAGAAGCTCTGACCTGTCTTTGTGAGCCCCACTCTGTATTCTTTCTGGGGCTTAATTGTCCCACAACCACATTAAGTGAATCTGAACTGTAATCTCACCCATCTTATAAAGAAATAGCTCTATAATTGTTTAGTGGCTATAATTTTATTTTTTAATTAATGTATTATTTTAAGTTTTTAAAAATAATAATGTATTATGAAGCTGGTCCTGGAGCTGGAGAGATGGCTTAGTGGTTAAGAGCACTGACTGCTCTTCCAGAGGTCCTGAGTTCAAATCCCAGCAACCATTGTAATGGGATCTGATGCCTTCTTCTGGTGTGTCTGAAGACAGCGACAGTGTACTTATATATAATAAATAAACAAATCTTTTTTTTAAAAAAACCGGTTCTATCTCACAAAACACAGGTGAATTTTGTTATGTTACTTTTCAAAAATCTAGGGAAATGAGGACCTATGGGTCCTCATTTAACTTGCTCATGTTATTAGTTCTGTGGTTGAGCCATCCTTGAATTCCAGGAATCTTGTGTTCTCTGTAACGCAGTGTGCTGTGGATGGCTTTGCCCTCTCTATTCCTGGCTTCCTCCACTTGTTCCAGGGCCTTCCATCAGTTGTACTCTGTCTGCCCCGTCTGCCAAGGATGCTTCTGGCAAGACACTGTTTTCCTTCCTTCTGAAAACCCATTCCTGAACATTCCATGTAGAGTCTTTTATTTGAAACTTAATAGTTCCCTGATGTGTTTTTGAATTTGTTTCCTCCCTTACCAATTTGCAAAGGCACTCTTCATCTTGCACCAAATTTAAGAATTTTAATTCAGTGTAGAAAGACACATTTCTTTGAGAATTACTTGTGAGGCGGCCTATTTACGCATACTTCTTATAACTTTGATCCCTGGACTAATGCATCCTTTTTATGTGTTCGAGCTTTCTACAGATTTGTCAGCATTTAATCTGCATTGAAGCTTCGGGAAACTCACTTTCAGTTTCCTTAGCTCTGCTGTTCTGCTTCCTAGTCACAGCCTTGGTTTTTCGCTCTTCTCTGAGTGTTCTTTTCTTCTCTGTGTGTTTACTAAGTAACAAATGTATCTTCTCTTTTTTCATTTTGAAGATGGAAACATTACCTGCTCTCATTGGCTTTGTGTGGAATGTTCAGTTCTGATGTACTTTGATGTGCATTTTTGTTATTATTTTATGTCTTTTATCAGGTTCTTGATTTCCCCATTGTCCCAGTTGGACTTTAGAAGACGTCTGGCTTGGTCTGGTTTGGTCTGGTTTGGTTTGGTTGTTTGTTTATTTGTTTGTATTTTTGAGTCAGGGTTTCTCTGTGTAACAACTGTGGCTGTCCTGGAAGCTGCTCTGTAGGTCAGGCTGGCTTTGAACTCTTAGAGATCCACCTGCCTCTGCCTCTATAGTGCTGGGATAAAAGCATGAGCCACTGTACACATCCTTAAAACACTATTTTAAGTTGTCATCATAACTTGTAATTTGGTTGTATGTGTCCATATCTTTTAAAGATTCACTGATGTTTATTTTGTATTTATGTGTATGTGTGTTACTATGTGAGTTTATGTGTAACATGTGTGTAAGCACCTACAAAGACCAGAGGAGGGCATAGAATTTTCTGAAACTGGAGTTACAGATGATTGTGAGCCATCATGTGGGTGCTGGGAACTGAACCCAGGTCCTCTACAAGAGCAGTCTGTGCTCTTAACCACTGAGCCACCTCTCCAGTCCCTGCCTAAGGCTTTTAATATAAAAACCTCGTCAGATATAAATCAGTGAGTGATAAGGTTTAGTGAACATTCTTTGAAAAATTCTAAAGAAAATGTGTCTTGTTTTGTTCATAGGCTTCAGATTTTGGTCCAGGATAACATTTTAACACTTTATTCCAAGTGAATTTTGTCAGTTTCTAATGAAAGTTCTGGAATTCTTTTCTTGGTGGGAGTTGAAAGTGGAGAAGCTTTTATTTTTTTGCTATGTTTTTGTATGTCTGTGTTTATAGATTTCTTTTATTCCATGTGATTTCTCTTGAATTTCTGCCACCTTTGCTTTTCTGCATTATCACAGTTGTATATCTATTGTATTTTCTAATTTTAGGTTTCTTTTTTAAAAATACGTTCTCATGAACATACTGTTGAAATGCTTTTTGTTTTGTTTTGTTTTGTTTTTAAATTAGGCTGAACACTTATGCTTTCTGATGGGTGTTCCAACAACGGTATTCTTATTTAGTGTTCTTGTTCCTTTTTTTGCCTCTTACAATAAAGCTTTTTAGACTTTTGACTCAATTCAAGTCACGCAAGTGGCCATTTTCATAGCTTATATTTTTCTGTTTTAAGACAGCTGGTAAGTATTTTTGAGGGACTGAAGGAAAGAGATTTCCTGCCACTTGCTACATGACTATGTCACATGAGCCACATGAGCTAATGAAATTGCAGACACCTCTCAGCTTCCACACTTCACCCAGACAAACACAGCAACTGTTCTACCTTGGAGCTTTCTTTGCTACAATGGCCGTTTGTCTCTCTTCTGAAATGCTTATTCTTCCCATATGGTTGAGCCTAGAGATTATTTGATCCTTCTGTTGCAATATTGTTGCCTATATCAAATCTTAAATATGCTATTCAAATGCCTTTCTGTATCCAAAATGCTATCAAGCAGCCTTATTTTATTATCTTCTTGGCTCTTCTACACAAGTCCTAAAAATTTAATAAATGTGGTGTTTCATTAATTATACTCCATGAAGAAATTTGAAAAGAAGAAAGTTTTGACAGCTAAATCCTTCTCTTTAATGAATGCCTCATGAAGTGTCCTTTATGTAAAGGTCACCATTAGTCTTGATTAACAAGCATGGGAAGTGTTGAAAGTTCACATCAATTTCCTTCTAGTACTTTCTCGACATCACGATCGAGAACTTGTCATAAGAAAAAGATGCTAAGTTGTTCTCCTCACAATGTCAGCTTCTTGAAAACACCACACTTTTAACAACAGCATTAATAGCAACCATTAATTAACTCTTATTAAGATAGTTCTACCCTTTATGGTACACATGACTTTGAGAGTTGATAAAAGCAGCGAGCCCTGAGTAGGGACATGGATAGTCACCAAGACGAAAGACCTAATGCTCATAAGCAAGTGCTACTCTTGGTTAATGTTGGCTTTCCCAGCATCAGGGCACCCCCTACTGACTAAAGTTCAAATGAAGCTCTTGAAAGCACCTTCTCATGAGTATCATGAGGTGTCACCAACTGGCTACCCTGGGAAGAACCTCTGCCAACTGTCTGAGGAACTTGACTGGGTCCCCAAGGGCTGCATGGTGACACCTTAATCCCTGGCATGTGACACTTGACACCATTCAACATCTGAAAGAACTCTTTCTCCATGTTTCCCATCAAACATTCAGTCTACACCAATGAAAGGATGAATCAAAGACAGCCAACAGAGTATTCACCCTCTAAACCCTTCTGAGGGAGTGAGACCCTGCCAAAAAATCCTCTAAGCTTATCTTTTGACATTGTAAACCCCCATGTCACCATGACAGAGTACCCAACTATCCCCAATACCCTTCAACACTCTTTTATATGCCTTTCCTACCCCCAGGTTTTTCTTTCTCTCTAGAACCCCACAAAATACTTTCTTTTCCTCTGTGAGCCAACTAATGGATAGTGTTTTGAACTCCAGAGAGTGGCTTGGTTTTGTTTGTTTGTTTGTTTGTATGTATGTATGTTTTAATTTTGCATTACTACAAATAATTCTGTGGTCTGCATGTTTGTTCAACTTTCTGAATATACAGTTCCAAATTTTTCCATCGACAGGAGTCACCAGGACCAACGGGAACCTTTGAGACTTTTCCCAGCTATTCACCCTCCTAGAGATTATGTCCATCTGTACTTTGAGTAGAAATATATGGAAATCTCCATTTTAATTCACAGGCACCAGCTCTAAACGTTGTGTGTTTATATTTGATAAGTTTGGAATCCCAAAACTGGTATGCTCTTTTAATTTGCATCTAATGGCTTCCACGGAGTGATGGGCCACTTCTCAGGATCCGCCATGCGACCCTCTTCGGTCACAATGGTCTACTTGGTAGTTTTTATTCCCAAAAAACTTTAGTAGGCTTTAGTGGCTGCAATCTATTTAAAAACAAAACTAAACTAAACTAATTCTCTTTTGTTAGCTTTTTCAAGACAATGTCCCTCTATGTGTAGTTTTGGCTGTCCTTGAACTCACAGAGATCCACCTACTTCTGCCTCCCGAGCTCCTGGATTAATGGCATGCACCACCACCACCTGGCCAGAAAAAGACAATTCTTAAGTGCTTTGTGTGCCCGCTGCTTGCGCATCCTATTCCCCTTTTATCATTGCTGTTTCATACCTTTCTGTGTCTCTCAATATCTATGTGTCCTACATTTTCACTTGGGTCTTTACAGACCATTATCTTTTAGTGTTTTCTCTCTGCTTGATCTAGGTTGATTTTAACTCACCATCTGGGGTAATCCAATGTGCCCATTCCCCCAGGTTCTTCGCTGCCTATCCCAGCATTCATTCACTGCTCCCTCCTCTCCCTTTGGAATCAAAAGGCTGATATAGACCACCTTTTTATACCATCCACACGGGCAGGGTTAGGTTGAAAGCTACCCATCTCTCTCCAATATCACAGTGTTTTCAAAGCTGAGACGATATTCCACAGTGTCACATCCGTTGGGGAGGGACCTTCTTTCACCTTTTCAGGGACATTCTGGAGAGCCTTCTCTATGCAGCCTTTCGAATAAGGGTTAGGGTTAAAGTTGCTCCACCAAGTCCCTAGTGTGTCCTGTGAAGACTCATTTAGGGATAACTGAAAAAATGGAAACATCCTTTTTCTGTCCAGTAGCATAGTAAGCCTTCTTGTAGTCAAGTTTCTTGTTACATTCTTTTAAAAATGTATCCGGAGCTGAAGAGATGGCCCCATGGTCAAGAGCACTTGCTGTTCTTGCAGAAGACCAAAGTTCAGTTCCCAGCATGCACACTACGTGACACAGAGAGAAAGAAAGAAAGAAGAGAGAGGTTAGGGGGAGGGGAAAGACAGAGACAGAGAGAAAGAGGTATTGCAAATAAATTGCTTCTGATTTCTTTGTTTAAATCCCATACACAGCTTGCTAAGATTTTTCTTCCAGAAAATCCACACTTTGGACAGAATTTTGTATCTGATGTTTATAAGTGATCACTGCTGGTATGAATTGAATGTGTCTAAGTTTGAGGTTTTTCAATTAATTTTCAATAAAACATAAAAGTTGGTGATTTGAGGTTTTTTGTTTATTTGTTTTTTCTTTAAGACAGAGCCTCACTCTGTAGACAAGGCTGGCCTCAAACTCACAGAAATCCACCTGCCTCTGCCTCCAAGTACTAGGATTGAAAACATGCTCCAGCACACCTGGCCATAAAAGATATTTTACTATGTTTTCAAAGAAAACTTGGTCACCCAACTGTAATTTTAGGGGACAAGCAAGCATTACTATGGGCTGGTTAGTTGTGCTTAAATCCAGATGCTTGAACACAGTTGCGGTGAGGAAACCGAGTGGCTGGTGTCAGTAACAGACACAGTGAGGCCCTGCCTTATTCCAGTCTATGCGTAACACTGCCCTAGTAGTTTTGTGTTGTTGCAGCAACAAGACACCTACCAAAGGCAACTCAAGGAAAAATAGACTTTATTTTGCCTCGTGTTCTAGTAATGGAGTATGTCAAGTCAGGGGAGGCATGGCAGCAGCAGGAAATTGGGGTCACATTCCATCCACAGACAGGACGCAAAGGAGCGTAAAGGTTGTCGATCAACTCACTTTCTCTGTTTTATCCACATGGGATCACAGCCCATGAAATAGTTTTCACTACCTTTACAGATAGTCTTCCCACAGCAGTTTACTTAATCCAGGTGATGCAATCTCTCACAGACACACCCAGATATTTATTTCCATTCTGATTCTGAATTCCATCAGGTGGATGGATGTTCAACATTGAACCATCACAGGGGCCATTTGAAGACAAGAAAACATGCTGCTTCCAGTATTCCCTCCTGGGAAACAGGAAATGATAAAGGAAAAATGACTAGGCGTTGACTGTGGTCTTTATCCTGCTCCATATTCCAAAGACCCTCAACACATGGGAGACCAGTGGCTGTTTTCCTATCTGCCAGCAGCCACTGTGTGTGATTAGAACAAAGGTTAGCGTAGATTTAAGATACCATTACGGAGCTGGAGAGGTAGATCATTTACTAAACTGCCTGCCCTACAAGCATGAGGTCATAAATTCAATCCCAGAACCCAAGTAAAATGCCAGGGACAATAATACACACCTATAGTGCCAACAGTGAAAAAGCAGGGACAGAAGAGTCCTGAGGCATTACTGGTCAGTCATCCTGACTTAGTCAGTAAGCTCCAATCTAATAGGAGACCCTGTCTCAAAGGAAGTGAGTGACATTTTTCAGAGACACCTGAGGATATCATATGGCTTTCACACATGTGCACACATATGAATGCACACAGGTATCATCAACATCACCATCATCACTGTCATTATTCTCATCATCATCAATGTTGTCATTGACATGATCATCAGTATCATCATCACCATCATCATCATTGTCATCATCATCACCATCATCATCATTGTCATTATCATCAACATCATCATCATCGTCGTCATCATTGTCATCACCAAAGTCATTATCATTATAGTCATTATCATCATTGTCGTCATCACTGCCATCATTGTCATTATCGTCATCATCATCACCATCATCGTTGTCATCATCGTCATCGTCACTGTTGTCATCACCATCACCGTCGTCATCATCATCATAGTCATCATCATTGTCATCATTAATATCATCACTGTCATCTTCATTATCATCATCACCATTGTCATCATTGCCATTGTCATTATCATCATAGTCATCGTCATCATCACCACCATCACTGTCATCATCATCGGCATCACCGTCATCATCATCTGTTGGGAACCCTCAGCAAGAAAGTGCTGTGGCATTTCCTCATTGCTAATATAACATACAATAAATGTAACAATCTATGAAAGGGGCTTTTTCAGTTTTGTGTTTCATTTTGAGTCCCAGCTCTTCAGAACATGTTTTATTCCATTACTTCCCCCATCATCAGAAGCAATAAAGCTGTTTATCAAATATTTCCTTGGTGAAGAACAGAAGCAGAAGGAGCTGGGTACATGCTGCTGAACACTGGACTGACCTTCGGCAGTATGGCTATGCTCCAGAGCTGGCTGGGGACCCTCCGATCAATCATCTGGACACTTCTAATCAGGACATATGGATGAGAATTTTTTTTCCCTTGGACCTGAACACAACAGCTGTTCTCTGAACTGGAGGCCACTTGGGTATGACCAGAAGCCTCCCCTGGGACCTGTTCTGAGAATCGCTGGATCACCACCATGCAGCTCTCTGTTCTGGTCTCCTTAGACATGTTCCTGGGAGCTGATGAGTTCACTGGTCAGATCTAAATACTTGCCGGTCCTCTGCCTGCAACTGTGTGTTCTGTCTGGTTTGGGGACCTTCATGGTATGTTTTACGAATTCTAAGTTTTGTTAATTAGTTCGGTTTATCAGCTGTCTACACTGCTGAGCCCCATTACTAAGTGAGACCGGGTGTACTCAGATGCTATGGCTTAGCTGACTCCATATTGATTCCTCATTCATTCAATAAGTTGCTGAGCAGAGGTTGCATGCCTGGCACTGGGCATGTAAGAACTTGTAAGGATACATGTGCAAATGACAGAGATCACCTTTGAACATGGTGCATTCTGGTGTTTTCTCTCCACACACCATCTACACCAGGCCTGAGAAGACCCAGACCCTAGACTCCTGCAGATATCTGGACCTCTCCAATCAGGTTCAGTTTGCTTTATTGTCTGGATACTATTGATTGATGTTTTATTTTTAAAAGTCCTCTTGGCACACTCCTGGAGTGCTGTTGCATCAGCCAAACGGACAAGTGACAGAGGGACAAGTGGGTTGACAGCTGGGAAGGATGTAGTCTTGCCCGTTTGCCTTGGGTTTGGTTTGCTTTGAGAGGCACTACAAGGACAGAGGACACAGGATTGGTTTGGTGGTTTGAATAAGAATGACCCCATAGGCCCCAGACTTGAATGCTTAGTCTCCAGGGAGTAGTAGAACTATTTGAAAAGATTAGGATTAGAAGGTGTGGTCTTGCTGGAGAAAGTCTGTCACTGGGGATGGGCTTTGAAGTTTCAAAACCCCATTCCAAGCCCAGTCTTCTGCTCCCTCCCTCTCTCTCTCTCTCTCTCTCTCTCTCTCTCTCTCTCTCTCTCTCTCTCTCTCTGCTTCTCTGCCTACGGATGAGATTGTACTGGCAGCTCCTTCTCCAGCACCATGTCTGTATGCTGCCATACACCTGCCATGATGATAATGGGCTAACTCTATAAAATTCTAAGAAAGCCCCCAATTAAGTGCTTTCTTCTATAAGAGTTGCCTTAGTCATGATGTCTCTTTACAGCAATAGATCAGCGATTAAGCAACCGGAGAGGAAAAGAATGTCTTCGCCCCGTTACATCCTGAGTGCTGTCCTAGGTGACACATGGGAATACAAAGCTTGTGCCAATCCATTGGCAGAGCTGGCCAGCCACAGTCTGCTTTTCATGCTGGGCATCAGTAACTCAACTGGGTCTTTTTTGATGATTCATCGTGAATGTCAACTCAACTAGATTTGCAATCACCTGAAAGCCATATTTGTGGGTGTGGTCCCGGAGAGATTTATTTAACTGAGATGACACACCCTTAATATGAAAATCACAATCCCATGGGCTGAGGTCCTAACAGGACAAAAAGGAAACTGTGAGCTGGCCCTCACCCTCTGTCTTCTCCCCTCTCTCCCTTTCTCTACTCCTCTTCCCCTCTTCCTCCCCCACCCCTAATCCTCCCCCTCTCTCTGTTTGTTGATCTGACTATGAACACAGGACCAACACCTCAGCTCCTACCTCCACATCTTCTCCATCATGATGGTCTGAATAGGAAACATGAGCCAAGATAAAGTAAACTTTTCCTCCACTGGGTGCTTCTGTCAATGGCTTCAGCACAGTAGTGAGATGTGCAGCCCTTTCCCTCACCACAGAAGTGAGGCAGTGCTATCCTCCTGGCCCTTGTTTGGCTAGTTATACTCAGCAGGGCCCTTGGCAGCCTGCTTAACTACGAGCAACTGCCCTCAAGGGTGTGTTGATCCCCAGGGCCTTGGAAAAGAGCTACCTCTGAGGGCCTCATGCAAGAACCTTCTACGTACAAGGTACCACATGTCAGGCTGCCCTTCCACTCCGGGGCTCTGTCTGTAAGATGCTAAGTTATGTTTTAAGGAAGGTACCAGAGCAGTTCTTACAAGATAAGTAATGGCAGACAACTGACTTTCTTTCTATGCTTTCTCCTTTTTATGTGGCTTCTTTGGTTTAATATTTGTGATTTATTATTATTATTGTTATTGTCGTTGTTGTTTTAGGCTCATGTAGCCCAAACCAGCCTGAAATTTGCCACCTACATCAAGATAACACTGGAATTGATGATCTTCCTGCATTCCCCTTCCAAGTGCTGAAATAACCAGATTATGCCACCCAGCCCAGTTTATGTGGTACTGGGACCAAACCCATAACCTGGGTGTATGTAAGGGCAGGATTTTTCAAACTAAGCTACACCCTCAAGCCTTTGAAATAGTTTCTGAAACATACACAGAACGTTTCTTCCAAAGGATCCCAGAAAACCCACAGTAAATCAAAACACCAACTTTCCCTTTTGTTTTATGTACATCTCTGTTTATTTTTTATTTATTGGGGAGGAGATGAGCACATGTATGGGGACAAGGGGACAACTTGAAGGTATTGGTTCTCTCTTCCCATCATGTAGGATCTGAGGATCAAACTCAGGTCATTAGGCTTGTAATCAAGCACCCTTACCCACTGAGCCACCTTACCATCTACCCCCCAATTCTCTCAGTGAAATCTTCCCAGTATTTGTCACACTTCCTCTAGCATTCAAAACACTGCATGGTTGGGACCCTCTTACCCGGTAATGAGTAAGGGCCACTCAGCAGGTCACACTGTCAGCAGCTATCCTTGGCTGTTGCTGGCCCAGCCCTCAGATGTGAAGGGGTGGCACACCACCCAAGTAATGTGTTTGTGTTGTAGTTAAGTCACACCTTGGTCACAACAACAACCCAGAGATAAGAGGATCTGACCATGGATCAAACAGGTCACCCTGCATCCCTTTGCCTCTGCTTCTTAGCACTGATGTGGGAATAATGGTCCCTCTTCTCTTCATCCAAAGATCCCATGCTGGCCAGGGAGCCAAGAGATGAGTTTGGAGCCATTGTAGAGAAATACAAGACATAGTTCCCAGGCAGTCACTAAGGAAAGGATTTGGGCCATAGGTATGAAAGAGGTGACTCTTTGATCCTTTGAAACAGTGGGTAGCTGAACCCCCTTAGCAAATGGATCATGGGGGTACTTGCTCTAACCATCCCCGGTGGCCCCACTGGACACTGGTATATTAGATCTCACAGCTCATCAAGAAAAAAAAGCATCAGCAAGAACGGGCCATACAAAAAGCAGCCATCTGAACTCATGCCCAGCCAAAACACAGCACTAATGTCCCTATTTCCAAGGTCCCCTATGGAGGCCCAAGGCTTGGTCTAATCCACTCTCCTCCAGTATGGCTAGAGAATTTCTTTGCCTCCACTCAGATGGAGAGAACTTCCAAGTTCCACAGAAGAGCTATTCTCTGTCCCCTTTAGCAAACTAATTATGTTCTCACAAAGAAAATGAATCCTGGCTTGCAGACTGCCATGCTCTTCCCCTTGGAGCCATGAAAGGCCTGCAGCTACATGGGCCATGGCTCCCAAAGAACAGGGCATTCTGTAACTGACTCCCAACCATTCAAACAAGAAAGGAGAAGCAGCTCTGTGCATGCCCCTCCCTGTGCTCTCTGAATCTCCTCAGGTGTTCCAGAACCTGATGGCTGCCTTTGGACCTCTTCCTGTCCCTGCTTCTGTTGGGATAATGACCAAAGAGCACCAATTAGATGAATAAGAGAGACAAAGGGGTGTGGGAACAGTTCCTTCAGGGCTCACACACAATGTGACATTCTAGTATTTGGTAAGAATTTTTAGCCAAATTGCAAACCCCTGGGTAAGAGTCTTTTCTTTGAAAATGCTTTTAGCGTAGAAAGAGGGGGAGGTAATTTTGGTAGAGCCCAACACCCAGGGTTGGCTGGATTAGCTTTGTAAAAATTATCCTTTGTGAGTAGTGAGTAAGGCAGATAGCTCAGCGGGCAGATGGCCTGTTTGCCTCACAAACATGAGAACCCGAGCTTAGTCCTGAGAACTTGTGTTTGAAGGAGAAAAAAAATACAGAAGCATCTCTTACCATTTCTATACTAAGGACATTTCGTGTCGGCAGGGTGGCCCATGAGCCCCACTGACCAGCCAGCAGAGGCTACTTGAGGAGCCCCAAGCCAGAGAGAAACCTTGTCTCAAAAACCAAATCGGTAGACCCTGAGAAATAGTAATCTAGGTTAACACTAAGTCTTCAAGCTGCACACACATGCACACACCTGAGTACGCACTCACATACACAAAAGAAGTTCTACCATGTTTCTCAGGACGAGGGATTGCTGGAATTGCCAAGAGGAAGAAATTTAGGAATAACTTGCTTAGGAGCATGAGAAACCAATGACAGACAGAAAGTCTTATCCAGAAAGACAGAAAGTTCTAGACAGTCACCTGAACTATGGAGATCACTAGTGCAAACAAGGCTGAGCTTGACTAGAGTTTCTTTTAAAACTTTAAAAAAAAATAGTTATCTATTTTTTGATTGGTTGGTTGGTTGATTAGGAGCATGTTGGTCTTGGGGATCAAACTCATGTCATCAGGCTTGACAGCAAGTCCTTTACCTGTGGAGCCATCTCATAACCCCCCAATAAAACCAAAGCAATGTGAGAGTCTTGCAGTTGATGGCTGTTAGGAAAAAGATGAGGGGTGGAGAGTATGGGCCATGGAGGTGCGATGAGGCATGGGGGAAAGAAGAAAACCTCTGGGGAATCCATGTTGGAAATTCCTTCCCCCCAAGGGACCATCCACACGACGGTATAATACAGAATAGAGTTTATTCAGGGCATGGGGGAAGTTAAGAGGATAGTAAGGCAGAGAGAGAAAGAAGAGAGGAGTAGAGAAGTAGAGGCCGGCCATGAGCACATGGAGAAAGAGGGGCGAAGGGAATGGAAAGAGAAGGGGCAAGGTGCTGAAAGCAAGAGACCAAGAGAGCAAAAGAACGAGAGAGAAGAGGGGGAAAGCAGCCCCTTTTATAGTGCCAGGTACCTGGGGCGGAGCATACTTGGCTGTTGCCAGGTAACTGTGGGGTGGGGTATACCTGGCTGTTGCCAGGTAACTGAGGGGTGGGGTTTACAGGATTCCAACATTCTACCATCTTGGTTTAATTAAAAAAGAAAAATTAGAGGCAATGCTGGAGCAGGAATAGGGTCCTTGTGATCTCTGACTGTTTCACGCTTGTTTGGGGGTGATGTTTCTAGAGAGTCTAGAAAAGTGGGAGTGGAGATGTTTGTTCAGTCTTAGAATTGGCTGTTTCCTTGTTGTCCAGGGTCTGTGGAACCATCTGAGGAACAGGTCCAATAGAAGCATCTGTGTCTGCGAGAGAAGGCTGAAGTATCTGTAGGTTGCTTCTCTGGAGCTGTTCTAGATATAATGAGTGCCTGCACTTGACAAGATGCTGGAAAACACACACACACACACACACACACACACACACACACACAAGTACGTTTGGAAGAAAGAAAAATCTTTGCAGAAGCAGTCCTAATGCTACCAATGGGTCCCCTTGGCAGAGGTCTTACAGCCTTAACACAAGTCTGGAAGGGTATAAGCCTGTGTCTAAGCTTCCTTCCTGCTTTGCTCATTCCTTCTGGCTGCTTGAACACTTCAAGCAAGACCAGAGGGCTGCTGTACTCTCTGCCTACATTCTGCTGGTCATGTCTGGGACCCACTTGGTGGTCAGAGAGACTCTGGAAACATTGCACCTAGCAACCTGGGCCAGGAAGTCAGAGAGAGAGAGAGAGAGAGTGGACCCAGCATTTTGCCAGGAAAGCTTCCTAAATTTGCCTGCCCTTCCACCCCTTCCTTCGGGCTCAACCCTCCAAGTACCTCACACTAAGCACTCACTACATCTTTCTTCTAACTGTTCCTCCCAGTGTCCCACACTAGTGACTAGGGGGTTGTCCTAGTCAGGGTCACTAGCACTGTGATGAAACACCATGATCAAAAGCAACTGGGGGAGGAAAGGGCTTATTTCACAGCTCCATGAAACAGTTAATCACTGAAAACAGTGAAGGCAGGAACTTAAGAAAGGCAGGAGCTGATGATGCTGAGGCCATGGAGGAATGCTGCTGATTGGCTTGCTCTCCATGGCTTGTTCAGCCTGCTTTCTTATAGAACTCAGGACCACCAGCCTAGAGATAGCCCCACTCACAATAGGCTAGGCCCTCCCTCATCAATCACTAATTAAGAAAATCCCCTACAGCCAGATCTTATGAAGCACTTTCTCAATTGAGGTTACCTCCTTTCAAATGACTCTAATTTGCACCAAGCTGACATAAAACCAACCAGCATAGAGGTTTTTTCTTAAACACTTGTTTTGAGATGTAATACAATGGCATCATCCCCACCCTACCCTCAGTCTCCCATCCCTTTACTCTCCCTGCTCCCTGGCTCTGCCTTTCTTCCTCCAAACCTTCCCATGGGCTTTGCCACACTTGCTTTCAAATTCATGGCTTCTCTTTGTTATTACAGTAAGTGCATGTGTATGTGCATCTCTCTCTCTCTCTCTCTCTCTCTCTCTCTCTCTCTCTCTCTGTGTGTGTGTGTGTGTGTGTGTGTGTGTGTGTGTGTGTGTGTGTGTGTGCTCTAAATACATAAGTACAACCTGTTCGGTCTGTATGTTAATTGTAGATGGCTTTTGAAGCTGCTCATTTGGTACTGGACAGCCAACTCGCCTGCTCGTCTGCAGACAAATGGCTAATGCAGTCAAGGTACCTGTACACAGTGAGGATACTGTTGAGCTGTAAAGAAAAAGGAAATCTTCAGGTAGATGGATGGAATTGAAAAAGATTTTACTAAGTGAGGTAACCCATACCCCAAAAGACCAGTGTCATACGCTTTCTCTCATATGAGACTCCAAGCTCCAAATCTCCAGATGTGTCTCTAACCTGGAGTAATTGCAAAAGCCAAGGAAGTAAAAGGGAACCAGTGTCGGGAAGTGAGGAACAGCAGCAATAAAGAAGGGAATATCAGAGTTCTGGTGATCCAATAAGGGAAATGGAAAGATGGGAGTGGGGCTATAATTAGGGAGGGAGGTAAATACAGAAGGGGAGAGGAGTGTGGGATAGCAGAGAGGACGCCTCAACAACACATAACGAATGATCCTATTAACTACCTAAAGGTAGCTGTAAGACACGGAACTCAGTATATAAAACAGGAGGGGCTGGCCATGAGGCTTTATTCAGCTCATTTATTCAGGGAAAGCTATGTCATCTCCGTGTGTGAGACCAAAGAGCACCATCGCCAGAGAAGGCAGCCAGACTCAGCAAGGAAACCATGTTTTCTCTCATTCCTGAACTCTGGACTTAAATATATAGATGCAGATAGCATGTATGCTACTGTACACATATAAATATATAGATGTAGATAGCATGTATGATACTGTACACATATATATGCCATGAAGAGAAGGAATAGACCTAAAGGGAGAAACAGAAGAGAACAATGGGTGGAGGCACAGAACCAATGGGAAGAGTATTTGTTAGATTTGTTAGATTTATGGGATTTATTAGAGTGGCTTACAGGCTGTGATCTGACAGTCCAACAATGGCCTTCTCCTGCTGGATGGTACAAGAATCTGTTTTTCTTAGTTCATCCCAGAAGGCTGGATGCCTCAGCTGGCCTCCAGTCTATGTTGGAGTCCTGCAGAAGCAGGTTTCAATGCCTCAGCAACAGGGTGGATGAACTCGCTATCGGCAGTGAGAATAAGCAGGCAAACAGCAGAAGATCCCTTCATTCGAGTTCTTTCACACAGGCTGCCACCAGAAGGTATGGCCCAGACTGAGAGTGGTCTTCTCGTCTAGCTCAGAAACTCCCTCACAGGTGTGCCCAGTGCTCAGGTTTCAGTTGATCCCAGATGTGGCCAAATTGACAACCAAGATGAGTCATCACAGAGGAAGAAGGATAAATCATCACACGTTCTGCTACACACAGGGCCCAGGTCCGATGTCTGCTCTTGGATGTTCACTTGACTACATCTGGAGTTAATTAGAATCCAAGCAGCTGGATATACATGTGGAGGATTTTTCTTCTTCTTTCTTCTTAATTAAATCATTTGAAGTAGGATAATCAATTGTAATCCATTTTTTTTTTTTTTTTGAGGTGGGAAGAGAAAGTTAAATCTAGGCCACACCTTCTTTGGGCAGCACGTACAAAGGAGGAAGCTTGCTCTTTGTCTGCTAGCAAGAACTCTTGCTAGAAAATCCATTCTCTCACTGGGGTCGAGTCTTAGGGTTCTGGTGTATAGTGAACACCAGCTGAGACGTCCATCCATGTCAACTGAACAACTACCAGATTCTTGAAACTTTTGTTGGGAGACGGTCTTGTTGGACTGGATATTCTACAACCCAACGCCACTCTAATAAATCCCCTCTCTGTGTGTCTATATAGACTCATTCTATAAATTCTGTTCCTCTAGAACGGCAGTTCTCAACCTGTGGGTCATGATCCAAGACCATTGGAAAACACATATATTTACATTCCAATTACAGTTAGAAAGCAGCAACAAAAACTGTTTTAGGCTGGGGGGGGGGTCACCACAACACAAGGAATTGTATTAAGGGTCACAGCATTAGAAAGGTGGAGAATCACTGCTTGGGAGAACCCTGAATAATACACCAGATTTACCTAAAGAGATACACATACACAGCCAGAAAACAGAAAATAGATTCTGCCAAGGGAGGCACAACAGGAGAAGAAATTGGAGGATGAGTAGGAAGCAGACACAGAGATATGTATGTAGAAAGATGTTAAAATGAAGATTTGTTCATTCGTATGCTGGTTTCAAATTTAATTTTGTTGCCAACCATGGTGTGGTGTACACTCCAGTCCCATCAACTGGGAAGCTGAGACAGGCAGGTCTCCATGAGTTCAAGGCCAGCCTGGTCTACACAGTGAGACCTTGTTTCAAAAACAAACAATGAAAATAATCAATTTTTGTTTTGTTTTTTTAAAAAAGGTTCTAGCTGAGACTTGAACATGAAAAGAATGATGTACAAAATTATGGTAGCATATTTCCACATGTATGATACATGGAGTGGTACAAACATATTACATTATACGTATATGAGACCTATAAACAATCAAAACTTAGAATTGAAGTTTTACATATTTGTATTACATGTATGAATTGAAGTAGAAAGACTTGCCTAGCATGTGTGATACCATTCGTCCTGGACTGCATGAAAAGGAGAAAGTGGACTGAACACAGCACTCATTGCTCTTTGCTATTTATCTATGTATATATGTGACTCTGTTTGTGAGTGTGTGCGTGTGTGTGCATGTATATGTTGTGTGTGTGCACAAGTGTGCACATGTGTGTTACACACACTACAGTGCTCATTTGGCTGTCAGAGTAGATGCCCTCTCTTACCCTTCATCTGACTGAGGCAAAGTCTGATGCTTCTGCTTTGTATTTCAGGCTAAATTAGCTAGCTCTCAAGTTTCTGGGCAATTCTTCTGTCTCCACTTCCAGTCTTGCCAACTGAATGCTGGAATTTTAAATTCAAGCCACCAAATTTTGCCCTTTCCCATCAGTTCTGGGATTCAAACTCAGGTTGTCCTGCTTCTGAAGCAAAGGCTTTTACCTGCTGAGCCTTTCTACATTTTTGTTCATGTATTTGTTTCTTAACTGTGATACAGATACAACGTGACACAATGTGATATGATGTAATACAGTGATACAATGTGATACAATGATACAATGTAATACAATAATATAATGTAATATAATGATACACTGTGATACCGTGATACAATGTGGCCAGCTGCCTCAAATCCCTGCCATTATGACTTGCCACTACATGAACTACAACCTGGAAACATAAACTAGGCCTCCACCCAACCCCTTTACTTGGTTTCTTGTCAGTTATTTTATCACAGCGGCTAGAAGAGTCAGTACAAGCTAGTAATTGTTTGGAAGTGAATATTTGCATGTGAGAATGATCCTTACTTCCTGGTGGAGGCTTGTGACAAGGATTCAAAGACAAAGAGAGGGTAAGAAGGACTTCCATATCTCTGACAGGGATGTCTTCCGTTTGTCCTTCAGGCTGTGGCTGTGGACAGTTTGATCCTTGTGTAATGAGTGATATGCAGTGTACCAGCCAAGTGGGCTTCACACGGAGTTCCGTGAAAGGCACCTCCAGGCTACCTTTTAAGGAGTGGAGTATTTGAACAGAACTTCAAAAAGGGTAAGATTGTTGAGGGTAAATACAGGGAGAGTACATTCAGGGAGCAGAAAACCCAGGCTCGAAGTCCAAGGGTGTGGAAGGATATGGTCACAGGTGTCAGGTTGCTTGTGTCACAATAAAGTACAGCATGGTTGGGACGTGGGGGACAGAAGATCCAAGCTAGTCAGGTAAGTGGACCATGTTACCAGAAGCTGTCAGCCACATGCCAGAATTTCCACCCTGGGACCTCCGTGACATTGGAACTACATTCTTTTTGTATGGATACCCGTCACTATCCTGTGCTTGGGAGTTGTTGAGCAGCCATCCTGGCCTCTGCCCACTGGGGGCCAAGAGCAGCCGTACTACTAATGGAGGCAACTGACCATGTCTCCATGGCCAGTGCCTCATGGGGAAGCTGCTCAAAGCAAGAACAGTTAGTAGAGGAAGTGAGGAGAGCAATGGCTTCTATTAGAGGCTGCCCGAAGCTACACCTGTAGTGAATTAAGGCAGGGAGCAAAGATAAAAAAGACTGCAAAGGGTAAACAGGAGACTCTGAGTCAAGGGGCTGAAGAAATGCTTGGTCAATAAAGTACTTATTGTAGACGCACAAAGACCCAAGTATACCCAGCAACCCCCATGTAAAAATGTCAGGCATGAAGCTAACAACCAGCAGAGAAAGCAAGGGTCAGGTTCAGTGAGGGACCCTGCCTTTAAAGAGGTGTGTGAAATGATAGAGGAAGACATCTGCCAAGGGTTTTACTGCTGTGAACAGACACCATGACCAAGGCAACTCTTATAAGGACAACATTTAATTGGGGATGGCTTACAGGGTCAGGAGTTCAATCTTTTATTATCAAAGTGGGAAAATGGCAGCATACAGGCAGGTATGATGCAGGCAGTTCTGAGAGTTCTACATTGTCATCAGAATACTAGCTTCCAGGCAGCTAAGAGGGTCTGAAAGCCCAACCCCCCAGAGACATGCATACTTCAACAAGGCCACACCTCCTAATAGTGCCACTCCCAGGGCCAAGCATATACAAACCATCACAACATCTGACACTGACTTTTAGCCTCAGCACACAAGTACACACACATGCACACAAATGCACACACTCACACACATAGACGTGCACACACATGCAAACACACATTAAAAAAAAAGAAGTCAGGATTAAAGATAACAGGTATGTGTTAAAGGGAGGTGAGGAAGTCCAATCCTTCATGGTATTGCCAGAAAAATCAGGTGAGATCAGATGAGAATCTAAATAACAGGTGGAGGAGAGCACCAGGCTGTCCCAAAGTGAATGACACTTCAAAAGTATGTGACATGTATCAGAGAGCTTGTGGACCTTGCTTCCTTTCAGGAGTCATATATTTAGCCCATGCTGGAGAGGACACAGGCTGTCTATTGAAGCACAGTAGTCATGCAAGTAGCTAGCTAGTTCTGACAGTTACTTCCTACTGGTCTCACATACTAATGTGACACGGGAGCACACATGTGCAGTTTCCAGAGGACCCTCTTCTTGGAAATAGAATCAGCCCCACAGGTTAAGCACCTAGTCCCCCAAGACTGCTCCTATCTTCACCATTTTTGGACCACTGATCTCAACTTTCACCTGGTCGCCTGCACTCCCGAGTGACCAGCTATAACCCATGCCTCTTTCTACACCCTCCTTTTATGATTTGCTAGGATGTCTCAAAGGCCCCAGGGAAAATCTTCATTTTAATCATTATAATAGAGGATAGTGACTGACTATCTAATGAAGAAGTGCATGGGGTGGGTTCACAAGAGTCCAGTACACAGGAGCTTCTGTCCCCATGGAGTGGGCACAATACCCTCCGGCCTGTGACTTGTGTTCACCAACTCGCAAACATCAGATTCCCTTATCTATGATGCTTTGTAGAGCTCAATCTCCGGCTGTGACCACCCTGGGTGGTTTGGGAAGATGAACAGATGAAGGTTCTAGCCTTCTAATGAGTCTTCCCCATGTCTGGTTCCATCTTGAGGCTAGTATGATCCCATTTACACCATCTTATCAGCATCCTTACTGTGAACTGGGACATCTGAAGGAACTCACAGTGACTCGGGAAATCACACGAGGTCAGGAGTTCTGTGACAGAAACGGGGGACAAGTACCAGATACATACATTATTACGATAGTGGGTCCTCATTCTCTGGGATGTGTTTCAAGACCCACGGTGGATTCCTGGAACTGTAGATAAATAGTGTATACAACACCCCGGAGAGGGATGATCTGTGTTGGTAGGTGGTGTACACGATACAGACACCCTGGAAAGGAATGGTTTGCATTGGTGGGTAATACACAGCACAGATACTCTGCAGGACACATGTCCAGGACAGGGGAGATGGAGCTGAAACAAGACTTCCTCATACCACTCAGAGTAGTATATAACTTTAATCTCGTAAATTATTCACTTCTGCAATTTTGCACTTAGTATCTGCAGTAGACTGTGGATGGCTGAAGAATTATGGAAAACAAGCCTTCAGATAAAGGTGGGTTGCTGTATACCACACTGATCCAAAAGCTTAATTGACGATGAATCAGATGAAATAATGATACAGAATATGACAAGTGGAGGGCGAATGAGTAAAGCTTTGAAATCAGTGAGGCAGAGACACAGTCAGGGTCAGAGCCAGGGCTCATCCATGGAGCCCACTCACACCGGTGCTTGCGGGTTCCTCTTCACAAGCTGATGCCTAGGGTAAGCCTGAGCCCCAACCTTTGCGCTTGTCCCATCTGCAATCTCAGTGAGATCTGAGGCCCCTCCTCACAGTCCATGGTCTCCCCACACAGAGCCTTCTCTCTGGATACTTTGTAGTTCTCTCTTACCTCATGGTTTGTCCCCCACCATTTGGGAAGTTCCTGGCAGGTGAGAGTCACAGGTGGCATGCCTAGACCAGACCCACAAGATCCAGTCACCTCATTCCAAATTATATTGATGGCCTAATGACTTCTCTATCAGTAAAAGGAACCGTCACTATCATGGCGCTAAAGGGTCTAAAAACTGGGCTGGAGAGATGGCTCAGCAGCTAAGACTACTAGCTGTTCTTCCTAGAGGACCTGAGTTCGATTCCCAGCACCCACATGGCAGCTCACAACTGTTCATAACTCCAGCTCCAGGGGATTCAACACCCTCACACAGACTTGCATTCAGACAAAACACCAATGCACATAAAATAAATGTTTCTTAAAGAGTCTAAAAACCTTGTTTTGCTCCCTTAATGAGCCGTTTAGTGTGTTTCTAGGAGGCAGCGATAAAAGACCTTGCTCTCCAAACTCAAAAGAGTCATTAGCATTTTCCCTAGAGGGAGACACAGAAAAGACCCTTGGACCCCAGACCTACATCCATCCATCACTTCGTCCCCATTGCTCCAGATGTAGGAAGCAAAGTCAGTAGACTGATGTAGTGGTGTTTTGGAGAGCAATGGAAAAGTGGTAAATTTTCTGGTATGACTTTGACAAATAAAAATCTTAAACTAGGGGGCAATAAAAGGGAAGAGAGAAGAGGAGGAAGAAGAAAAAGAGGAGGAGGCTGGACAGCTAGCTTCTTGAAGCTCTTGGACAGCAGGGACTGGCTGTTCTGTATTGATAGCTCTACCGCCAGTAATAACCAGAAACACTAACTTCACATCTTAACCAAGCTGGGGCCCTCTCAGCAGCATCCCTTAAAGCATTACCTCCCCAAGAAGTCACTCAAAGTACTCAATATTAAAAAAAAAATAAAAATAAAAATATCAGGTACCACAAATTGCACTTAGCAGCTATCAACCATATCATTTCCTTCCTGTCTAATGTAATTTTTATCTTTTAAAATATAAACGGCTTTGGCTATTAAAAAAAAATGATCCACCCTCCTAAACCTGGCTTTATTTGTTAACAAGTGAATAAACTAGGGACAAACGGTGATTCTATGTAGCTCTTTAGGTACCGAGATGCAAAGATTTTCCTCCACCTGTCATTTCAAATGGCAAATTGTTCTGTCAGGAGGCACAGGATGGGGGAACGGGGTGCGCAGAGGTGGGAAGTGACACCTGAAACCCAAGCCAAGCAGTTCGTCCATCTTACCCGGCACATCTCTGAATAGAACCACATGCCATCCGCTCCTGCCCCCTCACTTCTTAGTCATTCTCTCAATAATACCATCTGTAATTATTAGGTACAGGAAGGAAATCACTGAACAAGCCTAGCAAGAGCCTCACCCTCACGTGCCTACAGACTAGAAGTCAAGCAGATAAACTAGATGGCTTAATTAATTCATTCCTCAAATAACTATTTCGTTTTCAATAACCTTTGAACCTCTGCTATCCAGAGGCGCTGAAGGCCATCCTGGAGACAGGCCAGGGCTAGCATTCTGGGGGATGACTTATACTGGGAGCTAACAGATAAACAAGATGACTTCAGAGTGGTTAATTACTGAGGAATATGTCACAGGAAGTTGTGATGGAGGCACGGGAGGGCGTGGGCATCACTAAGAAATGGTGATGGAGATGGCCTATGACCACAGAGCAATTGGTCCAGCCCTGTCTAAGCAGCCTGTCCCACCAAGGTTCACAACCCCTGGGTTGGCAAAGAAGGGCATGGAACTGATTGTGGTCGCCCTCCACCCATTGCTTAGATTGAAGAAATGAGATTAATTTTCTAAGACAACACCACAAAACTGTGCTCTGGCAAACGCCGCCAGGCTCAGCCACGTCCAAAGGGAACATTAGCAACCCGCCAAACCCGCCAAAAAGTCCCGCCGCCAAGGCCGGTGCATGCGCACTAAGGCGCCAGCCCGCTCGCCGCCGCGCTAAGCGGCTCTGCGCCGGCGCACTGAGCCTGCACGAGGGCGGGACTTGGTTGCGCCGGGCACGGGGGGCGGGGCTTGGTTACGCTAAGTCAAAAGGGCGGGACCTGACTGAGCCGCGGGGCGGGGCCAAACCCGGTTCGGATAGGCCGCGGGACGGCACTTCCGGGCGTCCTAGCGCCAGGCCCGACGGCGCCTGCGCGCTGCGAAGCCGGCTGGCCGGGACGGGGCGGGGCCGGCGAACTTCTGTACCTCACCGTACCCGGGAAGCTGAGGGACACCGGGCAGGCCGCTGGTACCATGAAGATCTGGACTTCGGAGCATGTCTTTGAGTGAGTGGGGTGCGGCGACCGCCTGTGGCGCCCTCGGGGAACTTCCTGGCGTCGGGTGTAGCGCGACAAGCGGAGCTGAGCCTGGGACTCTGGGGACCGCCAAGGTCACGACCCCAACCCGAGCTAGGGCTCCGTGACCCTGGGCCTGGGAATCCCTTCTGCCCCGCTGCCACTGACGGAGGACAAGAGCCAGCCGTCGAGCGTGACCCGGAAGTGACTCTAGGGGTCTCAGAGCACTAGGCCTGACGGCTTCTTGGTGGTTTGGGGTGTTCTTAAGCTCTGACGGCCTCAGGGTATCCTAGAGTTTCCTGACTGATACCCGAGAGCCTCACGGTGTCCTGACTGAACCCCAGTGATGCCATGATGGCCTGGGGTGATCTGACGGTATCCCAGTGTCCTGGGGTGTTGAGACTGAGATTCTCCCATATTGTGGACCGTCCATGTACATCCAGGAAGCTGGCCATCCAGGTGGAGTTTCTTCCTGATGGTCTCAGCTCATGACACCATGATGCCAAACATTGGTGACAGTCAACCTGGAGAGCAGAGCCAGAGATCTGGAGACCAGGCCTGCTCTTCCAGCTAATTTGACCTTAGTTTCCCTATTCCTTTGAGCCATGACAACTGACCAGACAGCCAGTGTCTGCCATCACATCCAGTCACAGCTTTATGGTTCTCTGAACTTGCTATGAGAAACAGGACCAGAATCAGTGGGGTGTTGGAAATTATACCACCCAATGCCACACACAAGAACCACAGGGCTTTCAACCCAAGTAATTGGTTAATGCCCTGTTCCAGCGTTTCTTTCACCTTGTCATAATTATTGTTGACTTACATTTTAATCCACTTCCAGATGACCTGAGTTGTGTCACTCAACTTTGCCTTTGTTGCCACACTGTTTCAATAGTATAGCTTTATGGTGTGTTTTAATCTACATATGCCCATTCTAAGGTCTGTTACTAAAGGCAGTGTTTGCATCTGAGTATCTGCTTTGTCCCAGGAAGGACAAAATACTAGAACTAGAAGAGAATCTCAACATTTGTAACACTTGGGACTGTGGGAATGTGGTTTTTGGTTTGCTCTTTAACATGCTTTGGTGGTCTATTTTAGAACCAGGGATTCTGGACCCCAGTCCTCTTTTGTATCTGAATGCTTTGCTTCAGAGTTGTTGGCAACAAGTCCCATTCTTAGAACTTGTTCCTCCCTTTTGGTCCTCTACACTCTTTCCTTAGCTTGGCTCCTCCCCACCTCCTCTCCTTGGACCCATCCCTCCTCTTACCTAACAGGGTGTAGATGAAAGTTGGTTGTTGGCCTTCCTGTCTTATTCTTCATCCATGATATTAGTCCTTTTGTCTGGTTTTTTGTTTTTTGTTTTATTTTGTTTTGTTTTTGTTTTTGTTTTGTTTTGTTTTGTTTTGTTTTGTCACAGACCTCTAAGAGTAGATGAAAGCTCCAGGACCTGTCTCCGAGAAGACAGGTCCACAAATAAATGCTATCATACCCTGGGAGGAGCCCAACAATACCTTCTATCCAGATAGGCTGTGCCACCCAATCAAAGTCCCAGCCTGCCTACACTCTGGCACTGGGATCTATGTCAACTAGGGTGGTGCTGCATACCTGTAACCCTAACAGTTGGGAGCCTGAGACAGGAGAATTGCCATGAATTTCAGGCAAGCCTGAACATACATAGTGTGTGCTAGGTAGCCAGTACTACATAGCAAGGCCGCATCTCAAAACAGAGTAACAGAGACAGAAGCACACTGAGCTTCCAACCTCCTCCTGAATTGCAGTCTTGATGTCTTGCTACCATTTTTAGGGTTCCATCTTGAGAACATTGCTCTCTCAGGCAGGACTCCAGGCCATTCCTCATCCAACCCATCTTGGATTTTTTTAGGCACTCTCTTCTGGAGAACCCCTGATTAACCAGTCAGTACCAAAGCTGTTGGTACATCTGTAGTCACCCCACTGCTTTCTATACTGTCTCTGTCCTTGCTTTCTGAAGATGGATTTCAAGCTCTGTATATTGTATAAATGAGCCTTAATTTGTATTTAATCTCAAGCTTTATTCCACAGTCAATGCAGGTTTATAAGTAGAAGCTTCATAAATCTAAACAGTCCCCAAATGGCAGTGATATAGGCCAAGACCTCTTCTTGTCACCATGGCAACTATCTAAAATGAAAATCAGAGAAGGCCCTTCTTGGTCACTCATCCAGTCAGGAAACATGGTTAGCTGCCAACTATACACTTTTCTCTTCTCCCCACTTCTGAAAAATTAATAAATGGGCTGGGGCCGCTGTGCTTTATTGTGATTTTCCATATCTCTTCTTTTTGGGCCAACTGGAAACCATCATTGTTGACCTAGCTCAAACTTCACCAAGGGTACATACATGATAACTAGTGTCCCAGCGATTAGCTAGCTGCATTGACATACCATAACTATGTGAAGGAGACCCTGGCCACAGTTGACTGGCCTGTCCGGTCTCATTCCTGTACATGGGAACACTGGTAACTGACAGAGATCGCAGCAGTTATCTTTGACTTGTACAGAGCAGCATCTGGGACATACGCCACACTCAGCTGCTGGGGGACCCAAAAGTGACTGACTGTACACGAGCACCAGTCATGTGCCATGTCTCAGAAGTCCCCCTAAAATCCAAGATAGGTTGGATGAAGAATCGCAGTTTGCTGCCAGAGGGCAGGTGCTCATGCTAAAGGTGATCATTAGCACCTCTGCATTTCCTATTGATCGACCTTTGCAGAGCAGAAGCCAGACATGGAAAAAAAACAGTAGGTAACAACCAAAGGAGCTGGTGTTATATACCATATTGATTAGGAAGATGCTAATTGTAAACTGATGGTGGGACCTTCCTAATTCTCACCACAGGCCCTGTATTCTTAAAGCTACACAGTTGTGGTAGATGTAGAAATGAATGGTAGGCTGGCATCTTACCTCTGTTTCTATGAACATAACCTCTAATGCATTTTCATGGGCTGGTTTTTCTTCCCTCCTGTGGATAGTGGTAAAGATGAGAAAGGACTGTCATGACAGTGTGCCTCTGTGGAGTGCTTTGTAGATATGAGATGTGTCATACCTTCTGTGTTCTGGAAAACACAAAAGTCTGTTCCCATTTAAAATCGTCATCACTTGGCATCTTCAAAGTTATTTCCGCACAGAAACCTACCACCATCATAAGACATGGCTCACTGTGGTAGAAGAGTGGTTACCTCATCCACAGTTTTACACAGTTAGCTTTTGGTTTGTCTACAGCCATCCATGGGAAACAGTTACGACAGCTGCAATGCAGAAATACCCAAACCCCATGAACCCAAGCGTGGTTGGCGTTGATGTGCTGGACAGACATGTCGATCCCTCTGGAAAGTTGCACAGCCACAGACTGCTCAGCACAGAGTGGGGCCTGCCTTCCATTGTGAAGTCTGTAAGTGTGCCAGCATATTCTACCATGTTTCCGTTCAAATGCCATGTATGCTTTTGCATGGGTTGGAATTGCATTCTAAAAACGGAGTTAGGAGCATGCGATAAGTTAGGACTACTGTTCGGCCTTCCTAAAGGTTCCATGGCTGCAGGAAGTTAGCTCTGGAGTAGGAGTCACGTCATGTCCTGTTTTTGCTGCAGCCTGAGGCCTCTGATGAGATTTACCATAGTCAGGTCCTGGCTGTTGAATGACATTGGGCTCTTGTAGGTTGTGCACATTAAGTGACAAGAATTCTGTTTGCTGTGCTTTTTTCACTTTTAGGCCATGGTGCTTACATTTAGAATTAGTTCAGTTTCTACGACAAATAGCCAAGCTTTAGTTAGCTGAGAGAGGCAGTGAGAAATTACAGTGCCAGTCATTGATGACACAACCTTGTGCTTAAATCCAGGTTTCTGCATTATCTCTAGAGAAGGTCGCTCTATTCAGAATAGGGAGGAGCCTGCATTTCACCCCTGCAGAGGAGGGTGGGCCTCTAGGACACACCCAGAGACCCCCTTCAGGAGTGATTCCTGCTTTCTTATGTAGATAATGGGGCACAGGCTGGTTGAGACACTGACTAGTCCTGTCAGTGTTCCTGGACTCTACTAGACACTACTTCCCCAGGTCTTATGACTTCTAGACACCCTTTCCCTGCCCTACTGTCACACATCAGCAAATAAGAGTGTCAAGTATAGTGTCACACCATCAGTGAGCTAGTCACTGGTTGCCTCTGGGGAAGGTTCTCCAGGAGGGCATACAGCCATCTTGAGTTCCTCTGTGTATGAGTTCCTGTTGCCTCCAGTAGGTTTTGGTTCAATGTAATTAACACATTTGTACCTTCAAGTGAAAGACGGACTTGATTGGCTGGAAACTGATTGCTAACCGTAGTATTGCTTATAGCTTATTGGTGCAGCAAGAACGAAAACATATGTGCAAGAGCATTCTGTAGTTGACCCGGTAAAGAGGACAATGGAGCTCAAGTCCACCAACGTGAGTCCTACCTTTGTTTCATTCCTAACATTTCTTTTCTTACAGTAAAGTGTGTGGCTATATGAGCTGGGACAGTGGCCTGTGCCTGTAATCCCAGCTGCTCTAAAGGCTCAGGCAGGAGGATCACAAGTGCAAAGACACCAAGTACAGATTGCATTCAAGACAGCGTAGAAAGAGGCTTTCTTCCTTTTTTTTCCTTTTTTGAAAGGCCAGGGGTATTAGAGAGTACCTGCCCACATTTAACCACAAAGTTAAAAATAAGTAATAAAAATGAGGAAAGGTGCTGCATGCTGCAGGGTCTCCCTCCTCACCCTATGCAGCCTCCTCACCGTATGGCCCTGTCTCTTTAGGTGCCAGCACTCAGGACAGTGAGCGCAGCACTCGGCAGAATGGTAGCAGACAGTTCCTAAATTCTTTTTTTTCTCTTTCGTCCCTTCTTCCTCCTGTCCTTTTTCCTTTTACATTTAGAGCATAGGAGAGGATATGCTCAGAAAACCATGTGAAAGGGGTCAGAAGACAGCTTGCTGTGCAAGTTGGTTGTCTCCTTCCCAGGATTTGTGGGGATAGAACTCAGGTCAGCAGGTGTCTTAGTTAGGACTCCATTGCTATGAACAGACACCATGACCAAGGTAACTCTTACAAAGGCAAACATTTAATTGTGACTGTCTTATAATTTCAGAGGTTCAGTCCATTTTCATAGCAGGAAGCATGGCAGTGTGCAGACAGACATGGTGCTGGAGAAGGAGCTGAGAAGGACTCCAGGCAGCTAGGAGAATTTCAAAGCCCACCCCCACTGTGACACACACTTCCTCCAGCAAGGCCACACCTCCTAATAGTGCCACTTCCCATGGGCCAAGCATGTTCAAACCACCACAGTAAGCTTACAAGAAACACATTTCTTTACCCAAAGAGCTACCTCCCTTTCCAGATAAAAATTTGGTGAAATTTGAATTTAAATTTTGAAAATTAAATTCTAGTTACCCAGCAATGCCAAGATGGTTTATTTTAAGGTTTGTTTGTTTGTTTGTTTGTTTAGCAAATAAGATTTAGGGTTGTATTGATTTTAGAAATGTTTCTAATCTTCTTTTCCAAAATGGCTTGACTTTTCCCCAACCCATAGATCTCATTTACAAATATGGTCTCAGTAGATGAGAGGCTCACATACAAGCCACACCCTCAAGACCCAGAGAAGTAAGTAAAGCCAGGCAGTGACCTAACTCAGTGGGGCTCTCTTGTTTCTTGGTGGATTGCTCTTTGTAAATGTAAGTCTAAAGCTGTGGGTTGTTTTGCCAGAACTGTCCTAACCCAGGAAGCCCTCATCACTGTGAAAGGGGTCAGCCTCAGCAGCTACCTTGAAGGACTCATGGCAAGCACCATATCTTCCAATGCTAACAAAGTAAGTGGGCCAGTCTCCATCTCAGTACTCCCCACCTGGGCCCTCTCCCTGGAAAGGCTTGTTCTGAATGCACCTGTCCCCTAAGCTGGCTGGAAGTTAGGGGAGGGGGCACCTACCATGTTGTTTCTTTAGCACATTTTATCAAGTCATTCTGTTGAGATGTACGGGCAGCAAAACAAATGTGCTCTGCCTTCATAGGGCTCACGGAGGAGGCATTAATTACACCCTGCTAGGAAAGATCAGTAAAGGCAGGCCTGAGTGCTTAATGAATGTTTGCTAATTGATGTTTTTGCCAAGTGTTAAGAGGGAAGAACTTGGTTCAAGAGTATCCAGGAAGAACATTTGAGTGGAGATTGCTGCACGTGCAAAGGCCCTTCAACAGGAAGCATGAAGTGCCTCCTTCATTCCTCAAGAAACTGTAGAGCCACAGAAGAGCGCGAGTGGCTAGGGTGGGGTGGGGGTGTCAAGGACCAGGTTCTGAGGTGTGTGCACAATTGATTTACAGTGTTGATATATAAAGAAAAGGAGTTTGACTACTTTATCTGGTCAGTCAGCAAAACACTCTGCTACTTAATAGTACATGATTCTGAGAACATCTTCTGCATACAAAATAAAATCGGTTTCTGGATCAAGCAATTGCTCAAGGCATTTGGTATTTGGTAAATAATAACTGAAAAGAGAAAAACAGCAAGGACAAGAGATCTGTCCCTGGGGTTTAGTTAGCCTGTAAAACACACACACACACACCCCAAACCTGGTCACACCTTTGCTGTTGGTAACAATAAATGTATTGCACTTTTTAAGGGCCGAGAAGCCATGGAGTGGGTGATACATAAACTGAATGCTGAGATTGAAGAATTGGCAGCATCGGCAAGAGGAAGCATAAGGACACCGATGGCGGCGGCGGCACTGGTGGACAAATGACAGTGGCAATTGGTGTGCAGCTCGGGGGGGGGGGGGGGGGGGGGGGGGGCATACTCTAGCTGGTATCATATTGTTTGCTATTTAAAAGACACAATTACTTTAGGTAGGGTGTTTTTTTTGTTTTGTTTTTTGTTTTGTTTTGGTTTGGTTTGGTTTTTTTTTTGTTTGTTTGGGTTTTTTTTTTGTTTTTGTTTTGTTTTGTTTTTAAAGAGCTAGGGTAAGGCTGTGACTTTTGGTCAAAACAAAAGATCTAGAGCTTCTAAATCAAAGGGGATCTTCTGAGGCTAGGACAGGAGAGGACTGGCTGGATCAGGCTGTGTTCATGTGAACAATTGACGGGTGTGTTTGTTGTTTTTTAAGTACTTAGAAGAAATTGGTGTTGATCTGGAGTCTCTTAAAGCTCAAGATACTGGAGCACTCTCCCTGGCTGTGGACCGACCAGAACAGACCCGGCCGCCCTCCTGTCCACACAGTTGCCCGCTGCTGTGAACCAGAACCACCTGCATGAGGAACTCACTTTACAAAGAGAAATTGTAAAATTTTAAATGACATTAATTTGTATAAAATAACCTGCCCTACTGGAAACCAGTGTTTGGATTTGGTACTTAAATGATATTTTTGGAGTGAAAATTAGTAATATATGACTCCAGCAAAAAAAAAAAAAAAAAAAAAGTATTTTATTGTATTAACGGGTACTATATTGATTTGCCAAATTTTGTGACTTAGTAAAAGCATTCCCTTCCTTGAATTTGTACCTTGTGATTTTGCATGCTGTACTGTGGGCTGGTTATGTTAACTGAAAAAATAAAGTCATTACCTTACTGTTGCATCTCTCTTAAACAAAACACCGAAGAAGACAGAAGAGCAGCTCTTCCCATCTCTGAGCATTTCACACTGACTTAACTTTGAAATTGCCACATGTCGGAATCATGGTTTTGTAATTGCTAAGACATGGTAGGTCAGGCTATTTGAATATGATTACTTTTTGAGGCAATTATGACCACAAAACATCTTTTCTTCATGAAGAGACAACTCGTGTCACTTAGGACTTAGGTTCTCTTACCTTCATTCAGGGTGTTGGGTAAGAAGGGCAGAGTGAGGAACACAGTAGTCAGAGGGAAGTCCTGGGAGATTGCAGCCCTTGGGGACTCGGGGTGGCTGCAAAACAACCTCAGGGATTGTCTTAGTGGTGTGTGCTTTGATGTGTACAGTATTGTCTTCGTAACTGGTGACTCCCTTTTGCCTTTTATGGGGTGGGCTACTAGTTAGGTTTTCTGTAGAGACCAATTAGCATGCATACAAAACCACAACTTCAGATTCTTAGCCTCCCACTTTAAAAGACTGCTCAGTTTAAGAATTCTTTGGACTTTTGTAAAAGCAGACTAAAAGAAACAGTTTTGACAAGTGGAATGTTAATTCCAGCTAAAACCGAACACTATAAACGTTGGACAAAGTGTCAGGTATGGTTTCCAAGAATTACCCCTGCTCTGGTAAGGGTCTGATGCTCTAATGACTTTTTTTAAGTATATAAATATTTCACTTTGCAATGTGGTTCCGTCGTGAGTACTACTTGAGTACAAATGGAATCCTGAGCATGTGTACTTGAGGATAGAAACATTAGCTGTCACTCAGCGCCGGCTCGAAGTCCCGCCCTCTGCCCGCAGCACCTGGGAAGGTGACCGGGATGCAGCTGCCTCACTTTCCCAGGTGTCCCTTCGACCGCAGTTTCCGGTAGCCTCTTGGCCAATGAACAGAACGCGGCTGGCGCTCCTATTGGCTCCTGACCCTAGCAAGGGCGGGGTGAGGTACTGACTGGCAGGTCCGCATACCCCACCTCTTCCGCTATTCAGGCCTGACCTTCCTGCTGCCGGGCCGGGCTGAGGCGACTCTGAAGCAACCCAGCGGTTCTTCCCGACACGCCCCGCTCGAGACACCATGGTTGCGTACTGGCGACAGGCTGGACTCAGGTACGCCCGGGAAGCATTGGGAAGGTCCGGCCGGCCGTCAGCAGGCCGCGCGGGACGGCCAAGCCACGCGGCCACCGGCCAAGATGGCGTCGCCGTGGACAAGGCACGCCGTGGGGTCATGAGGTCACGAACCCCAAACAGTGGTGGCCGCTCCTCACGGGAGGAAACCTACAGTACCTGCATGGTCGCCGTGATGGCCAAGTGCACAGCGCCCTTGGGGTGGCCACTCTGACACTTCCTCACCTGCACAGAGGGAGGGGCACACAAGTTCATTTTCAAGTGTGACCTTAGTGACCTTTCCCAGTGGTGAAGAAAGGTGAAAGCCCTCTAAACTCGGGAGAGCTCTGAAGGAGCCCATATGAGCACCCACCCTGTGATGGGTGGGAGCTGTGAGGCTAAGAGTGATGGTGGGTTTCCTTGCTCCAGGTAGTAAGTACACCTTCCTGAGTATCTGAAGGCCCTGTACCCTGACGGAGTTCAAGCAAAATTGTATAGAACAAAAGGATGGTAGGGTCACACTAGATGCGACTAATTAAGCTGTCTCTCAAGGTGTACATCACCTCATTTTCCTCCACCCGGCTCCTTGCTGGGCAGCTATTAGTTTTACTCTTGTCTTACAGGTGCATATAGAAAAGAAAAGGTAAACCCTTTGCTCCTGAGCTCCCCAAATTAAAAGCAGGAGAAACAGACAGCCACTACCCCATCTCTGGTGTCAAATGTGTGAAAGGAAAGTGACGTCTTTTGGGATAATAAAGTGTTGACTCCATCTACCTAACAGGAAGCTTCCTGTGAGCCCCCTTTGCTAGAGTTGATATTCTCCAAGAACTTCCGGTTGAGTTTGGAAACCTTGGTTAGGAGATGTTTTCACTGACTAGACAGGAGGCAAAAATCCAATATTTTCAGCAACACCTTTAAATAATTGACCATAATAAGCACTTTTTAAATTCAAAACAGCTTTTCTAACACACACATATGATTAATATAATTAAAGCAACTTAAATACAGAAGTGAATTGAATCTTGCCTACATTGTGGAACTTTAAAAACAAACAAACAAACTTATGTTAGATTACACTGCCAAGAATTGTGATCTCCCAGACAAGTACCAACTAATCTGGGGGCACCTTTCCTATCATTTATTTTGCGTAGATTCTATCTGATACTGCCCAGTTCTCAGTTCAGTTTTACCATAGTGAGTAGCCACCCAAAATTAAGAGCATGAAAAGAAAACGAGGCTGTCACAGATCATGACACCACCATCTATCTATTGGTAACCAGTTTCATATCCTCTCACTTTGCCAGCTACATCCGCTTCTCCCAGATCTGCGCAAAAGCAGTGAGAGATGCCCTGAAGACCGAGTTCAAAGCGAACGCAGAGAAGACTTCCGGCAGCAGCATAAAAATTGTGAAAGTGAAAAAGGAGTAGCTGGTAAGTCACCGGTTTCCTCGGGAGTCGTCTCTTCCAGTTCTTAGAGTGCCATCAAGCCAAAACTCAAAAACTTTACTGAGTGCCTGCCTCTTGGTGGGTGGATTTGGACGTTGGTTACTGGGGTGATGATTCCAAGTGTGCAGGTTGTAGACATCTCCTAGCATGAGCAAGGAGAGCCCCCATACAGCCCCGACAAGCAGAGTAATTGACACATTGATTTTCAGTGCAGGTAGCAATCCTGAGATAGAAAGCCATCTTATTTTAATTAAACCTGGTTCATTTATCTGCACGACATCAAGTAATTGGGAAGATAGCTTCACCATCCCCACCCCACCCCGTAATTGCTATTGGAGTTATGTAACGGTCTGGAGCGTGAGACATGGATGGCAGTGGTTTGCATGTTCCTCCCTACAGCTGCTAGTGCCCCCATGCATCCCTTCTCCTGGAACACTGAACAGGAAGGGCTGTCAACCCCAGCTGAGTCCTGTTCTGCCAAGTTATGTGGCCAGGGAAGCTGGCTCATTTTTACGGGGGGGGGGGGGGGGGGGGGCGGGCAGTTGGGTTGGGGTTGAGGGGGGTGTAAGAAGTTGCCAGGACAGGGTGGTTCAGTGAGTTCCGACTGCAATTCTCCAGACTGATTCTATCTCCCAGCTACTTTGTTTACATTGTTATTTCAATGATAAGCACCTCAAGTTATCAGAGAGAGACGCTCCTCAGATTTCATTTTCTTGTGCTTTTGAAAAGCGTCAGTTCTGCAGTAGCATAGTCCGTGACACCTGTGCTCCAAACCTGACTGAAAC